>NC_059075.1:139341419-139941656 GCF_020497125.1 Mauremys mutica
ATGGATTCAAAAGTAAAGCTCTCCACCAAAAGCTTCTAATTCTGCACACCGATGCTGCAAGAAAACAGGGCTCCAACAGTCTGCCAGGAGCCCATCCAGTACATTACTGTTAAAAGGCTTCATTCAACCTGGTTGTTAAATTAAATTACAAAGCAGGAAAGCTTTGGGCAGCTAAACTGACCCCATATATTTAAAATAAGGGCATAGGAAAAGGAGAGGGAGGAATAAAGGAGTGTGTGTCCAGCTAACTTTTTTCTCCTTCAGCCTCCTAGTAGGTTCTAGCTTCTTCTACAAGCCAGTGCAAGCCCCTTAGTGTACTGCCCTCAGAGTGCAGCGGTGATTACCTAATTAGCCCCAGCTGGGCCAGCCAGCCCTGCTAACCTGACAGTGCCTGCACTGAGGGCAGCTGTGACCTTTCCTCTGCACAGGGACACAGTGTTAACCCTCTTCTTGCCAAATAAAGCATTGCAACATTCCCCTCATAGATTACAAGGGTTGCCTGCCTCAGATACTGACCATGGATGGAGGCAAGGAGCAGGACTCGACAGCTGAGTGGTCTGATCTGACTAGACACTTTGGAATACTGCACGCCCCTCACTCCTCAGCATCATGGATTTTTATACACACACACAAGCAAACACTTTTTTTTCCTCCCATTTACCACTACAACAGCTTTCATCAAATTTAAACACTGCGATATGCATCCAACTCTGGCTCCCAAACTGGGATTGATTTGTGAAATTCCTGGGCAAGGGAAGGAGCCGCACAAAGGTCTCAGCGCTGCAGGATGAAGTAAATAACATATCAGAACAGATCTAGCAAATGATAAAGGCAAAAAAACACCTGGCTGGATGCTTAGAGCCAAACGAAGAGATAATACAGATATCAGAGTAGCAGCTGTGTTAGTCTGTTGATTGGACTCTTCCTGTTGGTATGCATACTTCCACCTTTTCATGTTCTCTGTATCTATAAATATCTCCTGTCTGTGTGTTCCAGTCTATGCATCCGAAGAAGTGAGCTGTAGCCCACGAAAGCTCATGCTGAAATAAATTTGTTAGTCTCTAAGGTGCCACAAATACTCCTGTTCTTTTTGCAGATAATACAGAGTGGCCCTGCCTTGGCTTTACCACGACACTTGTCTCCCTGCTCCCAAACTCCAGGCTACTGCAAAGTCTCACCCCCTTTCCAGAGGCTTCTGCATCATTGTCTCTCTGCCCCTCCCTTCTGCTATGACGGCTACTGTCTCCAGGGCCACCCTCTCATCTTGGGCTCTGGCTCAGAGGTCAGTTGAGGCCACCTGGTTGCCAAGGGAGACCAGAGACCTGAATCCCACTTTAATCATCCTCCGTCTCCTACCAACAGGACCTTCTCCATGCAAACTAGGTCGCTGTGGGTCAGTGGCTAGGCCTGCTCCTCAGCTGTCGATCTCTGTGCCAGGCCACAGGCCCAGGGGCTGCTTTCCACACAGGCCCCTTGGCTAGAAAGCAGAGCGCCTCAAGTGCCACTGCAGCCCTGCTTCCACCTGAGGCAGGCTATGTGGTGGGAGACAGGCATCCCCACACACGCTGAGAAGAAAAGCCTTCAGATTCTGATCGGGTTTAGGTTTGAGGTCACACAGCTCTCATGAGCAGTTATGAGATTTCAGCTCAGAATGACATGACTCAAGATTCCAAATGGCATCTACAGCAGATTCTGGAAAACCAGACACCCTTCCTGTTCTGGAGCTGACCCACAGCCAAATCACAGGGCTGAGTTCAGAGCCAAGGGTTTGAACATAACCCCCATGTAACATGCATAATCCAAAATGTAGAGGGTGGGGGATCCGCTCTGAGACTGCAGCCGGGGCCCATCTCTAACACATGCACACACAGTGGCATCTGCTTATACTGAATTTGGATAGAGACGCCCCCTAAAGCAAAGCAAAATGAAAGCAGCTAAATTGAGTTGCCCTGTGAAAAGTTAATCACAACAAACGCTACAGAATGAGGAAACAAGTACTTCTAGTATCCCAGTTAATGGCTGT
This sequence comes from Mauremys mutica, assembly GCF_020497125.1. Classification (NCBI taxonomy): domain Eukaryota; kingdom Metazoa; phylum Chordata; order Testudines; family Geoemydidae; genus Mauremys; species Mauremys mutica. The sequence continues at coordinate 139,343,443 of NC_059075.1, forward strand.
TAAATCAATACATTTCTAACCAATGCATGAGGAGCAACGACAGGCAAAATTCCAACTCTAGCGCCATCGGATGGGAAAGGTCAATGCATTTGAACAGATTGACCTATATATTATATTTAGTTCACAAACTGTATTTGTGGCTAATTGGTTTTCCTTTTTAAGGAGACAAAATAAAAAAAACCCACACTTTCAGTGCATCCTTGTGAACAGCGAGTTTCTGCTTTTTTTTTTTTAAAAAGCAAATCTTAAAATCTTGTACTGAACTAGAAAAATTAGCTTAAAAAGGTACAGATCCAGAAGAACTAATTTCCGAAGGCAACTGACGCATGTATCACAAAATAACGAGTTTTGATTCGCTTACCTGCTCCTCCTGCTAGTCTCTGTAGCACAGGGGGCCATGTTGAGAATGCTGGAAGAAGATCTGGATAGGACCACAGAGTATAAACTGTCCAAAAGAAAACTGATTTTAAAAACATGGCATTACAGATGTCTTTAGCTGTTGCTTCTCGCCATCTTCAAGCCCCTGTAATACAATTACAGCAGCACACCCTTGACTGTAACTAGCCGGATTCTTCTCTCACATGGATGGTCAACAAATCAGGCTGCACAGCCCAGCAGCATCAAAACAACAAGCCAGTAGCTACTCACAACGAACAAACTAAAATGCTAATGTTTCAGTTTCAAGCTTCCAATGGATTTTAATAAAGGATGGATAGATGATCTATGGCTATCTTGACACTGCCTTCTTTAAATCAACGATGCTTTGACCTGAATTGTTATAACAACATGGGAGAGCCACTGAGCGGGCAGAGAAAAATGATGGAACAGCATATTGCATCAGGGCAATTCAGTTTTTCATGCACAGAATTCCACATAAAGAAGGTTGAACTTCATACTCATGGCAGTTGTGCCGTACAGTAAGTGGGCCAGAAAGGAAGGATGGTCCGGAAGTAGCCTAGGATCTGGGAGACTTGGGTTTAAGTCCCTCTTCCACCCCAGACTTCCTGTGTGATCCTGGGCAAGTCACCTCTCTGTGCCTCAGTTTCCTATCTGTACAATAGGGGATAATACTGCCCTACATCACAAGGGTATTGTAAGGATAAATACATTAAAGCATGTGAGGTGCTCAGATACTACAGTAATGGTGTGTACAAGTACCTTGAATAGATGGGCATGCACAGAACTTGTAGGAGAGTTTTATGTCTGAGAGGCAGGAGGGGTTGGGAAAGAGATTCCATTTCATGACTCATACCTGTTGGATATAGGGTTTTCTCCATTTCAAAAAGGACCGGGTTCCTGTTGTTGGCATAGACCATGACAGCATCCCCTTTGTGAGCATACAGTTTGACTACGTTGAGTTCCTCTCTGTTTGGAACAAGTTCTGACAGCTGTTCACTGCTGAGGGCGGGAAAAGCTGCTGCAACATCAGTCCGCAGTTTCCTCCTGTAAAGACAAATCTGTGCTGAGCAAAAGTAAGGGGTTTGTTTGTTTGTTTTAATTTTTTTAAAAGGACAGGGTACAGGCAGAGATTAGTCATGTCTACGGAGACATGGGCTCAGGTGGGTCCTAGCTATGCAGTGGTTCTCAACCTGGGCTACGTGTACCCCTGGGGGTACACACAGGTCTTCCAGGGGGCACATCAACTCATCTAGATATTTGCCTAGTTTTACAACAGGCTACATAAAAAGCACTAGCAAAGTCCCTACAAACTAAAATTGCATACAGACAAAATGAGAACGTAAGCAATTTTTCAGTAACTCTGCTGGGATGCGTTTGTTTGTTCATGTCTGGTTTTGTAAGCAAGTAGTTTTTAAGTGAGGTGAAACTTGGGGGTACTCAAGACAAATCAGACTCCTGAAAGGGGTACAGTAGTCTGGAAAGGTTGAGAACCACTGTGCTCGAGGCATTTAGCTATCAGTTTATTTCTTATGTCTCACTCATGGCACTGGGTGGCAGCAGCAAGGTGGCAGACACGCAGCAGCACTGCTTTAGTGACTGCAGGATCCACTCCCTCTGCTCGCCCCCCAGTTCCATTCACATTTTGCCTCATGCTCATTCACGTCACACTCCATCTGCTCTGAAGAAGGGCTTCAGCCTGCAACAGTCACAAACAACATACAATTCTACATCAGCAAAGCTGCCAGTGAAAATGCATCTATCTGAAGATGGAGGGCCTGATTCGCTGTTTTCATGAACCTTTGTGGGGTCATTCACACCAGCACAAAGTGGGTGTAAAATGTGAGAAAATCAGACTGGTAAAATTCTACACTCACTTTGCACGGGTGTAAGTGACAACACAAATGTACACAGCAATAGTGAACTGGGACCCCAAGCCTTCTTTCGGGTAAAGGCTATTGGTTAACTTAGGCTATGTCTTCACTACTAAAAAGGTATGTGTTTACTGTGAGATAGCTAACTCAACACAGGTTTCAGATGGGGAGCTGCGTTAGTCTGTATCAGCAAAAACAACTAGGAGTCCTTACCAAGTGCAGGGTCAGTGCAAACGAGGCCAATTCAATTAGGGTGGCCCCATTTCCAACAGTTGACAAAAAGGGGTGAATATCAACAGAGGGAAAATTACTTTTTGTAGTGCTAAGGCGGCCAATTCAATCATGGTGAATGTGGCCCATTCCCAACAATTGACAAGTATCAACAGAGTGAAAATTCTTTTTTTGTAGTGACCCAGCCCCTCTGTCTTTATTCAGACCTAATTTGATGGTGTCAAGTTTGCAAATTAATTCCAGTTCTGCAGTTTCTCATTGAAGTCTGTTTTTGAAGGTTTTTTTTTTTGTTGAAGAATGGCCACTTAAGTCTGTTATTGAGTGTCCAGGGAGACTGAAGTGCTCTCCTACTGGATTTTGAATGTTACAATTCTTGATGTCAGATTTGTGTCCATTTATTCTTTTGCATAGAGGCTCTCCGGTTTGGCCAATGTACATGGCAGAGGGGCATTGCTGGCACATGAAGGCATATATCAGAGTGGTAGATGTGCAGGTGAACGAGCCCCTGATGGTATGGTTGATGTGGTTAGATCCTATGATCGTGTCTAAGGCAACTCCATCTTTTCATGTGCTGTATATTTATATTTGCCTACTGTATTTTCCACTCCATGAATCTGATTATTTGGGCATAAGCTTTTGTGGGCTAAAACCCATTTAAATTTGTTAGTCTCTAAGATGCCACAAGGACTCTTCGTTGTTTTAACTCAAGCCAGTTACCTCACTGTCAAATCCTAGCAGAGACAAGGCCTGGGTGGTTTTAAACTACAGAGTAGCTCCTCTATGTCATCCTTATGCCTCCCACCGGATAAGTTATTGATGTAAAAACATTTTTTAAATTTTATTTTAACTGAAGATGCCTTCACAGCGAACACTAGTACTGACTGAACTTCGTGAATGCTAGCTTTGTGCTGCAAGGCCCTTCATGGACTTGGTTTGTATTATTACAAATATTTAAAGTATGCAGTCCCAGGATAGTATGGGGACGAGGTAATATCTTTAATTGGACCAACTTCTGTAGAGCTCTATGTAAACTCAAAAGCTTGTCTCTCTCACCAACAGAAGTTGGTCCAATAAAAGATATTACCTCACTCACCTTGTGTTTCAAATATTTTAAGTGTTACTATGTTCACTGTGGCGTCATACTAAATATTACAAATAGACTTCCAAAGGCTAGCAGAAATATGGTAAGGGAAGTTGTCCTGCTAAAAGAAAGCAAGCCTTCAAAATTTGCCTCACAACATGACTCAGAAACTGCCACATTATTCAAAGCCCATCTGTTTCACAGCTACTGTGTAACCTGTCCTTGGGTGCATTCCATCTGGCAACGCTTGTATATCAATGCTACAGAAAAAGAATCCACTTCACTTATTTGGAAGGAGATACATTGCAGACTCTCAGGAATGGCATTTAAGCAATAATAAAAAAGCCTCCCCCTCTTATGATGCAGGATATTGCTGTCTGCTCTTCAGCAAGATGTAAAATCTGACTCATGCCTCTTAGAGATCACTCCTGTTTAAGCTTGTAAAAGCTTGTGACTGCACCTGACTTAAGGAGACAAAGCAGGAGGCGGCAAATCATGCTAGCCACCCTAAAAACCTCACCGTGGGCCTGGAGTGACATTAACACAACTCACTCACCTATCAGACCCTTTGATGGCAGTGTTGGATTTCACCCTGAAGGCCTTGGAAAACATGATCCACTCCAAAGAGGGGCTTCACGCCCTTCGGCTCTGCCCCCAAAACCCCGGCAGGCCGAGAGGCGCTGGGCCAGCCGTGCAGCTAGGATGCTAGAAAGGCGAAAGCATGAGTTAAGCCGCAGGATTGCAGCGCTCCTGCTTCATTGCATGGAAGCAGCCATGTTGCAGTCCTGCAGCAAAAAGAGCCCGTGTGGCAACACGCAGCTGCTTTCTTCTGCTTCCTCTGCAATGGCCAAGCTGTCTAATGCCTGCTGGGCGAGGGAGGCTGAGCCTGCCAGCGCGTACACACGCGTGAGTAACTGTGCCTATAGAAATAGCGCTACCGGAGTCAATGGGACCGCTGCCGTACGCAAACTACTCATGAGTACAAAGACCATTGCAGCCCGGTTAAGTTTGCAGACACCAAAACCTTTGGAAGACGCATCACAGAGAGCCGGGCTGCTGTTGGAGTGGCAGGACGAAACAAATAGTTTCCAGCCCTCGTGGAAAGGGGCTAGGGGGAGGAGCTGCAAAATGTGAACGCGTGTCTGAGTCTGGAGACAGCTGGTCACAATACAAGCTTGACGAGGTATCAACTGCCCCATCCTGGAACACACCCTCAGGAGTTGTGGCTTGTGCTTTAGAGCCATGATTGCGTTAATTCAGTCCTTCGAGCTAGGCAGCCCTGCCAAAATCTCACTGATTTGAAGGGACAGTTCCTCATTTAACAAAATCTTCCTAACCTTTGTTAAAAATAAACCTTTCAAAACCCCTTAATAATTCTCACCCAGTTTGTATTTTACTTAGGGGGGATAGTGGATAGAGATTTTTTGTACTTGCCTCTTGCAAAGGATGCGGTCACATAGCTTTCTGTCTCTCACTTTTGATTAATTGCCTGACCTCCTGCCAAAGGTCTCCAAACGCCTTCCCCTGCAATGCTACATGGCCCATCCTGTATACAATAATATTTCATGTATGTGTGTATGCATCTGTCTTTGATAAAGAGTCTTATTTCCCTCCTTCTTTATAGTGAATATTACTCACAGGTTCTCATGTCCGGAGCTGCAGTGATTGTCTTGCAAACACTGCAGGGGGGTGTTTAAATCAAACCAAAAATATTTTCATTTAAACTTATATAAACATTTCTAATCAAATAGAACAGGCAGAGCGCGCACAGCATAGAATCATAGAATATCAGGGTTGGAAGGGACCTCAGGCGGTCATCTAGTCCAACCCCCTGCTCAAAGCAGGACCAATTCCCAACTAAATCATCCCAGTCAGGGCTTTGTCAAGCCTGACCTTAAAAACCTCTAAGGAAGGAGATTCCACCACCTCCCTAGGTAACCCATTCCAGTGCTTCACCATTCTCTGAGTGAAAAAGTTTTTCCTAATATCCAACCTAAACCTCCCCCACTGCAACTTGAGACCATTACTCCTTGTTCTGTCATCAGGTACCACTGAGAACAGTCTAGATCCATCCTCTTTCGAACCCCCTTTCAGGTAGTTGAAAGCAGCTATCAAATCCCCCCCTCATTCTTCTCTTCTGCAGACTAAACAATGTGGGAAGCATGGGGATGCTGTCATGGCTGTCCCCTTACTCTGATAAACAGAGGACTTCAGAGCAGTCAATTCAGCTCCTGTAAGAAGCACTCAGGCCTCAATCCTGCAATAGGATGCATGCAAGTGGACCTGTGTCAATGAGGATTTACATCAATAAGATGCTGCGCTGGCCTGTCTGAATGGCTCCAATTGCAGGACCCAGGGCCTAAATTAATTTTTAATATCCCTTTTTAAAGCTGTTTTCAGCATACATCTGTTTTCTGATATCTGGCTAGAAAACAAGAAAAGCAGAGTCCCAGGCATACCAAGCAAGAAGATACAGCAATTTCAAGACAGAAACTATTTGAAGGAAACCAGAAAATTAGTCACACATTTTGCTCTATGCAAGGTATAATGGGGAATGGCTGATGCAAGTAGGAAAGAAATGTGTGAGCAATTTTCTGGTTTTCTTCAAATAATTCCCACTTTGAAATGGGTGCTTTTGTGTTTGGGTGATACTATATTTTGTGCAGGCTGACTATTTTTCAGATCCTTTACTGTATTTTAGGAGAAACATTTGCAACTTTAAAAAAAAATCTGTGTTTTCAATTCAGACTTCTGTATATTGTTCAGACATAATAAACTTGCAGAGGATTCCAGAACTGTGACAGTATACGGATCTGATCCTGCAAACACTTATCCATCCACCCGCTTCACTTTACTCATTGTGAGATGTCCCATTGAAGGGATATCACAGAAACTAGCCGGCTTAAGTGTTGGGCAAACTGAAAACAGGCAAAGTTGTTGCACGGTATGGGCTCACAGACGTGACTGGGGGTTGACGGGGAACTAAGAACAGGCATTCTTGATGCATAGCACAGGAACACAGCACTCAACCTGGGGCCTCTCTTGGAGCATGCGCCAAAGATGCCACAGTCACACCTCGCTGAGACCAGGGGAACTGAGAATAAGCAGGTTCAGTGCATGCCATTGTTGAGATGCAGGATGAGAATACCCACTGCAATGAATGGGATGGTTCACACCCCTCTGAGCTATTCTTTCAAGCTGTTTTAATCTTCATGAGATTTTCTGATTCCACACCTCTGCAAGTCTCCTGTGCTACAGAGGAGCATGCAGAGCCCCTTCACCCTACACTGAGGTGGGGTAGGGACTCTGGGGTCCCTTCCCCCTTTCTGCCTCCTTCTAGCAGATGCACTCCTCACAGACCCACCCAGAGAACAAGGAAATGCACAGTTAAAGTAACCTCTTCTAGACCATACACGCCACACAACATTAACTCTGCTACTGGGGAGATGGCCTTAGTCACAGGGAAAATAACAATACCTTATCCATCCTAACAAAAAATGATAGCTTCATAATGCCCACAATACTCCATGTCAGCATTCCTATTATACACTTCTATGTACCTTCATTGTGTTCTCTGTGGCACCATTGATACAAGATGCTGGTAGGGCACTGGCAGACCTCACAGTGGTATAGCAAGGCCATTTTCCTGAGGCACTTCTGAGAGCAGGAATCAGAGGGTTTAAAAGATGTAAAATTTCCTCTGATTTAGGATGAAAAAGGGCAGTGTTGGGCTAACTGCTGAACTCCACACACTTTAAGGAAGGGAAGGCACTGAGATCTCCCTGAGGTACTCTTTATTGTGGTGATTAAAGGGTAAGAGGGTTAAGGCAGTGGTGGGAATGCTATGGGAAGCATTATCTTAACTAAAAGCAGCAAAGAGTCCTGTGGCACCTTATAGACTAACAGACGTATTGGAGCATGAGCTTTCATGGGTGAATACCCACTTCATCGGATGCATGTAGTGGAAATTTCCAGAGGCAGGTATAAATATGCAAGCAAGAATCAGGCTAGAGATAACGAGGTTAGTTCAATCAGGGAGGATGAGGCCCTCTTCTAGCAGTTGAGGTGTGAACACAAGGGAGGAGAAATTGCTTTTGTAGTTGGCAAGCCATTCACAGTCTTTGTTTAATCCTGAGCTGATGGCATCAAATTTACAGATGAACTGAAGCTCATCAGTTTCTCTTTAAAGTCTGGTCCTGACGTTTTTTTGCTGCAGGATGGCTACCTTTAAATCTGCTATTGTGTGTCCAGTGAGATTGAAGTGTTCTCCTACAGGTTTTTGTATATTGTCATTCCTAATATCTAATTTGTGTCCATTTATCCTTTTACGTAGGGACTGTCCTGTTTGGCCGATGTACATAGCAGAGGGGCATTGCTGGCATATGATGGCGTATATTACATTGGTGGACGTACAGGTGAATGAACCAGTGATGGTGTGGCTGATCTGGTTAGGTTCTGTGATGGTGTCACTGGTGTAGATATGTGGGCAGAGTTGGCATCGAGGTTTGTTGCATGGATTGGTTCCTGAGTTAGAGTTACTATGGTGCGGTGTGTAGTTACTGGTGAGAATATGCTTCAGGTTGGTGGGTTGTCTGTGTGCGAGGACTGGCCTGCCACCCAAGGCCTGTGAAAGTGAGGGATCATTGTCCAGGATGGATTGTAGATCACTGATGATGCGTTGGAGAGGTTTTAGCTGGGGACTGTATGTGATGGCCAATGGAGTTCTGTTGGTTTCTTTCTTGGGCTTGTCTTGCAGTAGGAGGCTTCTGGGTACACATCTGGCTCTGTTGATCTGTTTCCTTATTTCCTCATGCGGGTATCGTAGTTTTGAGAATGCTTGGTGAAGATTTTGTAGGTGTTGATCTCTGTATGAGGGGTTGGAGCAGATACAGTTGTACCTCAGTGCTTGGCTATAGACAATGGATCGTGTAGTGTGTCCAGGATGGAAGCTGGAGGCATGAAGGTAAGCATAGCGGTTGGTGGGCTATTGGTATAGGGTGGTGTTAACATGACCGTCACTTATTTTCACCTTGGTGTCTAAGAAGTGAACCACCCGTGTAGATTGGTCTAGGCTGAGATTGATGGTGGGGTGGAAGCTGTTGAAATCGTGGTGGAATTTTTCCAGAGTCTCCTTCCCATGAGTCCAGATGATGAAGATGTCATCAATGTAGCGTAGGTAGAGAAGGGGCATGAGTGGACGAGAGCTGAGGAAGTATTGTTCCAGGTCACCCATAAAAATGTTGGCATATTGTGGGGCCATGCGGGTGCCCATAGCGGTGCCACTGGTCTGGAGGTATATATTGTCATCATTATCTTAACTGTGCATTTCCTTGTTTTCTAATGTTTGTGGGTTTTGTGTGTATTTGCTGATCCTCAGGCATGTGTGTTTCAGGTGGCCACTTCTACATTCTGGGAGGGTATGATGAGGCATTGCTAGGCAACCTACCCTCCCTTTAATTGTGTTTTGTTAGTGAATAAAGGATTCCACATGGCTTCACACACAGGAACAGTCAGTAGAAAAAGAACAAAAGCCCTTGTACACTTTAAAAGGTTTTGAATAATGATTTATAGAAATAAATCACAGTTTAGTGTGAATAGAGTCTCCAATTCCTCTCACATGCATGACATGTGCCTCTGGGGATATGGGCAGGGTTGTGATGCCTGCTGCCAACACTAGATGGCTCTCAGGTTTTCCTTTCAGAGGGGTAGCTGTGTTAGTCTGTATCAGCAAAAACAACGAGGAGTCCTTGTGGCACCTTAGAGACTAACAAATTTATTTGGGCATAAGCTTTTGTGGGCTAAAACCCACTTCCGTGAAAGCTTATGCCCAAATAAATTTGTTAGTCTCTAAGGTGCCACAAGGACTCCTGTAGATTTTCCTTTGCAACACAATTCATATCTCCCCTCATCAGCAAACCAAGAGTTAGGGACACAGGACACTCATTAACATCTCCTTTGTTCAAACACGCATTAGAGGACCGTAACACTTTACATAGAGTAGACATATTCCCTACCCTAAAAAGTTTCTCTCTCTCTCTCTTAGATACTTATCTGACCATTATTGTAGTAGCTGAGTGCTTTACAATCTTGAATGCATTTATCCTTATAGTACTCCTGTGAGGTAGGAAAGTGCTAGCTATTAGACTCATTTTACTGATGGGAGCCAGACATCTTCACTGACACAAGAGGTTTTTTTGGTTTTGTTTTTGTACAAGATCCCTAATACATACTAGTTATCTCACTGTAAAATCCTAAATGGAGACAAGGTACTGGTAGTTTTTGTCACAAGGTAGCCCTAGCCAGCAGTATAGTGCTGACTTCTCCTTGTTCACCTCACGGTAAAACCACAGTGCCTAGTCTCTGCTCTATTTTTCCCTTGGAGTAGCTAACCTGCATTAATTATCCCACAGTAACAACTTGCCTTTTTGGCTAATGAAGACAGCCGCAGAGAGGCTAAGGCCGAGTCCCCGCTACAAACTTCTGTTGGTCAGGGTGTGTGGAAGTATGATCCTTGACCAAAATAGCTGTTCTGGCAAAAAAACCCTGGCAAAACTGTGCTTTTGCTGGTATAGCTTATTTCATTGGTGAGGAGTGTGTGCTAGAATAAACTCCACTGGCTAAAGTGCAGTTTTGCCTGTATGATCTGTGTCCACACTAGGAGCAGTAATATCCTGGTATAGCTATTCCAGAAAAACACTTCTAGTGTAGATTTATCCAAGGTCACACAGAGAGTCTATGGTGGAGCTAGAAATTGAACCAGGTCTCTATCTAGCACCGTAACCGCTCATCCAGTCTTCCTGTTATCTCAGTGGACATCACAGGAGAAACCGGAAGAAATGAACAGGGCTTTGCAGTTAAAAGGGGCTATATGTATATATGGAAAGGGGAAACGCCAAACCTCATTACACTCCAGGGACGGGCCTCTCCCAGCAACAAACGTGTTTGCTTAGCTGCAGTTATGTCAATGGAATGGAAAACTTTCCATTTCCAATCCCCAGTAGCTTTTGACTGGGTGTGGGTGGGTGTGGAGAGTTAAGGTTTGTTTGCACCAAGTGAGTCCCGGGCAGCAGCAGCAGCAGCAGCTCTGGGTCTTGCACACCAGAGTGGGGCGCGCGGGGGGCACAGATCCCCCCACTTTGGGGCACACCTCGATCCCGCCGTGTGCCGGGCTGGGGGCTCTGCGCGGGGAAGCAGAGACACGGCTCCCCAGGAGGGTCTCAGAGAAGGGAGCGCACAGGGCAAGGCAAGGCCGGGAGCTTCCAGGGTTCCCCCGCCCCAATCCCAACCCCGTTCCCCTTCCTCCGCCTCCCCGTTCAGCCCGGGTTATTTCCCCTGCTCTTTCCCCTCTCTCCTCCCCCGCCCGCCCCTTTCCCCTCCCCCTCCTGTCCCTCAGCGCGCAGACGCGGCCGCTGCCGGGCCGGGCGGGGAGGACGTTGCCCTAGCAACCGCCCGGGGTCCCGCCGCTGCCGCGGCCTGGGCCCGAGCGAAGGAGCCGCCCCAGCCCGGGGGAGCGGTGTGCGGGGCCGGGAGGGGGATGGGGCCCGCTGCCCCCCCGCCGTGATGCTGCTGAGCAGGAAGCCGGAGGGGCCGCTCACCGCAGGTAACGCGGGGACCCGCATCCCGGCCGGGGTCTCGGGGCCGCCCCAGTGCAGCCCCGGCTCGGTCCCACGTGCCAGGGCCTGGCATGAGACACGGTCCCCCCCCCCGCCTCCATGTGCCCGGGGGAGCCGGTGGCCGATGCACTTGGGTCGGCCTGGGTCCGTCCCCCCCCCCCCCCGCAGCGGTGCACCCCTCGGGGGAGTGATGCACTTGGGCGGGGGGGGCTGCCTGCCGGGGGGGACCCGAGGGACGTTGGCAGCACAGGGCGGGGAACCCCTGGAGCTGGGGGAGTGAATAGAGGGATCACAACACCACGGGGCGAGGGGGTTTGATCCCGGGGTTGGGGGGCAGCTGGAAGGGTCCGGAATGCAGGGGGAGGCGGGCTTCCCATCCGCTCAGACAGATGGAAACCCCCCGGGGACGGGGGATGAGTGATTAGAGGGATAAAAATAAGGAGGAAAAGTGGTTGGTCCTACGTGGGGGACGACAGCTGGGAGTATAATCAAGGGCAGGGGAGTACTGGGGTGAGATCCCATAGGCGCGGGAATAACTAGGGGGAACCTAAAGTGTGGTGGGAAGTGAAATCGAATGACAGGAGACATAGACTGTCTTGGGAAACATCTCCTAAGGGTGCGAGTTACTCGTTGTCCCAGGAAACCAGTGGAAGCCTAATCATCACATGAGACTTTTGAAACTAGACTGGACAAAGCACCGGAGAACAGATTGTAACGAACAAGCCAGTTCTGGACAAGGCGTGAAATATGCAAACAATAGAAAACTTCCTTCCGTGGTGATTTCAAATGATGCCGAGTTTCTTTCAGTGCCTACTTTTTTTTTCTTTTTTTTTGGTAACTTAGTAGCTGTTATGTCTTTGTACATTTCATTCTGCTAAACCAAAAGGGGAGGATGAATACAGCAAAACCAGCAATTGGTTGTTAAAACAACACATTTTATCTGTATAGCATCCATCTAAAATATCCTAGGTGTTTTTACGGGAAAACAAATGTGGATTAAATGACTCAAACCAGGCCAGATTTCATCAGGACTTGGGCAGACTCTGCACAAGGAAAGGAACATTCCTGGCATTTTTCCTTTGGCAACTTATTTTATATCTTTGACTGTGTTTTCAATTAATGCTTGAAGTGCAGTATTCATTTGTTATTCTTTAAAGTAACCACAGAGTAGAGTAGTTTTTGAGAATCCAAGTTTAAAGGAAGCTAGAGAGTTTCCAGAGGTTAAGAAAAGGAACACAATTTTCCCACTCTTCTACTTTGTACAGTATCTGCATTATATAATTCCGTAAATATGTGTTCTAGCATTCAGTTCTGTGACTTATACAATGTATTATAAATTTACTATTGAGTACCTTTCACATATATCAGTATACTGTACAAAACATTCCTAATAACACACAAGTTTACAAAGAAGCTGGTGATACATTGTTGTAAAAAAAATATAGTTCATTCTTCATACACAGCAGTGAATAAGCATGTTCTCTGGTGGCAGATTAAATTAGCTGATCACATTTTGCCTTGAATTTGTAACTGGGAATTTTTAAATATAATTTTCAACTTCCCAGTTGTGATTGCTTGTTTGGAAGAAGTGATGGAGTTTTGCATTTTGTCAGCAGAACTAAAATGAAAAACTAAGTAGTTAAACTTTTAGAGCATTGTTTTGGTATAAGAAGGACAGTATTTATAGCAATGAGAGAGGATGTCATATTATTTTGATATAAATATAGTTAGTACTTTTTGTCTAACTCACACTGACATTTTGAGTGCAGATGGTGATCAAAACTCTGGAGTTTTAATGTTAATTGCTTTAGCCAATTTTATTTTAAGCACAGTCACAGAACTTTGTCTATTACTGTAGAAATCATTTAAATTTTTTTTTATTTTGCCAGCCATTGTTAGTAGCAACGAATTTACTGACTTTGGTTCCTTCACATCATATTTACAGAGAACCTACTTTAAAGGATAGTCTTATCCAGTATTTAAATGCCTGCTCATTTTCCATTGCCACTCTAAATACGGATAGTTCGGGATTATCCTTCCTTTTCCTTAAAATAGGATATTGGTTAAAGGTTCTTAAGGATGTTTTTGCACTGCAAAAAAATGACAGATGAGTCTAATTAAAGAGAAGCTCCTAGTTTTTTTTTAAAAAAAGAACCAGAAAACTAAGGTTTGCACAGTGCTTTCTAAATGCTTAGGATCATTAAAAGAAATAAAACTGTTGAGTAGCTCATTAATATTCAGCTATGATGCTCTTGCTGTATTTTATCCAATAAATTAGCAAAAACGGAATGTCTTAGCAAAAACTTTGAAGAATGATTACAAATGAGAGAGTTTTTAGGAGCTGAGACAAATGTCTTTTCCTGTATTAGTGCACACGGTTGTGACTAACTGGCTTCTATATTTGACATCTTTAGCCAGGTTTGGAGATGGATTGTATGATTCCTACATGAGAATAGATCAAATTAGGTACCCAGATCCTACAAATGAAGAACACAGCCCTTCTGGACTTCCTTCACTTGGGAGATCAAATGTGAGTAATTTTCTGGCTTCTTGCACTGGTGATCTGGTTGGTAATGAAATCATGATATAAACTAAGTAGTCACACAGTAAATTAATAAAGCTAGATATTATAACCTTGTAACAGCTTGTTAACACACTTGCTTTTACTGACTAGCAATAAAAAAGGTAACAAGATATGGTGTTCTGCATGAACTGGCTAAGTAACTCTGAATAAGCTAATTTATAATCCATTGTCCATGCTTTGATCAAGAAAGTTAGTTTACAACCTGTTTGGGACCTCATACCATAGCACATCACATACTGATATATATGATAGTTTATTAATCCACAGCTGTATTCTACTTTAACTAGTGCACACTTATATTTATTGTCTCACATGAAAGTACTGGAAATAACAGGGGCATAATAGTAGAACAACAACAAGAAGTTCTGTTTTTACAAATATGTGATTTGTAGATACACCCAACATAATACAAAAAAAATATTTTTTTGTGTGGGGGCATTATCTGGCACTTTAATTGATAGCAAAATAGCACTTCACAGACTTCTGATGTTCAATTTGTATTTTTGTAGAAGTTGTACATTTCTTAAACAGAAGTTTTGAATCATGTGATCCTTTCTTTAATTGTCTCAGCTGGACTGTAGCAGTCATATTCAGCTGTGTAACAGTCATACTGTAAAATGGTCTGGAAATATATTTAGGCTCCAGTTGAATTCTGTCTGAAATCTTGTGCTCCTTGAAAATTTGTGGCTAAAAGCCAGATTGAAGAAATGGGATAGATGAAGGGACAAGTTTAAAAATGAACGTATTGAGAAGTCAATAGAGTTGAGATCACTTATGCCAGCAGTTAATTTGACTGTTTTCTTCCTCAAACACTGAGGTGCCTATGTGTGAGAGAGAGAGAGAGAGATGTGTGAGCATATTGAAGCAAAAGAGCTGTAGTGCTGTCTTTAAATAATCCTTTAAATGATTAATGATTGTGCAGTTTTCTTGAGATATAAAGTGCTATATCTAACTTACAACATATCCAGACATTTTCACAACTGTATTAAAATCAACTCTGGAACTAACAAGACACATGCCAAAAATAGCCCCTTGATCACTTTGCTTGTGTGTCACATCTCTTCTTTTTTCCTTCATCTGTATTTTGTCTGTTTAGACTGTCAGTTCTTTGGGACAAGGACTTTGTTTTCTTTCTTGTTTGTAAAATGCCAAGCATTGTCTTTGTGCCAAACAAAACAAATACTTAGTAGTGTCCTGATGAGCAGGAATTAGGAATGCATGTGGAAATGAAAATTTTAAGCAGTTTTTAATGGGAAAATATTTAGATTGAAGAGATACTTCATTTCCTTTCTTCAACATTTTCTGTTTTGACATATAAAATTGCATTCGTATTGAAAACTCCAGGTACCCTCAACTGTCTCTCCTCTCAGTCAACACAGTACAGTAAACTAAACGTTTCTGCTTTCAGAGAGAGACAGTTTTAATTTAGTTTGTAAAAGTAACAGTTGAGACACTTGGAAGGGCAAAACATTTAGCAAACTGGCTAGCCATTTCCTTTTTATTCATAATGAAGTTTTTCTGAGTATGTGAAAACCCCTAAGAAATCTTCAGTGGAATATCATTTGTGTTGTTTATCAAGTTTCTTGGCTGCTGACAGCTAATTTATGGCAAAAGTAAACTGTGCAGTTGCTGGCTTATAAAATGAAGCCATTGGAAGAAGGTTGATGTGTTGATTTCAGACCAATTTGCCAAGGTCATTTTGAATTCTAATCCCATCCTCCAAACTGCTTGCAACCCCTCCCAGCTTGGTGGTGTTCATCCACTTTATAGTAATTTCGTCTACCATATTTTCCCCATTTGCTTGTGAGAATGTTGTATGGGACTGTGTCAAAAGCCCTATTAAAGACAAGATATATCTACTGCTTCCCATGCATCCACTATGCCCGTTATCCTGTTAGAGAAGGAAATTAGTTTGGCTTGGCATGTTTTGTTCCTGACAAATCCATATTGGCTATTACTTATCATCTTATTCTCCAGGTTTGAACAAATGCTTGTTTAATCCAGGGCTTTGGAGCGGAGCCCAGAGCTGGAGTGCGGAGCAGCTCCGGAGCAGTGGAGCTGCATGTTTTTGCCTGGAGCTGGAGCGGAGCCGGAGCAACGCTCCAAAGCCCTGGTTTAATTATTTGTTCCAGTATCTTTCTGAGTATCAAAGTTAGGCTGACTGGTGTATAATTCTCCTTATGTTTGCCCTTCTCTGGCCCACTAGGACTTCACCTGTCCTCCATGAGTTCTTGAATATAATCATTAATGGTTTAGAGATTGCTTCAGCTAGTTCCTTAAGTACTCTGTGGTGAATTTTATCAGGCTTTGTTGACTTAAATACATCTCTTTTATCTTTCTGAAGCCTTAGAGCTTTATTCACCCACCTGGGTACAGAGGGATACAATTTGCTCCCTCTGTACCTATTTCCAGAGGAACCCTGCAAATTGAGGCTGCCATGGAGATGCATTGAATCAGCACTGATATCTGAGGGGCCTTTAACAGCCATTATTCTGCAGTTATAACTTTTGAACAAATACTACAATTTTTTAATACACTAAGTTGAAGCTAGTAGCATGTAGTAAAATAGCTGCACAAGTTTAAGCTCAGATGGGTTTTGTGAGTTGTGCAGGGCTTATAAATGCAGCAGTTCTGATTTCCTCAGCAATATTGGTAGTCTGAAGTGTCAGAAGACTTCAGGATAACTCAGACAGCCAGTAAATGAGGATGAACAACATTGTGGATGAGACCTTGCCACTTGTGGTGATTAAAACAATATACCGTATATACTTGTTCATAAGCTGAATGTTTTTGGTAAAAAAGTGACACATCAAAGAGCGGGGGTCAGCTTATAAATGGGTTTACACCAAAATTTGATGATTTTAAACTCTATGGAATCATTGAATTGAATATCTAATACGTTGTTGTTTTGTTTAGCTGGAGCATCTGCAGGCATGGAGCCCCTCAGTTCCCAGTGTCCGTGGTTTGCTGTTCCCAGCCAATGGGTTCCCGCAGCTTCCATTGGCTAGGAATGGCAAACCACAGACAGTGGGAGCTGAGGGGCTCCATGCCTGTGAATGCTCCAGGTAAACAAAACGTCCAGGCCTGCTAGCGGCTTACCCTAACGGGCCAGGAGCCAAAGTTTGCCAACCCTTAAAATACAAGGTCAGCTTATGAAAGGGTCATACAGTTTTTGCTCTTTTTACCTAACAATCTTGGGGGGTCGGCTTATAAACAAACGGGCTAATGAACAAGTATATACAGTATATTTTTTAAGTACCTTTGTCTATATTAAGGGGATAATATTCACCATTTTAAAAAAATCCTTTACCCTTATTATCATTGTAGCATCTTAAAACTAAAAAGTGTAAACAAGTAAATCAATAAATCTTGCTTTTCACCATTTTTACTGTTTATTTTTGGGGTGGAGGGAGGAGAGGGTTTTTTTTTTTTTTTAAGCACATGAGTCAGGTGCTGGCTTCAATGAAACTGAATTAGTCAGTTTCACCTGCTGGTTCTCAAGTACAGGCACAAGGCAGCAGTTTGGGTTTCTAGCTCTACAAGGGATCACCACAGTCAAAGAATTCATAAAAGCATTTCTCTTTAGATTTTGTATTTCTTTTTAGCCCCCTCTTTTTTTCTTTGTGAATCCTAAATGTTATGGCGGCACTATTTGCTAGTGCCCTTTGAGGTACGTCATCATTTGGAGAATGGTTATACCATACTTAGCATGATCATTCTAGCCCTTAAAGTGTTGCACTAGTTCCTAATTCTGCAGCACTGTAACAGAAGTGTGTATGATGCTCTAAGGCCCTGTTTGTATTCTAGGATGTCTCGTGACCAGCTCTGGGTTACAGGACAACAAAGCAAAGTTGATTCTTTATATTCTAGGGCATCTTGATGAGTTTGTCTAGTATAGGAACATAAGATACCTGCAGGGCGGTGTATCAATGTGAGATTTAAATGTAAGTTAAAGAGTTCATTAGCCTATTTTAAATGGTGAAACTCTGCCTTAACACCTTCATCCTGAATTGTTTTCCAGGTATGAATTTTGGGAAGGGGGCAGGGCATGAAAGAGAATAAAAAATGCATAGAAACTGGCAAAGTAATTTGTGAGTGGACTGCAGCTGCATGCAGGCAAGCACAGGAAGGAATCCCGAGTAATGCAGGGATGTGAGCAGCAGTGGGTCAGGCTCTGTGAAATGCTTTGATTTTTGAGCTGTTCCCAACATGCCACTAAAGAGTTAACCACCAATCCTGCTGCTTTTTAAAAATGTTTTTTGAATTTAGAGAAAGTTCAGTGTTTTGCTTTTCAGCCCAACCTCCTTCTACATTCTGGTGGGAGGAGTGTCAAATGGAGGTCATGCTGGAAACAAAATACTGAACTTTTTCTAAGTAGTTTTGTGTGTATGTAAAATATATAATATCATGTACTCAAATTGACTTCACCCTTAAAAATCAAGTCAAGTTCAGTGGGCTTAAAGACCTTTCCAATAAAGTGTTTCAAACACCTGAAATAAGTATTCTGTAATGGACCATTAAATAGCTGAGTGAAAGCTCTGAAAGCCGTCTGTTAAAAGGATATGGTTAGAAGTGCTCTTTCAATGGCTTTTCTTCCCTTGCTGTTATGGGTAATTCATCTGTTCCTGCTGCTTATTCCTCACCTGAAGTTCTAATTCTCTTGCGTAATCATTTCTCTAGGACCATTTATTTAGGATTAATGATGTAGAAAAGGGAGAGGCATCAAAACTTTCAAATGGCACACAATTATTTGTAAAGTCTAAAGAAGACTGAGGAACTTTGCAGGAACCTCATAAAGCTAGATACATAGGCATTACTTGATGGAAGATGAAATTTAGTGAAGTTCACTATAGCACATACAGTCATGGCCCTTTAAAATCCTTCCTGCCTGCATGGTGAGTTAATTTAAATAACAGAGAGTTCTTGTACAAAGAATATTCTTTCTTGTAGTACAGGTAGACTTTTCAAGGACTAGGGCTATGTGCTTAATCAAATTCTGATTGCAGTCAATGTAAAAAAGACATGGTCACACACAAGATTTCTGCTGTGGAGGTAGGAGAGCAAAACAAAACCCCCAAACAAAAACTGAACCTTTTTCCAAGTCTGGATTCTCTGTTCATTTGCAAATTTACCATTTTGATCTATTTGCCCTTCATTCTATTTGCCTTTCATTTAGGATCTTGTAGTATCTCTCACTCTTATCTCAGCAGTTCAGCCACAGGCTGAAAGAATAAAGTGTTTATTGTATGTTTTCAGTGAGTTCCTGGAAAGGTGGGTCTCTTACAACGTATTGTCCACATTTCTGGGCAGACATAGCACTGAATAAAAGGGAGATTCCAAAGGCCTAATCATTACTGATCTGAGACAGGCTCCTAGAGGAAGTCTGCATTTTCCAGGCTCCTGTCATGAAGTGCACACTAACATTTCAGTGCAGAGCCAGCAAATTGACTCTTACCCAGGACGGAGGACAGGAGATATTTGCGAAGTTGTTTTTGGCAAACATAATCATTGCTCCTATTTACTGACTGTGTTGAGATGGTGGATTGTATGTAACTAAAAAGTAATTGGATGTTATTGCTCTGGAGTTACAGGTTTATTTATATTTTTGCTTGATTGCTAAGCAGCTATTTTAGTTTCAGGGACTGGGCTTGGCATATGTCTCACATCTTTATTGAGATTAAAGGCCAGAATGGAAAACAGATGTTGCTGCACTAGTCCTGACTTTCTTCAGCATTGCATAGGATAGTATCTCATGCGATCTTGCAGTGTAGAATGCTGGGGAAATGAAAGGAGGAATAATCGTGAATGAATGCATTGCCTTTAAAGGAAGGGACAGAATTTCAGGGAGAGCAGCATTGGCTAATTTTAATCCTGTAAAAATGACAAGTCCTAAATATATTCCACAATATTTTCCTACTAGTTGTAATGTTCTGTCTGCAACAAATTAACATCATGGTAGATGAAAATATTTATGCCCAAATTAGCTTAGAGCAGTGAGTGGAGAACTCTTGTGTTTTAGAACACTGGAAGGGGAGGAAAAAGGAAGGAAACTTGATGGAAGCTGGTATTCTTGGTGATACACACTGTATCCAGTTTTGCAGTCCGACACAGTAATGGGACCCTCTTTAAAGTCCATTGGAGTTGGACACAACCTATTTTATCTTGTTTTGTCATCTTCCTCTTGATTGCTGTTGTCCCTTTTTTCCCCAACCTTTTACCCCATCCATCGTGGATTCCTCAACCCTATCCCTCTTACTGTATATCCCTTGTCTCCCCTCTGCACACTTGTCCATGTAATATTCTCCCCCCCCTCTGCACACATTCATGCTAGGTTGCATATTTCAAACAGGTGCAAGCTGCATCTGCCATGGCGTCATGTTTGCCGCACCCACCTCCAAGACTAAACATAGCAATACTGGGCTGCACCACCTGCCCTTCGGCTGACTAGATTCATGCTAGTGGGGATAGGCATTTGTGCAAGTCTGCTTAAAGTTTGCCTTTTCTGAACTAGAAGATAGAGTATATTTATACGTACTCCATTTTCAAAAAGTTTGTTGCATTTGGTGTACAATCACATGTATGGCAGTGCATATAACTCAGTTTAGAATAAATAACAATATAAATTATGCAGTACATTTAAAATACATCTGCATTGTGAAAATAAATGTAAACCTAATGCTGACGTCAAAGCGTTTTCTTTTATGTGGTATTTTAATCTTATTCTATCCATTTAAAAAAAAAATTAAGATTGGCTTTTTTCATCCCTATAGGTTACTAGCAACAAACTCACTATGAAAGATCATCCTCTGACTGGAAGTCAGGTCAAAGTTGAGCAACTGTATGAGGACTCTGGCAATAAGAGGAGCAGTACTCTTCAGTCTGCAGGAATCAGTAGTTCCGAAAGATCTCTTCCTTCCCTGTCAAAAGATAAAAGTATAGACAGCTTAAGCACAGCCAAATCTTGTGGAAGTTCATCAAAAGTGCGCAAAGCTATCTCTCAGGCTCCAGAGCAAGCAGTGAAGCAATATAAACATCAGTTATCTGCTTACGAGCAGCAAGAAATATGTAACTTTTCTGAAATTTTCTTTGTGGGGCCAAATGCAAAAAAAAGGCAAGGAGTAGTCGGTGGCCCCAACAATGGAGGATATGATGATGACCAAGGTGGATACATTCATGTGCCTCATGACCATCTGGCTTACCGATATGAAGTACTTAAAATAATTGGAAAGGGCAGTTTTGGACAAGTAGCTAAAGTTTATGATCATAAACTCCACCAGCATTTGGCCTTAAAGATGGTTCGCAATGAGAAGAGGTTTCACCGTCAAGCAGCAGAAGAAATTCGGATTTTGGAGCATCTCAAGAAACAGGATAAAACTGGCAGCATGAATGTTATTCACATGCTAGAAAGTTTCACCTTTCGGAACCACATATGTATGACCTTTGAGCTCCTGAGCATGAACCTGTATGAGCTGATCAAAAGAAATAAATTTCAAGGGTTCAGTGTACAGCTGGTACGCAAGTTTGCCCACTCTATATTACAATGTTTGGAGGCTCTTTATAAAAACAAAATCATACATTGTGACCTGAAGCCAGAAAATATACTTCTAAAACAGCAAGGGCGGAGTGGCATCAAGGTTATTGATTTTGGGTCCAGCTGCTTTGAGCACCAAAGAGTCTACACGTATATTCAGTCTCGATTCTATAGGGCCCCAGAGGTCATTCTGGGAAGTCGCTATGGGATGCCCATAGACATGTGGAGTTTTGGTTGTATTCTGGTGGAACTGTTGACTGGATATCCTCTTTTTCCTGGAGAAGATGAGGGAGACCAACTGGCTTGTATGATGGAACTTCTTGGAATGCCACCTCAGAAGCTTTTGGATCAATCCAAGCGAGCCAAGAACTTCATCAACTCCAAGGGTCATCCTCGCTACTGCACTGCAACTACACATACAGATGGGAAAGTGATCCTCAATGGCAGTCGATCACGCAGGGGTAAAATGCGTGGTGCGCCAGGCAACAAAGACTGGGTGACAGCGTTGAAAGGCTGTGATGACCCCTTGTTTATAGAATTCTTAAAAGAATGTCTTAACTGGGATCCTTCTGCACGCATGACTCCAAATCAAGCTTTAAGACACGCATGGATTTGTAAGCGAATGCTCAAACCACCCAGTACTGATAAAAGCATGGGTAAACGGATATCTAACTACACAAGCTCCTTCCCAGGAATAGGTTCTAAGTTGCCTCCAGTAGTTGGAGTGGCAAACAAACTGAGGGCTAATTTAACATCTGAATCAAATGGCAGTATACCGCTATGCACTGTGCTACCAAAACTGGTCAGTTAATAGAAAATTATGTATTCCCAGAATACATACCTTGTATTTTAATTATCTGCTAGAAATGTGTAAGGTGGTGAAATGCAGAGGTTTTTAATGGATTTACTTTTCATTAAACACTAAATCTTGTATAAAAAAAGATGAATCAAAATATAAACATTTCAAGGGCTAATTGTTTTATCAAGTTGTTTCAGTTGCAGTGTGGTGCATATTACATCACTTGATAGGTCAACACATCTGTTCTGGTCAGTGAGATTACATGCTTTAACAGTTGAGTTTAATAGCACTGTTTAAAAAAGAATCAAACCATTTCTTATCAGGACAGTTTTAGATAGCAAATGCTTTGTCACAAGACAGCAAGAAAAAAGCATTTAAAATTGTATTCTGTTGGACAGAATGAGCTCTGCTTTCAATTAATCCCCAGTGAACTTCTTTAAATTTGGATGAAATTTTACAGATTTACTGTCAAGAGGACAAGCGTTTTAATCAAAAAAGTGAGAATGTTGCTTGCCAATTGCAAATTTAGATTTGAATGGTTTGGCTTCCCTGTAGAATGCTTTCCCCTTACACATTTTGGAGGGCTCCTGGCATATAGGGATCCAAGTTGCTGCATTCCTAAATTTCTTAGGCTGGGATTTTCAAAGGAGCATACAAGTAGTTAGGACACATCAGTTGTGTGTAGACCTGCTATGATCAACTTCTGTACTGGGATATGCACTCACTACCCCCACTGAAGTCAATGGGAGTTGCAGGCGTGCACAAGAGCAGAACTGGACCATAACATGAAGTATAATTTGCTCAGGGCTATTGAAAACATTGTTTTGACTTAAATTTAATGTACACGTTTGCTAACTGATTCTTTCCCCGTCCCTCCCAAAATGAAGATGCCCAGCCAAAATAAAATACCCTTGCCATTAGAGATGTTTACAGTACTGGCCTTTTAAAATCTTTTTTTCTGTCCTGCAGGGTGAATTCCACTGAATAACATTGAAATCCTTTTAAAAATAGTCACTCCTTTTTGCTAGATAAGTAGAATTTTTAAGGGTCAGGACTGTAACCAGAGGTTATGTGTGAAACAAGAGACTAGTCACCGAAAGAGTGGCCTGAAATCTTTTTAAACACAAATTGTCAGATTTGGTAAAGAGTAATAAATTTAAGTATTGAAATGAAAGTTCGTAAGGGGAGAAAGTTGCTTTGTTTCTAGCAGTGTCCTAGCAGGTGGCTGAAAGAATGAGATGCCTCAGATGCTGTTTTGAATGCTTCAGATATATTCTCTCTCTCTCTCTCTCCTCCTGGCAAGAATGTGAAACATTGGTATGACCAATAGAGACAGCAGCACAACTTGTCAAGATTGTTACTCCTCAGAGCCCCACGGTCCGGGAGGATTCAGTTACAAAAACATCTGATCCCTTGCCAAGTGTCTGAACAGAGTTTTAAATACAATTTTAAAGCTTTTACAAGCAGAGCATTTTAAATTTAACAAGTTTCTCTAGAGCAGGTTTTATGTTAAAACAGGGAAACGCTTGGTTACATAATCAAAGGAATTACTGGTGTGATTTGCAAGATATATTGACCAAACAGCTAAACCCCAGACTCTTTCTGAGAAGATGGAAATGCATTTTTTGCTCTGTTGCATTTAGTTGTATTTATCCGTAAAATGTTTGATAAAAGGCCCAGTCCTGCAAGTTTGTCAGTATATCTCAGGGTCAGGACCAAAATTAGGCAAAATGGGGCTTTGGATCAGGCTCAATAGTGGTGGCAAATGCCCTCAAACTGTTTGGTAAATACCACTGTAAAAATTCAAGAAGACAGAGCACAAATTGGATATATATCTATTCTGATCTCAATATTCCAAACTCCTCCCCCCCCCCCCCCGCCCCCGGAAGTTGGCTATATTAAGGGTTCTGCAGTACATGGCCTTTTACATTTTGTTGTAATTTTTCTTCAAGAAGCTTAATAATCACATTAACTGAAAGTAATGCAGCTTAGCATTTATCCATAGGTTAATATGTCTCAAATACCACTACATGTGGTTCTTATATGGTCATGTTGCACTTTATAGCAATCTTCCTCAAATGGCTGGCTGAAGTAATTTTTTAGTTGAATGGAAAGTCAAGCAAGCACACTTTAATAAGTGCTATAAGATGCCTATGGTTTTAGCTGAATTGAATACATATGGAGCATCTTCAGAAGCAAGAGTAATTATTTGCACAATGCGAATTAAATCTTTGGAGAAACACCACAGGAGCCATTCAAGGCTCAGGAAGAATATTCAAGACAAATGAAAAAGAGAATATTACGTTTATGAGGACAAATTATCATTATTTATATTATGAAAGCACCTATAAACTCCCTTTAAGGATTAGGGCACCATACACACAGTAGAAAACAAGTGTCTGCTCTAGAGAGCAATGAACACGGTCCTGGATGCCAGAGGTTTTTGATCTATTAAAATACTGCATGAAACAAGATTATTTTTAGTGTCACTTCTCCTAATAACCAAGAATACCGTAGCTACCAGTTTAGATGGCCTCTAATGTTACACTTCTTGTATAGATACAGTGCTGTCGTTTGAAATGTGTGTTATAAAGCAGGAAATATAACAATGGCAGAATAAACACCACTGCTTTTACCAGAAACGTGTTCACCTTGACCCCAGTTAAACACGGTACCTAATCACATGCCTAAATTTCAGCACATGAGTAGTCCCATTTAACTAGGGCTACTCACATGTTTAAAATCAGGAACATGCTTAGGTACCTTCTTGGATAAGGGCCTTTGTCTGTATAGACAGCAGATAAGGAAAAACAGATCACCTAGTATGTTAAGTGTGTTTAAAATGGAAAAAAGTAGCTTTTTTTTTTGGTACTGGTGCATTGTCCTCTGTTATTTTCTCTATTTTGCAAATCAGCAAGATCCCATTGGGTCTCCCAGGCATTAGTGAGGTTCTGCTGTAATTTAAATCATGTTCCCCTCTGACTCTAACACAAAACAAATGTAATTTATTGTGGTTTATAGTAAAACCATAACATCAAATTTCTAAGAATTTTTAATGGATTAGTCCAAACTTCATTTTTAAAACTTCCTTATAATGTTCATTATGTTTTACAACACATAATGTAGACTCTGTATTGTAAATAACACGGGCTGTTTATTGTGTGGTTTTTAATCCTCTTTTAAGAAGTGTGGATTGTAGCAATGTAGTTTAGCAATATTTTTAATTTAAATTACTGAATAATAAGACATAAGCATCACATGTGACATACAACTGTTTACTTTTACACTGCGGCAAACTTAATATGACTATCCAAGATGCAAGGATAAACATGTTTAAAAGTCAGATGGGCAGTGGAGTATTAATCTTCCATTACAGATTAGGATAAAACACAAACATTTAAACACAGCCTCCATTTAGTACTCAAGGTTATGTTATGTTCCTTAATAGGTTTGTTCTTACTAGTACTGATTATTGAAAAAGTGTTATTTTCACATTTATATTGATCATTCCATACAGTTGTCATTTTCCACATGCTGCAATTACTATTAGAATTTTTGTTTTTTCTTCCTACCTAGTTTGAGAGAGACTTCTAGTCTAGTGACAATTTAAGAATCTAAACTAATTGGAAGGCATTTTTAAAGGGGGTTTGCATTCTGAGAGAATTTTTGTGGAACCGTGGGTCTGTTAGTCAAAATCTGGTATAGTTCACTTTGACTGTGATCCCTTTGGACTTGGAGGCGGTAAAAAAAAAAATCTAGTATCTTTTTAATGGTAAACTGACACTACTGGTGCTTCATTACAGTGATCCTCTGAAAACTACCTCTGAATAAACCCTGGGCCCTTTAAAAAGACACCCACTACAAACCACAACCATCCACCCCCCTCCCCCATTAGTAATGGCTATTTTGGTTCTGAAACACATACATGATGACCTCAGCAGTGTTTTACTAATCCCAGCCATACAAGCAAAAAGCTGATTCTGCACCCAAAGCTCTGTGTTGAAAATGATAGATGCCAATCCCCTTCCTGACAGGCCATGGCTACACTTGCAAATTTGCAGCGCTGCAGCAGGGTGTGAAAACACACCCTCTCCAGTGCTGCAAATTGCGGCGCTGCAAAGCGCCAGTGTGGTCAAAGCCCCAGCGCTGGGAGCGCGGTTCCCAGCGCTGTACGTTATTCCCCACAGGGAGGTGGAGTACGGACAGCGCTGGGAGAGCTCTCTCCCAGCGCTGGCGCTTTGACTACACTTAGCGCTTCAAAGCGTTGCCGCGGCAGCGCTTTGAAGTGCAAGTGTAGCCACAGTCTTTAATGCTATAGTGGAAGTGAAGAGCCAAAATAATATGGAAATATTTGCAGTACATTAATGCACTATGTAACAAGATTAAAGACAGAGGCTGTGTACCCAAAACTTTTTTTTAATAGACAGACCTGTGGGTCTGATTTCCCCCACCTGCCCTGTCTGAGCTGCTGTGCACCTACAGCTCTCAAACTTCCGTAGGAATTTTGGGTGCTCTGCAATTGTGAAAATTGGGCTCTGAGTTCTGATACACAAGGTGTACCCCTGCTCTTTTCAATGATTTTATCATGCTGCTCTTTTTAATAAGGAGGCAGAGAGATTAAACTTATGTATACGTGTGTGTGTATATATATATATATATCATACTTCCCTTAGAAGAACCCCTATCTAGGTTTGGTATAAAACTCTCCTGATGTCCTATTAAATATAGCTTCTAATTACAACTCCCACCATAATATGCAAAACACTTGGCTCCTCAGAACAGTCATGTATAGGAGAACATTGTTCTATCTGCATTTAAACAGGGTGCATTTACTTTACACCAAATAACACCCTTATAAATTAGCCACCTGGTTGAAGTCTGTGTTGCTGAAAGAACAAGCCATGTTCCCTGTTCATAGAACTGTGCCTTATTATTTTACGAGCCTACATTTGTCTCAGTGAAATCAAATTACTAATCAGGGTTTCTTTTACATTGCAGCTGTTCATACTAAATGTCAATATGTCTAAAGAATTTACAGGTTAGCCTTTTTATTATTGTAAATTGTTATGAGGTGTAATATGGTGGCGAATGCAGAAAACAGTAAGGTGCATGTGAACTTAACATTTTTTCTTTGTGAAGGAACACTTTTGAAATAAGCCAGTTTTAAACTTTGTATGTAAATGTAATGAACAAATATTTCCTAAAATTGTACTTCAGTTCATTTTTTTTAAATAAATACATAATTTTCTTTAGCAACAGTCTCTGCAAATTCCTAAAAGAAATACTTGACTTTTTTTTTTTTAAAGTGCATTAATTCTTTCTGGATGGTATCACCTAACTTGCATTGGCCACTATTACCCTCTGTGGTACTTAACTAGAGCGCAATTTAAAAATGTCAGCAGTTATAGGAGACATTTCCCATGTGGTAAAATGTGTCGTGTTTTGTGTACAGAGGCAGGGAATGAGAAGATTAAGTGAGAAGGGAAGCAAGCTATGATTATACTAAAAACCAAACCAACCAACCAACAACAGCCACAAATAAAAATAGCATGGTGTAATGTAATTGTGAGGGAAAGGAACTAAAATATCAACTACTTGAATCTGAACCTAAGAATCTTTTTTCAGACTGGAAGTTTTCACCTTCACTGTATACTTGATCTCCTCTCCTTGAACCAGAGGAAAACTTGCTGTGGACATCTATGATTTCAATATGCTCATGCTAAACATGAATGACCTGACAAATGTTCTTCTCATCAGCAGTGCTGCATTTGAACATCTCAAAGTTTTGCCATAGCATTCTTGAGTAATCACTTTCTTATTTAATCCATTGGAGGTTTTTAGGGTGACCAGTCAGCAAATGTGAAAAATCGGGACAAGGGGTGGCAGGTAATAGGAGCCTATATAAGAAAAAAGACCCAAAAATCGGGACTGTCCCTATAAAATCGAGACATCTGGTCACCCTAGAGGTTTTTGTTGTGGAGGCAGAATCCCTTTAATCCCTAGGCTGGAAGGAAAAATCCAGCAATAGCTACTTAGGAAAGATTTGCTTTTAATAGAAACCTACATTTGTGTACAGTGGGCTACCCAGTGAGATACTGGAATAGTTTGAAGCTGAAGTCACACTGCCATAAAAAGACCTACATAGCTACAGCATACAGGATTAAATCCTGCATGTTTCATAAAGAAGCACTTAATTTTCATGAAATCAGTCACTGCCCATTATTGACCAATTTAACCAACTGAACTAAAGCAGAAAAGTATATTAGTTCTCTAATGATTGATTTAAGGATAGCCTTCAATTAGGAGACTTTTACAACGGGAGAGAGTGGATTTTCCTTCACTATATAACTCCATTGAATGACAATTTTGTTTTATTAAAATAAAACTGTTTACAATCCTAGGCCTGTTGTAAAATAAATACCCATTGAAACTTGAGTATATTTTAGATTTTTTTTTTCATAACTAAATAGTTCCTGCTCCACTTGCCTGCCAAGACCATTTATTTTGGTAGGACTTTCACTGTTAACAATGTTTTTCAATGAGTCTATTACATGAGTTTGTAGTATTCTCATACATAGTGTCCCTTAAGATATTTTGCATCGCTCTGTCATACTGTGTGTTGACACAATATTATTAGACAAATTCTGAAATTGAGCGCAATTACAATGTGCAATACTATGCGCTAGTTTAATGCTGCAGGTTAAGGAAGCAAGGAATTAAATACTAAAACTACATTTAAACAGCAGTAGGAGCTTCACTTAAACAGACCTATTAAGGAATGTCAACATAAGATCTGGATCTGTCTTTGTGAAATTAATTAATCGAGTAGTTACTTGCCAATATAGGGAAGAAATTCACAATCTGGCCTGTAATTTGCAATGTGAGATATGTGCTTCTACTGTGGAAAAACTAGCATTCACTAATTAATCTTGGATTATTAAAAAGAAAAATTACACATTTAAGAAGACAGTCATAGATCACTTGGGCAGGCAGAAGATGGAAAGATTTATTTTTCCATTTAGCAATATTTCTTTGGGTTCAATGGGCTCAGCTTTTCACTCTTTGCATAATAAGAAGGCATTGCTGTTACACATAGTGGGACCGTTTAGCACAAAGTGATTTAAAAATGCAACTGCAGTGAATTTGGCAAGTGAGTTATTGCTTAGCACAGCTCTGTCTCGAGTCCCTAGTGTTTAGTGTCTTTCTTTTTTTAAGCATATAGGTTGAGATTTTTAAAGCAGCCTAGCTGATTTATCTAGATGGACCAAGATTTTGAATGTAACTAGTAATTTTGCATCCTCAATTTTTTGTGATGCCCAGCTTGAGACATCTTAAAAGGAGCTGAATTTTCAAAGAGTGGGTGCTCAGCACTCTCTAAAGGTCAGGCCCCTTTAGGGTGTCTCAAAATAGGCACCCAAAATCCCTTGCCACTTCTTGTGTTGGTATTTCTGGCAGATATGTCCAAACTTCAACCAAAGGATTAAGCTGCACTGGTGCTAGTGATATTGGGAGCGCTAGTGTACTGGTGCTGCTGGCATTTTAAGGACTGTGCCAGTTAGAGCTGCTCTAAATCGGGTTCAATGACACAGTGCTTAAAAGGCCAAGGGCCATGAGCTCCCAACATTGCTAATGCTGGTAGAGTTGTGTCGGTGTTAGCAATGGTAGGAAATGGTTGCAGACTTTTCCTAGTGGAGACAAGGCTTGTGTGTCTCCAGTTACAAGGGGCCTGTGGTGTTTCAGAGGTGCCCAAACAAAAGTGGACAATACCCAATGTTCCCACTGCCACCAGTGGGCTGCCAGGTAATACCTTCTGCACAGCACTACCCAGAACTTTGAGTTAGAACATTCTGTAGAAGTGAAAATGGTTCTGGTGTTGCTGGTTAATTCCTACTGTCTAGGTACAGGTCAGCAGTCTCCTATAAGAGTGGGTGCTCTTGATTCCTGCATATAGACAGTTCCTACTGGGAGGGAGAGCAGAGTATCCGAGTCAAGATTCTCTGTGGATCTAAAAGGAGAATTTTGCCCATAAGGTGTTTGGCTTTAGGCATCAGCAAATACATTAGTTCTAGCCATAGTTATAAAAGGTTTAGGTGACTCATGCAAACTTCTTGCTCACAGAAAATGAATGGGTGTTGAGCACTATTTTTACCTTCTGTCATATTAATAAATACAGCTTTATAAACACTTCTGATGAATCCACGAGCAAAGATGCCCAAGAATGCTTTTTTTTCTCGGTTGATCATGCTGTTGTAGTGGCATGAATACATGTTCTTTGGATTGGCTGAGCTTAATATACGCCAAACATTTTCCACCCATACCATCACTGTCTCACGCCAGTGTTTATACCGAGGTAATAAATGTGCATAATTTCTCTACTTGCTATACATAGTTGCGGCCAGTAGCAGACATCCGTGACGCAAGGAATCCATGCAGTCTGAGCTTATAAGGAGTGAGATGCAAGCAAAGGGAGGATTGTGAAACTGAAGTGGGGAGTCTTTCACTGATCATGCAAAACTGCAGGAAGGAGTCACTGGTACTTCGACAAAACAAGTTTTCCTCTTTTCCCCTCAAATGAAGCTTCAGATGAATTTTCCCTCATGCGCACATTAGCTTGCTTAGTCTGCAAGGACAATGCTTTTCTTGATCAGCAGCCTCTGCACGAGATGCTTGCCAATATAACCCTGCCAATTCCTGGCTGCCGAGAACAGCTCTTAAAGATGACAAAGTGTCAGCCCCTTCCTCTAGCCAGGGAGTGAAACCATGTAAGGAGTTGCATTCCTCCTGCTAGCTCTGAAAACCATATGTTCTTTGGCTTTGAAAGTGGAGATTGCAGAGAAGCACATTTTTGTTTTGCTTTTTTTTGGGTGGGGGGGGGGCGGTAGGAAGCAAAGACATGACTCTACCACAGAGGATAAGGGGAATAAAAGCATATCTAAGAGTGAGAAGGAATTAAAGAAATAATGCATAATGTGTGAGATCTTTTAAAAAATGGGTTAAATCCTGATCTGAAGAATGGCATCTGCAATTACACCACCCCTGTTACCAGTCCTCATTCTTCAGTGATAAGCTGACCAGTGGCAGGGGTCAGGAGGAACTCCTCTTCCCCATGGTATGTTATCACACAGCTAGATTTGGTACCAGGGGCTAGACGTGTTGCATTTTCTTCTGCTGTATCCAGCTGTTAGTGACAGGATACTGGAGCTGTTTAACTAATTATTGATTATTTGTGTTACTGTATCTTCTAGGAGACCAAGTCAGGGATCAGGGCCTGGTTGAATTAGGCACTCTGTGGACAATGAGCAAAGAGGACAGTCCTTGCCTTAGAGAGTTCACAGCCTGCGAGGCAGGTAGTTTGCAATAGGAGGATGACGCAGAGAGTTGGGCTAGGTTGGAAGGATGAGGTAACAAACACAGGAGTTACAACTCGTCACTGATGTACCCAATGCCAGATGGGTGAGCTAGCTGTGTGTTCCAGCTGATGATCCCTAGGTTACTAGTTAGATACAGGATGGGGAAAAAATGTGCATTTTGAAGAAATATAAAAATAAGACACTGTTACTGATGTGATTCATTGTGGGTGACTATTCTCATTTGTCTAGTACTGCCCTGGGCACATTGTGGACTAATTTAAAATGGTAATATGCTCTAAGCCTTTAAATAAGTATCCATCTTCCACCCAGCAACTCTGCTACAATGTTTGATTACAGTAGCATTAATACTAAAAGCTGTCAGCACCTTTGCAGGATATTGCTGATGGATGACATAAATGAAATTATATTTGAGCTCTGGGTAACTGACATACTGTAATGTCATCAAACAGGAAAGGTCATGTAAGTAATTTACCACCAGTGGTTCGCTGCATTCGACCTGTCAGTAAATGGACAATCAAAAAGCACAAAATAAATAGGTGCAAGCAGAGATGGCTTCCGCCCTCCCCCACCCACAAATGTAGCTTGTATATTCCTCATGAAATCACCTTCGTTACTGTTGTGCTATGCCGGGTTTATTCATTTTAATGTTGTGCAACTTGCCTGCTCTTCTTTGAAATGGGGTAGAAATGGAATGGAGACTGTCTGCCTTGAGAGTCAGGGGCTATATTCGAGTACACGTTCTGCAGGTGTGCTCATGAATAGTACAGATCCCTGCTCTCTCTCTCTCTCTCTCTGCACCTCAGCACTTGTGTACAGCCTGTGCTTCTCTGGGTTCCTTCCTTCGCAATCTTATTAATGGTGGTGAGCCTTTGCCCCTGCAGCTCATGTCATTTCAAACAGCCTCCCTGCATCTCTTGAGCCTTCTTCAAATCTCACTTGAAAACCTTGCCTACACAGCTTGATTTCTTTCCGTATCTTATTCTATAATTGCATTGTGAACTAATGCAGTACATTATATATGTTCTAGTAGAATATTAGCTTGGGCAGCTGTTAGACTTATGAAGCCTAACGAGTATTACATAATTCTGTAAGAATACTCCTAATTTTCTGTTTGGTAGATTCCACACTTTATTCTCGAATGTGTAATGTGATCTGTGATGCACTGGTCTGAAAGGTAGCCGATTAAAGGAAGCATAATGCAGTCGTTAGGGCACTAGCCTGGTACTCTGGAGACCTGGGTTAATTCCCGCTCCACCACAGATTCACATATGACCTTGGGCAAGGCATTTTGGACCCAATTTTTAAAGATATTTAGGTGCCTAGAGATGCAGATAGAAAATGGGATTTTCCAAAGCACCTTAATTTCAGTGGGAGTTCCACAACGAGGCACTTTCTCCTTCTAAGCACCTATCTGCATCTTTAGCTTTTCAAAACCAGAATAAGGGTGGTTCAGATGCAGGTTCCAAAGCACCTGAGCCATCAACGTTCAAATGAGGGCAAGAGAAGATGGGCTTGCATAAACGCTTCTCTTTTTGTGTTGTTATTTCTAGTGGAAACATACCGTGTCACATTGGCTTGACAAAGATGTCCTATAATTTGGAAAGCAGCAAAAGGAGTTTGATTGGACAGTGTGCACAACAATCACAGTTCGGACTCATTCCTGCACTGAGAGCATTCAGCACCTTGGCTTTAATGAAAGCTGAAGGTGCTCGGGAATTGGCAAAACTGGATCTTTGATCCCTTGAATTCTAGGTTTCTTTTGAGAATAGCCCGATTGATGGTAGGCTCAATGGGGAGGGTCTATATTCAGCAAGGACCTGATTTTTCAGAAACGCAGCGTCACCACAACTTCAGCTGAAGTCATTGGGAGCTAGGGGTGCAAACCAGGAGGTGTGTCTTGGAAGGAGATAGGGAAAGAGCTGTAAATAAGCTAATGTGACTGTGATGTAGAAAAACATTTGATCTGTGCTATGTATGCTCACCCAGTGCTAATTTTAAGCTGCCATCAGATTTGAAATACTGTATATGGCTGCCAATGGGATTTTTTTAAGCATGCAGGTTTCTGCTACACAGATGCTGGCAATGGCAGCTGAAGTTTCCCATGCTGTCCCGCCGCTGACCTTCTTCCAGGGCCTACAAGCAGTAGTGTCCCAGCTTGCTCCTGACTGAATCTATGACTGCTGTGCAGGCTGATAACATTGCTTAACGCGGCTAACTGTCCGCCAGTGAATTAGCTGAGCTTCAAATGCAGCCTGCCTTAGGCATCAAGCATGGACCAAAGGTGGCTGAAATCTCACCAGGGCAGCAGATCTCATGAGATTGGAGGGGATGTTGGAAGATTTTGGTGCCTTAGAATCTACGGTAGAACTTGAGCCATGATTCAACCTAACCCCGCCTCCTAAACCCAACCTAAACCTGACTGGCTCCCAACAAAGCATGGAACAAAGCCGAGGTTTCTGCCTGCAGCATCACCTACTTGCCTGTTCAAGAAGTGCCCGGCCTTAGGATCCAGTGCAGGGGGCTTTCACTCCCTGTGCGCTCCAGAGCACAACTCTAGGAGCTCCTTGTGTTGAGGCCTGGGCGGTGTCTAGGTAGCAAGGGCGTAGTATGAGTCAGGACTGGCCAGGGGCCAGGACATAGCTATCTGGATCCACCAGCTCTTGCCTGGCGTGGGTGGGTCAGAGAAGTCTGAAGTGCTGATCATCTATGCTGCAGCCCTGAAGCTGTGATAGTGGCTGCTGAGTGGTTGGGGGTACTAAGCTCAGCTGTTCACCATAGACGGAGGGATGCAGTTTGCCATAACATTTCAGCACCATCCTGAAAACTCTCCTGATGCTCAGCAGTGTCTGCTATAAATAGACACACCTGGAACGCCACATCAGTTTGAGTGATGCTGGCAACAGCAGCCCCACTGGGGCAGCAGAGACAGCCAGGGCACTAATCCATTAGCGTGCTGACCAATCGACTTCTGCTGCATGGCTTGCCCTGACTCCATACACCAACAAGAACTGGGTCCGTTCCAGGCCTTGTTGATTTCCGCTTATGAGACTTTAAATCATCTCAGGATGGGCACTACACGCTGACCGTTTAAGAGTTGTGTTTGCAAGTCAGTGTTGCTGAGCAACTGGGGCGGGGGCTGGGGGGAAGGGAGAGGGAGGGACATTAAACTTGTAGCTATTCCTGTCCTAATTTCCCCAAAGGCTGGGAAAGTGCCCTGTTCTGGCTCCTTGGTTCCTCAGGAGGGTGGTTTTCTGTTCTCTTAGGGCTTGCCTACATGGGAGAGTTTTCCAGTTATACTGGTATCAAAATACCAGTGTGGTTAAATTGCTGTCGTGTAGACACTTCCTACAGCAACAGAAGGGGTTCTTCTGGCTCTGTAGCAAATCCTTCTCTGAGAGGCTAGATCAGTGGAAGAATGTGTCCACCAACCTAATGGCATCCACACCGGGGCTTAGTTCAGCTTAACTACGCCACATGGGGCATGACATTTTTCCCAGCCCTGAGCAATGTCATTAAGCTGACCTAAGTCTGAAGTCCGGAATGAGGGGCTTTCTGCAGCTTAACTTGAACTACTTCCAACAGCCTATAAACTAAACCAGAAGAAGGCACTGTGAAAAGAGAGTCCGCAGGGGGATTTATAGCCAGGTAACTCTAGTGATTTAAATTCACACTCTGCCTTTTACTGGTGTAACTTTCCGGGGTAGACTAGATTCTGAAACTTTTACTGAGGCTGAGTACTAGTATGTTGCTCGCCACACAGACCCTTTCATTTCAGTCTGATGACTTGAAAAGTAAGGTTCTACTCAATGTGAATAAGGGTATCTCAATCTAGCCCTTACTGAGGGTTTCGTTTGTTGTTTTAGGTGAGGACTCCTTGTAGATATAGGGCCAGGCCGTCAGCTATGGCTCTGCATAAGAGATCATCTGCATGGCCCAGATTTTAGGATCGGTGACTTAGCTTGCCAGTTCTTTGGAGTCAGGAAAGTCTTTCTGTTTGCTTTATAAAACACCCAGCACGCCCTTTGGGTTATCTAAAAGTAACAGTATTGTCAGTACAGAAAAAAACTGCCACAGGTGAGAAGAGATCTGAAGTCAGAAAGGTTATAAAATGACAGAATCATAGAACAGTCTGGCTGAGAGGTCACGAAATCCAGCCCCCTCTGCTGAGGCAGGACCAAGTAAACCTCCTAGACCATCCCTGACAGGTGTTTGTCCAACCTTAAACACTCCTTAAAACCTCCAATGATGGGGATTCTACAACCTTCCTTGGAAGCTTATTCTAGAGCTTGCGGTGTGATTGCTACAGAGAGCAAAGGGCATTTTAATTTATTATGTCTTTTAACCTAAGCTGCAGTCTGAGGGTACGTCTACACTACGGGACTATTCCGAATTTGCATAAACCGGTTTTGTAAAACAGATTGTATAAAATCGAGTGCGCGCGGCCACACTAAACACATTAAATCGGTGGTGTGCGTCCATGGTCCGAGGCTAGCGTCGATTTCTGGAGCGTTGCACTGTGGGTAGCTATTCCCTAGCTATCCCATAGTTCCCGCAGCCTCCCCCGCCCCTTGGAACTTCCGGGTTGAGATCCCAGTGCCTGATGGGGCAAAAATCATTGTCGCGGGTGGTTCTGGGTAAATGTCGTCAGTCACTCCTTCGTCTGGGAAAGCAACGGCAGACAAGCATTTCGCGCCTTTTTCCCCTGGATTGCCCTGGCAGATGCCATAGCATGGCAATCATGGAGCTTTTTTTTGCCGTTTGTGACTCTCACCGTATGTGTACTAGATGCCGCTCACACAGGCGATTCAGCAGCGCTACACAGAAGCATGCTTTTGCTTTTGCATGACAGCAGAGATGGTTACTAGCCATATTGCACCATCCAAACCCTTCCATAAATTGGAACTGAGGATGATCATGGCTACCAGTCCTTTTGTACCATTTGCTGCTAGTGCCCCTGGTCAATCAGCCAGGGGCGCAAAAGCCAAGAGTGGTTACTAGCCATATTGTACCTTCCATCGTTTTGTACCATTGGCTGCTGTCATAAGTGCCCCTGGCCGATCAGCCAGGGGCGCAAAAGCAAAAATTGGGAATGACTCCCTGAGTCAATCCCTCCTTTTTGGTATCTAAAAATAGAATCAGTGCTGCCTAATATAGGCAAGTGTGCTAGAGAACCACCTGCTCTGTGTCAGAGCCCGCAGAAATTATTATCTGTATGCTATTCACAGGGGGTGCTCCTGTAACAACCCCACCTGTTGATTCCGTTCTTCCCCAGCCTTTCTTGGCTACCGTAGCATTGTCCCCCCACTTGTGTGATGAATTAATAAAGAATGCAGGAATAAGACACACTGACTTGTTAGTGAGAAATGAGTGGAAGGCAGCCTCCAGCTGCTATGATAGTCCAGACAGGACATTAAGCAGTGTGTAGGAGAGAAGCCCAGCATCCCACTGCTAGTCCAGGGGCAACTGAATCTTTTCTTTACACATGAAGGGTGGGGGCTGATGGAGCTCAGCCCCCTGTTGCTATGATGAGGATGGTTACCAGCCATATTGCACCATCCATCCACCAGAAAAAATTAGGGCCAATAGGCTGATGACAAGGATGGTTACCAGTCCTTTTGTACCATCAGCTGAGGCTGATGATGAGGATGGATTTCCATCTTTTTGCACGATCAGCTTATGCTGATGATGAGGATGGATTTCCATCATTTTGTACCATCAGCCGCCCATGACGGGGGGGGAGCAAGGATGTTGGTGTTGAGTGCTGCACTATCGCGTCTATCTGCAGCATTCAGTAAAGATAGGGTGACATGTAAAAGAGTCAGAGGATTGTTTTACCTTTCGCTTCTGGGGGTGGGTGGGGGGTGGGTGAGTAGATTGCCAAGCTATGCCCTGACCCGCGGGCACTGTGTTTGACCCTAGAAGCATTTGGAGCTCAGCCAAGAATGCAAATAATTTTAGGAGGCTGCAGGAACTGTGGGATAGCTTCAGTCCTCCAGTCCATGCGCATCCATTTGATTCTTTGGCTTTCCGTTACGCTTGTCACGCTGCAGTGCGCTGAGTCCCTGCTAT
The DNA here is from genome assembly GCF_020497125.1 of Mauremys mutica. NCBI lineage: Eukaryota > Metazoa > Chordata > Testudines > Geoemydidae > Mauremys > Mauremys mutica. The sequence continues at coordinate 139,380,992 of NC_059075.1, forward strand.
GGCGTCTGTCTGGAGATTTTTAAAAAAGGATTCTGAATTTCATCTTCTGTAACGGAGCGCTGATAGAACGGATAGAACGGATTTGCCTGCCCTTACAGCGATCACATCCGCATGGTCCATGCGGGAGCTCTTTTTTTTATTTTGATTTCGGACTGCATCGCCATCCGTGCTGATCGGAGCTCCACGCTGGGCAAACAGGAAATATTCAAAAGTTCGCGGGGCTTTTCCTGTTTACCTGGCCAGTGCATCCAAGTTGAGAATGCTGTCCAGAGCGGTCAGTGGTGCACTGTGGGATAGCTCCCGGAGGCCAATACCGTCGATTGCGGCCACACTAACCCTATTCCGATATGTTAATACCGATATTAGCGCTACTCCTCTCGTCGGGCAGGAGTACAGAAACCGATTTAAAGAGCCATTAAAATCGATATAAGGTGCCTCCTAGTGTGGACGGTTGTGGCGTTAAATCGGTTTTAGGCTCCTAAAACCGATTTAAACGCCTAGTGTAGACCAGGCCTGAGTGTGACTTTCAAAGGAGTTAGGTGCCCAACTCACCTTATATTTCAACGGGATTAGGGTTCCTACCTCCCTCAGGGTATGTCTACACTACAAGACTATTTCGAATCAACTTAATTCGAATTTGTGGAATCGACCTTATGAAGTCGAAGTTGTGTATCCACACTAAATACACTAGTTCGACTGTGTGAGTCCACAGTAACGGGGCCAGTGTCGACTTTGGAAGCGGTGCACTGTGGGAAGCTATCCCACAGTTCCTGCACTCCCCGCTGCCCATTGGAATCCTGGGATTTCCCCCCAGTGCATGCTGGGGGGGAAAATGTGTCGAGGGTGGTTTTGGGTAACTGTCATTATTGAACCGTCAATCACGCCCTCCTTCCCTCCCTCCCTCCCTCCCTGAAAGCGCCTGCGGGCAATCTGTTCGTGCACTTTTCTGCTCAGTGAGAGCGTGGGCGCCACAGCACTTTGAGCATGGATCCCGCTGCAGTTATGGCCATTGTCAACTCCTCGCACCTTATCGTCCACCTCTTCCACAGTCAGCTGCTGAGAAATAGGGCTACTTTTCAATGGTGCTGCGAGCACTGGTGGACCACGGGGGACGTTTTACCAACATCAACGTTGGGTGGCCAGGCAAAGTTCATGACGTGCGTGTTTTCAGGAACTGTGGTCTGTTTACACGCCTGCAGGAAGGTAGTTTCTTCCCAGACCACAAAATAAGTCTTGGGGATGTGCAGATGCCTATAGTGATCGTCGGGGACCCAGCCTTCCCGCTAATGCCCTGGCTCGTGAAGCTCTGTGCAGGCGCCTTGCACAGTGACAAGGAACTCTTCAAGTACCAGCGAGCAGTGAGCAGCGTGACCTGTGACTGTTCAGTTTCTTTACAGAGAAGCTGAACCTGCCCCTGTTTCTTTACTAAGTGACTGTTGACTAGCATCTGCAGTTACATACCCCGCCCACCCCGCTTCCCCAACTTCCAACACACGTTTAAAAATAAAATACATGTTCCACTGTAACTTTACAAAGGTTTCTTTATTGATGACTTTGCGTTACAGGGTTGAAACTGGGACACGGACTGTGCTGGGTAGGGTGTGCAGTGATGTAAAGACCGCCTGTAAACTCGAGGAATGACAGGCTCCTGCTCCCAGAGCGGTCTGCAGTGCCGGACTGGATGTTTCAACGGAGCCTGCCATCCCTTCTTTTTGGGACTCTGTGTGCGGGGGCTATGTGGCCTTTTGGCGGGGGAGGACGGATACAGATTCCTCTGCTGCGTGGCTCTGTGGTCCAGGACAGGGACCGTTGCATGAGATCTGTAACCCCCCTCCCCCGCTACAAAGTCACGTACCCCCCCCACCCACACAGAACCTGCAAACCACCTCCCATACCGACCAGGGTGCGTACTGACTGCAGTGTGTGTGTGACCTGCTGCTGATCCTGCCCCCATGTCTGTACCCTGGTAAAGGTGATTGTCCTGTCAAATTACCAACCCCCTTCCCCCCCTTCAAACACAGTCTCCTCTAAAAGAACATGACGGAAACAGTAATTAACAGAAAAGTATTTTTTATTATCAACTAGACAGTTAGGGGATGAAACTGGTATGGGGGCTTGGGTGAGGCGGGAAGGAAAGGACTTCTCAAAATTTAGGGTATGAGAGCTTTTGGGTACTTGAGCACTCTGCTGGGGTGCAGTGACAGTTTACACGGCCTCTGGCGCCCCTCCTTCTGGTTATTTTGGGTGAGGGGGGTATGGGACTTTGTGGCGGGGGAGGGCGGTTGCAGATACACTGCAGGGGGGCTCTGTCCTCCTGCGGTCCTGCAGAACATGCACAAGGCGCAGGAGCATGTCCGTTTGCTCCCTCATTAGTCCAAGCAGCTTTTGAGTCGCCTGCTTGTCTTCCTCACGCCACCTCTCCTCCCGTTCGCTGAGTGAGCGCTGGTACAGAGAGAGGGTCTCCCTCCACTGGCTCTGCTGGTCCGCGTCGTCTTGGGAGCACCCCATAAGTTCAGCGAACATCTCGTCCCGTGTCTTTTTCTTTCGCCGCCTAATCTTTGCCAGCCTCTGTGAGGGGGATGCTGTGGCAGGTCTGGAGACAGTTGAAGCTGTGTGATGGGAAAAAGGGAGTGAATTCCTTGCAAAGATAAATTTTTGCGAACAATGAACACAGTCTAGTCTGTCTCTGTGAATTCTGGGTTGAGATCCCAGTGCCTGATGGGGCAAAAACCATTTTCGCGGGTGGTTCTGGGTAAATGTCGTCAGTCATCCCTTCCTCCGGGAAAGCTACAGCAGACAATCATTTCAAGCCCGTTTTCCCTGGATTGCCCTGGCAGACGCCACAGCGTGGAAACCATGGAGCCTGTTTTGCCTTTTGTGCCTGTCACCGTATGTGTACTAGATGCCGCTGACAGAGGCGGTCCAGCAGCGCTACACAGCAGCATGCTTTTGCTTTTGCATGATAGCAGAGATGGTTACCAGCCATACTGTACCATCTACCATACCATAAATTGGTAATAAGATGGGCATGGTTACCAGTCCTTTTGCACTGCACCATTTGCTGCTGTCATAAGTGCCCCTGGCTGCTCTTAGCCAGGGGCGCAAAAGCCAAAATTGGGAATGACTCCCTGAGTCAATCCCTCCTTTTTGGTATCTAAAAATAGAATCATTCCTGCCTAGAATATGGGCAAGTGTACTACAGAACCACTGTATCAGAGAACCAGAGAGCACAGCTGCTCTGTGTCAGATCCTGCATAGATTATGAGCTGTATGCTATTCACAGGGGGTGCTCCTGCAACAACCCCACCTGTTCATTCCATTCTTCCCTAGCCTTCCTGGGCTACCATAGCATTGTCCCCCCACTTGTGTGATGAAGTAATAAAGAATGCAGGAATAAGACACAGTGACTTGTTAGTGAGAAATGAGTGGAAGGCAGCCTCCAGTTGCTATGATAGTCCAGATAGGACATTAAGGAGTGTGGAGGAGAGGAGCCCAGCATCCTGCTGCTAGTCCAGGGGCAATTGAATCTTTTCTTTACACATGAAGGGTGGGGGCTGATGAAGCTCAGCCCCCTGTTGCTATGATGACAATGGTTATCAGCCATACTGTACCATCTACCAGGAAAAATTAGGGCCAGGCGCCCTTGATTGACCTTACCGATGCTAGTCAGCATGGTTACCAGCCCTTTTGCACTGCCCCATGTGCCAATAGGCTGATGATGACGACGGATACCAGTCGTATTGTACCATCAGCCATCCATAGCGTGGGGGGAGCAAGGATGTTGGTGTTGAGTGCTGCACCATCGCGTCTATCTGCAGCATTCAGTAAAGATACGGTGACATGTAAAAGAGTCAAGAGAGGATTGTTTTCCCTTTCACTTCTGGGGGTGTGTGGGGGGCTGCATAAATTGCCGAGCTATGCCCTGACCCACCGCGGACACTGTTTTTGATCCTAGAAGCATTTGGAGCTCAGCCAAGAATGCAAATCCTTTTCGGAGACAGCAGGAACTGTGGGATACCTTGCGTCCTCAGTCCCCCCTCCCTCCATGAGCGTCCATTTGATTCTTTGGCTTTCCGTTACGCTCGTCACGCAGCAGCGTGCTGAGTCTCTGCTATGCCATCTGTCCGGAGATTTTTTAAAAATACTTTGGACCAGGCGTAACATTACAGTAATTCCCCTAATTAGATGCAGGAGTCTCCGAGCGAGATCACCCTGAGGACGGTCACTGAAGGAGATAGAGAGCGCATGCTGCGTGAAAGCCAGCACAAACCAGGGCCCTACGCAGCCGTGCTCGGGGAGGCAATGCTCCCTGAGTACCTCATGAAAGCCTCGCGCGGAAAAGTGTGCTACCACGGAGCACACAATAAGGCAGCTCTCCCTAGGAACCTCCTGCGGAGGCTTTTCGATTACCTCCAGGAGAGCTTCGTGGAGATCTCCCAGGAGGATTTCTGTTCTATCCCCATATATAGAGAGACCTCCTTTTCACATACTTCAGATTCCTGTTATATTAAGAATAAAAGTTTACATGGTTAAAGCACTTACCGACTGCTCCTTCCCCTGATTCAGGATCCGGGTTAATGGCCGGGGGAGGGTTGGTAGGGGATCTCCGTGACGGTGATGAAGAGATCCTGGCTGTCGGGGAAACCAGCGTTGTAAGCGCTGTCACCTGCCTCGTCCTCCACAAACCCTTCCTCATCTTCCCCGTCCGCGAACATCGCCGAGGAACTGGCCGTCGACACTGTCCCATCGTCAGAGTCCGTGGTCACTAGTGGGGCAGTGGTGGCAGGCTCCGTAGCGTCCGTTTGCCGCTTTGATTTCTTGAGAGCCTTGTCTGGGGTCCTTGATTTTCACACGGCGCTGCGTGGCATCCCGGCTGTATCCTCTGTCTCTCATGGCTTTGGAGACCTTCTCGTAGGTCTTTGCATTCCATTTTTTGGAGCGCAGCTCCGAAAGCACAGACTCCTCGCCCCGCACACCGATCAGATCGAAGAGTTCCCAGTCAGTCTATGCTGGGTCCCTCTTTCTATTCAGAGATTACATGAACTCCTCTGCTGGAGAGCTCTGCATCGCTGCCGGTGCTGCTGAGCTCGCCCCGATGTCCAACCACGAAATGAGATTCTAACTGTCCAGACAGGAAAAGGAATTCAAATTTTCCCAGGACTTTTCCTGTGTGGCTGGTCAGAGCATCCGAGCTCGGACTGCTGTCCAGAGCGTCAACAGAGTGGTGCAGTGTGGGATAGCTCCCGGAGCTAGTAAGTTTGATTTGCATCCACACCTAGCCTAATTCGACATAGCCATGTCGAATTTAGCGCTACTCCCCTCGTTGGGGTGGAGTACCGAATTCGAACTAAAGAGCCCTCTAGGTCGAATTAAATGGCTTCCTGGTGTGGACGGGTGCGTGGTTAATTCGAATTAACGCTGCTAAATTAGAATTAAAGTCCTAGTGTGACCAGGCCTCAGTCTCTTTTGAAAATCTCACCCATAATTCTTTTTTCTTACGTTCCTATCTGCTGGCACCATTTGGCCTGTTCTGGGCATGGCTGCAGCCCTGGTATGTTTCCAATGATTGTTAAATCCCTGCCAGTGGTGAGTAGGGGGATGGGAAACCTCTAGCTATTTGTGGGGAGGGGGACAGGAGGAGGAGTGCATAGCACAGCATTCATTTTCCAGCCAGCTGGTGCTGATTCAGGACATTTTCGGACTTACAATTGAATGGAGAAAAGCCACTGAGGGATCAGTTACATGTGACTGCTATAGTCACAGCATATGCAGCTGAGTTCTAGCTCCCTTGTCTTTCTATTTTGCACTGTGAGAGACACAGACGGGTTGTTTGGAGAAGTAACAAGATAGCAAGAAAAGGTGGGGGGAACCAACCCCCACAAATTCCTCCCTCTGGATTCCCCTCTTTTCCCTATGGCAATGTGATCATATGATCCATTGCAACAATTTCCGCCCCCCTCTTTAGCCACTGTAGTGGATAGCAGGGGTGAAGCATGAGCCTCTGACACAGCCCAGTGTGAGGGGATTTGCGAGAACGACATGGGCCTTTATAAATATCTTTGGGTGATTCATATTTCCTATTACATTGAAACCACAGGATCATGCATCATTTGGACTGTTTGTTAGTTAAACCGTATCTAATTATACACAGTCGATAAGTCAGCCCCTGTGAGTCCTGACCTCATTTTTTCCCCCAGTGGGTTGATGAAGAATCCAGCATTTTCTGAAAGATGGGTCACTTAATTCCCAAAGAGCCATGATAAATTCAGGGGATGGGGATATCTGTTAAAGAGTGGTTGCAGGCAGGGACTGAAATCGAGTTCAGGGGCTTCTCCTGGTGCTTTATGCGGGCTCCTTGCCAGGTGGAAAATACTAATCTTTTGGTATGGATAAGAAAGGAGGCGGTGTGGGCCAATGGAAAGAGCTGGAATGGGAGTCAGGTGACCTGAGTTCTGTTTCTAGCTCTGCCACTGATCTGTGGTGTGACCTAGGCAAGTAATTCTCTGTGCTTCAGTTCCCAATCTGCTAAATGGGGACAGAGATCCTTATCTTCCTTTGTAAAGTGCTTTGAGATCTCCAGCTGAAAAGCCGCTTGTAAGTAGTATCACTATTGTATGTCTTCATATGGAATCAGTTCTGATCCCTTTGCTGTCCCATTTACTCACCTCTCATCCTGCTAGCACAGGGCAGGCTCTTTCACTCTGGACTCACTTTTCTCTATGATCTTAAAAAATAGCCCCACTTTGCCTTATTTTGACTATGATGAATGCCCATGGCATGTTTATTGTTCAAACAATTTTTCAGTATCAAGAACGTATTATCAGGAGCACATCTAGCGGTTTTGCCCCCAAAGTGGTGAAGCAAAAACCAAACCAACCAACCAATTTCTTTCCCCCCTTCCCCAGCTGGGGAATCAGTGGAGCAGATCCAGAAAAAGAGCCCAGTGGCATGGCAGGGGCCCTGCGCGCCCAACCCTTGAACTGGCCCTGTGTATTTTATGGGAGTGTGAGTTAGTCTCAGAGCAAGTATTTGAACTCCCTAGTGGTCAGACTGCAAAACTAGCCACTAGGATCACTACTGTTCTAATCCTGGCTTGGCCACTGTGTGACCCTGGCAAGTCACTTAAACTTGCTGACTCCATTTTCCTATCTGTAAAGTGGGAATAAAACCTGCAAGCTATTTGGGGCAGGTACTGTCAGTTATAACATGTCTGTACAGCGCCTAGCACAATGGAGCCCAATTTGGCTGAAGCCTTTAGGTACCACCACACCAGCTGTATCTGTTTTAGGTACTTTTATGGCCTCTGTTACCATAGTCTGAGTGCCCCACATCTTTAAATGTTTAATAATAAAACTACCTCTGGCATATGTGGTGCCGAACATGTGAAGAGCTAGGCTGTGTGGCTAACGCTGTTTGCAAAGCCACTCAGGTAAGAGTAAAGCATGTTTAGGCTCCAGGACACAGCCTGTGAAAGTGACATTGCAACCAAAACTCTCTGGCAATGTAAACAAAGCCCTTCAAAAACAAAATAGATTAATAAAAAAAAAAAGAAGACACACCTCACTTAGCCTGCTGTTGCTATTTCTCCTGGTTGCTATGTAAACAGTTTTATTTCTGGCTCGCACTGCATACCAGGCCATAGCCTGGTGCGATGTAATCCCACATTATTGGTTAAGCACACCGGGGCGGATGCGTTGGTTTCAGAGCAAAGCTCCTCCAGCGTTTCCCCGGAACAGCTGTTCTGCTCGGCCCATAGCAGTTGCAGATGGGCATTTTCGTCACCTCACTAGCCCAAGTGTTTTTCCACTGCAACTGAGAATAGATAACATTCCATCAGCTGTGCTGCCCCACCTCCTGGGGAGCGGACACCTGCTGAGGAACGCAGATAAGATAGGCCAGAGAAAAGACTGGGTGGTGAGTCAGTAAAGCTATGTAGGGGAGGTGCCCAACCTTTCGGGTGGGAAATGAACTACATCTGCTGCCTTCTCTTTCCCATTTGGGTCCATTAAGCTGGAATCAGGAAAGGAACCTAGGTTGGTCCAATGAATCAGTGACACCCACGGAGGACTTTGAAAGCAAGCTGCTATCCTCTGCCAGCAGCAACACGGTGACAAAGTTACTGTAGTGTCAAGAGACCTGGGTTCCCTTCCCAGCTCTGCCCGATGTATGACCTTAGGCAAATCATTTCCCCGGCGGTGTTCTGTAGTCACTCATTAAATGTGACCACATACCTCTCACTGTTAGATTATTTGTATTGTGCCAGTGCCTCAGAGACAGCGTCAGGGACCAGGACCCCATTGGCACTGTACAAACACAGAACAAAAAGATCAGGGGTGGCCAACCTGAGCCTGAGAAGGAGCCAGAATTTACCAATGTACATTGCCAAAGAGCCACAGTAATATGTCAGCAGCCCCCCATCAGCTCCCCACTCCACTCCCAGTGCCTCCCACCCACCGGCAGCCCTGCTGATCAGCACCTCCCCGTCCCTCCCCGCACCTCCCAATCAGCTGTTTCGTGGCGTGCAGGAGGCTCTGGGTGGGATGGGGGGAGGAGCGAGGGCACTGCAGGCTCAGGGGGCAGGAAGGGGTGGAGTGTGGGGCAGGGCCTGTGGCAGAGCCAGGGGTTGAGCAGTGAGCACCACCCGGCACTTTGGAAAGTTGACGCCTGTAGCTCCAGCCCCGGAGTTGGTGCCTGTACAAGGAGTCGCATATTAACTGCTGAAGAGCCGCATGTGGCTCCGGAGCCACAGGCTGGGCACCCCTGAAAAAGATGATCCCTGACTAAGGAATTTACAGTCTGTTTTACAGAATTTATGTCTGTTCCCCCCCTTTGTATTGCCTGTTTAGATTGCAAGCTCTTAGGGGCAGGGATTGTTTCTTAGCATGTGTGTTGTACAACGCGCTGCACAATGCGCCTTCGGTCACAAATAATGGAGGCTACTAACAGTGCAAGTGATCCTGTTGTACACGTGAACCAGACAGTGTGCATGCAAAACTGCTCTCTTTGTGATGTGCAATTACCCCAGTTGTATGCACACAGGCAGGATTTGCACACATATTGTCATGGTGCCATGACCATGTTTGAGGATGTGGCCTTGAATGTGTAGCGGGTGGCTAAGCATGTGACAACATATCAAGGGAATGAGCTTCCACACGCAAAGAGGCAGGGCAGCTGTTTCTGCTCACAGTTTGATGTTAAGGGCCACCAGATATGGTTGTGTCTGACCAGCTCTGGACCCATGCGGAGGGTCCAGCATAAGGCCGCCACCCCAATTTAAGTCTCACTTAAGTCCTATCTTGAGGGGTTAAATGGGACTTAAGTGGTGAATTTTATCCAGGGTGCAAATTCTTGTCACCTATCGCTATCTCCTCTGCAAATAAAAACACTAGCTGCTAGTGGGGAGATGGCAACACCCGTCACTTGGATTAGGAAACAGCTGGAAGGATTTATTCTCAGACCCAGATAAAACATCAGCCCATTCAGCAAGTTAGTTTATGACCTAGGGCTACCTATGCAAAGTAGCAATCCTGACTGGCGAATACAAATAAAGCCTCCTGTCCCTGATGTTGCCTTTCCCAAATTCCAGTAAGGAGGGGAACTGTTGGGTAGCGTCATGTGTGGTTTTATGATGTCATCTGTAGTTACGCTATAACCTGCCAATTCATTTCCATTCATGACCTGTTTGAATCCTAGTCTCTCTATAGATGAATGAGCAGTGGCTCTAAAAGGCCGAGCACCAGGCCTCCCCTTTCCGCTGAATCCATACTGAACCAATGTCACAGGACAGTGTTAGGGGATGCAGTGCTCTGCTGGATGTGAAGGGACATCTCTCTTGTACTCTGAAAAGCTTTTTACACAGGCAAGAGCCCAGGGTTGTGCTGATGGCATCCACGTATAATGTGCTACAGATAAAGTCGTGAACAAACCAAACCAAACTCCATTAGAAATGGGCTGGGGAGGAGGAAATCGATGTCTGACAAATGGAACCAAATCAAATCAATAGAGATGGGCTTTTTATTTTCAGGCTTCTGAGGCATTGGAGATGGGACAGAACCAATACTTTGACTCCTCACTTTGGGGACATTCGGATCTGGGTTCAAACTTTGGGACTGGCTCATTCATCTGTGACAGGCTGAACTGAACATGCCAGAATTCAAATCTGGACGTGAACATTGCAGCTCAGGCCCATCTCTGATACATATTAAGATATAAGTAGGTGAGTTTCATGCTTCAGGGCATAGGGGTCAGGAAGGAATTGCCTGCTGTGCTCCCTTAATGTACATCAGGGAGCTATGGAAAGCAGAGCATAAACTGAAGCAGCCATGAGTCTGCTCTAACTGATGCTGGGGACTGCACAGCATAAGAATATGTGGAACACAAAGGTGGTTTAAAGGTACCCCCTCTAACCATCTTTATTCCTGCGCTAAGACAAGACCAGAGTAAGAAAGACTTGGGAGTAAAGTCTTAATTACAAGCAGTTGAAAACATGCTCTTATTTATGTAGCTCCTAATTGGCCTTGCCAAAAGATGTAAAAAGACAGGTCCCTGCCCCAAGAAGCTCCTATTCTGATTACAACAACTGAGGGAATGAAACATTTGAGGAACAATAAATAACAATACATGGAGAAGAAAAGCCCTTGGGAGAGTGTCCCGTTAAAGGGTGGCTGGGCTAATCAGAGGATGATTGCAGATTTCACATGGTTGTTCGTTCCCCCAGTCTGACCTACAAACAATGGAAAAAACCTCCTCCAGCCCAACTGTGTCCTGGAGGACATGTCAATAAAGGCAATAAATGCCGCTGTGTGAGCTGCAACTGCATATGTCTCACTGGATTAGGGCCAGCCCCAGGAGTCGTTTATGCTAATGGAGCTAATCTCTGTAATCTTGTCACACAAATGCCTCCTCACTGCGGGCAGAGGGGCAGGGATTTGGGATTATATGCAGATGACATCATATGTGCTCCTCCACCTTTGTGCAAGGGGAAAGGGGCAAATGTAGGGGATGGTGGTGATACCCTATGGATTTAGCTCTGGGAAAGGGTTATATATCATAGTGCGAGCTGAGGAAGAGATTGCCAAGATGACAGGGGAGCTATGGACAGCGGTGGTGCAAGTTTCAACTGTGCTGACATGCCCCACCCTGAACTGAAGGAATTACCTTGAGGGAGTGAGGGGCAGTTCATGGTTTAGTCAACAATTGTCCTCTTTGCTCAAAGCACCCAAGGATGCCAATTACAGTGCTAGTTGCGATGGACTGTAACAGGCTGGCAGTGTTTACCTGGAAACCCTATCCTGTTAGCAGAAGTTAATCCTGCTGAAAAAGGGTTAAGTAGGTTCTGCTGACTAACTGAGGCAAGTGGCTAGTTATGCACCTGGATATAAAGGAGGTGGGAGTGGCTCTCTGGGATCTAGGGTGTGGGCTGACCAGTCTTGAAGAAGGACCCAAGCCTGAGGAGAAGGTTTGGGCTGAACTTTTCTGATGTTAGTTCTTTGTTAACAAAGCCAGACGCCAGAGGAGAGGGGTGAGTTTGGACTCAACACAGTGTGTGGACTTTCTTTCAAAGCACCTGTTCATCTGGAGGTTTTTCTCCCTTGGACAATTGTCTGCTGGGTACAGAACTGCGACACCAACTCATTTCACATAGGGAATGCCAAACAGCAGCTGGTTGCAGCTTTTGGTTATGCTTGAGCTGCGAAGGATAGAATCAGTCAGCCTTGAGTGGAAAGGTTCTGTCCGGCTACCAATCCCCCAAGACCCCCAGGACTATAATAGTCACAATTACCTGGCCAGATTCACCCTGGGTCAAACTCTGCTAGTGGGAATCACATCAGAGATGAATTTAGGCTGCTGCTAGGAGGTGCAGGTGAAATGTTTGAAAGCAAAAACTATATTCCTTTGATATTTATGGAAAAAGACTCCGCTGCCAGCCCAGAGCAAAGGCCATTCATTTCCCCCCACAGCTGTGTTCTTTGGTGCAGATTCCTCCTTTAATTCCTGGATCTCTTAGCACCATTAAAACAGGCACTTGGCAAGCTCAGAAATGCACTGGCATCAGCTTGGGAGATCTTTGGCTGTGACCCAATGGACAGGTTCCAGCTTTCTGAAAAATGACCTGTTGCTGAGCCATAAGTGCAAACCAGCGAAATGATGCTTGGCGTCATTTAAAACTCAGACTCAACGCACCTGATATTTCTAAGGTAAGAAACAAGCAAAAAACTCTCTCCCAAATGTTCCGGCATTCTTTAGCCATCAGAACAAAGCAAAAACGAGCACAAGCTCAATATTTAAAAAAATCCTTTACAGGTCACCTTAAAGCCGTCTCTCCTCTGAGTCTCCCAGGCTGTTTCCAGTCATTCCCAGTGAGTGCCCCAGGCCTCCTTTTGCATTAGGGTAAAGGCCTCCAACCTGTTCCACCCTCCTGTATCTTTGCTTTAGGTTGCAGGCCCCAACCCAGTACAGGGTTTCAGGGTGCTAAGAACCAGAGTCCCCGCAGTCTTCAGGATTCTAGGCCTCAAGCACCCATGTGGCAGCTCTTTGCTTCAGGTTGCCTTGCTGGCCACAGTCCTCTTTCTCTCTTCTTGCTTCAAATTCGGGCCTCCCCTTCCCACATCCTTTCTCCTGCCCAGCACACTCATTGCTATCTGTTTCTTCCCCTTCACGCACCCTGTTTTTCCAGATACCTTGGTGAGCAGCATAGTATAAAAAACCCAGCTAGATTGTGACATGGTCCCGCACCCTCTGAGTGATGAGCACAGAGGCAGAGGGAGGTTGGAGCTGAGGTTGGGCTCGGGGATTGTCATGCCAACTCCTCCTCACCTCAGAAGTTTCACTTCTGGTTGGGCTATTTCATTTCCATGCTGTTTGAGGGGGTTTGGCTTAAATTCCTCCAAGAGCCTCTCCATCATCAGCCATGTGCCCTCTTCCTGAGCATAAATTGACAGCTCATGAGCCTGGCTTTGGGCATAAAACATGCTTTAAGGATTAGCTGGAACACTAATTAGAGTAGGCGTGCCATGATCAGTAAACATAGCACAAGGGGAAAGCAGATGGTGGTGATCGTACAGCCGTCATGGAGAAAGGACTGAAGGATGCTTCACAAGACCCTCTGAGTACAATCCTTTCAGACAACCCCTCATTTTCATGCCAGACCGTTTGTGTGTCAGCATATGAGTGTAACCCCTCCTTCCCCGACACACACACACACACCCACGCGCTAGACCTGTAGTTTGGGTTTTGGGCACATCCCTGTTAGAAAATTCCCCTTAAAGAACCTTTTCTTACTGTTCTTTGAGGCGTCAGTAAAATACATTGCTCTAGATGTAAAAATCTCATGCCCCAAACTTAGGCACAAGCAAATTTTTTTTATGGCTGAGCTCTATAAATCCCTGAACAGGGGAGTTTATAATGGAACTGCTGACGCGAAGCTGAGCAGTAGCACATGAAGAGATCCCTGTTAATACCAGCAATCTGATCACAAACAGAACGCACTTCTGTCATCATTTGGCTTAGTCAATAGGTTGCTTCATTGACTGCTCATTTGACGGCTCAGTTTAGTCTGTTGCATTGGAAATATGGAAACCGACGAGAAAATCCTTGGTGCCTTTTTCCCCGCTCCGACTTTCTTTCTTGGCTTGCTGACAAAGAAGGATTTGCAGAGAGATGATGAGCATGTGAAGAACCCTTAGCTCCGCTCCCTCTGCATATTTACAGATGGCCGGCTGCCCAAAGGCATTCTCCTGTGTGTGTAGCCTGAACAGTAGATGCTCTGCACTATAAAGCTTCCCACCTCTTTATTACATCCTTTCCCACAAGCGTAGTCAGATTTAATGGGTTTGCTGGGCTTGGTTCCCCACTGCCTTAAGTTGCACCTGGTACGGTCATTTACTCCTGTGCCAAATGGGCATAAGAACACTGCCAAACCGGTTTGGTGCAGTGTTGTTGTAGCTGTGCCGGTCCCAGGGTATTAGACAGACAAGTTGGATGAGGTAATATCTTTTATTGGACCAACTTCTCTTTGTGAGAGAGAGACAAGCTTTCAAGCTTACACAGAGCTGAAGCTAAACTGGTTTGGCAGCATTTTCAACTCCCTTTGCACACAGAAGTCTATCAAGTGGAATGCTGTGGAGAATCTCCCTGAAAGCATGGAGGGTGGGGTTCTCCAATCACAAACTGTCTTAGAGGATCATAGAATCATAGACTTTAAGGTCAGAAGGGACTATTATGATCGTCTAGTCTGACCTCCTGCACAACGCAGGCCTCAGAATCTCACCCACCCACTGCTGTATCAAACCCCTAACCTATGTCTGAGTTACTGAAGTCCTCAAATCGTGGTTTAAAGACTTCAAGGTGCAGAGAATCCTCCAGCAAGTGACCTGTGCCCAGGGCCGGCTCCAGGGTTTTTGCTGCCCCAAGCAGAAAAAAAAAAAAAAAAGCCGAGATCGCGATCAGCTCTACCGCTGCTGCTTCAGTCTTCGGTGGCAATTCAGCGGCTGGTACTTCCCTCCAACAGGGAGTGAGGGACCCCGCTGCTGAAGAGCAGGACGTGCCACCCTTCTCCATTGGCTGCCCCAAGCACCTGCTTGCTGGGCTGGTGCCTGGAGCCGGCCCTGCCTGTGCCCCATGCTGCAAAGGAAGGTGAACCCCCCCCCCCCACAGGGCCTCTGCCAATCTGCCCTGGAGGAAAATTCCTTCCAGACCCCAAATATGGCAATCAGCTAAACCCTGAGCATGTGGGCAAGACTCACCAGCCAGCACCCAGGAAAGAATTCTCTGTAGTAACTCAGATCCCACCCCATCTAACATCCCATCACAGGCCATTGGGCATATTTACTGCTAATAGTCAAAGATCAATTAATTGCCAAAATTAGGCTATCCTATCATACCATCCCCTCCATAAACTTATCAAGCTCAGTCTTGAAGCCAGATATGTCTTTTGCCCCCACTGCTCCCCTTGGAAGGCTGTTCCAGAACTTCACTCCTCTGATGGTTAGAAACCTTTGTCTAATTTCAAGTCTAAACTTCCTGATGGCCAGTTTCTATCCATTTGTTATTGTGTCCACATTGGTACTGAGCTTAAATAATTCCTCTCTATATTTATAGAGAGCACTCATATCTCCCCTCAGCCTTCTTTTGGTTAGGCTAAACAAGCCAAGCTCTTTCAGTCTCCTTTCATAAGACAGGTTTTCCATTCCTTGGATCATCCTAGTAGCCCTTCTCTGTACCTGTTACAGTCTGAATTCATCCTTCTTAAAAATGAGAGACCAGAACTGCACACAGTATTCAAAATGAGGTCTCACCAGTGCCTTGTATAAGGGTACTAACACCTCCTTACCTTTACTGGAAATACCTCGCCTGATGCATCCCAAGACCGCATTAGTTTTTTTCACAGCCATATCACATTGGCGGCTCATAGTCATCCTGTGATCAACCAATACTCCAAGATCCTTCTCCTCCTCTGTTACTTCCAACTGATGCCTCCACAGCTTATAACAAAAATTCTTGTTATTAATCCCTAAATGCATGACCTTGCACTTTTCACTATTAAATTTCATCCTATTACTATTACTCCAGTTTACAAGGTCATCCAGATCATCCTGTATGATATCCCAGTCCTTCTCTGTATTGGCAATACCTCCCAGCTTTGTGTCATCTGCAAACTTTATTAGCACATTCCCACTTTTTTTGTCTTGCGTGAGTGCGAAGGAGAATAGCAGCATATTTGCAGTAGATTGGGAAACGGGATGGCTCAGGAGATTAGGGATAGGACATAATCTTTCACACTCAAATTCTCCAGTTCCAGGGCAGCTCAGGTTGGTAGGAACCATTCTCATATGAAGACTGTTCATTGGCCACAGGAAATGAGCTGGCGGGGGGGCGGGGGGAGGGAGCCTCAGCCTAGAGTTTGGTGAACTGGTGCCCATATTGCAAGAATCCAAGAGTGCAGGTGGAACTAACTTCTCTCCCCTTGTTGGCAGCCTCAGCAGAGAAGCCAAGGATTCTTCATAGAGAATGACCCCCACCCCTCCTGCCATTAGGGAAAGTCACTCCAGTTCAGGTTGAGTCATGGTGGTGGGGACCAGGTGAGGACACTTGCATTATATTTGTACTTGTGCTGTGGCTCAGAAGAGGACTTCAGATGTGAGGGTTGCCAGGGTGGCACCTTTCACTGGTACTATGCTCACTTAATTAGAGATATTGATGGGTTAGGCAGGAAGGAACATTTACAGTAAATAACTTATGTTGGGATTTTTGGTCATGCCCTATCAATCCTCAGCTGGATCTGACAGCTTCAGAAATCTGTTGGGAGCAAGAATGGCTCAGTGGTTAGTGCATTAACCTTGATTTCAATAGGAGTTAAGCACTTTTAAAAATCCGACTAGCTACCTATGTGCATTTTTACACACCTAAATATCTTTAAAAATCTGGCCCTTCCT
Organism: Mauremys mutica; assembly: GCF_020497125.1. Lineage (NCBI taxonomy): Eukaryota > Metazoa > Chordata > Testudines > Geoemydidae > Mauremys > Mauremys mutica. The sequence continues at coordinate 139,397,425 of NC_059075.1, forward strand.
CTCTCTGCATCTCAGTTCTCCATCTGCTGTAGTTCCCTGTGTTCTGCAGGAGGCCAGGCTAGATAATCATAATGATCATCTTCTGAATGTAAAATCTATTCATTTTACCTGTTCCAACAGCCTTTCCTGGTGACACTGACCTGTATCTGTTTGAGTTGTGTCAGTTATTTAACACTCAGGGAAGGTACTTTGGACCCACTATCACTGGCCTTGAGCTGCTGCTAAGTTGCACACACAGATAACTGATAAGGGAGTGCAGGTTATCAAGGCAGCGAGGCTTAGGAACTGAAAGCTCTTTAAGGACTCAGACTATCATGTGTTCATTTGAAGTCCTGTATTAGGATGGTAGTTGTTTGCCCTGATAATAAACAATATCCTCAGTAACATCAATGTAAGAGATGGCAAAAAATACTGGTGGGAGCTGGTCCCTTTTAACTGTTAAATAAACTGATTCTTTCTTTGCAGAAAATTCAGCTCATAAATTAATAGGAGCAGTGGAGTTCGTGGTGAAAAGTAGCCAAACGAGCAAATGCTTCCAAAATCGAAGAGGTCAGTTTTCTACATTTTACGTGCAGCATGAAGGTCTCTGCTTCTTGGTTGTGTTGAACCAGTGCAATCACTTAAAAACTGCTATTGCCAGCGAAAGGGAAGGATGCTGTGAGGCCGGGCTTGCCCCATGTAGCTGGGAGGTGTCACAATGTTTTCCTAAGCAAAGAAGACCAACAGAAAGAGAAACCAGTGTGCCTGGAGAAAGGATGGTCTTGTGGTTAAGGCCTGAGACTGGAAGGTAGGGGAAATCTGTGTTCTATTTGCAGCTCTGCTACTGCCTCCCTGTGTGACCTTGATCAAATAATGTCACTGCTCTGTGCCTCAGTTTCCCTGTCCAAAATAATGATAGCAACAACAGTAGGGGATTGTGTGATGCTTTTTGTCATATTTATAAACATCTGAGATTATGCCTGGAGAGTGCTGTAGAGGGGTCAGGTATTATGGGGATAGGCACAGTAGAAAGAAGACAGACAAAAGGACGATGGTCAGATGAGAGAGCTTGAATCTCTGGCAGGAAAAAAAACTAATTTGATTCCTTGCAGGATAAATCTCCATGTTTCCTGATGGCAGGACAAACACATGAATCTGAGTTCCTGCCAGGAGCTAATTTACATAGACCCTGTCTAGACTGGCATATAAATTCAATTCTTTGCAGGGATGGGATGCAGGTTGACACACTTCAGGGCTCACTAGAGGTTCCCTCTAACCCAAATGGTCCTAAACGTCTATGGCTACCTCATTAACCTCCATGTTTTCAAGCCATGTCTGCTCTTCTGTGGATTCACGGTGTTCAGAATGACTGAAACAAGATGAGGTTTAGAAATAAAACACACCTAGAACAGTCCTGACAGTTTATCAGTAGATCCAAGCTGCTGCTCAGCAGGTGCATGGCAAGCTTTTAGTCTTCCTTTTTGGTGTGATTTGGATGTTGGCATGCCAGATAGACCCCCCCTCCCTCTCCCACAAAAAGCAATGCAACCGAAGAGCGATTGTGACGAATGTTCCTCCTGCGTACATATACATTTTTTCTGGACAGCACCTAAGGAAGCAGAGGTCATTTGGATTACAGTGGGGTAGACAAATCCCCACACCAAATAGAACAGGGTTAAAGAGCCCCTGGGCCCAGTTAGTCTCCCTCTGCTACACCTGTGCTGAGCATTGGGCTTAAGAGGAGGAAAGCCCAGCAGGGGAGGGTAGTTGTGAAGGAGAGCAGACAGCCTGACCTGGGTGGAGCTGGGAGCCTGGTTTGGACCAGGGATTATAGTAGGACTGGGGCGTGTTGGAGGCCGTGGCTGGAGGGTGGGCCTGGCCTGGATAGTTAATTAGATGGGTTGCTAAGTGGAAAGACTGGCTGTTGTAGCTGGACTCACCTGCAAGAAGAGGGCTGAAGGCTCAACCCAGATGGACCGAGGATTCTCTTGTTGGGTTGGTACATTTATTAGATTTGGACTAAGTGACTCTGTTCCCCTGGAAGGGGTTGGAATGTATTAAAGTTGTTTGGCCAATTGGCCCAATCACCACAGTGGCTGAAGATCATTGCAGGGAAACTGAGGCAGAGCTGCTGCATCACCGTGTTCAGGCCTGAGGGTGTGTGCTGGGATGGCAGCTCCGTGCCAGCAATGAATCCGGACACACGTCCGTATCACTCGCTGGTACTGGGAGCAGCAGTGCACCTGTTAATAATACTGGGCCCTGGCTCTCTTGTATTTAGTTTTGACTGTGGTAAAGCTCTCCCTGGAGTCAGTGGCAGTTTTGCTTGAGTAAGAAATAAATAAACACTTGAGGATTTGCTCCATGGTCCCTCCTCAGTGGGAATGTTCTGCCTGAGGCCTGGGCTGCACTTAAAACTTAGGCTGACGTAGCTCCAGGCTCTGGAGTGTGAAAAATCCACACCCCTATGCTGCTGTAACCCCAGGAGGATGGCGGGTGAATGCGTTTGTCATCCTAGCTGCCATTGCTTAGGGAGCTGGTGTTCTTCTGGGTCCACACTATGGCGTGATGCCAGGCTAGGTACGGTGCCATAGCTATGTTGCCACAGTCCCCGTAGCATACACATGACCTGAATAAGGACTTTAAGAGACTTCCCATTATTAGCGGCATAGCGTGAGTCACCGTCAGTGTAATGTGACTAGCTGGACTAGTTCAAACGCCTTCCCTGTATCCTCTGCACTGCACATTCAGGAGATAAGGGCAGTGAGGGCAACAGCCTCTCCAAGAGGGAATGGAAAGAGGAATTCAGGACGCTGTCACAGTCTCATACCCATTAATCAAATGGATTTAATCCTGAACAATATTCCGTGACATGACATTCACTTATGGGCTCTGCCAGCCAGTCGGAGTACGCTCAGCCTGCTGGATCCTGCAAACTATTTTACTCTGACATGTGAGCAATTCTGGACTCTGCCATCTTGCTAATTTACTGGTGAAAAGCCAAACTCTCTTTCTGTTAAAACCGTTCCTGACACAAAACTGAATGCCAGGCATATATTTATCTTTATCATCCTGTCATGGTAGAATGGTGTTTAAAAAAAAAAAAAAGAGGAGCCTCCTAATAAGCCGGGTTTCCAGCAAGATGCATACAGCATAATAATGCCAGCTAGAAATGTTTTCTGATTCTACAATAGTTGAGTCGGAGGGTCTGTTATTATTGTATAGTGTAGTCCGCAGGTTCCAGAAACCATAGAAAGACAGTATAACAGGGAATCATGTTCTAGAATCTTCCTAGGGATGCAGGAAGCTTCTGATTCATTCTGATTTCCCGTACTAGGACACTGTATACATACAGGGTGACTTCTGCTGACTCACGCTAGTGTCAGACCATGTGGATCCTGTTTGCTCCAATCCAGGAGCATGAAACGGTGTGAATATCGCTCTGTCAGGCACAGGGAACTGGGGGCAGAGATACAGGAGGTCCTGCAGGGAAAAGTTCCTTGAAGTAGCCATACTGAAGAGAAAGCATAGGCTAAAATAACGTCTAAGGCAGTGGCTCTCAACCAGCGGGGCCTCAAGCGGGTTTCAGGTGGGTCTGCCAAGCAGGGCCAACATTAGACTCGCCGAGGCCCAGGGCAGAAAGCCGAGGCCCAGGGCAGAAAGCCAAAGCCCCACTCCCTGGGGCCCTGAGCCCTGTCACCCAGGGTGGAAGCCGAAACCTGAGCATTGTGGGAGAACTTGTGGCTTGAGGCCATGGACAATTGCCCTGCTTGGTACCCCCTAATGCTGGTCCTGGCATTTATATGCAGAAAAACAGTTGTTGTGGCACAGGTGGGCTGTGAGGTTTTTACAGCATGTTGTATGTTGGTATGCCCGGGGGGGGGGAGGGGGGAGCTCAGAATTAAAAAGGTTGAGAACCCCTGGTCTAAGGTTATAGACTAGTTCCAGCAATTAGTAAGCTCCTATTTCGCTACTAGCAGCCAAATAAGACTGTCACAATACTTAACTACTACAGTGATAGGTGCCAATATATGAGTGGGATTTTTCAAAGGATTTTAAGGGAATTAGGCACCCATGTTCCACTGAAATTCAGTGGGATTTGAGTGGCTAAGGGCCAGATTTTTAAAGGTACTTAGTTGCCTAAAGAAGCAGATAAGTGCCCAGTGGGATTTTTAAATGTGCCTATCTGGATCTTTAAACTCCTAATACCTATAAAAATCTGGCCCTAAATCCCTTAGGCCCCTCTGAAAGTCTTGATAAGTTCAGCCCTCATCTGATGCACTGCTGGCAGGACAGGAGCTGAAAGCAAATGTGCGGAGGCTGTTTACTAGTGTACTTGCCTTTCTGCAATTCTTGAGATCAAACATAAGCCCCTTTTGTAGAGCACAAACACAATAAGAAAAATTTTGGTGGAAAAACCCACACAATATGGATAAATGGATTTAGGGTTCAGTTGGATGTTATTACATAATATTTATACCATGGCAGCACTGACAGGCCCCCAAACTGGCTGAGGCCTTATTTTGCAAGGTATTGTACAAATATATAGTAAAAAACCCAAAGACCTTGAATATGTTTTTTATAATAGGAAAAATTTCCTTTATAAAAAAGATCTCCCTGCTAAGCTGTGGTCTCATGATTCATTTCTTGGTCTGAGGGTGTTTCTGTACATCTGTCAGTCTCAATTACTTTCCTGGAAATATGTCCAGGTTATAATAGTATCAGAGGGGTAGCCATGTTAGTCTGGATCTGTAAATGCATGCATCTGACGAAGTGGGTATTCACCCACGAAAGCTTATGCTTCAATACAACTGTTAGTCTATAAGGTGCCACAGGACTCTTTTTTTTGTTACTTTTTACAGGTTATAAAAGTTCCTTTCATCCCAAAATTCTTTCTAAATGGACACACAAACTATACATGGAGATCATTTCACTCAGCACTAAAATGCCACCACTTCTGGGGAGGAACACAGCAGCTGTTTAACAGCATGTAGCAACACTCCACAAAAGTTGAGAGTAGGTGGTGAAGAGGAATTGCTGTCTGCAATTAAAACAACTTGGGGAATTTAGTTTGGCAGCAAGTAATTGGAATGAGGCTGGCTGGTTTGGTACTGGTTCACCAGTCCCGCTTTTTGCGGTGCCCTAAGCGTTCTTTGGCAACCTCATAGTCAAGGAACAAACCATCTAGACTCTGCTTTGCCTGTGAGATCTGACAAGACGGAAGTGCGGGGTGGCACAGCAGCATCGGGGATGAATACGTTTCTCTCATTTACACAGATAACTACATGACCCTCTCCAGATTTTACTGAAAAAGGATAACCACAGACAGTACATTTACCAGCAAGCTTTCCCAGCACTACCTCCTGTGCTTCTTGCAGCATTCCAATACTCTCATTACTCTAAGGACTTTAATAGATTTAATGGGATTTTACAATATTTCTTCAACTCAGGTTGCTCTGTCCTGAAAGCATGCAGGGTTATTTAAATACAGTATCATTTTTTAAGTGGGAAAGCTTGTCAGTAGGCTCATACATGCACAGACGTATCCAAGGATAGGAGCTGAATACATACAGCCTTAATAATAATCATCCTGAGCCACAAGGGCCTTCCCCCCCTATAACTCCGCTATAATCAGATAATAATCTAGTTTACGGCTCGCCCAGCAAAGTGCTTTAGCAAATCAGCCGGTTGTGTTACGAGGCTATAAAGGCTGAGCTTGCCGCCAGCCATTTCTTTTCCCTGCTGGGGAGTCAGGAGAGGGAGGCGGGAAACGATAGCTTCCTCTCATTGAAAGCCACATCCTTATAAATTATTCTAATGGGCATGGAGTGGAAGTCACACTATTCAATTGGTTCCTGTGTTCCTAGGTGTGGCTGGGGTTTTTACTCATCGCTGGGGACAAATTGCATTTAGCACGGAACAGCCTGCATGGAGGGGGTGGGGGGTGGAGGTTGAGATGAGAGTCCAAAAAGCCAGGGGAAAGACACATCCGATAATTAAATTATCTCCCATACAGCCATTTCTCAGGATAAGTATTGACTCTCTGTCTCTGGGATCCTAGAAGTTAAGTATCTATATATCTGTCCTCCAGTTTGTCAGTCTATCCATGGTATTTCTATATATTCCTATAATAGAATCCTAGTAGTTACCTATCTATTTCCTGGCAGGCTGCTCTGTTTATGATTTTTCTAATCACAGAAGCCTTGAAGCTAGAGATGGGAAAGACCTGTCATATCAGCCAACCCATCCTTCAGGAGCAAATACAGAATTGGCCCTCACAGAAATAAGGCATTAGACGCCACTGATGGATGGAGGTTTGGGGGTAATTTTTTACTAGCTAAGGCTGAAATAGCTAGATATTCTGGGGAAGAACGTGCTGAAAGAAACATTCCTGCAGTAGACTCAGGATGATGGGTTGGATGATCTAATAGCTTTTTTCTATCTCTAACTTCTAGGATTCTCTGATTAGAAATGCTATCGATAGCTAGATTTCAGAGTATCTAGGCCAGGGGTCGGCAACCTTTCAGAAGTGCTGTGCCGAGTCTTCATTTATTCACTTTAATTTAAGGTTTCGCGTGCCAGTAATACATTTTAACCTTTTTAGAAGGTCTCTTTCTATAAGTCTATAATATAGAACTAAACTATTGTTGTATGTAAAGTAAATAAGGTTTCATAATCTTTAAGAAGCCTCATTTAAAATTAAATTAAAATGCAGAGCCCCCCGGACCGGTGGCCAGGACCTGGGCAGTGTGAGTGCCGCTGAAAATCAGCTTGCGTGCTGCCTTCAGTACCCGTGCCATAGGTTGCCTACCCCTGATCTAGGCACTTCAGCATTTGATAGTAACTGCTTCCACCCTTCTAATACTTCAAAAAGAGCAAAAAAAGGGCCACAGAGAGCTTCAAACTCCTTAGGGTGGGGAAGGAGAGCACAGCTAAGCAACAGGCAGATCCTGATTGTTTTATGTGATCCAGGATCCCAGTGTGCTACACACTGTGCAGACACACAGTAAGACAAGTCTGGGAGTATAACTGTGTCCATTCTACAGATGGGGAACAGAGACACTGAGAGATTAAGGCCCAGCTCCTCAACGGTATAGAAGTACCAAACTCCCTGTGAAATCAATGAGAGATAAATGCCTAAATACCTCGGAGGATCTGCTCCCAAGTGCATAGGTGCTGACTCCGTGAGTGCTCCGGGGCTGGAGCACCCATGGGGAAAAAATGGTGGGTGCTGGACACCCATCAGCAGCCCCCCTATCAGCACCTCCCCCTCCTTGAAGCACCTCCTGACCGCCAGCGGGCCCCGCGCATCAGCACCTCCCCCTCCCTCCCCGCGCCTCCCACGCACCAGAATCAGCTGTTTTGCGGCATGTGGGAGGCTCTGGGGGAAGGAGGAGAGGAGCGAGGATGCGGGTGGGGCCTTGGGGGGGGGGAAGGGGTGGAGTGGGAGCAGGGCCTGGGGCAGAGCCAGGTGTCGAGCACCCCCTGGCACTTTGGAAAGTCAGTGCCTGTGCCTGTGCCCAGCCAAGTCCTAGGAAAGGAACCTCTCCAAACCTGCTGCATAACATTGTATCTGCTCTGTGGATCAACAAAAGGTGAATGTCCCCAGGGCTACAGGTACGGACAGATCTAGGCAAAGGGATAAGCTAGTTTAGCATCTAGGTGTGAAGAAAGATCTCCTGTGTGAGGCCTGTGACACACTGTCGAAATGGTTTGGGATTGCTTTGTCTACCAGGTGTGAAACTAGAATCCATGAAGAAATTGAAGGGTGGATAGGGGTCAGGGCAGTGTGAGGGCAGGGAACAGGGGGATTGAATGAGGGCAAGGGTCCCGGGGGGCAGTCAAGAAGGATCAGAGGTTGGATGAGGCGGTGGAGGCCAGTCAGGGGCAGGGGTTCCACTTCCAGGGGCAGTCGGGGACAGAGAGAAGGGGTGGTTGGATAGGGCAGGGGTCCGGGGGGGCATCAGGAATGAGAGGAGGGGTTGGATGGGGTAGGGATCCGGGGGGAGGGCGTCAAAGAATGTGGGGGGTTGATGGGGCAGGAGTCCCGGGGGGGGGGACGACCCCCTCGTGGGGTGAGGAGGAGGGAACCTGTTGTTAATTTTTTGGCAGCTCATCACTGCTTAAGTGATTATAAACCTGTTGGTGAAGTCGCCTGGAACCAAATGATCCCACAAGACCATAGGACAGTCTCAGAGCTGAAGTGATATCTCCCTCTGGTGGTTAGAGTAAGAGAACAGCAGTCTATTGGGATTCAGGAGGAAACTGAAAACCCTGGTCCCTGAATCCAGTTTGGTTTTTTTTTTCTGTAAAGCAGAAACTCAGCCCAGGTTTGCCAAGAGGCTCCCTGAGATTCACCAGTCCTTTGAACTGAGCCGGAGCAATTTTGTGGCAAGAAAAGGGGAAACTCTGTGATTTCTGCTCCGTTTAAATGGGAGGCTTTTGGCTTGTTCGCCCCCTGAATCCTAAAGCAAAGGGCGTGTGAACCCAGTGAGAGTCACAGTTCCCATGGAGCCCTGTCACCAGCCCCACCACGTGCCACAGGGCACAGTTACTGGGGGACTTTGGGGAGGAAAGAGCAGAGGAAAGATTTGTTCAGACTCTGCCCCTTATGATGTAGGGATTTGCCCATTGAAATGAGGAGAGGGGCAGACAGCCTGGGAAGCCTGGGGGCTTTATTTCTGTTGGGATCTTTTATTGTGACCACATACAGGCTACTACAGTAGCCTATGTAGCCCCCACATGACCGGACTGTATCCGGGTGACTGTGGGGGGGGATTTTCTTCCTATTCAGGGGAATAACTTCATCAAGGGCTAAGGCAGGGAAATACAAGGCATAACTCCCCCCCCCCCGCACCTTTCCCCGTAGCACAGTCAGCAGACAAGCAGAGGAGCACTTTCCTAGCACCAGCTGGCCTTTTCCCCCGAATGCATTGGCCAGTCAATCTTCTCCATGTTTCTGTCCCTGTGGTTCAGGCTGGTGGTCACCCACAGGGAATAAGGCCCCTTTAAGAATGCGGCATGTTAAGAACACTCTCTAGGGTATAGACCCCACCCCGCCCCTCCAGTCTTTCCAGCAGGCACTGGAGGATGGAGGCAGGACCTATAGCAACTGAGGAAAACTGACTTTGCTCTTTGGGGATTGTTTCTTTTACAATGGTTTGTTAATGAACCAATAAACTGCTTTCAAACTGCAAATGTTTAGATTGGTCCCTGGTTAAAATGCACCAAAGGGATGGGTATTTTAGTCAAGTTACCAGCAGTCCAACCCTCTGAACTAAATTCTGTTCTTAGATAACCAGCAGCAGAATTTTCCCTTCTATGGCTCTTTCACTCTTCCCTTCTTCCTCCCTGCCATTAGTTGGCAGCATCTCCACTACCACAGGTTTCATGAGACTGTAACTCAGTTGTTTAGAATATTGTGAGCTCCCAACACCTTCTGCAGGGTTATATTCTCTAGTCCAGGGGTCGGCAACCTTTCAGAAGTGCTGTGCCGAGTCTTCGTTTATGCACTCTGATTTAAGGTTTCGCGTGCCAGTGATACATTTTAACGTTTTTAGAAGGTCTCTTTCTATAAGTCTATAATATATAACTAAACTATTGTTGTATGTAAAGTAAATAAGGTTTTTAAAATGTTTAAGATTAAATTAAAAGGCAGAGCCCCCTCAACCGGTGGCCAGGACCCGGGCAGTGTGAGTGCCACTGAAAATCAGCTCGCATGCTGCCTTCGGCACACGTGCCATAGGTTGCCTACCCCTGCTCTAGTCTGAGGATAGGAAGCAATATGGGACCCACACAGGCCAGCCCATAAACACTACTTTTTTCCTGTCTGGCTTCTGAAATTGTAGCACTTTACATGAAAGCTATCCTGGAATGGTCTACGTAGGCCAATCTACAGCCTACTGTAAGCGTCTTACTGTGGTGAGCATGGCACATGGCTAGATAGACACACATACAGACTTACGCTCCGTACGGACATAGACACACGCATCTCCCAGTATGCATCCTTACTCTCACTTCACAGCCATGCAAACTATTCCTTCCTCCTCCCCATGCCCCCAAATCACAACTTTGCTGCATCCCATTAGCTTCTTGGTCTTTACTGAGAACTGCAGTCAGTCGTGGCCAATACGAAGGGGAGAAAAAAGAACCCACTAAGAGGAACTAAAGCAGATGATGTGCAGTTTTCATGTCCAAATGAAAATTGTATACGTGGGATGATTTCCTATTTTTAAGGCTATTTCCCTGCTGTTTGTTCCTGGAGCTGTGACATGCAGTTTGTTTCAGACGCATGTGGTACATAACTGTGCTGCACGCTGCAGACGGTTCCGGGAGCTTGGCCTTTCTAGTTGCACAGCACGACAACCATCCAACAAGGTTTCCTGTGGTCTGTTCACACTATTTCATGGAGGGCAGAGGCTTGTGATGGAAAGCAGAGGGACTTGTCTGTCATGTGTGCTGCATGGAACACATGCTGAAATGCACAGTCTGAAAAGTTCACTACTAGATTCTTTGCAGAGCTAAATCAATGGTATCACTGGGAGAAGGGAGCAAAGGCCACAATCTTTGTATAGAACATATGAATAATGTGTTGGATGGATGAGATCTGGATCAGATCACATGATGCCTGTTTTCTACATCTGATTGGAGGCACCGAGGAAGAGAACCCTCTGAAACTCTTAGCTGGAAAGTGGGTGAGTTCTGTATTTCTGTTAGCATTAGTTATCTGCTTCCTGCCCTTTCCATCCCTGGAGACAATTGGGCTGTTTCTTGCTAAAGGTCAGTGTGATGCCTGAACTGACTCAAGAAGGAAGAAAAGGAAATTGCTTCTGGTTCATTGTGAAACCAGAATGGGAAGTAAAATGACCTGCCCCTTTTGTCATCAGAGAATCAGTTTCATCCGGAAGGTCTTGAAATGCTCATTCTTCCTTGAATTACACAGGGGTTGGGGAGGATTGTGGAGGGTGAAGGAGGTTTCTCAAGTAGGATTACTCTCATGTGATATGGCCAGAGTAGTTGAGTGCTTCATCCAGGACACTGGCTGGCCACAGGTTGAGCCCGGTTGTTCAAGGCCCTTAATAAAATGGAGAGATCCCTTTCCAAGATCACTGTGGATTGGTTATTTCTCCTGATGAGCTGCAATTCCTGAATCCCAGTCCAGTGTTAATGGGGTCACCAGCAACATAGAGTCATGGGAAGTGCTGTAGTCATTCTCTTGGGTTAGGATGTCAATGTAATGGGGAAAGGAGAGCCAGAGATATACAGGAGTCTTGTATGTGAGAACAGGAAGTAACTGTCTCACTCTGCTTGGCACTGCTGAGTTCTCAGCTGGAGTACTGTGTCCAGCTCTGGGTGCCACACTAAGAAAGGTGGACAAACTGGAGAAAGTCCAGAGGGGACAGCAACAAAAATGATCAAAGGTTTAGAAAACCTGATCTATGAGGAAAGGTTAAAAAAACTGGGCATGGTTAGTCTTGAGAAACAAAGACTGAGGGGAGACCTGATAACAGTCTTCCACTATGTTAAGGGCTGTTATAAAGAGGAGAGAGATAAATCATTTTCCATGTTCACTGAAGGTCGGACAAGAAGTAATGGGCTTAATCTGCAGCAAGGAGATTTAGGTCAGATATTAGAAAAATCTTTTTAACATAAAGGATAGTCAAGCTCTGGCGGCGTGGAAACCTCGTCACTGGAGTTTTTAAGACCAGGTTAGACAAACACCTATCAGGGATGGTCTAGGTTTACTTGGTCCTGGTCCTGCCACGGCCCCGGGGGATGGATTAAGATGAGCTCAGCCCTAGATTTCTAGGATTCTGTGTTGCTGTTGGAGATATGTTTTATCATGACTGCAGACACGAAGCACAGTGATGCTGATGAAGTCCTTCCTGACTCTCTCTCACGCTGATTGGCACCATTGCTTGCTTTTTGGTGCCACCTGGTGGATAGTTAGTTAACCACTGAAGCCATAACTGATGTAATGGGATGAGACGTGAATCTGGGGCAACAGCCAGTTAAATATCCCATGGCACATATTACTAGAGATATTAACTTGATTCCAACTAAGCTAACTATATCACCCTTGGTTATGGCATTCTTCACTTCCTAACCTAAACCACTGTGTAGTGTTGCTGTGTGCTGTTAAACAGCAGCTGTGCTCCACCCAGAGGTGGCTACATTTCAACAGAGGATGAAGAGTGCTCTGTGTACAGTTTGTTTGTAAAGTGCTTTGGGATCCTTTTGGTTCTGTATAATGCAAGATGGAGAGTAGCATGACATGTTCTTTATCAGAGGACTAAGTCCTGACCATGCATGGGAACAGACTCAATGGGTCCATTCTCCCTTTAACCACTCTGATATCATTGTCTTTAGATTTTTATACCTAGCGAGTGACATGACTGATTCTTGTGTTTCCCTGGCAGAAATCTTTCCCAGCTTGTAAATCATTGGTGCATAAACTTAGAAGCAAAATTATCTCTTCCTTAAAAGATGCTAGTGCCCCCCTGACACTTTTTTTTGGCACGGGGGGCTAGCAATGGATTCACGAAGAAAAGAGACCATGTGTTTCAGTATCTAAATCTCCATCCACACTGAGATTGCTTGGGGCAGAGATATAATGAAGACCTTCACCTTCCCTTTATTATGTGGAAATATTTCAGTTAGACCATCCATTTTGTGATGCTGAGAGGCTTTTGCAAGAATCCCCATGAGGAAGGGGAACAGCCTTTGTCAGGCAGTCAAATACTGTGGGTGAATTTTAAAGAAGAGTCTATGATTGTGTCATGTGGTGGATGGATCCCTCATGGGGATTGGCAGGTTGGGGGTTAATACAAACTCTGGTTCATGCAGCCAGCCATCTTCAGGCTTGCCTGTGTCCCCCAGGAAACTCCTGCAGCCTGCAGGCTTATTAAAGTCAGCAGGCACCTGGATCCTGGATGTATTTCCCCTTCCTCGGAAGCATCAGCACAGCCACTGATGGAGGCAAGGTGCTGGATTCAACGGATCAATGGCAGAAAGGATAGTCACGTGGTTAAGGCACAGCATTGGGACATAGGAGACATGGATTCAGTTCTTGGCTCTGCGATAGATTCCCTGGGTGATCTTGGGCAAGTCATTTAATCTCCTAGTATCCCCATCCTCCATCTGTAAACTGGGGGAGAAAATACCTCCTATCTCACCCCCTTTGTCTGAATTAAGATCATAAATTGTTTAGGCTGGGCCGGCTCCAGCTTTTTTGCCGCCCCAAGCGGCGAAGCCAAAAATAAAAAAAAGCAGCGATCGGCAGCACTTTGGTGGCAGCTCTACCATGCTGCTTCATTCTTCGGCGGCAATTCGGCGGCGGGTCCTTCCCTCTGAGAGGGAGCGAGGGACCCGCACCTGAATTGCTGCTGAAGACCCGGATGTGCCGCCCCTTTCCATTGGCTGCCCCAGGCACCTGCTTCCTTTGCTGGTGCCTGGAGCTGGCCCTGTGTTTAGGGCAGGAGAGTGCTCTTTCTGTGTGTAAGTACAGCACCCAGCACAACAGGACCCTGTGCTCAGGTGGGGCCTAGAAATGCTAATCAAGGGTCTATCCATTCAGGCAAACCCTGCATTCCCAAACTGTATCTTGAATAGTGCTGGATCTTTGGGACAGGCTATTGATTGGAATAAAAGGTAAATGTAGCTGGGGATTGAGGGAGCAGAGGAAGGGAAATGAGTCAATCAGTTTTCTTCGCCCCCAGATACTTTTACTAAGAGAAACTTTGGCTTCGTGGATAACTCCCACAGCGTCTAATGAAAGTAGTCTGACTCAAGGGAGGCAGACAGCAGGAAAAACCCAATGAACTGTCTTTAAAGTGTCTTTAATCTCTAAATTGCATTGCTGTAAAGTGAGTTGACATTTAACCGCCCCCCCAAAAAACAAAACAATAAAAAAACTTGATAGGGTAAAGGAAGCAGAAAAAAAATTCTTAATTGAAATGAAGATTCTGTAAGACAGCTACAAGCTTGGAATTAATCAGGGGTCCCAGGATGAAAATTCACTTAAGTGGTGATATTCTCCGGCTGCTCTGGAGGTTTCATGGCAAAACCCAGATCTTCAAAGCGGAAGACACTGATTCCCTGACAAAGATCTTATTTATAATGCTGCCCAGTGACTGGTGTAGATTTAATCCCTCGGACAGCCCATGGAAGCTGCTGCAATGGAGTGACAGCTGCTCAGTCTGTCATTACTGACATGATGCATTTTGATGAGGTTAGGCCTGTTGTTTGCTTCAGCCAATCATAGATCAGCTTTTCTAGCAAAAGTGAGGCTTTTGTAAAAGCCTAATACATCTTTACAAATCAGTGGATTTATTGTATTGGTGTGGTTTTAAAACCTGGAAGGAGTGTATTGTTCATGGAAGGTGCTGAGTTGACAGTAATGGGAAATTAAGTCCTTTGTTTACAGGACAGGTATCGTATAGGCAATGCAAGCTTCTCTTGTCATGAGGTAATGTATGTAGCTGTGTAAGCTTCAGTTTGGTTTTCTGTCTCCTTTAACTTTCTAGATGTCTGTTTTCTGCTGGAAGCAGCTGCCATTTTGGGTTCAGTTCAGATGCAGCATGTTGCAAAGGCGACAGGCACACTGTGCTCTCTCTCGTGGAGACTTTACTTCTGTTCGTTCTCATGCTGTTGTTTCCCTCAGTTTAAAATAGAATAAAAGTCACTCAGATTGGAAATATGTACTCTTTATGTCTGGTTAAATATAGCACCTGAGTTGGAGATGTAAGTGCGAGGTTTGGTCTCCATGACCCCATCTGTCCCTGAGACTGCCAACTTGGGTGCAACCAGTGACTGGTTTTTGTGATACAGATACATGTCTACATGGAAATGGACCCTCGCGAGGCACTTCTTACAGGCCAGCAGACTGCTATAACTTTTATGCAGTATTGACCAGGGTGATAACTGAACAAACTTATGCTTTAAAACTAAGGATGACTGTTTTATTGTTTCATGTTTCAGTGAATAATAGTGATCCTGTGAGATGAGTGGCTGACAGTGGTTCCATCTGCTGGAATCAGATGCAAATCCCATTTACTGATGCACCCTTGTTTAGGGATGACAAGTCACTGAGGTTCAAGCTTCCTGTAAAAACAATTTAGCCACCTGCATTGTTTTCATTAAGTCTGTGAGCAACTCCGACAGTGTTTAAAAAAAAATCATTAGACACAGAGGACCAGATCAAGCAAAGCATTGAGTAGTCATGTGTATCTAAACACGGGAGTAGTTTCAATGGGTAAAACTCTCAAAAGTGCCTAAGTGATGTTGGCTTCTAAAGTCCATTTTCATAAGTGACCTGGGCCTAGATCTTCAAAAGGTATTTACGCTCCTAATTTCCACTGATTTCATAAGCACCTCACTGTCAAGAATTAGGACTGGCTGCTCCACCTGCCCAGTCTCCAGGAAGCCTATGAATGCAGCAGGACTGCCTGATTGACCACTCTGCCTGATTGGCTGAGGAAGTCAGCAAGCCCAGCATCTGATTTCTGGTAGCTTAATGCATGCCCCTGCAGTTGTGATCTCTCCTGTTTGCCTTGCTCTGTCTCTGAGCCTGCCTTGTTCCCAGCCTTGCTCCAGCCCTGCTTCCCTACTGGCTTCCTGGCTCTGACTGCTGGCTTTGATTCCTGCCTCCAGGTCCCCCCCTTGTCTCTGGTTACTGGCTTCCTGAATCCAGTGCTGACTCCTGCTCCAACCACTAGGCCTGACGGCCTATGTTGCAGTTTGTGACACTAAGCTCCATTAACTTTCAGTGATGTTTAGGCCCTTAAATGCCTAAGTCCCTTTTGAAAATGGGACTTAGATGTTGAAAATTTTACCTGACTTCAAAGGGACATAAACATGTGCTTAACTTTAAGCACATGCTTACATACTCTGCTGGATAAAGGCCTTAATAAGAAACACGGCAGCCTATAATGTAGGCAAGAAATGGATGTAAGACACCCCTATGATTATCACCTTATTTGAACTTCTGTGCATGTCCAGCTGGTTTTGCACTTTTCCCAAAGGTATGCTTTGTCACAGCTCTGCTCTTGCTTTCCTAATGCTATTCCTGCCTGTGGGCGCAGTTCTTCTTTGTAACCATTAATCTTTTCTGACGCTGCATGTAATAGAGGGGCCTTGGGCGTAACCTAGCACAGCAGGGATGGGAGATAATAATGGCCGATGGTGCATTGAACTAAAATGGAGTCTACAATTCATTTTGTGAAAAGAAAAATGTAATATTAAACAGTGCAATGGAATGTCCGTCCGTTTTGTATAACCCATCGTAATTTAGGGTGAAATTCACTGCTGTGCAGAGCCCAGCCCAAAGCCTAAAATCTCAAAACAGGGCTCAAATGGGAGTTAAGTGGTCCATATAGACCTTGGGCTGGCTCTCTGCTTTGGGTGACATTCCCTGTCTATGCAAGCCACTTTGGATACTGCAACCATGGGTTCCAGTACCAAAATCCCTGAGCCCTTTCTCTGATTCTGATCCAAAGTATTGCCAGGCTGCCAGCTTTTATGATTTTACAGCAAATCTTCCAATATTTGGTGTTTTTTTTTCTTAAAACCCCAGCTGCTGGAAGCAGGTTATTATGGGAGATTCTCAGCCTCTGTGTAAAAACAAAAATCTCAGTTACTAGCCCTTGTGGTTGCAAATGCGACCCCTCCAGGCTCAAACACCAGAAGGGAAATTATCCCACTAAAAAAATAAATCTAAAAAAATTACTTTTTAAAGCATGATTTTTAAGCCAATTTCATGACTTCGGGGGGGCCTGACTCATGATTCTTGAATGGCTGGGGTTGGCTACACAACATCCATGTCTCTGTACCCATATTAAGTGCCCTTTGCCATGGTCTGGTTCTTAACCTGGGGCTGATATTCACATGTTACTGTTTTCTACAAAGGGAAATTTTTTAAAAATCAGCAAAAATGTTCTTTTCTCCCATTTAAACCTTCCTCGGCAGTGTTCGCTACAAAGACACAGCAGCCTTGAACCCCAAATGTGCTGCTGAGCAGTCTGGTTTCATTGTGGAAAGAGCCGCCTCCAGAAAATTAAGGGCAGGAGCTTAGCGAGGGAAAGTGGGCACAGCACCTCTGAATGTCAGTATAAATGGCGGAAAGTAAGCCAGATTTTAAAAATTCTTGGTTCTCACAGTCTCAGGCAGGACGGATGGTCCAGGGGTTGAGGCACGAGCCTGGGACTTAGGAGACCTGGCTTCAGTTCCCTGCCCTGCTACAGACCCTGTGTGACCTAGGGCGAGTGTTTTCAGCTACATCTACACTGCAGCCGGGGGTGTGATTTGTAGCACATGTAGACGTACCTGGGCTAGCTTTAATCTAGCTGGCTCACTAAAAATAGCACTGAGGATGTGGCAGCACAGGCTGCACAAGCGAGTACATACCAGGGGGTCAGGTGGGCTTCTGCGGACCGCAGTGCTCACTGCTCTTTTTAGGTACATCTACATGAGCTGCAAATCACACCCTCAGCTGCAATGTAAATGTAGGCTTAGTTTCTCTGTGCTGCGTGCCTCAGTTACCCATCTGTACTATGGGGATAACAACACTGTGAGGATGAAGGCATTAGATTGTGAGGTGCTCAGAGATTATGGTGATGAGGATCACATAAGGACCATAGTTAGTGTTGTGGTTAAGGCACTGGACTGGGACATCGGCGTCTATTCTTTGCTCTACCTCTTACTGCATGTGACTTTAGGTAAGTCACCACAACGCTCTCTGCCTCATTTCCCCCCTCTGTACATGAATGCTTCCCTATGTCACAGTTCGGTACGTTCAGGAATGTTGGTGAGAGCATCAGGCACCACTGTGATGAGTGCCAGAGAAAATCCTACACATGAATTAATAGGTAAATAGAATTAGGTATTATTTGTGACTCAGATAAGGCATTTCTTAGATGGAGCTTGACAGTGACTCTTCTATAGCCGCCACATATCGAATGCTGCTAATGTACAATCCATTTCACATCCATAAAGGAAAAATCTCTGCTTTCCTTCCCCTTAGCCCCGACTAAAGAGCTCTTCGTTGGCTCTTGCCAGATGCCAGGCTGCTGCATGATAAATTGGCTCTCAGCAAGGATTCCTTATCTGTTTAGCCCAGTTCTGAGGTAAGTTAGACTCGTTATTGAATTCTGGTCTGAACGTGGAAGCGCAGGTTAATTTGCTATCAGTGGGATGTTCTTTGAAGAACAGTTTTCTTTGCCTCTTGCCCTTCCCCTGACACTCAGTCTGCCTGCTCCATTTTTCATGTCTCTTCTCTTCATGGGAATTGATTATAGATAAACGCTCATCAAAAAACAGGGCATTTGGGCAAACGCAATTATTTACCCATTGACGTTTTAATTTGTAACGCTGTGGATGCCTCCAGGATCCAGGGAAGAAGCTCCAAATGGTGTGAAGCTTGTTAACTGGCTCCCCGTGGCGAGGATTTGGAAGCCTGCAGTGCACTGAACTCTCACCATGCGTTTTGCTTTTATCAGATAAATAGCGAAATATCCCCTGATTTCACTATTTCTTGTTTCCCGCTTTATATGTGAAGTAGAAAAACAACGAAAGAACATTCAGGGAGGCAAGATGGCTGATGATGTGCTAGGCAATATGATAGTACAAATAATAAACAATAAGGCCCTTACTGCTGTAGTATCTGACTGCCTCGGAACACCCTTGTGAGGTAGAGAAATACTTTCCCTATTTGACAGATGGGGAACTGAGGCACAGGGCAGATTAAGTGACTTGTCCAAGGTCACACAGAAAAATCTGTGGGTGAGCTGATAGTTGAACCCTTATCTCCTCAAGCCCAGATTAGTGCTCTGCCCACTAGGCCATCCTTCCTACCTAAATGAGATGCAAAGCCTTTCCCCTAAGGATTGTTAGCTTAAGTTTGGACCGGGACCCAATAAAATACCTCTAAGGGAGCAACATTTGGTGAGGCTCCCTGCCACCACACCACCACCATGGAATAAGCTGCAGGGCCCTCTCCCAAACCTGGGGGATCCCCAGCGATTGGCAGAAGCTCTGGTCATCTACACAGAAATCCTGTGCCTCTGTGCTGACTCTTATCAGCAATTATGGGTGCTTGCTTTGGTCTGCTCTCTACAGAAAAGCCTCTTCTCTCTAGTCTCTTCATACAGAACCTTTACTCCTGCAGTTGTTCCATCCTGCCAGCTTCCCGTGTGGAATAACAGAGCATCTTCAGTGCTCATGGCTGTTCTTTCCATGTCTATGGACAAGCACTCAGCCACAAACTGAAGAGCATTGTTTATGATGGCTGAGCAGAGCTGACAACTACCAATGGCCTCTCCAGCTTCTCCTGTAATAGCATGTGTGCAAATATGTGGTATTCTTTCCCCACCTGCTCCAGCCTATTCTAAAAAATGGCCTTTCCAAAATGCAAAAGGCCTGGGGGAAATGGCATAAGAGCTTTTAATATTTGCCTTATGCATTCTTTGTGTCGGCATAAGGGAAGCATCCTTGCACGATGGGCTTTTTCTATATCAAATGTCACTTACGGTATTTTTAATCAACACATGCTTATTTTCAGAGGCTCTCCAAAACTCATCCTGATTCAGCCAGCTCTCGGGATTTTGGTCCTTCGCTGAGGGGACACTCATGCATTTTGGGGTGAAATTCATCCCTATGGGGGGGCCCAGAACAAAGTCTATGCACCTCTTAAGTCCCCTTTAAGTCCCATTTTGAGATCAGACGTGATGCATAGTAGTCAGACAGGCTTTCTGAACGAGGGTCAGTTTTACCCTCTCCTTGTTGTCGTCCATTTAATGGTGAACATCTCTGTATTTGGACGCGGCAGTGTGGGCATATGAGGAGGGGTTCTTATTCTAAGTTCGCTTTTGTGTACTGTTTTCTTATTACCATACCAAGGAATCCCAGTCATAGCACAGGACCCCATTATGCTCAGTGCTGTACCAGACACAGACCAAAAAGTCGGTGCCCCCCCATACCTTGGCTCTCCCTCCTCCTCTGCCTCCCCTGAGCAAATTTCTCTCCAGTCTTCTTGCTAACGATTTATCAAGCTTTCATAGGTGCCCAAAATCCCAGCAACTGAGTGATGACCTTGGAACCATCCCCATGGAGCTTCCCCATGGCAGGATGGGGGGTAAACACGCACCCCAACCTCGTCCGACTTTCCCCGGTCCCCTCCACTCTCAGGTTCCTTCCCAAAGTTTAACTTCTCTCCCCTCCCCCCTTCTCTTCTCCTTTCCTTCCTTCTGCCCGCCCTCCCTCCTCTGATTCCCCGCCCCTGGGCCCGCCCCTTCAGGGGGAGGCAGCCAGTCAAGGCGAGGCTGTGACATCAGTGCCGTGAAACTGACCCGGGGAGGGACCGAGGTTGATACATTGTAGCGATTCCTTTTCCTGTCTTCGCGTTCCAAAGAGCGAACGAGCCAGGCACGGGGACGAGCCTGGGGAGGGGGTGGGGGGTTGAGCGGGGGGCAGCAGCGTCGCCCCTTCGGAGACCTGGGGGGTGAGCAGCAGCAGCCCTGAGGGCTCCGAGCCTTCCCCAGGAGAAGGGGCGATTGTTTCCTCCCCCCGCTTCCAAGCTGTGGGGGATTTAGTTCCCCTCCGCCTGTTGAGATCAAAGTTCCCACTGTGGGGGGAGGAGGGGACTCGGCGCAAAGGGAAGGAGCCGCTGTGGCTGCCCCGGCTTTGCTACGATGCTGTCCAACTCTCCGAACCCGAATCCCCAGGTGCTGTTCCCCATCCCCCCTCCTCCGCCCCCGCCGCCACCCCAGCAGCAGCCGCCGCCCCAGCAGCACCCTCCCGTCCAGCAACAGTTCCCCCAGTTCAACGTGAAATCAGGCCTCCAGATCAAGAAAAATGCCATCACGGATGATTACAAGGTCACCACGCAAGTGCTGGGGCTGGGCATCAACGGGAAAGTTTTGGAAATCTTCAACAAGAAGACTGGAGAGAAATTTGCTCTGAAGGTAAGTGTGCAGGGGGAAGGGAGAGGGCTGTGCGAGGGGTTGATGTGCCCACGCCCATCTTTCCTCTTCTGATCCCACATTCCTTATTTCCTCCCCCCCAAGTTTGGCTCGAACTGTTTTTGTAGGAGTGACACAGAAGTTATTGTGCTGTTAGAGTAAAGGGGGAGGTACCTGCAGTTATTGGAGGGGGTGAGGATTGATCCATGGTTGCTCCGTGTAAAATTACCGGCTGAATTATTTACAGGCTGCCTGAAACTGACGGACAGAAAAGAGGGTGCTTTCACTTTGGCCTAGGCAGATATCGCTGAGTCCAGTTGTGAATCTCTTCCCCATGCCGCGGTGTGGGCACAAATTCCCCACTTACTCACTGCGAAGGGCTAGTTGGGGAAGTTCTGCCTCTGCTATTTTTTTCCGGAGGGTGGGTGGGTGCGGTGGGTGGAGGGGGTTGTTGGATGATCTAATCTCTCTGCCTTTTAAAAAATGAAACACAGCATTTAAGTTCCCTCCCTCCCCCTTGCAAAACAGGACTTCCCAGCGGGAGAGGAGACCCCCTCCCCCGAGTCTCCTAGGCCTGTTCACGTTGGCTGCATTGGCTAGGGCCCTTTCTCTCTTTCCCCTCAAATCTCTCTCTCTCTGTGTGTGTTAGTCGTGGTTTCCTTGGATCCACTGATCAAAACAGTTTGTGTTTGCGGAGGGAGGAGAGAGAGTGTGCTCTGATTTCTTTCCAGATCCATTATTTTGGTAAAAGGGTGGTGGGAAGGGGAGAAGAAAGAGAAAGGAGCTCTGGTAACTTCGCATCTGCCCTTAAGGCCTGTGGGCACTTCAGTGATCACTGCAGGGAAGAGTATATCTTGTAAGAGAAATAAATTCTATTGTGGTTTTGAGAACACACACACCACCTTCTTTTGTGGCAGTGTCTTTGATTGAACAAGTTTAGGTTCCTTTTCCCTTTTCTGTCTCCTTGCCCCCCAGAATCTTTACTCCAAATCTGGAATTATTAAAACAGTTATTTCCCTGATGTTCTGGTTAGTGATTTTTCCTGGTAGAGGTCTGACTTGACTGATATGACTTATAAAGAGAGAACTTGAAATTTACCAGCAACAGTTAGTGCTTGACAACGCAGGGAATGTTTCTGGTGCTTTGTTACATGTAAATACAACAAGCAGAATCTGTTTTAAAGACATGTGGTCTCTTGGACTGGGGAGGAACCGGTAATTCAGTGCTTTAAAGTGGTGCTGTAGAGAGAAGAAAATCACATTATGGGGTGTAATAATAAAAATAAAGAATTTTTAAAAAATCAAATGGACTTTTAAACAAATATGTGATTTATTTGCTTATTTTTATTGCACTCAGCTGGGACAATGAAACAGGGATAGTCAGTTTCACTTTCTGGCTTCACTGCACTCCATTGTTACTGCTCTGTGTTTCCATCACTTTAGAGTAATGTCTAGTTTCCCCTTAAACTACTCTCATTAAGAAAGACAAAATTAGGCTGTGTGGCATTTAAATTTAAAACAAAGCAAAATGACATCGGAAAGGGATGCCTTAGTGGCCCAAATATAACTTTTGAAATCCATTGAAACCTCCAGACTTGTTGATTTGATTCAGTGAGTTTACTCTCTCTGTTTTCTGGATAAGCCTTTTAAAATTCAAGGTCCTCTGTGTGGGCACTAAAGATCTCACTGCACTTTGTGTAAGCAGAGACGTTTGTCTGGTTTTCCCTGTTTAATTACCCTCCCTGCTCCCCAGTTGTTGTGCAGTGTACTGTACACCAAGCTGCTACTGTTCTCCACCCCAGATGTGGCTATGTTTGTGGTGCTGTATCTGTATGCAGTAGTCCATAACATGCCTTTGTTTGAAAGGTTTTCCACTAAATAAGATATTGTACTAAAATATACATTTTGCATCTAAATAACTTGACTGTTTCCCTGTTTTCAAATGATTTTTTTTTGGAGTGGGGGAGGGTATTTTTCTGTTAGAGGGATCCTGTGATAGGTAATGCTAAGTACTAGGAAAGATGGGCACACTTTTTCTCCTCACACGAAGCTGAACATTCCATATCTCAGGCACAATTTGCTCCCACACATTAGCTGTTCAGAAACACTATACGTTATCCTGTTAATTGTGAAGATTAACCTCCCCACCTCCTGTTTTGACTGCATTTTTTTAAGCTAACACATCTGCTTAAAGCCAACAAGTCACTAATCCTGAAATAATAAAGAAGTAGATTTTTGACAAAAAATTCTTCTGTCAGTTATGAACCCCCTTCAGAAGTGAGGTGCCTGCAGGGGGATAAGTTATTACGACAAATACATTTTCTTGGGGAAAAGAAGTTCTTCAAGTTAATCAACTGAATGGCAGATATTTCACCTTTTTGTCTGGAAATATGGAAGTTTCTCATTAGTTGCAGTATTATGTTTGAGGAAGACACAGACACAGTAATTTTTCCTTTATGTTGTAAATGAGTGGGATCAGCCTCTGTTTTGACAGACACGCTTTTTTCCTCCATTAAATTTAAGGTTGACTCAACGACTTAAATAGCAGTTGCTAATTCTTTCCTGTGTAAAATAACAAAAGAAGAAGAACTAGAGGGTACGGCATATGGAAAGGGACGGCTTGTGTCAGCAGTCTCCCCATATCAAAATATTGGCTAAGATAATAGCATAGCCTCTGAGCATCTTGTCAGTACTGGAGTGTGATACAATAGACATGTTCAGGATCTAGGTTTGATTTACTGTTTACGTGGATGTACTCAAAGTGCCTTTTACAATACAGGATTTTTATATATTAGGAATGGAACATAAATCACGGCCTCTCACTTTTTGCACAGATCTTGTCCCCTGCTCAGTTTCACTAGTTCTTTGCCATATAATGAGGGACATATTAAGATGGACAGTTGCGAATGTGTGTGGTCAAATCTCCCTGCTTATGAGCTATGTAACAATGCCTGAGGGAAGTGCAGAATTAATTCACAGAGGCTGATATATTCAATTCATCTCTGAATTTTTCCTTTGGGAAGTTTTAAAATTTTTATTTTCCATTCCCCATGTTCTTGTGGCGAGGAAAAAGTTTAGCTGAGCCATTGAACGTGTCAGTGACAGTTCAAAGGGCAGCACAGCTGCTGCTTCCGTCCCCCTAGAAAGTGCTGTGCTGTTAGCTCAGGGTCTTAGCAGACCAAACTACACTCTGTCGATCTCGCACTGACAAGTGTGTGTGACATGCTCTTTGTTTGCCCAATGAGTTTTGGATACTTCCTGTCAAGATATAGGCCTAAAAGGTAAATCTCATTAATAGGATGTTTTGCTCAAATGTAGTGTGTATAGATCTAAATGCTGCTTTCTGTTAGTTGGGGATGGATCTGTTTATAAACCTGTAGAGTGTTCAGAACTTCTGAATGACTCAGAATTATCCGACATACAAACACCATTTGTTGAAGAGGAGTCAACACTGCTTTTGTAAAGGGAAATTGTGCCTCACCAATCTATTAGAATTCTTTGAGGAGGATCAACAAGCATGTGTACAGTGGTGATCCAGCTGATATAGTGTACTTGGACTTTCAGAAAGCCTTTGACAAGGTCCCTCCCCAAAGGTTCTTAAGCTAAGTAAGCTGTCATAGGATAAGAGGGAAGGTCCTCTCATGGGTCAGTAGCTGGTTAAAAGATAGGAAACAAAGGGTAGGAATAAATGGTCAGTTTTCACAGTGGGTAGTTAAATTTTGGGGTCTCCCCAAGGATCTGTACTGGGACCTGTGCAGTTCAACATGTTCGTAAATGATTGGGAAAAGGGAGTAAACAGTGAGGTGACGAAGTTTGCAGACAATACAAAATTGCTCCAGATGGTTAAGTCCAAAGTTGTCTGGGAAGAGTTACAAGGGGATCTCACAAGACGGAGTGACTGGCCAACAAAATGGTAGATGAAATTCAATGTTAATAAGTGCAAAGTAATGCATGTTGGAAGACATAATCCCAGCTATACATACAAAATGATCGGGTCTAAATTAGCTGTTACCACTCAACAAAGAGATCTTGGAGTCATTGTGGATAGTTCTCTGAAAACATCTGCTCATTCATTGTGCAGTGTCCATCAAAAAAACCACTGGTCTGTTAAGAACCATTAGGAAAGGAATAGAGAATAAGAAAGAAAAGATCAGAATGCCACTATATAAATCCATGGTACGCCCACACCTTGAATACTGTGTGTCATTCTGGTCACCTCATCTCAAAAACAAGATATTAAAATTGGAAAAAGTACAAAGAAGGACAACAGAAATGATTAGGGATAGGGAAGAGCTTCTGTATGAGGCGAGATTAAAAAGACTGGAACTGTTCATCTTAGAAAAGAGAAGACTAAGGGGGGAAATGGTAGAGGTGTACAAAATCACAAATGGTGTGGAGAAAGTGAATTGTTATTTACCCCTTCGCATAACACAAGAACCAGGTATCACCCATGAAATTAATAGGCAGCAGGTTTAAAACAAACATAACAAAGTACTTGTTCACACAACACATAGTCAACTTGTGGAACTTGTTGCCAGAGGATAATGTGAATGCCAAAAGTATAATTGAGTTAAAAAACTAATTAGTTAAGTTAATGGAGGATAGGTCCATCAGTGGCTATTAGCCAGGATAGTCAGGGATGCAACCCTAAGCTCTGGGTGTCCCTAGACCTCTGACTGTCAGAAGCTGGGAGTGGATGACAGGGGATAGATCACTCAATAATTGCTCTCTTCTGTTCAATCCCTCTGAAGCATCTGGTGCTGGCCACTTTTGAAAACAGGATACTGGGCTAGATGGACTAGTGGTCTGATCTTACGTTCTTATGACTCATTATCTGCATCAGAGTAAGAGGAATAACTGAATAACTTGGATACAAAGAACTGATTGCATCAGGTGGTATTGTTTCTGGTGACGTTAAAAAGAATGCAAGAGGCCCATAGCCAGAAGCCAAAGGTGAAATTGCTTTGTGCTGTGTTAGGTTTTAAGGCGAGCATTTCTATTCTAAACTTTTCCGTTTATATCTCATGTCCAAAAGGCCATATGTATTAATGCAATCGTACAGTGATGGGGAAACAACTCATTAATATTAAAGACTTCTGGTTCTGTGTGCTCAGGAATGTTGTCCCTCAGGAATTTTGTAAAACCACGTCCAGTATTATAAAATCTCTCTATTCCAAGGTCTTAGATACTTTGTTAGGATTTCAGTTAGAGATTCATTGCTATAATGTGACCATTCAGAGTTCAGTGTGAGATATATAAACTCCAGTAACAGAGAAAATGTAATTTGGGCTAATTTCTTCATTTCTCATCTAGTACATGAGGGTTTAGCAGAGGTGTTTGATTGCTTAATAAAATATGTTTTTAGCGCATGTCTGTAAGTTACTGGACTATAGTCTCGTTTGCCTACACTGTTGAGTTAAAAACAATAGATTCTCTTTAACTTCTGACTTATCAGTAGTTATTGTCTAATTGATTAGTGTTTCACTGATCACTGCAGCAGAAGAACATCTCAAGTGGAATCCATAAATCGACCAGTATTAAATAGGCATAACATTGTTTAAAGTGGTGAATTAGCTTTGGTCCTTAATAGGATTTTAGGTTTGGATGCTTTCTCCTTTAGGGGCTCGGTCCCATAAGGTGCTGGGTGATCTCAGCCCAGTGGGAAGTGGCAGAGCTCAGCAACTCATGGAAAGCTCTTGTCAGCAAGCAGCATGAGGCCTGTTGTGGATTGTTCAGTGATTTGCTCATCGACATCTGGCAGTCTGAGAGCGAAGTGCAATGCAGCTGTGGTCAGCAGTAGGAAACATGAGGTGGTGTGTATAGGGGTATATATTTTCCCAGCTTGGTGTGATTTCTTATTAGAAGAAAATTAGATTTGGAATTTCTGGAAAACATATTGTATGTAGGTCACTGCTGACTTTACTTGGCTTTGTTGCAGTTGGGCTGTTGGTGTTATGTGAAGCAGATTGCAGAGGTAGGATAGCAGGCAAGACCTAATTCTGTGTTGCATACTGTAAATTCCACTCCTAGATGTACTTTTAAGCCTAATCTTCAGATGAGATCTGGATCAATGGCTGGCTGCCTTAATGCAGCTTTTTACAAAGAAATTGCAGGTAATCTGGGTTGGAGGCTCAGTTAATGCTGGATGGACATCAGTGAATAGCTTTCTGTGTGAATCTCTTTCTCTGCCGTGTGTTTCAGTTGGGGCTCCAGGATGCAGAGCAAGATTCTGCTAATGAAACCTAACCTCTAACTTCAACTCTAAAGTAGTTGTCATCTGGCTGTTGCCATGAAGACTTTGCACAGAACAGTATCTTTGGAAATGTCATGCGTTCAAAGGTAACTCACTAGCATCTGTGGTGCTTTGGAAGCTTCTCCATAGGACTCGTTTCCATGAATGCCTATAGCCACCGAAAACTGGCTGAAGTGGATCATTTCCTCATTAGTAAATTTATGCCAGTAAATGCATTGCCTGTAGTGCTGTTTGATTCCATCAGGTTACATGTGTGGAACGGCTTCTCTGGGAATAAAAGGGGCAGGGTCCAAATACATGAATGGTATTGCACTTGGGAGATGCCCATCACCATAGTGTCTGGGTATGCTTTACAAAGGCAACCTGGTCTGGGGGGAGGGCAGAAAACTAGGTGATGGAAGACTGGTTTCTAGTCCAGGTTCTGCCTCAGACTGTGTCATGTTAGGGAAATTACTTCCTCTGTGCTGCTGTTCTCCTTGTGTGCTGTGGGGATCATGAAACCCATCACCCTCTGTCAAGTGTCTTGAGAGCTATAGATTTGTCAGTCTTCAGCTCTTGAACTCTTTCTTCTTCTATAGAAAACATGACCACAAGTTGGCAGGGTTCTTGGCCTCGTCACGGCTCTTGGGACCCCAGTACACCCTTCCCCTCCCTAAAGGAACAGCTGTTTATTGCTTAACATTACCAAATGAATGGAAAAAGCTGCACATTTCCTCTTGTTTCCACTATGGTTCAGCTGAAATGTCCATTAAATTCTTCCCAATCCAAATGCACAAGGGTTTTGATCCTAGTTTCTCATTTCACCTTTCAGGATCCTTAGCAACTTCTAGAGCTGCCCTTTATGAGCCGTTCCTCGAAGTGATCATGGATCCAACTCAATTTTTCTTTGTCTGCAGTGCAGAGAGGGTTCTATGGATGTTTTCTTTCCCCTTAACCAGGTAGTGAATCTGTCAATGCCCCCTGTGCTGTCATACAATAAACGTTATGGAACATGATCCAGTAGTTCCCTTGAAGCTATAATTAGCCTCCAGCAGGACTCAGCTCTGTGCAGAATGTTAACAGAAGGGTCTTCTCTAGCAAGGAGCTGCTGGGCCTTGCTTTTGATTGGGAGAACTCTGGAAAATGCTCTGCTGTTCCCTCACTTCATGTTATGCTCATTGAACTTTGTTTTGTAAAGGTTTTATTTTGAAAGCCCTCTCCGTCTTTAAAAAAATAGATAATACACCAGCCCCCCAGATCTTCTCTTGGTTATTTGCTCTAAGGAGCATGAAGCTGAAAAGTAGAATCCTGGCCTCTTCCACTGCCTGCAAGACACTGCAAATCATCACATTGTTTCCACGGATGGTCCTGTGAGAGTTCTCCTTCAAGAGTGGGATTTTTCAAAGTTACGGAAGGGAGTAAGGCACACGGTTCCCATTTGAATTTCAGTTGGGATTGGGCACCTTACTCCTTTGAAACTCCCAGCCCCCAACTATTAAACCCCTAAGTCTTAGAATATATGAATGTCTGGGGCTAGAGCTCATGGGTGAAGATATCTCCCTTCTGATGGCTTGCCGCAGGGTGGTCTTTTCAGAGCTCTTCTGATACCCTGGCCTTGATGGGAATTTTCATTTTTTTTGGCCTCACTGTGTAGTTTGGAAAAACCAAAAATATCCTCATGTAACTTTCTTTTTTTTAAACGGTGACAAACCCAATGATTAGGGTTTTTTTTTTCCAGGGCAGTGGTTTATTACCGCACTGCCTGAAGGTTTCTGCTGATTTGGGTTCTGAGTTCATATCAGTAATTGAGGAGTTGTCGTCATATCCCTTTTAAATGATTATAAATGGCAGCCACTCATCTCCTTGTTTTGAAAGTGTCTGAGTTAAACTGACAAGAGCCAGGCCACGGGGGGTTGACTGTTTCTTGGTGCTCAGGAACTGGGATGCTAAAGAAACAGAGGAAACTCAGCCTCTTAATTATAATACTTGGCGCTTTTCTAGTGCTTTGTGATGGTAGATTTCAAAGCATTTTACAAAGGAAGATCAGTATGTCTACCTGCCTTTCGCAGATGAAGGAAATTGATGTCCAGAGAGGTGAAGTGTCTTTCCCAAGGCTATGCAGGAGTTTGGTAGCAGACTCAGGTTCTGTTCCCATCTCTCCTCGGCCAGTACCCTGTCCACTGGGCTATGTTTGGGAGATCTAAATAGGGTGACCGGATAGCAAATATGAAAAATCGGGGCAGGATGTGGGGGGTAATAGGTGCCTATATAAGCAAAAGCACCAAATATCGGGACTGTTGCTATAAAATAGGGACATCTGGTCACCCTACGTCTAAACCTAGACTTCACAAAACAGTAGAAAATGCACCATTAAGGAACGCTCCTGCACTGTCCGGGAGAGATGG
The DNA here is from genome assembly GCF_020497125.1 of Mauremys mutica. Lineage (NCBI taxonomy): Eukaryota > Metazoa > Chordata > Testudines > Geoemydidae > Mauremys > Mauremys mutica. The sequence continues at coordinate 139,426,994 of NC_059075.1, forward strand.
GCCTTGATAATCTAATAGACCTTTCCTCTAACTTGTGCAGTACCGTAAGGGTCATAGAGCATGTTGTGTTATTACAGATTTTTGTTGCATCATGTTTCCTTTTGTCTGAATTTCCTGGCTTTCTCATCTTCCCTTTTCAAAACTTTCATTAATTTGCAACTGATGTGAAAGAAGATGTGTAATAGCCTACTGATCTCAGCCAGTTGTTCTGAATGGGCAGGGTTGGCCCTTCCTCCTTGAAGGGAGCAAATAGCTCAAACTCGACATAGGCTAGGGCACTGTGGACTTGTTTTCACTCTTTCCTCCCTGTTCTTTAGCGATAAGTGCTAGGTTCTAGACTGACTACCCTGAAGTCTTCTAGGTCACTGCAGAATGAGTTAGATGCAGTGCAGTGCAAGAATCCCCTAGCTGTGTGCCTGCCTTTGCGAAGGGCCACTCCTGGGAGCTAGGGGGTAGTTCTTTGTGCTCACTCCTTCTTTGGTCTTTTCCTCTGAGTCTGGCAAGAGTGTTAAATCGTGACGGTGATTTTGTGATGTGTATACGTAAGCCTACATGCGGCTTTTGAATGGTGATGACTTGGTTTCTACGGGTGTGTGCTGGATTTAAACTCGTGTCCAGAATCCCATCATGTTGGGCTTAATTACAGCTGTTTTTTGTATTCTTCCAACCCTTGCCACTTGGGAAACATCGTGTCATAAACTTCTGCAAAGAGGTTGGGAGGCAAAACTTTCTTCTGTGTAAGCTTTGCCAGAGAGGTGTGAACCAGGTGTGCATTTTGCTGGGCTTTCATTAAGCTCATAGTTAATGCCATGGCTGGTGTCTTAACATACCTGAAGCCCAGCTGGACCTTGTTGAGGTGACATGGATGGGCCTCAGCACTGGATCTGGCGACTCATTCTCTTACAGAACTGCGAGTCTCTTGTGTTTGTCTCAAAATACAGCTCCGGTCAACAGCTCCAGTAGGGAATGTGGCTGAATGATCCAAATCCAGACCCCCAGCAAGAATAAGTATTGTGCACTAATGCAGATTAAACAGCAGGGTCTTCAGATGGCCAGAAGGATGGTCACTTGTGCTTCAATACACAACAAAATAGCGAGAGTTCTATGATTATTTTCAAAAGTGCTCAGTGCCCAGCAGCTCCTCTCTTTCGATTACTTGGCCAAGGTCCAGGGCCCCAGCACGCCAAGCGCGTGCTTGGGGCGGCAAGCCGCGGGGGGCGCTCCGCTGGCGCCGCGAGGGCGGCAGGCAGGCTGCCTTCGGCGGCTTGCCTGCGGAGGGTCCGCTGGTCCCGCGGCTTCGGCTTGCCTGCGGGAGTTTCCGCCGAAGCCGCGGGACCAGCGGACCCTCCGCAGGCAAGCCACCGAGGGCAGCCTGCCTGCCGTGCTTGGGGCTGCAAAATGCCTAGAGCCGCCCCTGCCAAGGTCACTGGGAGCCTGTGCAAGAGGTGGGTATTGAACCCAGTTCTCTTGGGCCCTAGTCGGTTCCTTCGCCAACAAAACCATTCTAATGTCAGGGGACTGACTGACCATGGTACAAAAGGCACTTCCAAGCCCTTGGACAGAGCTTTTCCTGGGCAAGTTGGCGAAAGCCCTTCAGAAGGCAGAGCGTAGGGAAGGGGCTTGGCATACAAAACAACCCAGTCTCTCCAGATAAATCCGTTGACATATTGTGTATGCCAGGCCACTACTCTGCCTTCAACAAGGCTTCTGCCAACACACCTGGTCTGGCAAAAGCTCCGCTTATACTAGAGCGTTGGTTAGTTTGTTCTGTGTTGTATTGCACTGTATTTGTACTGCTCGTGCCCTTCTCGGTTGGGCAAACTTTACCTATTGTAAAACGCGGTGTGTGTGTTTAAAACATTATATAAGCAATAGTTTAAAGATTTATAGAAGCAAGGCCTCTAAATGCAATTGAGGAGTGATGGAGAAGAACCCATGAAAATATTAAAGGAATGTGCAGACAGGAAGCTTGCGGAAACTGGTGTAGAGAAAGTAGATAAGGAAGTGTTGTTTACTACTTCTCATAACACAAGAACTAGGGGGTCACCAAATGAAATGAATAGGCAGCGGGTTTAAAACAAACAAAAGGAAGTATTTCTTCACACAACGCACAGTCAACCTGTGGAACTCCTTGCTGGACGATGTTGTGAAGGCCAAGACCATAACAGGGTTAAAAAAAGAACTAGATAAATTCATGGAGGATAGGTCCATCAATGGCTATTAGCCAGGATGGGCAGAAATGGTGTCCCCAGCCTCTGTTTGCCAGAAGCTGGGAATGGGTGACAGGGGAGGATCACTTGATGATTCCCTGTTCTGTTCATTCCCTCTGGGGCACCGGGCATTGGCCATTGTCGGAAGACAGGATACTGGGCTAAATGGACCTTTGGTCTGACCCAGTAGGGCCATTCTTATGTTCTTATGAACCAAGTTAGTGGCTTTGCTACTCTTCAAAAACCGCCAGGCCTGCCCTCTGGAATGGAACATAAGCCAGTCCCTGGTGGGAGGGGTAAGAGTGATGGCAGAAGGCATCCATAGGTATACGTGGTTCAAAGTAACCCTTCTGATGGCACTGCGACAGTGCGAGTGTGCATGGCAGTGAGCGAGCTAGTGCTGGAGGTTGGGGAGCTGGAATTCAGGTGCCTGGGCTACTTGCTGTCTGGCACCTCATGGGGGTTAAAGGGTCACTGCACTAAGTGTCTCAGGGGTCTAGAAACAGAATGCAACCAAAACTCACCAGCCTGTTTATACCTTCCCACCACGGAAACATCCAGACTGCAGCTTTGCTGGTTTATTTATTTCATTTATTTTCAGGCATTGGTGACTAGCTGCTGCTATGGCCTTGGACTCTATTGTCTGAGGGACGCTGCTGGGACAGGCCAGGAATAGCAGACCTGTGCCTTGTTCGGAAGGAAAGGAGGGTGTTTTGGTAAACCCAATGGGCAAAGCAGATGGGGGCGGGGCAGGGAGAGGAGAACCCTGCAATAATAGCTACAGCTTGGGGGCTGCTTTAAGTCCCTATCTGCATTGGGATTTCCCCAGTTGCAGCCAGTGGTGCAAATCTCTAGTGTAGACAGACGTGACTGCCACAAGCCAGGGTTAGCACTGCTGCTGCTTAGCCTCTTCTTGACATTTCAGTGATGTGCCAGCGTGAGGGGCTTGCACTGGTGCCTGATACTCCCCCAGTGTTGTTTAGGCTTGAGGCCCCACTCCATGAGGGTTTGTTACCCCCCCGCCTCCCAAAAAGGCAATACAGATCCTGGCTAGATGCAGTTTCCTTGCTGAGTTGCTCTTGGGTGCTATGTTTGCATTAGACCAGAGGTCGGCAACCTTTCAGAAGTGGTGTGCCGAGTCTTCATTTATTCACTCTAATTTATGGCTTCGCGTGCCAGTAATACATGTTAACGTTTTTAGAAGGTCTCTTTCTATAAGTCTATAAATATTTAACTAAACTATTGTTGTATGTAAAGTAAATAAGGTTTTTAAAATGTATAAGAAGTGTCATTTAAAATTAAATTAAAATGCAGAGCCCCCCAGACCGGTGGCCAGGACCCAGGCAGTGTGAGTGCCACTGAAAATCAGCTCGTGTGCCGCCTTTGGCACCCGTGCCATAGGTTGCCTACTCCTGCATTAGACCCTGGGGGCTTTCTCTGACCTAGACTCACTCTCTGTGTTAAGGGGATAATGAAGTGGGAAGGGCCCCTCTCTCTCTCTCTCTCTGAGAAATGTTTCCCCTGTTGCCAGTCGAATCAGCTGTGAGTCTTTTCTGAGCTGTTGTCTGGCTCTCTCCCTCTCTTAATGCCGGCTTCTCTCCAAGCAGAGCCTGCCCTGTGTGGGGCTTCAGGTTGCGGCATTCAGACTGCATGACCTCACCTCCCAGCTTCCAAGAATACCGCGCTGCCTCCCGTTTTGCCTTGCCATAGTTGTCCGCAGAGCAGGAGAGTGCCTTACTGCCGCGTCCATGAGCATTCTTGGCTTGGAGAGGCTAGTGGGCGTAGCAGTGCTCCCCCCCCCCCCGCCCCCACCGAACCCTCCCCTCCAAGGCAAGAAGTCCTCACCTGATGTGGGATGGGGAGAAAGTGGGACTGCTGACGGGTTGTATGTCACTTTGTCTTTCTCTCCCGCTTGTGTGGGATGGATTTAGGTAGCAGAATGTGAGGCAGGGCTCCCCAGGGAATGGGGGGCAAGTCTCTTCCAGGGCCAGAATGAGCGTGCAGGCTTTTTTCTCTTTGGGGTGATGTGGATCCACTTGGCTCAGCGCTGATAAGGTGGCCCGGCTGCCAGGCTCACCATAGAATTTTTTACATAGCTCAAGAGCTGATCCCTAGAGTGCAAATCTTCTGCTCTCTTCTTGCCCCTAAATTATCTGCTAGCCTGGGGTCTCTTGGGCAGTCTTGCCCCATCTCTCTGGGGTTGTGAATTCCTGTCATCAGAACCTACCCTTGCATGTGTCTGAGTCAGGCGGTGTTTATAGGATGAGTGAAGCATGCTTGGAATGTGGCTCAGCTGGTGAAGTTCCTTCTAGGGTGAGAGTCCTATCTGCTTCAAGCAGCAGGCCTGGGGTGGTGAGGAGGAGGAGGATGGGCTGCTAGTTTGGTACTGAAAGGCTTGAGGGGTGGCTTCTGGAAGGGAGCAGGAAATCTGGAAGCACCAAAGATGATAAATTATTCCAGATCGGATCACTTGATGTCAGTGAGGTCTGGGCATGTTCCATATGGGCTGAAAATGCTTGGGACCGCTGGTACTGGCTGCAGCCAGGCGTAGTTCAGGAATGCAGTACTGTATGGAGCTCCCTTCCCCTCCCGTCCGCTCTTCTTCTCAGACACGCCCTGCCAGCCATGCTGACTAGCTTTGTGGGGTAACATTTGTAAAGGTGCCTAAGTGACGTAGGACCCAAATTTCCAATGGGACTTAGGCTATGGCTACACTTAGTGCTTCAAAGCGCTGCCGCGGCAGCGCTTTGAAGCGCTAAGTGTAGTCAAAGCGCCAGCGCTGGGAGAGAGCTCTCCCAGCGCTGTCCGTACTCCACCTCCCTGTGGGGAATAACGTTCAGCGCTGGGAGCCGCTTTGACCACACTGGCGCTTTGCAGCACTGCAATTTGCAGCGCTGGAGAGGGTGTGTTTTCACACCCTGCTGCAGTGCTGCAAATTTGCAAGTGTAGCCATGGCCTGAGTCTTTTGAAAGCACTTAAGGGGCCTATGGATAAAATTGTTTTCTAAACTGGGGGTTCTTATTCAAACTCCCCAAGTCCTTTTTGCTGGACCTAACTGTGTGGTGACAGAGGTAAATACTGCTATTCAGCTGGATTCAACACCGAGAGCTGGCATCCCTGGGAGGATCATAAATCCTGGTGTCTTTGACAGTGATATGTCTCTTGCTACAATAGCCCAAGATACCTGAGGCTGGTGAATGTCAAGGGCTGTGCCTAAGAGCTTGTCTACATGGCAACATATTGGGTGTGAATTATAGAGCACTTTATGCTACTGTGCTCTGACTGCCCGGTGTAAACCCTGCTGGCAAGCACTAAGGTACCTAGTGCATGTTAGCGTAGTTCTGTTTGAAACAAGACTACGTCAACCATCGGCGCCGGAATAGGGGGGAACAGGCCTGGGCCATCCACTTTTCCCCATGCCCCCCACCCCTGCCAGGCTGGCAGCTGGAGCCCCGCTGGGGAGCCCGGGCAGCAAGGGGCACCACACCAAGGCCCCTCCACCTGCCTGGGGTGGGGGCGGGGGAGAGCAGTCTCTGGCCTGTGCCAGAGGCAAGTGGGCTCCCTGCCCAGGGCAAGTGGAGGGTCTGCAGCTCCTCACAGCTGCCTGGCTGCACGACTCTTACCATGGCTGGGCTGCGGCTCCGAGGCCCCGTGCCCAGGCACGAGCTGGGTCAGGGTAAGAGCCACGTGGGCAGCTGTGGGGAGCCGCGAACCCTCCACCTACCTTGGGCAGGGGGGCCCGCAAGGCGGGGACATGGGCTGGGGTCTGCTCTCGGTCCCCCACCCTGGGCAGATGGAGGGGCCACAGCTCCCGGCCCGCTCCAGCTTCCCCGGCTGGCGCCTCAGGTGGAAGGGCTGGGGCTGGGGCCACGGAGGCAACAGAGTAGCTAGGCAGGTGCAAAAACCAAGGCCCCTAGAGCAATGAGAAGCACCGTGCTATGCTAGCCTTTCAGTCTGAATTTGGGATCCTGGTACAAATTCATTTGAACCGCATTAGGGACCTAGGCCAGCAGGACCTGGTTCAACACTGGCTCAGTCCGCATCACCTGGTGAATCCACGTTAGAGCTGGAGCTGTGTTCGAGGCTCAGCTGGAGCTGTGCTTAAACATCATTCTTCACTGTGCCTGCAGCTTCAGTATGGATAGGGCCAAAAGAATTTCATGTCCTGAGATGCTCCAGCGGTTCCTTTTATGCACAGCTACCCGTATTGAACTCCTTTTCACGGCTGACTTGGGCGACAGATCCGCTCCTGACATGCGTGGTGAGAAATTCCTTAGCTTTTCTGTACCCTGTGTCCTAGGTTGGCTTCCTTAATAAGGGCTCTGGCTTGGAGCTTTAACTTACCTAAGGAGTGATGAGGGAACAGCTCAGGTGGATTAGAGTGGGGTGTGTGCAAGTGAATCCAAACACATGGAGCTTTAGGAGACTGAAGCCTCTGTTCTCTCATACCTGGTGGCTGAGTCACTCCAAAGGTTTCAACCTTTTGGGGTTAAGGGTTTTAGTGACCAGCAGGGTGGATTTGATTTAATCATGGATTTCTACATAAAAGTGCATTCTTGTTGGTTGTTATAACCTTAATACATATTCTTCACAACTCAGAGATAGATGTAGGTTTCATTTTTAGAAGGTACACGCTATACATTTTAAAAGTGATTTATTTTGAAAACTTTTCAGATTAGTTTTACAGCTATATCAGCAAATGAACGATTGTTTGGTTATTTCATTTACCAAAGGTAATTGAAGCAGATATTTATGAAGCCATTGGGAGGTGAACTATCTCTAATTCAACAGGTTAATCATTACTATTTGGAGGATTTTCTTGGCATGCTTTATTAGGAGGAGCACATCACCAGATAGACATTTAAATTGTTTTATTTAAATAAAACAATAACGTTATGTATTCTGGATTTTTTTTCAACAGCAAACATATAATATTTTAACAAAACAAGCATATGAATGTTTGAATTTAGTTAAACATTCAAGTGTTTTAAAATCAGGTTTGTTTTTGTTAAAATTGTTTTTAACTAAAATAGTTAAATGAAATATTTTTTTACAAATAATTAAATCAACTGTGTCAGCCAGGTCAACATGAGAAACTTAATATTGGCTTCTGCAGCTAACACAGTCGTCTTCACCTTCATTTTCCTGTTTGTTCATAATCTGGAAAAGAAAAACAAGCTTTCCTGCTTTTTCAGGTCCCAAACCATTTCTCAATTTGGAATGAATTAGTCCAAAGGAAGAAAATATTCTCTCTATACTGGCAGAAGAAGCTGCTGCTGTTAAAAGTGAGATTATCACTTCAACAGTTTCTGAATCCAAGTATTTAAGTGACTTCCACCAGTTCACTGGTGTGACTTTCTTTAAAACATCATCAGCAAACATATATTTCTTATTCCCAAACTGGGATCTCTCTTACGGCCTGCTGCCATTTTAGTAAAAGCAGCAAAGAGTCTTGTGGCACTTTATAGACTAACAGACGTTTTGGAGCATGAGCTTTTGTGGGTAAATACCCACTTCGTCGGATGCATGTAGTGGAAATCTCTAGGGGCAGGTATATATAAGTAAGCAAGAAACAGGATAGAGATAACGAGGTTAGTTCAATCAGGGAGGATGAGGCCCTCTTCTAGCAGCTGAGGTGTGAAAACCAAGGGAGGAGAAACTGGTTTTGTAGTTGGCAAGCCATTCACAGTCTTTGTTTAATCCTGAGCTGATGGTGTCCAATTTGCTGATGAACTGAAGCTCAGCAGTTTCTCTTTGAAGTCTGGTCCTGAAGTTTTTTTGCTGCAGGATGGCCACCTTAAGATCTGCTATGGTGTGGCCAGGGAGGTTGAAGTGTTCTCCTACAGGTTTTTGTATATTGCCATTCCTAATATCTGATTTGTGTCCATTTATCCTTTTCCGTAGAGACTGTCCAGTTTGGCCGATGTACATAGCAGAGGGGCATTGCTTGCATATGATGGCGTATATTACATTGGTGGACGTGCAGGTGAATGAACCGGTGATGGTGTGGCTGATCTGGTTAGGTCCTGTGATGGTGTCGCTGGTGTAGATATGTGGGCAGAGTTGGCATCGAGGTTTGTTGCATGGATTGGTTCCTGAGTTAGAGTTACTATGGTGTGGTGTGCAGTTACTGGTGAGAATATGCTTCAGGTGGGCAGGTTGTCTGTGGGCGAGGAGTGGCCTGCCACCCAAGGCCTGTGAAAGTGTGGGATCATTGTCCAGGATGGGTTGTAGATCCCTGATGATGCGTCGGAGGGGTTTTAGCTGGGGACTGTATGTGATGGCCAGTGGAGTCCTGTTGGTTTCTTTCTTGGGTTTGTCTTGCAGTAGGAGGCTTCTGGGTACACGTCTGGCTCTGTTGATCTGTTTCCTTATTTCCTCGTGTGGGTACTGTAGTTTTGAGAATGCTTGATGGAGATTTTGTAGGTGTTGGTCTCTGTCTGAGGGGTTAGAGCAGATACGGCTGTACCTTAGTGCTTGGCTGTAGACAATGGATCGTGTGGTGTGCCTGGGATGGAAGCCGGAGGCATGAAGGTAGGCATAGCGGTCGGTAGGTTTTCGGTATAGGGTGGTGTTAATGTGACCATCACTTATTTGCACCGTGGTGTCTAGGAAGTGGACTTCCTGTGTAGATTGGTCCAGGCTGAGGTTGATGGTGGGGTGGAAACTGTTGAAATCGTGGTGGAATTTTTCCAGAGTCTCCTTCCCATGGGTCCAGATGATGAAGATGTCATCAATGTAGCGCAGGTAGAGAAAGGGCATGAGTGGACGAGAGCTGAGGAAGCGTTGTTCCAGGTCAGCCATAAAAATGTTGGCATATTGTGGGGCCGTGCGGGTGCCCATAGCGGTGCCACTGATCTGGAGATATATATTGTCATCAAATTTGAAATAGTTGTGTGTGAGGATAAAGGCGCAGAGCTCACAAATCAGTTGTGCTGTGGCATCATCAGGGATTTTAGGTTTTCCCTTCTAGTCAGAGAATGCTATGGTAGATCTGAAATCAATGAAGGCTACACTCAGAAAGACCTCAAGACTTCTGGAATATGCTGCTCAAACAATTTCACTTTTGTTTCTACTGCCTGTCCCTCCCTTCTCACATTTCTCTCCAGACTTCTTCTCCTTGTCCAGATCTATTCCGCCCCCAACAATCTCCTATTCATTGAACGTTCTGAAACTTTGCACTTTTGGAGAGAGGTAAGGAATTGACTCTGTGTACACAAATTTGCAAGGGGACAATAGGGTTGAGATCTGTTGTCTCACCTCTACATATTTATTTATTTATTTATTTAAAACATTTTTTATGTTAACAAGCATATTATCTCTGAAGACACAAATCCACAGTTTGAGAACTGCAAAACTAAGCATAGTCTGAGCACTGAGTCCCATTGGGTAGATAGAAAGATTAACCTAAATAATCTATACAGAAGCCCATGGAACCCCATAAAATTGGGTCCCTAATCCCATTGGAACTCATTTACAATATAACATTACATGAATATGTTGTTTCATACTATAGAATTAGAATTTATAATCCCTATTCCATGATGAGATGATATCTTTGAACTATAATGTATCTTAATTAAAACTATCTTTAGATTGCTTTTTTCCTCAAAAAGCATTTTATCAAAAAAATCTGATTTAAATAAAAAAAATCCAATTTATTTTATTTAAAAAAAAAAATCATTGATTTTTATCCACCCTGGTAACCAGCAGGCTGAGGAATTGCATTAACCCCTGCAGTTCCTTAGTGGCCTCAGGCAGGGACTGAAGACCCACACGCTGTTAAATCCCACTGACCTGAGATGAAACATACCAGGGCTGAATCTTGCATGAGGTGCCATGAAACATGAAAATGCCACAGCTGGCAGACTGACTGTCTTGTGCGTGGGGGGTAGCGAGAGCTGCTGCCTGGCTGTTTGTGGTGGGAGAGGGTGACGGGGGAGTGCTGATTTGTGGTGCGGCTTGTCTGTGCGCAGACAGGGATGTGCAATACCTGCACAAGAGCTGTCTGACCTGTATTAGGTTGGGAGCTGTTTGGGGGCAGGCACAGCATCTTCCTCTGTTTCTACAGCACCAAACATGCTGTTGGCACTTAAATAAGCCAGAGCCAGCGCGCAGGTTTCTTGTAGCTGCCTGGGCCTGTTATGTATAATGGGATCATTTAAGCCTCTGGTGTAAGGGATGCAGGTGACTCTTGCTGTCCAGCAAGCTGTAGCCTAAACTAGAGATGGGCTCCAAACCGAAATCCCAGATCTGAATGTGCCTGACCTTTGTGGAAGTTTTGAGCCAGATTTGAATTTTGCAGCTCTCTTCACATAAGACATCCTTGCCCTGCTTTGTGAGCAAGGCACTGGTTTGAGCATTGGCCTGCTAAAGCCAGGGGTGTGAGTTCAATCCTTGAGGGGGCCATTTAGGGATCTGGGGCAAACATCTGTCTGGGGATTGGTCCTGCTTTGAGCAGGGAGTTGGACGAGATGCCCTCCCGAGGTCCCTTCCAACCCTGACATTCTGTGATATTCTATTCTGTGGCTGGGCTTTAGACTTCACCCCCAGACCCTGATGCTGCTCCTCCATCTACCCCTGTAGCTAACACCCGTTGTCCCACTCTTGCATGTTCAGTGTATTCCATGGTGTCTCCTTTCCATGCTGCTGCAGACTTAAACTGGGTGTGGGATCATGATAACACGGTGCCTTTCCATGCTGAGTCTGCATAGCCCACCAAGTCTGTGCTCTGAGCCTGGTCCAAGTCTATTCTAATGGAGCAGCAATTGGCCCACAGAAATCCTCAGCTGCAGGGGTGTTTTGGAGGTTGGGAGAGGTGGGAGGAGCTACTGGCAATGCAGGATGAGTAGCTGGGGCTAGTGGGATAAATCTATGTGTGGGGTGGAGGATTCTGATCTGTAAGAGGTGTTGTTGAAATGGAAGCCCTGAAGTTGGGGTGGCTTGTTCCCTACGTTAGAGAAAAAGCTGCATCTTTCTCTGCTCATGCCTGCTTATATCTCTGCTTCCTTCTTTCCTTTCTCCACGCTCAAGTTCCTATTGAATTGCCATTTTCTTCCCGGCTTGGTGACCATTGCCCTTCCTGAGGACTTGTGCTGCCTGCTAGAAGCGATCTGAAGAGCCCCAAAGCCGTGCATCTGGTGAGGAGGTTGAGGCATTGCGCTGTCTCTTATCTATAGCTCTCTGGCAAGCGACAGTCTCCTGGGGTGTCTGGTGGAGAAGAGTGGGTGGTTAGATCTGAGCAGTCTGAAAACGAAGCAACAAGCCTCCCAACTCCCACTGCTCTGCAGTGTCCTTCAGTCATGGAGTGTCACATCCAGCCGTCGTGGTCTCCTGAAAAGCCCCCATAGATTTCCTGCCAAAATGTGTGTGTTCAGGGAAATCCAGTCTGAACTCAAGCTGGGAACTGTTGTGGAAGTTTGGCAAGGCATCCCGGCAGCCTGGAATTCCTACAGCTGCAGATCATTGTTTCTCAGAATCCAAACGACTAATGGGGGGGGCGTCTGTCACAAACTGTGCTGCTCAGAAATGGCTACAGAGCCCCAGGCGTGTGGGCTTCATCTTTGCTGCAAAAAATCCATGTGACCTGAATCGGATTTTAGAAATACTGCTTCAGCAAACACTGTTTTTTTGGTAGTAATATTTCTATCGCATCCTTCATCTGAACAACAAAAACTTCACAGCAATATTAACAAATGAAATCTTTATTCCCCCTTCGCAGGAAGATAAGGATTGCTGCTATTTGCAGAGGGAAAAATTGAGGCACAGAAAGATTGAGTGAGTTGTCCAAGATCGCCCAGCAGGTCAGTGTCAGAGCTAGGAACAGAAGTCTGAACTCTTATGCCCGTGCCTCAGTGACAAGCCCTTTCAGTAGCAGCATAGCTGGACCAAATGGAACTTCCTGAGTAACGGTGGCTAGTATCCTACTTCTGCCAATAATCCTGCTTACATGCATTAGTGTGGCTCCCCACCCCCTCTCATTCCATTTCACATATAAACAGCAGGCTGCTAGGAAAACACTGACTGGTGTTGCAGAAGTCACTTGGTCTTTGCTGCATTAGCTGGCCTCCACCAGACCTTTCTTTCTCCTGGGATGAGGATTTGCCAGTAATTTTTAAGTTGGGATGTCTCCTAGAAGTCATCAGAACTGTGCTGCCAGCTTTTTGGATGAGTAATTCTTTTGCTGAAGACTCTGTTGTGTGGGTTTACGGCGGAGCCTGCCAATGTTAACATTTGTATAATTATTCAAACGACATCATCATCCTAGAGAAATAGTGACTCTGCGGCTTTCAGCAGATGTGTATATATTGCAGCTCATGGCTCACATTTTTGGTTGGGTCACTTGAGGGCTTCTCGCTGTGCATCTCTGAGGTGTGCTGGTTTCTGTGCTGGAGGGGTCTGTTTTGGGGCGCTTGGGAGTGGTGCAGTAACCCCTTGGGCAGCCACCCAATCAGACTTTCTAGGGGAAGCCTGGATGTAAAGTTATAACTGTCTGCCTCCCTATTTCCTTCTCTCTGCCCAACCTAGTTCCCAGTGTCATCTGCTTTGATGAACTCATGGACTGGCCATTGCAAGGGCAGAGATGCTTCTGGAATCCCTTTGTCTTTCCTCAGTGTTGAAGGATGACGGGAGAGTTCTCTGAAAGGGACACACACATTTCATGGCCAGTGTCACAGTCCTGATCAGGTGGTTATGAGCTTGAGAATAAAACAGGACCATGCCATAGTGCTGTGCAACAGATCCCCTGGCTTCCTAGACTCTTGGAGGGTCGGGGTGGTGAAAGCTAGATTTGCTGTCCTGTCACTAAGACCTTTTAAGTTTTCAAAGAGTAAATTTAATAACCAATAGAACACTTGCCTGTGTTAGACCAATTGTCCGGTACATACACAGACTTTACCCATCTCTCCTTGCTATTTGTTGTCACTGCATCAGTAAAATACAGGAATATACCCAGGGAGTAAAAGGACTGCCCATGAAAGGCAGGGAAGCAAACCTTGCCACAAATCCATGGTTATGTATAGCTTCATAGCTGTCAAGCAACATCTTGCCTGACAGCAAGCTACATAGCTACATATCATAGCTACACAGAACCGCATGGTGACAGTGAGCATAGAAAGCTCCCTGTTCCAAAGTACAGGTCTTTGGGGAGAATCTCCATTAGCGGCACAAGGCCTGGGACACATCGCTGAGCTGCTCTGATTCCCTCCAGTGGGGAGCAGTACTATCTGGAGAACACAAAAGATATGACATTCCTCTGAGATTTATTTTAAAGGAGGCGGGGTTGGTGCTTCCCGCAGACGAAGCTTGTCTCCTAGGTTATACGTACAAATTCAGGCAGGATCATGCAGATTGCTATTCCTGATAGGAGCCAAGTTAGTGACGGGTGGGATTCCCAGTTACTGACTCTATGGGCTGCAGCCATCCCAGACATGTGCCTCTCTTGCCAGCACACTACTATCTTGATATCATCCCCCGGGGAGTTATTCTCCTCCTCTTCCTTCTCCTTCTTCTTGGTCTGCCCTGAGCCCATGCCTTTGTCCCTTCTAATGCATGGCAGCGGGAGGAGAGACGTGATAATGTCATCACATGAGCTTGGGTCCATTGCGCAAGAGTCTGCTTTGCAAAAACCAATGCAGTTGGCACTGGAGGGTCCCTTGCTGACCGCAGCTGAGTGTGACTATAGAGTCAAGCTCTTGCTTCTACTGCGGTTCCCTCCAGTGCAAAGGGGAGAAGGTGGTTTAAGACGTACCATGTTGCTGCCCTATGACCAAGGGACTTCAGACTCGAGGACTGCTAGCTTATCACCTTTCAAGCCAGCGAATAAAACAACCCTTCTACTAAGGGCTTTTGGGAGGGTTCCTGGAAGTTTCTGTATGGAAGATGATGGATGCTTCCCTTGTCGTTCTAGTACGTTTGCGTGCGCATGCAGTGCTCTTTGCTGGCATTCGTGTTTATGGGTTTTACCTTGAGGAGCCGAAGGGCAGAAGAGACTCTAACCTTGTAAAATCCAGCAAGTGAGACTGAGAGAGGTTTTTTTGCTGTTTTCTATGCAGCTGCAAATAATCCTCCTCCTTTCCTGACAAATAATGCCCTTACAGAGTGTTTCATTTCTGACAGTTGGCAAATTCTGCTAGGTCTCATTAGGATCTTATGTTCAGCAGGTCAGATGCTTGTAGCTCTTTCTACAGACCAGATAGCCAGGGTGAAAAATTGGGATGGAGGTGGCGGGTAATTGGCACCTATATAAGAAAAAGCTCCAAATATCGGGACTGTTCCTATAAAATTGGGACATCTGGTCACCCTGTTTCTAATACACCCTCTTCTGTATTTGTATCTACCCAGGATTTGATTGAAATGACCAGACTGGTTTCCCTGGTAAAAGAGGTCAGATGGGTTCCCAGATTTCTAGAGTAAAAGATGTGTTATTGGCTGTGAAATGGGTTCATCATCATCGGTGATCCCTCGAGGTCAAGGATGATCTTTCACAGGTTTTATTTTCATGGGTCCTTTGGTGACTGAGGAGTCCGATTTGAGCCACAGGCTCATTGACAGATGTTGCAGGTGGTGTTGGAAGACAGGGTTGTGCCATGATTGCTGCGTGACAGTTGTCTTTCTTTTCTGGTGTTTTTCTGCGACCAGGGCAAGGCGATTTTCTTCAAAAGTGAACGTTCCTTCTCTGACAGGTCTTTGCCAGTTATCTCTATCCTGGGCTGCTTTCTCCCAGTGTGTGTTGTCAATGCCACATCTCTTGATGTTTATCCTGAGGGTGTCTTTAAAGCGTTTCTTTTGGCCTCCCCTTTTCCTTTCTCCTTTGGTGAGTTGGGCATACGGCAGTTGTCTTGGTGGGCATACATCAGGCATGTGCACACACTGCCCGCTCCACCTCAGCTGGAGCTGGATAATCAGGGCCTCAGCACTGAAGATATTAATCTCTATGAGGACACTGACATCAGTGGGACGATCCTCCCACTTTATGTTGAGGCTCTTCCAAAGAAAATGCTGGTACTGGTGTTCCAGGTTTTTCGGGTGTTTTCCATCAGTCACCCAAGGCTCACAGCCAGAGAGGCTTTATAAACGAAAAATGGGTTCTTAGCTGCTTTTATTTGGCATTCAAGCACAGTGATTATCTTCTGCATAAATCCAGCATCTGGAGATGTATTTAAGTGCCTTCTGAGGGCTTGGCTACACTTACAAATTTGCAGCGCTGCAGCAGGGTGTGAAAACACACCCTCTCCAGCGCTGCAAATTGCGGCGCTGCAAAGCGCCAGTGTGGTCAAAGCCCCAGCGCTGGGAGCGCGGCTCCCAGCGCTGTCCATTATTCCCCACAGGGAGGTGGAGTACGGACAGCGCTGGAAGAGCTTTCTCCCAGCGCTGGCGCTTTGACTACACTTAGCGCTTCAAAGCGCTGCCGCGGCAGCGCTTTGAAGTGTAAGTGTAGCCAAAGCCTGATTTGGGACACTCACTAGGGTTGTTACTAAACTATAAAGCTCAGTTCAGGACTGTCCACTAGGGACACAGCAAAATCCTCAAATCATTGGAGAGAGGGAAAGAGGGAGAGGGAGGGAGAGATAGACATTGATTGTATAATTCCAGTTCTTTGGCTTTCTTGTGGCTTGTCTGCACTTGAAAGTTTAATTTGGATGAAGGTAGGGTTTGCATTTAAAGTGCAGTAGCTATTCATGAATATCTCCATGTGCGGACACTCTCTTAATCCAGAACAAGAGTGCATTAACAGAAACAAGACAATATTGTTCTGCAATAAGTGTCCACATATGGAGTTAATCAGGAACAGTTCTCTGTAGACAAGCCCCAAGTCTCCCCATTTTGGTGGTGGGAGGAGAGATGCTCTGAGCAGAGGACTAGGAGCAAGGAACTCCTGAATCCTGCTTCTGACACAGAGGTCCTTGGTGGCCTTGGGAGAGTCACTTAAAATTCCCTCTGCCTCAGTTTGCCAATGGGGAGAAAAGTGGGAGTAATACTGATCTTACCTAGCTACTTGCTGGGGGGTGTGAGAGTTGTGGCTAATTAACTAAACGTTTAAAAAAACGTTTGAAGACTGAGAGCCTGATTGTTTCTTTCTCTCTTATTGACACCAATGTAAATCTGGGGCGACTATTTAACTCCATGGAGCTGCCATGATGTGAAGGCAGCGTAAGGGAGAGGAGAATCGGGCCCTGGAAGTGCGATAGCTGTGCTAGGTGCTTTTATAAACTAGCCTCTTCTTACTGCAGGGAGCTGGCTTTGCATTTGGATAAACTTTTAGACTTCTGGAACTGGGGAGTAGGGAGAGAGGCACAGAGGATGGATTGTCTGAAAGTTGGCTGGTCCCACTGTTCCTTGAGCCCTAAGCTCTTTTCATAATGCTGCTTGTATAAGTGGGATTGAAGAAGCTTAAACTCTTGCAAAGCAAGATCTGGGAATCCTTCTGGGCTGCTTGGTGTGTGCTTTCACCTTGCTCAGCCGGTGACCTGGGGCTAGGTGAAATCCTCCCTTGCTGTCTCTGTCCCCCTGGGATGCTCTAGCGGTTAACCTCTGTTGAACAAAATTAATTGGGAGCCATGAGGAGGTCTGTCAAATGAATTTTATTTTGAAGACTGGCTATTGAAATGTCTGAGGTGAACAGTCCCCAGTGGCTGGAGGGGAGGTGGATTCCAGTCAGGCGGGCTGGAGTGGCAGAGGTAGGGAGGTGTGTGTGTGTGTGTGTAAAATTAGAGCCATTGTGCACCCCAAACCCTCG
This sequence comes from Mauremys mutica, assembly GCF_020497125.1. Taxonomy (NCBI): domain Eukaryota; kingdom Metazoa; phylum Chordata; order Testudines; family Geoemydidae; genus Mauremys; species Mauremys mutica. The sequence goes on from NC_059075.1 coordinate 139,443,941, forward strand.
TTATTAAACTTATCTAGTAACCAAGTGGGGAGCCATGTGCTGTGAACTGATTAACAGTGGGCTGCTGGGCTTGCTGCTTAAAAGGATTAGCAAACCTTTCCTGATGCCTGCGTTTTAATTACAAAAAATGGGGTCTGAGTGTTGACTAGCTCTAGCTGTGCTGTTGAGTCCTGGCTCTAGGGCTATTTGTGGCGTGCGGGGAGCTCAGAGTACCTCAATGAAAGCAGGTCTTAAAGTAAGGGGCTAGTGTTTGTGGAGGGGGTGAAAAGCCCCCGTGTTCTGCAGGGAAGGCAGGTGCTTTGTCTCTTTGTTTGCAAAGCACCTGGCAGGCTTCTTGGGTGATATATTTTGAGGCAATATGGTGTATGGGATAGGACACCGGTCTGAGACTCTGGAGATATGGATTCTGTCCCTAGCTATGTCACTGACTGCTGTGTGACCGTGGGCAGGCTGCTTTGCCTCAGTTTCCCCAGGTGTACAGTGCAGCTAACCGCCTCAAAGGGGTGTTGAGGCTTAACTGATTAGTGTTAGCGTGTTGCTTTAAGGCTCTGGGTGGCACCAGAGTGCGCCATATTAACACCTATCTGAATGCCAGTCTGGTTTTAGCAACTGTGTCTGCTGAGTCTTATAGTGAAGTGCAAGCCGGGTGAGAAGAGGTCCTTGATTCTCCTTTTAAATAGGAGCATGGCTATTTTTTCTTGCCTGCTCTGTGAATCGGGGCATCTGTAGAAGAACATTGTTACCCTGGGAATGGAGGGAATAGCTGACGTCCAGTGCGTTCTGTGGAAATACGATGCAGATCAATTACAGAGTTTCATGAGAATAAAATAGGGCTGTCGCAGTTTGCCAGGCTGGTATCACCTGGGCTGTGTGCACATGCACATCCATGTGCATACGGGGTTGGAAGTATTGGTATCATGTTATAGAAGGATCTAGTCTCCCTCTCCTGACCCCGGCCTAGCAACAGACAGGGGGGTCTCAAAGCCCTTGTTCAATTTCCAAAGTCATTTTCAGGGATGAGAGAGATCTGTGGGGCTGGAAAATCTTCCAACTATGAGGATTTACAGCCTTTGTGAGTGTTTTTTATTGCGTCCCTTCAGAATCTAAGGTTTCATGTAAAGTGTTTCTAGCCATTTCAGTTCAATGGAATACACTACTGTAGATATTGGACTTGAGTCTGGAGCTGGCAGGACTGAAATGTTGTCACAAAGAGGCCTGGTCTTTTGGTTGCTGTTTAACTCTTAACCGTAATAACGACGGCAGACGCACTAACTATTAATCACTCTGATGCTGATTTGTACCAAACACTTGAGGCTGACAGCACCGCTGCAAACTAGGGCATTATTAGAAGCAGTCGGTGAAAAATGATCTTGCCCAAGGTAGTACAGCTTGTGGAGCGGGGGCAGCTGGGGATAGAACCCAGGAATCCTGACGCCCAGTTGACAGTTCCACAGCACCTGCCCTGATATGCTGCTGGCAGACAATGGATGCATCTAAGTAATAGACAGCAGTGATGAGGGGTGTGTGCATTCATGGTAATCTGTGTTGATGAGCATCCCCTTAGTCAGGTAGCAGACCCCAGAAATGTATAAGTAATGTTAATCCTCTCCTTTTGTGCAGTGCCCTGTCCCCTCCTCCCCATCAGCGTCTGTTCTAATTGTACTGTATGTGGCTGCTGCAGATCTGCTTCTTTCACAGCCATTTGGTCAGGAGCCAGGTGATGGGCACAAAGCGTAAGATTAGTCTCTCTCGCCCAGAGAATTAGGAGCTGTGTTTCTGAAAGGGGCCCCGCAGCAGGGAAAGCCGTGTCAGAGCGAAATGTCTTCGGGGAAACGAAATATTGCTTTGATTTTGGTGCGTCCCCCATTTTCCCCTTGTCAGAGGTAAAAAGAACAAAGCAGAGTAGAACTGGTGATTTTTATCTGTGGAAGTACATTTGTTTGTGCAGCTGGGGGAGGGGAGAGATAGGTCAGCCCCGTTTGCCTGAGAGGCCGTGGAGACAAAAGGATGTTATGAAATCTTCACGGTACTCTTATTCCCCCTCCCCAAAACCAAAACCCTCTTTCAATAAAGCCAGAGGAGCCCCGGGAGCTGTTTATATAGTGCAGCACTCTGAAAAGCACTCAGGTCCCTGCTCTGAGGTTCTGGCAATCTCAGGAGCTTTTTACAGTGGTTCTCTCTTTCTGGCTTTCTTTGGGGAACAATCCTGCACTGACAAAGGGTGGCTAGATTAGACCCTGCATGATGGATGCTGCAGAAAAATGCTGGGATAGATGGGATGTAATAGGTCTCCTTCCATCTTTAATGTCCAGGATTCTTTAATGTCCAACACTCGCTTCCGGGTATCTGTGTAAACAGTATCTAGGAGAGACTTCCCATCTCGTCGTCTGCTCCTGCCCAGCTCTCAGTGAAGCAGTAACCCTGGAATGTGCCATTGGAGTGAAAGGATCATTTTGTGACTGAAGCCCAGGGTAAGATGTCAGATCCGGGTCCTATCCCCAACTCGACCACTGACTTGCACTGCATCCTTGGGCAAGTCATTCCCCTTTCTGGGCCTCCGTTTTCCCATGTGAAAAATTGGGGGCAGATGCTAGTTCTTTGTTGCACCAGTGTAGAGGGGAGCTCACAATCCCGAGCAGCTCACAATCTAAATGAATGCAGGTCGGGTAGATGTGATTGCACAGGGTCCAGTCTCATAGTGGTATGTAAATTATTTTTATCTAGAACGCCAACCTAGCCGCTTTACAGATTGCTGTGAAGGCGAGGGCGCTGCCCTGGAGAGCTTGCAATCTCCTGTCATCTGCTTGGTAGATGAATTCCACTTTGTGGAATAAGTGTGTGTTTGCTCTTTGAAGGAGGGATGTGAATGAGTAGGGGGGAGAAGGGGCACTTTTGGACATCAGTCCATTAGCCCAGACATCAAAATTAATTTCTCTATGGGAAGCAGTGCTGATATCTCCAAGATTATGAAGAAATCCAGAGGAGCAGGGTCTTATCATTCTGGGTCACACTGGGGGTCCGTTTGGTCCAGCATCCAGGCACTGACAGTGGCCAGTACCAACTGCCTCCAAGGAAAGTGCAGGAAACTCTGCAGTCGTCAGTTATGGGGATCTTCAGTCTCTCAGGCAAAGCTATTGCAAGATCCAGTGGCTGGAGGCTGAAGATAGACCAATTCACACTAGAAATTGGGTGCACATTTTTGTCAGTGAGGGTAATTAACCATTGGAGCAATTTACCTAGGAACGTGGTGGATTCTCCATCACTGAAAGCTTTTAAATCAAGATTAACTGTTTTTCTAAAATCTGTGCTCTTCTTCAAGCACAGTTATTGGACTTGAAGCAGGTCATTTAATTTAAGTTTTTCGCCTGTGTTTTGCAGCAGGTCCGACTAGATGATTGCAAAGGCCTCTTCTGGCCTTTAAATCTGTGAAACTCCCCTCAGGGAAAGCTTCTTTCTCCCTCCCCTTCTCCCAGCTAGAGGTTAATTCATGCCCTGAAGCAGGAGGAGAAGAGAGGAGTATCTGACACTTCTATACCACCTCTCAAGTCCACCTTTCTCTGGACACCCACATTATGCTGATTGCTGAAGAAATGCAGAGTGCCTGAGTCTAATGGTTCTGGTCAAGTAATATCTAACATGTAGCCTGTCACTTATTTAGTAGATTAATCTGGGGTTCTCTGCACGCAGGCACAAAGTCCAGAGTGTTTCCCTGGACATTTTCAAGGAGGTGTTTACTGGGCCTGTGGAGATGGTAAAATCCTTGTAAACATATCTGAGGAAAGCACGAAATGACAGTAAGAACTCCCCATCTGCTGTACTTCAATGGATGTCAAGGCCGTGTAAATAAAACCCCCTCTCTCAAGCTTGCAATGATAGAATAAAAATCTGCAATGGTTTACGAGCCACAGGCTGCCAGAGCTGCTGCTTTGCTGTTTATCTCTATTCCTTGGGGGTTTGAAGGTCCCTTTCATGGAAGTGTTAGCAGCGTGCATGGGGAAAGGAGGGCTGGGCAGGTGTGTCTATTCTATGTATGTTCTTATTCTAACCTCATCACCAAAGTATCTGAGCACCTTTTATTAGTGCATTGAGCAACACAGATAACATCTGTCATGTGTGGTTCATTCTCTCCCAGGGGGAGAATTGTTTGTGTGTTGTGGTTGGGTGTTTTTAAATGGCTGTGCTGTTCTGTGTTTATCATAGAGAAGGCAGGTTAAAGAAGTGTGCTGGGTACTTGGCGCAGGGGTGGGGAGATTTGTGATGTCCTGGGTTCATGGGGGAGTTCATTCCACAGTCTCAGACCAGCCCCCGAGAAAGCTCCATCTCTGGCACAAGTGAGCTTTATCCTTATGGTTCTAAGTTCTGTTGTACCTGAAGAACAGAGTCATAAACCACAGTTCTCATCCCGGAGCTTTAGGGTCTCTGAGATATGCTGGGTGCAGGCCACTGAGTGCCTTAAAGATAGGGACTGCGACCTTGAGCCTCTATTGTATGGCAAGCCAGTGTGGCGAGCCGGGACTCGTTTTGATGCGCTCACAGTAGCTCCCGTTGCTGGAGAGATGTGTTGCAGCATTGTGTGTGCTGAAGGGGAATTTTCTTAGTCTCTGAATTCATTAATCTAGATTCCCTTTGGCCTTAGATAGGGTTGGGTGCAACTCCTATCGTTTTCTTGTTGAGGGAAACATAGTACTTCATCTTGGAGCTGCTCCAGAGCCCACTGAAGTCAGTGGGAGTCATGGAAAGGCTCACACTCTCTTCACTTTGGCTCAGGTCCGTGGAGCAGACAAGAGAGCTTGGGGGATTGGTAGAGGACTGCAGAGTCTTCCACCCAAGAGTCACTGGGGTAAAATCAAATCCAGCCGAGGTTGGTAGTAACCACTGGTCATGACTATCTGCTGACTGTTTGGCCTGTGTGAAATGAGTTTTGCTGGGCCTCAGCCCTGTTCCTAAAGGGCAAGTTATTCACATTTGCAGCCAATTGTCCCACTAGTTGGCAGCTCTATTGGAGAGGCCAAATGCTTGTTAGATCATGGAGGCTGTGCCTACACCTCCTGCCCTTAGAGGTACTCCCAGCTCCGGCTGGGGCACACAGGTGGAGTTGGGGGGAGCTTGCACAGCCACTGTCAGTGCTTCCCCTCTTTGCTGGATAGAGGATTTCAGACTCCAAGGCTGTCAGAGCCTTTTGCCAGTGGTAAATTCACCTGTAAATAAAGAGAAGCGATTTTAAAAGAACCACGGTTTCAATTAGAAGCTGCTACTTGGCTTGTGCTTCTGAAACTGCTACCACCGAAATGAATTATTGATACAGTCTTGGGAAGTGATAAATTGTACCACAAAGGTGTAATGTTGAAATCCCCCCCCCCCTTTCTTTAGCCTTTTGCAAACTGAAAGGTCGAGATACAGGCTGGGATTTTCAAAGAAGCCTGAAGGAGGTCAATGGGAATTAGGCATTGAACTCCTGTAGGCGTATGTGAAAACCTGACCCTCTGGTTATAAACCCACCCAAGGTGTGTGCCACGGTGCTGCTTTCACCGAAGGTCAGCTGCACCGCTGGGACTCACTGCAGATTCACCCTATGGCATTCAAAATAATGTAGGGCTATTGGGAGCGAGGCTCCACCTATTGCAGGGGGGGAGGGGGTTCAGTCTAACCCTTCCCCCTGCCACATGCTTTATCCTCATTTGCCCTGAACCCTGCACATGTGGTGCAAGTGTTTGCATTTGACTCTGGCATATCCGGGTACCAAAATGACAAACTTATTGTTAAATGGCTTATGACCATCGCAGCAAACCAGGTGGCCTATCTGGTCACGTCATGGAGACTAAAGCTGCCCAATCTTATCTGACAGGCGAAGGAAATCCTAGAAGCATCTCGCAAAGAAAAACAGGAAATGACACCTGCTTGTTACGCAAGTAGCTGGCTTGCAGGTGCCTGGGATGGACTCTTCAGCCTGTACGATTAATTTAAGCAGGGGTTCGTTTTAAGCTTATGTATGTATTTTGCGGTACTGTGCAAAGTACGGAGGTCACTGCTGAGTTAATGGTTTACAGTGGTGTTTACCTTTAAATTAATTGTCACTGCCAATATCAACTCATTTCCTATAGTACAAACATATACACATGCTCATTCACAAATCCAGCAGCCCTGATAGGAAATATAATTAACTACAGAGGCTTAGGGGAATGGGATTTGGAAGGAAGAACTGAAATGAGCCTCAAAGGGACTTGGTTCTGTCATGGGTCCAGACTGAGAGAATTTTGTATGAAACAGACTGCTGGCCTCAGCCAACTGTGTATATTTGGGTGGAAAATATTCACTCCTTCCTTCTCTGGTGATATTGAATTAATTTTCCTTTTACTCTGTGCTGCTGTCGAAAGGGGCCGCAGTGATAGTGCTGGTGATTGAAGCTCACTCTTTATTTGAGTATTGCACAGACCTTATGACTATCCCTTGCTTGACGAATAGGGGCAGAAGAGCCATTTGAATCAATGTCCCATCCATGTGTTGGTGCCTCTGGGGAGTTGTGGTGGTTTTTTGTGATGTGGGGATCTGTTTGCTAGGAAGTGGATTGAGACTGCTGCCAACACAGAGCTAGTGCCAGATAGCATTGATTTTGTCCCCTGTCATCCTGGGCCAGATTTGAGCCAGTGCCCTGGAGGTGAAAGGCTCTATGTCTGATTACTAACACCTTAGGCTAGCCAGTCACTTTCAAACTTAAACCTGCCACTTCTGATTCCTGTTTTGTTTCCAACAGGAAATTACATCACAGATGCCAGAAGGGAGGGATGGGCTCGAGCGGTGCATTTTAGCTGTAGCAACATCTTGTTCATGTCCTCCTGTCTGTCTGGCTTGCACCTCTCTCCCTGAGCCCTGGCTAGCTAGTTCCACTAGGTAACCTGCTAGCTCCATAACTCCTCAGGATCTGCATGGCCAAAACACACTGCCTAACTGGGAACTGATTTATCCATCGGCCATTGTCTCTCCTGTGCCTATGGAGGAGCCTCCATGTATCAGGTACACCATCCCTGGAGCATGTCACGTGGCCAGCTGCATGCATTCACTTGTTAAATGCCTGTGCCATGACTCAGTGAAAAGTGTTTGGGGTGTTTTCCTTTCCCAACAGCACAGTGATCCACTTATCCCATCACTTGCATAAGAGAAGCCCTTTTGGATGCCTCATCCAGAGTCACATCTCCCCCTCTCTCCCTTCTCTCCAAGGTCCAAATTGACGCAAGCAGAACATCAGTATCAGGAATGAAAAATGACATGAGATTAACAAGACACTGTTTCTAGAGTCCCCATTTCTATCCTCCCGTTTTTTATGTAATTTCACAATAACAGTTGGGGTGGAAATGTGGGGAATGACCATGCTTGTGTGGGATGGGTCTAAATCTCAAAGGGACGGCCCTCCGAAAGAAGGAATGCTTGGAAGGTATTAGCCTTTGAGCCTGAGCTGCAAAGATCACACTTGGATTGGAACGATCCCAAAGTTGGACGGTGGATTGGGTGCAAGGAGCCAAGGCAGCAACTACAGAGGGTCCTGTCTTCCATTTCAAATGCGCCGTCCTTCTAATCTGCTGCTCTTTCCCCTGGGGAAATTGGCAAGGATGCTGTGTGAGGAGACCTTGCAGCCCTGGAATGGTAACAGCTCTGTGCCAAGGTTAAATTTCATTTTAGGGTTTTTGTAAGGCCTCTCTGCTCTTAACCCTGTCGTGTTCAGTCGTGGGATTTGTCAGTGTGTCCGGTTGGCACTGGACAGTTAATGAATGTCTCTGAATCCAACTTGCTCATGTCTCTACAGCCCATATAATTCTACATAAAAGGGATTGTGGGGGCTTTGCTAACCATGTGCTGGAGCTGTATTTTCTGTGCACCCAGCTGAAACCTCCAGACCCCTTGGAAAGGAAGAGCTGCAAATGGCTTAAGCATGCAGAGTGATGGGAGGTGAAATGCAATAGACAGCCTGGTGAAAAGGGAACGGAGGTTGATGCACAGAGGAGAATTCGCTTTTTTCTTATCGCATGGCTGAGTCCTCTTGCAGGAAGAGACCAGCCCCAAACCAACCATATGGAGGCAATTTTGTAGCTTCTTTCCACCTGGGGGGAGCGGGGGCTGACTGTGGTTCTTGCAAAAGTTTCTGTCTGAGGAAGGAAATAGAAAGGGGGCTGTGGAAGCAGAGCCAGAGGACACCCATTCCTGATGGTTACGGCTGATGAACAAAGCTCTGGTCACTCCTGTTGCTGCACAGCACATACAGGACCTGGACGCTCCTTTCAGCATCCGTTGGCTCGAGGCTTTCGTCGTTCAGGTAGTGAGGTTTGGTAGCCCTCCCCCACCCCCCCGCATGTCCCCAGCAACGTGTCAGCTGCTCTTGTTCTCCTTATTGCTCTATAAATAACCAGCTGACACAACTGGTTGCTTATAGCCCTTCAATCTCCCTCAGAGTCGCCCCGCCCACCCCCCTCTCCGGGGCGGGGGGAGGTTAATTAGCTCTGATCTGTGTTCTCGTTTGGTTTTCCCCTGGCCGCTGTGTCCTCCCTGGTTTGGACGGTTTCTCTGAAGAAATTTGTCTCGCACCCTCCTGTTTTCATGCCACTTCTGAAACTCCTCTTTCCCACGCTCAGGAACAGCCCAGGGTCAGCATTTAGGGCTGGCCCCCAGCGCAGCTGTTCCAAGTATGGACGAGGGTAAAATGGGGGAGATTATCAGTCTGAGCTCATGTTAATGGGACCTCCCATCAGTGCAAACCCAGCCTTGCCCTTGTCTCCCCATAGGGGTCAGTATCACCGATTGCTGACTAGCCAAAGCATAGGGAAAGCTTTGCCTCCCCAGCGCTGACCAACCTCCCCTTGCCACTGCGGTCCGTGAGTAGCTGGCACGCTGGAAGCATTTGTCATCCCAGTTGCGCAATGCGATGGGTCAAAGCCCCCTGCCGCGAGCCATTTGGGATCGACAGACTCTGAATGGCTCTGTGTATCGGCCCAGGAACATACGAGAATGTTGTCAGCTCTTGCTCTCCCAATAATAATCCCATGTAACTCTAGCTATTAATTGTGCTTCTTGTCCATAAATCTCATAGATTCTAGGGCTGGAAAGGACCTTGAGAGGTCATTGAATCCAGTTCCCTGCCCTCATGACAGGACCAAATATTGTCTAGACCATCCCTGATAGACATTTATCTAACCTACTCTTAAATATCTCCAGAGATGGAGATTCCACAACCTCCCTAGGCAGTTTATTCCAGTGTTTAACCACCCTGACCGTTAGGAACTTTTTCCTAATGTCCATCCTAAACCTCAAAGCACTTTAAATTGGAGAGAAAGTATCCTTATTCCTGTCTTACGGGGGGAGGAGGGAGAGGGGGAAATTGAGGCACAGGGCGGTGCAGCAACGTACCCAAAGTCATCCAGCAGGCCCATAGCAGAGCTGAGAATAGAGCCCCGGCCCAGTGCCTCATCCTCTGGAATTGCTAGCGGTATGTGAAACGATATTCCAGTAGAGGCCTACTGTCTACCCTTTCTCATAATTCAAAGTCAATAAGTCACTTGAGTGGAGAAGAGGACTCTTCCCTCACCGCCCCGTCCCCCCCCCCCCCAAATCCTGCCTTTCCGTCAAATTTAAAAATGGGTGGAAAGAAATACCTTTTCTTTCATGTAATATAATCAGTGGACCTCCGTGCCACATGGTATAATTGAGACTAATAACTTTGGTAAGACAAACAGACTAGGCCTTTTTGAACAGGGTAGTGAATGCAGAATAGAATAGAAGAGACTACAGAACATGGGCCACTGTTCCTTAGCATCCTCTTCTTTCTAGCCTGGACCACATAGCAAGGTCAGTTCTACAAGTCTGTACCTTTGCTAGTATTAGTATTGCATTATGGTTAGGGTGACCAGATGTCTCTATTTTATAGGGGCAGTCCCAATATTTGGGGCTTTTTCTTCTATCGGTGCCTATTACCCCCCCTCTCTTGTCCCAATTTTTCACACTTGCTGTCTGGTCACCCTAATTATGGTGGCAGGCTGGGATAAGGCCTTCTCTTGAAGCGACCACCTGGTATTATTGACTGTTGGAGCCAGATGCTAGTTTGTTCTAATCTCCTGGTGACGCTGTGTTCTCTGAAGTCAGCAGCTATTTGTACACTATGAAGAGGGGACTCTCCCATGTATAATAAAGAGTAAAGAACTTGACAGATGCAGTGGGAGGCTTCCTTCCTGTGACTGGGGAAAATCCAGGAGTAGTCACTGAGTTTCTTTGACGCTGCAAAAATTGCTTTGTCTGCTGTATGATCAGGACACTTTCACTTGCCTAGTTCACTGCCAGTTTGTAATAGGCAACAGACCAGAGTGACTTGTTTGCAGTAGGACTAGTCTTATGAAAATCTTGAAATAAATATATATATGGAGTCTCATTCCTCCTAGCTCAAACGCTACGTAGAGTGACCATTTGTATTGTGGTAGTGCCTGGTCATCTTCCAGGACCCCATTTTGCAAGGCACTGTACAGGTGTAGAACAAAGAGATGGTCCTTGCCGCCAAAGAGTTTACAATGGGGTCCTGCAGCCATTTCCAGTGATTGGTGACAGTGGTTGCTGTGGTTAGCTGGCTAGTTCAAACGGAGAAGATCTCTAACCCTAACCCAGTTTAAAAGTACTTGTCTATAGTAATCTCTCTGTCTCGGCCCAGAATGAACAGGGTGGTGTATGGAGTTGAAACTGCTGCTGCATTGAATTCTGCCTCTTCAGCCTTTTTTGGAGGTGGGTGAGAGGAGGACAGCAGGGGGATTTTCTAGGGTGGCATGGTTCCCAATTAATCCATTCTCACTGTTTTTAATACCTCAAAGCACAGAGCAGTGACCCCACAATCCAGGAACACCTCATGTGGAATGTTCATTATGTCAGGTGAAGTGTTAAGGGTGACAGTGTCCGTTTGTCTGTCTTGATCCATGCCATGTTCATCATGTTGCTGGAGCATAGCATGGTGATTCTTCTAAAATAACAGAAGTGCTTATCGACTCAGGAGAAAGCCCTGACTTGAACACCCAAAGGCTGTGTATTTCCCTGCCTTTCTTTGTCCTCCTAACTCAGGGAGCATCCCAACAGCACCACCTTTGGTTGTTTTTCAAATGGTATCCTCAGGGGGTGTCTGTAGGGAGTCCTTTGTTCTGCTTGGCCAGCAGGATGGTGGCTGTGATGTGAGAGTTGAATGGCAGGGGAAGAGCTTTGTTGTTTGGTCATTGCTTACATTTCTAGAGCACCTCTTATCCCAGAGAGTCCTGAAGCATTTTCACGGATAGTGTGTATAGAGATGTAGCTTCCACGTGGGTGGAAATGGAATAAGTGTTCTGCTGCAGCAAAGTCTACCCTGGAGGGATTTTTTAGGAGTTGGAGAGGAAGGGGAGTAACTTGCCCAGCTAGAACGGAATGCAGATGGTAGGTTGGCAGGCAATAATTGCTGGAGTTGGTGGTGTGTGTGAACCTGGGCATAACTCAAACTGGATTCTTTAAAAGTCACAGGTAGTTGATTGGGTTGGTTGCAAGTCCTTTTGGATCATTCTGTTCTTGGCCCTTGCTGCATTTATTGTGTCATCACTCGGCCTATGTTCCATCGGAAAACCACTCTACAGCAATACACCTCAAACCCACTGCTTGCTTAGGGGTGGATTCTGTCACTCTCCTTATCCTGATTAATACTACTTACTATACATCCCACTGAAATGGGAGGGACTGTTTGTGAATGAAGCAAGGGACTACTCCATGTAAGAAAGCGTGGCAGAGTCTGGGCTTTCTAATGAGGATATCTGTACCAGTGTGGGATAGCAGCACTTACTCAGGGCGAAATGCCTGGGGCAAGCCCTGATTACACCAGTGCAGGGTATCTGTGCTTGGGGTTTGCACTGCTGTAGTCCTGATGTGACTAGATCAGCCTAGCTACACCTGCACTAATATCTCCAGTATACGGGTTTTTAACCTTCCTTGCACCCTCCCTCTTCCCCCCCCCCGCTTCTTTTTTTCTTCCTCCCAAGCCATATTTTCTCAAAGTTCTGCAACCCAATCCACCACCTTTTGGGAAGAACAGGAATGGGTCAGCCTCCAAACCACGGTTGGTAGACTTTTAAGCAGTCAGAATGAGATGATCCTGAACCACATCCCTGGGCCTTGAATAGTCCAGAATTTTTTGATCAGACGCCTGCGGCTCAGGCCGATCTCCTACAAAACCATAATCCCTCCCCTCCCACCGCCCCCCACAACCCTGCAGTTTGTTTGTCACTGTGAAACAATGAGTCAGTTGAGACTATTCGTGCTGCCTCCATGTTGCCCTTTACCTGATTTGATCTATTCATTCAGTTTCACAATCCCACCCCCCCAACGCTGCTTCTCCCTCTCGCTTGCTGCCCCCTCTGATTACGTTTATTGCACGTTGTTGCTCACACGTTGTGGCCTCGCTGGCTTGTGTGCTTTTCTCCTGTGTCTCAGGAAAGTGCTCTTGATTACCTGGTCAGAAACATGATGTGCATTTTATTTTTAGCAAGGTAGGGAAAATAAAATGTGCCAGGAATATCGGATGCACTTGGGAGACAGGGCTGGTTTCCCCCCTCCGCCAATGACGTGAGTTCCCTAAGCAAAGGCAGGTTGGGCGGAAGTGATCCGTTGTTGACAGAAACAGTTTCAATGCTCAGGCCCAGGTTTGGCTGTGCAGGGAGGGGGAATGAGGGCCTCTGGCAGGTGGCTCTGGTTTAAGCTCAGGCTTTCTCTCTCGCTGTCTGCCTTTGTGCTTCTGGAGAGGGCTTTTGTTCCTATCTGAAAGGACCAAATAGCTGCTACATCTGTCATTCTAGGAGAGCGGCCGTTTGGGTGTGTTTGAATAAATACTGGGCAGATGCCCTTCTTGGCCAAGGGCTGGCTCAGGGATCGCAGGGACACGCTGCATCCCCCATGTATCTAAGGGAAGGGCCTGCTTGCATTTTACAGCCTGGCAGCTGCTGGCTGCACGCAGCAGGGTGAAGAGGCGAGCATCCCCGATAGATGTGCTGGAGAGAAGATGCTCCTCTCCTGCCTTCACCCAGTGTAAATGCACTGCAGTAGGCTGCCAGTCATTTGGAAGATTTAAGAGGTGTTGGGAGGCAGTGTCCATAAGAGTGGGTTGCTTGCAATTGCCTTTACTTCCTTATTATGGCAGTGCTCCGTGGCCTCAGCTGAAATCCAGGCTCCACTGGGGCAGTCCCTGTGCCAAATAGCTTACAGTCTAAACAGACTGAATGGGAGGGGGGACCAGAGGCACAGCAAGGGGAAGTGGCTCACTGGAGGTCAGCCAGCCGCTTGGTAGCAAAACTGGGAAGAGAACACCAGGGTGGTACCCTATCCATTAGACCGCGCTGCCTCTTAGGCAGGTGCAGCAAGTGGGGTGGGGAGCACACTTGCTTTCCAGTCAGTGGCAGGTGATGCTCACCGTGCAGGGAAGCCAGGACCCCATGACGTGCTGTGGGGATTCCTTGCTAGCACGGTAGGTGTAAGTGGCACTTCAAAGGCCATGTGAAAGGAGGCAAAATTGTCTTGTGGGTGGAACGTGGGGTTGGGCATTAGGAAATCTGGGTTCTGCAATGAACTCACCCTGGTTCGCACATGCTGAGTTCGTGGTAGAGTTCTATCACCTCTGTCTCCCTGTCTCCATCAGTAAAATGGGGATATTTACTTACCGTCTTTACTCACAAGAGCAGTAGATCTGGATAGACTTTAAATCCAGTATCTTCCGGAGGAGACTAGTATTGCCCTTATGTGCAGCTAACTCCTTAATAGCTTGTTGAGCACCTCTGTCCATTTGAAGGCTCAAGGTGGGAAACTTTTAATTCCTAGTTTTATGCAAATGTTGCTTTGAATGTATGTCCAGGGTGCTGGAAAGGGCAGAGACTGAGTTTCTTATACAGGGCTGAAGAGTCTTCACCAACCATGGGCACAGCCAACTTCTTAAAACAGTTTGTCCTTGGCCCTAAGCGGTCTCCAGCTTTTGCAGGGTGCCAGAAGATGGTGCAACCATTGTGACTCAGGGCCGCTTCCTGTTTAAGTGATCATTCGGCCTCCAGGATGCGGCCTTCCTTATGAAAGCTTTCTCATGCAACAGCTGCATTTCTCTCTGTCCGCTTTGGGTTTCCCTTCTCCACTGCCTCATTGTGAAATTGTCTACCAGCTCTGCACTGTGCTGACAGGTGGCAAGATTCTCAACTGTATGACATTGTGGTCAGTGTCTGGAGCTTTCTGTGGCAGTATTGCTATAAAAATGTAGAACCGCAAGCCCCATATGTAATCAGAGGGGCTAGATTTTTAAAAAAATAATGGAATAGTGATCTTCAGTATTCCTAGATCTCGGACAGTGGACTATACAAGATGCTTTGGAGAAAGGTGCAAGAAACTCCACCTTGGACAATGGTGGGATAATTTCCCTGCACGGGAAATGAGTTCTACAGGTTAAGTCTAGAGTGGGTATAAAATACCAACTTGTTATTTCTCAGTTTCACGGAAGGTCTCCTTATTCTTGTGTTTATATGGGAAGGTGAATAGAAGCATCCACATGAGCTCTATCCTGTTAATTATTTTGTATAATTCTGTCACGTCCCCTCCGATTCATCTCCTCACTAAGTTATAAACAATCCCGTTCTTTTCAATCTCTTCTCTTATGGAGATCCCACTATGCCTCTAATCACTTTGAACTAGCCTTTCTGATTCTACTACCTTGAGTGAAGGAGACCAAAGCTGACCAATGTTCTATATCCGGATGTACCTCTGATGTAAATATTATTTATATTACAGTAGGGTAGGAGAGGGTTGTTTTGCCACACACTGTATATTCCTTACGCCAATAGACCAGATAGAGAGAAGGTGGGCAGGGAAACAGAGGAACCAAGAGGTGAAATGACAGCGGGTCAGTGGCAGAGCCGGGAATAGAAACAAGGTGACCTGGTGCCCAGTCAAAAGCACCGAACTGGCATGCCCTTGTGATAGAACGGTATTAGTAGTGTTCTTAATCCTATTCCTTATGCAAGCTAGCATTTTAGGGCTGGGTTTTTTTGACTGCTGCTGCACAGTGAGATGGTTTTCATTAGTCTGTCTATCCACAGTGGCACCCAGGCCTTTCACTTGAGTGACTACAATTAATTTAGAACCCAAGAATGTGGCTGAGTGATTCAAATTATTCCTTCCAATGTGTGACGGTTGGCATTTGTCAACACAATGTCATGTGCTGTCGTGCTGCCCAAGGTTTAAGGTAGGCTGTGAATTAGTTGTTCCTGAATAACTCTGTGTGTGGACACTCTTATTCCAGAATAAGAGTGCCTTGTTCCTGCTGGCAGTAATCCAGGAGACTAACTCCATGTGTAGATAAACCTTTAGATGCCGCTGAAGTTCCTCACAGTCTTGTAACCTAAATAAATTCTTATCATTGGCAAAGTTTGGCCACTTCACTGTTTACCCAGTGATACAAAACGAATAGAGAGTGTGACCTTTTCCTTAAAGCAACACCAGAGTGATGAAATTGCTGACTAACTGTCCTGGATCTTGCCTCATTCACAATCTGTGAAAACTCAGACAAAGGAATTATCAGTCGTCTTTTCTCAAAACTAAACATGCCCAGTTTTTTTTAACATTTCCTCATAGGTCACATTTTCTAAGCCTTTTATCACTTTTTTGTAGCTCTCCTCTGGACTCTCTTCAGTTTGTCCACATCAAAATTCGGGTGTCCAAACCTGGGAAACTGTTCTCCAGCTGAGGCCTCCCCAGTGCTGCGTAGAGCCGCACAATTACCTCCCATGTCTGACATACGACATTCCTGTTAATATTTATCCTTTTTTCAACTGAATCACATTGTTGAGTCATATTTTGGCTTGGCAGAATTCGATTTATATTTTGTAATTTCAGTGGTTAATATCAATGTTTATTTTTAAAGCCTCTTTAAAATTTTTATTTTTTTTTAAATTTTCAATTGCGGGAAATTATGAGGGGTCAATCGATGGGGGGGTCAGACAGTTGTTATTTAATGACAGTAGAGGCTGCGATTCAAAACGTCAAAGCTTTAACTGTTAAAACACAAATTGTCAACCTCACACATCAAAATACACAAAGTAAATATCGTTAAATGAGACTCTAAATACTCGAGCAGCATTTTTCTTACCTCACCTATCTATACATTTCAGTGATTACTGATGGAAATATTTTTTGCCACTTTTTGTGTGCACAGTGATATTGGTGTTTAATGACACTTAACAATACAAATCCTTTCCAGCCTACTAAAATTCAGTTTGTGATCCTCTGTAACTCCCAGATCTTTTTCAGCAGTACTACTGCTGAGCCAGTTATTCTGGGCAGTGTTGTAGCCATGTTGGTTCCAGGATATGAGAGACACAAGGCAGGTAAGAAAATATATAATAAAATATAATATAAATATGCCAGTTATTTACCATTTGGTTGTTATTGTTTGCGCTTGTCTTTATTGATTTTCATCTTGTTCATTTCAGACCAATTCTCCAATTTGTCAAGGATGTTTTGAATTCTAATCCTGCCCTCCAAAGTGCTAGCAACCACTCCCAGCATGGTGTGGGAGTGCCCATATTTTATAAGCGTACTCTCCACTCCACTTTCCAAATCATTAATGAAAATATTGAATTGTACCAGACCCAGGACTGGTGCTTGTAGAACCCTGCTAGATACGCCCTTCCAGTTTGACAGCGAACACTTGATAACTACTGTTTGAGTACAGTCTTTCACCCAGTACTATGTTTGCCCTTTTCCGGTCCTCTGGGACCTCATCTGTCATCTGACTTCTCAACAATAATTGCTAAGGTTCAGAGATGCGTCAGCTAGTTGTTTAAGTAACACGAATACATCTAACTTATCTAAATATGCTTTAACCTGTTCTTTTCCTACTGTGGCTTGTGTTCCTTTTTCCCTTGTTAATATTAATTGTGTTGAGTGTCTGGTCATCATTAACTTGCGGTGAAGACTAAGGCAAAATAGGCATTAAACACCTCAGTCTTTTTAATTAGTGTCTGTTATTAGCTCTCCTTGCCTCTGAGTAGAGGACCTACACTTCTCTTTTGTTTTTCTCTTGCTCCTAATGTATTTAAAGATTCTCTTCTTACTGCCTTTTGTGTTCCTTACTATGTGTAATTCATTTTGTTCCTTAGCCTTTCTGATTTTGTCCCACCTGCTTGTGATAGTCTTTTGTATTCATCCTTTGCAATTTGTCCATGTTTCCACTTTTTGTAGGAATCCTTTTTAATTTTCAGGCCATTAAAGAACTCCTGATGGAGCCATATTGACCTCCTACTATTCTTCCTAGCTGTCCTTCGTGTTGGGATAGTTTGCTGTTGTGCCTTTAATATTATCTTCTTGAGAAACTCTCGGCTCTCCTGAACTCTTTTATCCCTCAGATTTTTCTTCCTGTGGGGCCTTACCTACCAATTCTCCGAGGCTGTTACTTTGCTTTCCATTTTCCGTATTTTGCTGCTCTCACTCCTTCCTTTCCATAGAATCACGAAGTCTATGATATTTATGATTGTTTTCAGCTGAATTGCCTTCCACCTCAGGATTCACAACCAGTTTCTCCATGTGGCTCAGAATCAAGTCTAAAATGGCTGTCACCATGGTTACTTTCTAAACTTTCGGAAACAAAAAGTTGGCTCCAATACAGTCCAAGTACTTATCTTGAGATTTGCCATATTACTTTTCCAACAGATGTCTGGGTAGTGCAAGTCCCCCATTATTACCAGTGCTCGTGTTTTGGATATTTCTATTATTTGTTCTAGAAATGTCTCGGCCACCTCCTTCCCCTCATTTTTTGGTCTATAGTAGACCCCTGCCATGACCTCTCCACTGATTTCCCTCCCCCCCCTTTATTTTCACCCACAGACTTTAAACTGGTTTGCCGCTCATCACCCTTGGACTTCAGAACAAATGGATATATTCTTGATGTATAATGCAACACTTCTCTCTTTTTCCTTCCTGTCTTTCCTGAACAAGCCATACCCCTCTGTACCAATATTCCAATATCCCCAAGTGTCTGCTACGCCAGTTAAGTCATAATTTAGCTTATGTACTAATACTTCCAGTTCTTCCTGGAATACGGCATGATAGTTGTTTCCAAAGCTGCATACTTATCCATCAAGCATATGCTTAGGTTTAAATGCATGAGCAGGTCCATTGACTTTAGTGACTTCATATGCTTCAGTGTTTGCTGGATCAGGTCAGAGTGCTGAGTGCTTGCTCTCTTCATTTCGAACATAGCAGAGCCTAGATCTTAAACCCAGTATTCCAATTGTGGATGTTCTGGAACCATTTGGAGGTGCCCCCTCTACCCTGCTGTGCAATGTAACACTCTGTATATGCATTTCAAAATCCCATGAGCCTATATTTTTGTGTGTATTTCCCTCCCACGGAATACCTTAACTTCAGAACATTCTCCCTCAGATGTATTCACTTGGTTTCCCTCTCTCGCCTTCATTTCCTGCCTGTATTTGTAACCTCTCTTGGGCTCCCTTCATGTATTTTTTTTTTTCACCATCCTCCCCGACATTTGCATCTCCTCGATGAATTTCATTAGTGTCCAGTCGGCTCTCTCTTCCGGATCATTAACAAAGATGTCCCACATGACCTGTTCTCACGTCCATCCCTTTGACTCCCTGCTAGAGTCGTTTCTCCCCATCCCTTTTTCTGCGACTCTGTGTGTGCTGCAGTTCGTTGTTGATCACCATCAGCCAGTTTGGAACTCTGCGTAGCAGCACTCAGAGAATGCCCAAGTAATTCGAATACGCTTCTTGATTATCACGATGGGAAGTCTTTGATTTCCTCTCTAGGCTGATTCCTCAGCTGAAGAGCAAACATGGGAGTCTTCACACTAGTCTTTACTAATGTTTAAAGTATGTTGAGTTAATTGGCAATTGGTTAACTTGAGGTAAAGTCGAGCAAAGGCAAACCTCTGAGGCCGTGTCTTCACTATGAAAAAAGGTGTGTTCTTACCTCATTTTAGCAATTTAAGAGGTAAAATCCAAGCAAATACAGGCAGTTTGCAGTTCTCACATGTTAACAGGTCTAGGTAAACCTTAGCCTCCCTCCCGCCTGTACCTGGATTTGCTAACAGGTGTGAGAACAGACTGCCTTGCCTTTCGCTAGGATTTCACTTCATGTTAATTAGCATGAGGTAAGAGCACACCTTTTTTCCCTAGTGTGGTCACATTCTGAGGGAAGCTTTTTCTTTCTCCCACCTTGCTCGCCAGGCAGAAGGGAGGGTGCCAGTTCCTCTGGTTCCATTCACAGGGCTGTCATGAGAGACTCATCTTTTTCCAGCAGAAGCTATATTTAGCGTGTGTGCTGCTCCCCTGAGACAATAGGTGGATCATTTGTGGCAAACATGTTGGGTCATCTGAGCTGTAGAGACAACAGGGCATCTGAGGTTCAGCAGGAAGCCAGACCGTTAGGCAGGTGACTGGAGCAAGGTAGCAAATCAGAGGCGTGTTTTGCCACCAGATTGGACAAGAAATGCCTGCCCCTCAGTTGCCAGTGCTGTGAATGGAAGGTGTAAACCCTCCAGAAATCTGGGGATGTCTTAGTGTCTAGAATGTGATTGACACCTCCCCCCCCCGCCAAATACCAACACCTTTCACTACATCAGCCTTCACAGCCCGCTGCCCCTCAAACCCAATTTGTCCCATGGCCTCAATTGCAACCTTTATTTGCAACGGGTCTTAACTTCACACCCAGTCTGCCCCTCGCCGAGCAACATGTTCACAGCGAAATTGTCACTGTCGTCGGCATTTCGCTTGTAAACTCTCCAGTCAGGGTCTCTTCGTTCCTGTCTGTGTGTGCGCGCGCGTGCGTAAAGCAGACCATAGGACAGATTTCCCTTCTGCTTGGCTGATCGGCTTCTCTGTACAAATCACGTGTGCTGTTCTTGGGGGATGGGGCGTGGGATCAGTGTAACCTATGAATGAGTTGCTGCGAAGGGGGATGGAGGAGGAGAGAGAATTCTGGAGCGTCAAAGTTTGTGGAATTGGTGGAAACTTCCTGGGCGAGTCCTGGAGTGATTCATGGCAAATCACAGCCTGAGGAGGAGGTGAGACTGAGTCAGTGCAGTGGTGTCTGAATACATACACTTAATTTCCTAATACAGTTGTGTGTTATCCCAGCTGCCTGTCTTCTCTAGTATCCCTCCCGTCTGCCTAGATTTCAGTGCAAAGAGAATGGCAAAGGCTTCAGCCTGTGCCTGAAATGCACGGTGGAGGTCTGGTGAGAAGAGGGCGGGTGGGATTCGTATTGTTCTTGTAGGGATGCTGGCTTTTAAGAACACTGCTCAGAATCTGGCTGTTGGGTAAGTGCCGAGCTAATGCAGGACACCCCTTCTGGGTGCCATGTTCATAGCTGGGAGTTGGGGAGGGGGCTGATACTTTTCTCTCACAACCATATGGGCAGACCCAGATAGTGTTGCTGTTCTGTGAAGTACAGAAGGGAATGTGACTCTGTCGTTGGCAATAAGTGATGCAGGAGGCACACAGCCAGACTTGCAGGAGAAAAGATCTCCACTGAGCATGCTGAGAGGCCAGGGCTGCATAATATAATATAATAATTGGAGATATACCAATCTCCTAGAACTGGAAGGGACCTCGAAAGGTCATTGAGTCCAGCCCCCTGCCTTCACTAGCAGGACCAATTTTTGCCCCAGATCCCTCAGTGGTCTCCTCAAGGATTGAACTCACAACCCTGGGTTTAGCAGGCCAATGCTCAAACCACTGAGCTATCCCTCCCCCCAGGTAGGTAGGTAGGTAGGTAGGGGGCCTGTAGTTTGTCTAGTAGCAGACTGGCCCAGCTTGTGTGCTGAGTTCCAGGTGTAACACCAGACTGGATCCCTCCTGGAATCTTACCCCCTAGCTCCAGTCCCACTCATCATACTATACATGGCCAATTGGAAGGAACTGGAGCAACGGGCAAGGTGTGATGTGTGGGCTTCTCCACTGCCTCTGCAAGAGAGCCAGGGTGGGCCTCTGATTAGGTTTTGCAAAGATGCAGTGAACCAACAGCTCCTTTTGGAATCACGGGTGCTGCGAGCACTCGGCCCCTTTGGAAACCAGGCTCTGAAGCTCCCATTGCCAAGCGGCCCACTAAATAAATGCGGTTGGGAAGGCTGAGCTGTTCAGTGTGTGGTCTCAAAGCTCAGACAATGGTGCTTATTTAAGTGTCCAGCATCTAGCCCGAGGATTTCAGTGAAGCTAGCAAGTATGTTTAGCTTGGTGTGTAACTAATTTCTTTCATGCTGCCTAATGGCTCCTGAGGGATCTAAACTGAGCCAATAGAGACAGTGCCAGCAAAAGCCATCTGCTTCACACTGTGGATATGTGTGTGTATGTGTGTGAGAGACAATGACATGATATAGCAGGTAAACCATTGCTTTACTATACCGCCTAATGCTGACAAAGGATGCACTTCCCCATCCCCACCTTTCATTCTTTCCAGAAGCACACATTTTCTAGAGAAAGGGGATGGCTTAGTGGTTAAGGCACTGCACTGAGACTCAGGAGTTGGGGGCTCAGTTCCCAGCTCTGCTACTGATTCCTTGCGTGACCATGGACAAGTTACTTAAATTCTTTCTGTCTCAAGTTCCTCCTCTGTAAAGTGGAGATAATGGTAGAGAGGTTGTGAGGATAAATTCATTTGTGCCTGGGAGGTACTCAAATGCTGCAGCACTGGGGTCATATACCTAGATAGGAACCTAATTTGGTTTTGGTTAAGTGGTGTAGGAATCTGCAGTATATTAGAGATGAACATGATGAGAAAATTCCTGTAAGTAGGGTGAATTTCAAGGCACTCATCTTTCATTGGGATGATATCTTTCGCTGTTCTGCTTTTATCTCACAGACCACTCCTTTTAAAGAGCACATTTCTTGTCATCCTTCGCTACTTTTTTTCTCCATTGCTGTCCAATATTTTATTCCCCACCCATGTATCTGGCACAATCTTAGCATAATCAAAATAGCTGCATTTTTTTCCTCCTTTGAATGTGCTGGGATGGGATGCATCTGTTGAGATGGGCTGAATAATTTTGCGGCCTCTTCCCTACTCATTGGGTCTGATTAGGAGCCTATTACAGGAAGTCCTTAGTGGAGCTGGAGCAAAATTAGCACAGGGATTTCCCCACTTGGATCCTTTGAGGCTGCTACTTGGCCAAGAAGATTTATTTGTGCTAGCAGTTGTTTGAGGCCAAACCCATGGGGGGTTCTTGCGGATCTCCTAAAATAGAACCATTTTTTGAGGAGGACTGGCTTCCTGGCTTGCTTCTCTTTAAACTAGCTGTGGCCACACTGGTTGACCTACCAGGAAGTCCTTCAAGCTGTCACTCCCCATCTCTCTTCCCACCCCAGATTTGAAGATGCCTTCAGAGATGATGCTCGATAGCAAACAAAATGAATATTCTTGATGCGAGGAGGGCATGAGTGTCTCTTCCATAGTGTCTTCTGTATAATGGGTATAAGTTACTGAAACTGTGCGTTTTACTTAACGAGACCTTTGCAGTTTTCAAGTGTATTTCAGCAAACACCTGTTTCTGTCCAGCTGTCTATTTTCTTTCCTACTTTTGTTTTTAAACCTCCAAAATATTTTGTGTATACATAGAAGCAGATTCGCTTTGCTAATCAGCCTCCTCCTCCTTCCCCTGGTTGACTGCTTCAGTGGGGCTGCAATCCAGACTTTTACAAGGGAGTCTGCTTTCCAGGCGTGACTAAACTGCTGTGTGGAACACTAGCCTTGGATGCCTCTGATGGTATGTGGCAAAGTGACCAGCAAGATATTTGTATGTCTTTTATACCGTAGATGCTTTACTGTAATGGTAGAAAGGGAAAAATAGAGTAAAAAATGAGGGTGTGTCTAACTGGATCTTGTATATGTATGGAGGCTATAGGTTGTAAGGAGTCTCGCAAAACACAGCATGGAAGTCCACACATTTAGCTGAAGGCCTTGATTTAAATTTTGGTTGGTCCCAAAGTATGACCTGACCATCAGCTTTTATTTTTAAAATGGAGCTTCAGGGGTCAATTTATCATCAGAACGAGAGTGCTGTGATGTTTCTTTTGAGACAAAGCTGCCAGGAACTGAACGTTGCAAACAGGAACGCTAAAAAACAAGTTTACCCCTTTTGACTCCAGTGAGGTTCAATGGGACATGGGGCATTTGGGGGAAGGATGGATCAGGAAAAATGAATATTGTGCTAAAAATAAATAAACAAAAATAAAATAACGGTCCTTCCTAAATAGGGACATTCCATACTTATACTGAAATAAATCACACCCCTCCTGAAGGAGGAAACACCAGCTATCCAACACCTCCACTAGCAAACCAGTATGACTTAGGAACTTATTTGTGTATTTGATGAGACTTCCTCCTCAAGGCTTCCAGCCAACGGCTTTCTCTAAACCATGATGTTCATGAAGAAACTGGGGACCCTCTCTCTTTTCTCAGACCATTGTGGCTGCAGAATGATTGTGTTTAAGCCTCTGCTCTGCAGAACTGCCCTTGTCCTCTGTCAAGGGGACGCTTTCATAACTCCAGGCTCCAATTACTGCACGTCATGCCTGCCTTTCTGATATGGCTTCAAGGTTGTTTGACAGTAACTTCTTATATCAGAGTTTAGGGAAACTTAGTGGTCTGGCTTTGTGCAGCCTGCTCTGAGCGGATGGGAGTGAATGCCTGTTCCAAATCCTATTGCTAGCTTCAGAGGAATGTATGATTGACTTTCATTGTCCAGGTCCGACATTGTAAATGTCTGGCATGGAAGGTGCAGTGCTGGTATCTATAAAGAGGATCATGGCTCCTGACCCTGGAATTCACCTCCCTTGATAGCAAATGAACGTCAAATGCCCCTCTGGATATCTGGACAGTCACCTGCCTTTTTGCTCGTACAAAAGAAACTCCTACACCCAATGTTAAAGCTCTTGAGTCTCTCCCTGCCAAATTTCCCCATCTGTGAACAAGAAGAATACATACCCCCCGCCCGCCTTTGAGCCTCTAATGAAAGGCTTTGGGTAAGAGCCTATGCAGCTCTGAACCTTGCTCCTCAAGCATTCACTCACTAAGTCTCCTTGTGGAGTAGGTAGCATCCCCATTTTACAGATAACTAAACCAAGGGTTGGAGAGGTGAAGTGACTTATTAAAAGCTATGGTGGTTTTAGAAATCTGGAGCTCGGCTCCAAGCCATGCTACAACCCAGTGGATCATAGGACCTTGCCTCCAGTTACACTGCGGTAGAGAGGTGATATGGTATCTGTGTCTTCATGTTGGAAGCCCCACTCTCTGACTAATTGCCAGAGGACATGAGTAAATTAAAGCTCTAGCCAGGGATGCTCTAGCAGTAGCCGGCTGATGTTTTTAGCTCTGGAGGTCCCTAGTTCAGTCCCCCATGTGTCTGCCAAGGTGTCAGCCATCACATTGGCGTTGTGAAGAAAACTTGGATGGGGTGGGGGAGAGAGAGTTTGGGAAGGAAGAGAGATAAATTGCCTGTTAGTGGTTGTTTGTTTTTTTTATTTTGCCCGGGGTGGGGAGGGTTTAGTTGTCTTCCTGAGACTTATTGTACCTTTCATCTTATCTGATGCTCTTTGATATAGTCTGGCAAGAGTCTCTTGTCAAGTGATTCTAAAAACCTACTGGGGTTTGCTTTGTCATGACTGCTTCCTGCTTTTGGGGGTTTTGCTCAGCAGGCAGCTCTGTGGGCGGTCGGCTTTCCCCAATAGGTTTGAGAGCTGCAACCAGTCAGGCCTGTCAGCCCATCAATGAGCTTGTGTGTGTGTGTGTGTGTGTGTGTGTGTGCGCGCCCGTCCGTCCGTCCGTCCGTCCCCCAGCCTTTGGAGGGACACATTCTGTGTCCTCACCGCAGTCCCTGGGCCAGAGGATTTCGCTCTTCCCCACCGGGGGCCAGAGGAGTTTGGTGCTCCTGCTGATTATTGGGGGGGCCCTGTGCCCCTGCTTGCCCCCCTAGAGCATGCCCGTGTGTGTGTGTGTATCTGATTGTCTGAAGTTGTGTGACTGTCTTGTTCTCTGATGATTTATAGATTTCTCTGGGGCTATTTGTCACTGCAGCACTCCGTTTATGGGCTTTTTTTCCCCCAAACTGGCTGTGCCTCTGTTGTAAGCAATAACCATAAAAATACTTCCTGCACCCAGTAAATTGGATCAGTCTTCTGTACCTAGGAGGTCATTTTTGGAACAACTTGTTCTGCGTATTCCAACTACCTTCCTCATTGACTATTTCCCACTGTTGAATCTCATGCTGATTGGAGTAAAGCAGAAGTGAGTAAAAGCCATTCATGCTTGAGAGACCATTAAACTGAGCTTAGGGAAGGGAATCGGTGATGGTGGTAGCACTCTAGTAAGGAGGAGAGTGCAGTTTAATTCCTTCCTTCAAACAAAGGTTTGAAATGCAAGAGAGAGGAGGTGGTTCTGTGCCGCTGTGGGCATGGGGAGTAAAGACCCACATTATACTGCATGCTGATGATGCTTGGTGCCTGCCATCAAGACCAGTTCCATGTGCTGTGCTGATTGTCTCTAGCCTATCTCAGCCTTGGGGAGTCAGCAAACGAGAATGTGTTCCCCATGTGTCTTTATCCTCGCAGATGTTCAGGTCAGGGCAGGCTGGAGTCCTTGCTAATTTAAATACCATGGGGATATTCTTTTGCTAGCAGGAAATGAAGATGATTGAGATCCCCTTGGATTCCCCTGTTATCACTTTCCACTTGACATATCAATACTGTGATCTCAGCAAAGGCCTAGTTTAGAAGGGGAACCAGAGATAGCAGAGGTGGAAAAAGCTGAAGTGAAAATAGCTGCTCACTGTAGGGTTTTTATTGCAAATTGTCAGTCTTCATATTGGTTATCTTCCTCTTTGCTATTCCTCTACCCCTCTTTCCCCAAGCTCTGAGTTAGGAAAGTTACTCCTCACACTAGCCGTTCTCTTAAAAAAGTTGTATTTAGAAGGCTTGTATCTTGGTAGCAAACCCTCCTGCAACCTAAAGCATTCTAACCCGTGATGTGAGCATTTTCTGTGTGAGGCGGTCAGTGTGTGCCGCTGGAACACAGGAGTGGGCAGAGATCAATTAACCCTTTCTGTACCCTGACCCAACACAAAGGGTTCTACCCAAGGCATTGGAACTAAATTAGGGACATGGGGGGGGGGTTCTTCCTAATCGACGCACTTGAACGCACTAGACACGGTGTCCAAGTGATCGGAGCAAGCTGTGAGCTACAGCAAAATATTTTTGATTCGCACTGATAAAGCAGCATAAATAGTGACTAGGGAGCAATGGATAAGGCACTGGGCCAGAACTTTGGAGACCTGGGTTCATGTCATAGCTCTGCCTTACTGATCTGTAGGGTGACCTGTGGCAAGCTATTTTGTCTAGTGGTATTTTTATAAAATGCATTGATATAAGTATGTATATATAAAAGCTATGTGCCTGCTAGGGAGTGATGGTTTTATTAATTGCACTGAGCCTTGCATCCAAGAATTTCAGAGTACTTAAGGTTGTGAATGATTGTAATCTTCTGTGAGTAGGGTATTATGATCCCTGTTAATGTGAGGGGAAACCAGGCCACACAGCAATTAGTGGAATTCCTCCTGCCATGTATTGAGCTGGGGATGGAACCTGGTGTGACATGTCATTCCGTGTTCTTTATGAAAATATGGACTGGAAAAAAGCTTCGTTTCCCCGTGAACTTGTGGGTCAGCCTGTGAAGAACGGTTACAAGGGCCCTACAGAGTCAGGTGGTCATGTCACCTGATACTAAAACATTACCTGGGACTTCTTGTAATTTTCCACTATAAGGGAAGTGGGGTCAAACTAGGAAACAAAGGACTCCGGCCTTATGCAAATCCTATTTAAGAGTGGGGAGTGAGGTAATCCAGGCCATCAATTCTCCCCTGCTACCCCACCCAAGATGACTGCTGGAAACAACTAAGACTGAACTGGGGAAAAGAACTGAACCCAGGCTGGAAAGGCATCTGGCCTGTGAAGAAGATATTAGAACCACATTTAGGGTGAGAAGAACTTGCATGTAACCAGTTTCTTTAGTGTATTAAGCTTAGTTTGCGTGCTGTGTTTTATTTCCATAGTAATCTGCCTTGTTCTGTCTGCTATCTCCTTAACTACTTAAAATACACCTGTTATAGTTAATACATTTATTTCTGGTTTATAATATAACCCAGTTTGTGATTTCTAACTGGGGGCGGGGGAGGGAGGGCGAGAAATTGTGCATACACTCTTCTACATTGAGGGAAGAGGCGAATATACTATATCTTTGGGTCTGTGTTCCAAGGGAGGTGGACATCCGAGTGCTGGAGCAAGTCCCTTAAACTGAGTCTTCCCAGAGCTGGGTGTGTGTTAGAGGAGGTTTTAAGAGCCTGGCTCAGCAAGACAGGTAAAAGGGGCCCATGCTGGCAGAACAGGTAGACTCAGTGGTATCTCAGCACATCAAGTGACTCCCCAAGGAGTCCAACCCGTCACACCCAGATCTCCTGACTCCCAGCCCAGTCTCTTATGGAAAAATCATCCTGTAGAATTTAACATTTCTAAAGGCTTCTCTGCAGTGTCATTGTAACCATGTTGCTCCCAGGATATTAGAGAGACAAGGTGAGTGAGGGGATATCTTTTGTTGGAGCAACTTTTGTTGGTGAAAGAGACAAGCTTTGGAGCTACCCAGAGCTCTTCTTCAGACCTGTGAGCTCACACGCTTGTCTCTTTCACCTGCAGAAGTTGGTCCACTTAAAAAATATTACGTCGCCCACCTTGCATTCTAAAGGGTTGTTGAAACATCCTATGGAAATTCATCATTGGATCTGCGCTATAGAATTTTATAAGATAGCTAAAAATAGAAGGGCTCTAAATCTCAATCAAATCCTATGGGTTTGTAACGTAATCTCCATAGAAACCCAGTGGCTTCATCCACTTAAATGCCACAGGACTTCACAATAAGATGTGCGTAACTACAAGACTACCCTTCCTTTCTGCACTCAGGTTGCACCCCTACCCGCCAATGCAGAACAAAGACAGAAATGCTTTTATGTCTTCATCCCTGAATGTTACACTTGCTCTGTCCTTTCTCCTTCATCCAGGCTATAAAAAACACATCGCTGGTAAAAGAAGAGGGGGCAATGGCAATAGGGTGCTTCTGTCCTCTTCTCCCATCCCCCTGTCCTCCCGATCTATTATTAATTTATCTTTGCATTCTAGTAGAATCTGAAGCCCCAGCTGAGATCAGGCCCTGTTGTGTTAGGGGCTGTGTCTGCACCTGGTGAGATAGTCCCTTCCCTGAAGATCTTACAGTATAAATAGACAAGATGGTCACAGAGGGTGGCAGGGGCAAACGGGGGCACAGAGAGGGGAAGCGAATTGCCCATGATCACACAGTAGGCCACTTCTGGGAACAGAACGCAGATCTCCTGACTCCAAGTCCAGTGCCCTCCCTACTGGACCAGGGATACTTAGACTGAGGTTCAGGAGTTGCAAGTGGGTTTGTAATGTGTCTCCTGTGGCTCTTTGCAGCACCTGATGTTAAGACAATGTGTGAGTTAATTATTAACCAATCAGGATGTTTTTACTAGGTTATTAACCCATTGTAGAATACTTGAGCAGTCATTTTTGTTGCAGGATATCTATCTGTCTGTCTGTAAACCCAGGGTTGTGAGTTCAGCCCTTGAGGGGGACACTTAGGGATTTGGGGCAAAATCAGTACTTGGTCCTGCTGGTGAAGGCAGGTGGCTGGACTTGATGACCTTTCAGGGTCCCTTCCAGTTCTGTGAGATAGGTACCGGTATATCTCCATATAGTATTATATTAAACCATGAGTTCACGTTACTGTGGCTCTTTTGGATAATGTCGATCACTAATTTGGCACGTGGACCCCTGAGGTCTGAGTGTCACTGCACGAGACCCTTCCCTAGTTTCATCAGAATTGTTACTGGTGGGTGGGAGTGTCCTCAGATGGCAGCCTGGAGACTAATGGAAGCTCTCTGCCTGGATTTGCTATTTGTCACCTGACGTGCACATTCAGAATGTACTGGGGGTAAGTGGCCAGTGGAAGAGGCATGAGAAGTGACACTAAGAATAGGAATGATAACAGCACTGAAACTCATTAGCAAGTTTCCTGCCCTTTCTGGGTCCAGTTATATCCAGAGGCCTCAGGGATAAGGAGGGAATGAGCACCCTGCTGTCTCCTTACCCCCACACTCCTGAAGCGTTGAAAGGCTGAGCTGATTCGGAAGGACGATGCAAATGCCAGCTTTGTTAGACTCTCTTGTGCTGGAAACTGGGGTGGAGAGGGGAGATCTAATGCTGGGTGCTCTGCTGGAATGAATACAAGTGGGGGTACTGTCTGGGGACTCGTGGTTCTGATGGTGATGGCTCTTAGTGTTGGAGCACGGGGAAGGAGGATGAAGAGGAGACGCTGCCTCCCAAGAGAGGGTGGATGTGGGATGCGGCGGGGGGGGGGGGCATTATCCTTGTCATTGGCCAAAATTTCCCTCCCTTTTCCGTACTGTTATGTTGCATGCTGCCACGCCCCCACCCCACCCATTACAAAGATGGGTGTATTTCGGCAGTGCTGTGCTTACCTCGGGAGCTGTCAAACGCATCGCCTGCCTGACGTATTCATGTGACCCACATGAATGTTTAGAATCTAAGTTTTCCTTTTTTAAAGTAACCTCGTGGTTGCAGAGAGAGGCCTCCAAACGTAACTAATGCAGGGTGGTCTGCCTGAGTCTGCACACGGCCCGAAACAAGGACTCTGAGAGGTGTAACTCCACTGCCTGTCATTAGCCTCTTTGGGGTGTTGACTCCGAAGCCGAAGGGCACTTGAAAAGTCAGCATGAACTATTTGGAGGAATGAGTGGGGGTGAAACCTGTGAGTGGGGGGAATTGAGAATTACTGTAGGGAAGGAAATGCAGGGAGAAGAGGAAGGGAAACAGAAAGGAGGATGGTGGAGGAAGGAGAACCAAAGGGCAGAAATTATGGTGGTCCTGAAGGCGAGCACTGAATGAAGCTGAATGCAGCAATATGGTACTGAACAAGTGATGATACCCGCCAAGTTCATTTACTAAACAAAGGAGCTTCCCTGGAGCTGTGTGCAGACCTCCTACTGGCACCAGCCGAGAATCACTGTGGGTTGGGAGGAGTATGGAGACTGCAGCTTTAACCCCGGACCATAATTAACAATGAAATTCAGCCCTCTCCCAGAATGGGTTTATATCCCTGGTCTATGCAGCAGGTCAAAGGTGCCTGTAGCCCTTTGCAATGCAGCTGTGGTTCGTGTGTGCATGTAATATAAGTATCCCTCCTTGATCTCTCTCTCTCCTGTTTTTCTTCCGCCCCCATTTCCAGCTGCTCAGTCTGACCTTCCTTGGACTGCCAAATACTCCTACTCTGCAGGTGTTTCCACTTGGGAATTAGGGACATCTCTAAGTGTTGAGATCTTTCTGCCTCAAGGCCAGATGCCCTGGAGTGATTTTTGCATGGCTTCTGCATGGCCTTCTTGTCAATGTCCTGAACCTCAAACCAGAGCTGTTTGCTTTTCTTTCAAGGCTCCTGCAGTCTGCCTGGCATATTCCCCAGCAATAAAAGCCTGCCTATGAAAGAAACGTGATTAAATCTGGCCTTTGTTAAACATCTCACTGCTGTGACCTTCATTCTGCTATCAGAAAAGCCTCCTGAAATGGAACAAATTACCTTATCAAGAGTTAATCACTCTCCTCTCCCATCCCAAAATGGACTGTTCCCCATTCCCCAGGGAAACAGGAAATCGGTGGTGGTGGGGTGTCTGAGTATTTATTTAGTTGAATTGCAGATAGGGTGTTTACTTGCCTGTGTGGGTGTCTGAATATTACAAAGGCAAATGTCACTGTGGTCTTGCTGTACCTGTGCAGGTTATAGGGGCCACGGCTCTGATTTCATTAGTAATACACTGAGCTGCTTTAAAAGGATTCTGAGTTACCTCTTAAAAAGTAGATAGATCTATTTATACCCTCCCCTGTTTGTTATAGTCAGAATAACATGAAAATATTTCCTGCCGTCTAACTTTTCTAGCTGGCGATTGCAGATGATTCTTCTTTTCCTGCCGCTCCCCTGCTCCACCAGGCTTTTTGGAAACAGCTGTAAATAATAGAGCTTTTAAAAATAAGTCACAGCTTCTATATTGTGTTGTGATTTTGCCCAGATTATCTTTTGATGCACTAGCATCTCTCACAGTGGCAGTGCTGCAGCAGACAGCACACTGTTTAACTGTGGGTCCTGCAAATAGTGGTTTCTTAAAATGTCAG
This sequence comes from Mauremys mutica, assembly GCF_020497125.1. NCBI lineage: Eukaryota > Metazoa > Chordata > Testudines > Geoemydidae > Mauremys > Mauremys mutica. The sequence goes on from NC_059075.1 coordinate 139,475,266, forward strand.
AAGAGACGGGTTTTTATTGAAATAAACTATTGGAAGAGTTCAAAGGGAGGTTCCCTTGCTATTCCCCCTCTCTTGTGTGTTGCATGTACCTTTGTCTTTCTCCTGGGCTGCTGCTCATACTTGCCAGGAGCTTCCCATAAACACCTGCAAAACTACTTCATTGTCCTTCAGATCTCCCCTTAAATCTCTCCTTTGCTGTCTCTTGATGCCTGCAAGAAAAAACACAAACTTGACTATGGTTAGGCTACTGAGACCACCACCTGCCATGCTGACCAATGTTGTCTCATTGCTTCTTTGTCCAGTGACACTATGTGCTGTCTGAGGTGAGAAGCAAAGCGGGTCTGCTTAGGCAGAATGTCTTTTGCTGGGAACAACACAGTAAAGGCAGGAAACTGTTCATCCTGGGAATACCCGGGTCAGAAGGCAAAGAGATGTTTGTCTCCACCCAAGCGGTGACGGGCAGGGGGGCCAGAATCCCCCTTGCTGTACCATAGAGGGGAATACAAGTGCTGTGCCCTGAGCTCTGACTGCTTAGGCTCATGGTAGATCCTGGGATCCTTTTTGCAAACGTAGGGTTGTTAAATATGCTGTGTCCTGACCAGAGAGCAAATGTGAAAAATCGGGACGGGGGTGGGGGGTAATAGGAGCCTATATAAGAAAAAGACCCCAAAATCGGGACTGTCCCTATAAAATCGGGACATCTGGTCACCCTATCCCTGCCCCGTCAGGGAGCCAGCCAACTTAAAAAACTCAAATCCTCTTTAGCGTCTCTCCAGCTGTAATACCCCCCCGTTGCACGTACACAGGCCCACCGATTTCATATGTTTGGGCCCCGGGACGGGGGAAGGGTAAGATCAGCTCTGCACTGTAAGCCATTAATAGCGACAGGGCAATTCCGGCAACTCCATCTTCAAAGGTCACAGGCTGGGATGGGTGGGTGGTGGGGACCGATCTATTTCAGACACTGAAAGGAGCCTCTGCAGTGACTTCCTCTTGTCTCTCATGACTCTATTATTTCCTTGCTGTTTATAGTGTTGGTGCTTCCTGTTCTTTTATCGGCCTCAGCAGCACCCCCGAGCGAGTGCGCACAAGGGGGAGGGGTGGAAGCAATAATGTTTTTTTGGGGTGGGCTATTCCCCCCCCCCTTAAATTCTGTGTATTTTAAAATGTCATGGCTGCCTCCTCAGAGAAACGAGAGCAAAGAAAACAGCATCTGCCCTCTTGTCACATGGGGCTTGTTCGATACCAGTTGGGTTTTGTTGCAGCATCGGAGCGCTCGTGGGAAACCGACAGCGGTGACGTGAGAACTGGAGGTTCCCAAGCCAGCCTGATATCCCCAGGGTACCAGGTCACCCACAGGGGAAATCTCATGCTCTTTCCAGGCCAGTCCTGCTGGGCTGTGTGGGAGATTTTCTTCTCAGTAAAGGGGGTTGGTAGAGTGTGTGTGTGTGAGAGAGGAAATGGACAAATATCAGAGCTGTGTGTATCCTGTCATCGGGGTGGGCTCACTACCCCCACTGATGAGAATTGACCAGGGGCGACCTGTACCTCTCCCAGAGCTTTGCTTTGAGTTTCCAGTTTGGCTGGTGCCGAAAAACTCCTGTCACAACAGCTGTTTTGCCTGGTGTCTCTCACCCTCTACTGGTTAGATTCAGAGCAGCTGAAGTGAACTCTGGCATGGGCCCTTTACCGCTAACAGAGACTTTCCTTTAACTCAAGAAGGAGGATCAGAGTTCTGAACTTTCTTGCTGCCATGATGTCTTCAGTGACCATGGATTTGGTTATGATATGCATATGGATTGTCAGCAAGGGCACTTTTCTTTTTTGATGGCATGGGAGAACAGGGTGAGGAGGGGGATGAGCAGAGGTTTTCCCCCCAATCCCTAACAAAAATACCCCGATTTAATGTCAGAAAGCAGCACACACTGGAGTGCATTTCTGTTCTTTAAAGTGAGATCGGCTCAGCACAGGCTGGAGATGCTTTGGGGGGCGTTCCTGTGTTCTGATTCCTAGAGGTATAGTATTGAGGCAGCGAACTTTATTGGTGCCAGTTGCTGCTGAAATCTTTCCGCATGCGTGATGGTTTTATACACTCATGAATGAATTAGAGGCAGCCTGGCATATAGAAAGAGCAGCTTTGAACTTTGTTTCAATTTTCTTTATTTATTTGGACTAGTGCCCTAAAAGGATAAAGTGAGCTTAACGCAAAAATGGGTTATCCTTTCCGTAGTTCACTGGGCTTCTGTGCTAAGTGGCTTGTGAATGGTGCGTGTGGTAGAATTGGCCCTGTGGTACAATATGATTTTATTTCTAGGCTAGAAACAGTTCCAGATAGTACCCAGGCTGTTGAAATCCAAAGTGGGGCAGAGATGGTCTCTTGGGTTTGGTCTGCACTTAAAACTTACACTGGCGGCATGTACAGATCAGTCAGGGGGTGTAAAGCCCACGGCCCTTAGAATCATACGAGTGTAGGACTGGAAGGGACCTCGAGAGGTCCTCTAGCCCAGTCCCCTGCATTCAAGGCAGGACTAAGTATTATCTATTCTAGGCCATCCCTGACAGGTGTCTGTCTGACCGGAAACATCGCTACGCTTATGAAACCCACCGTGTAGACACAGCTATGCTGACAGAAGGCTCTGTGGTGTAGACATAACCTTGACGGTTTTGTTTGTGCTTGTACAGTACAATGGGGCCCTGAACCACGATGGGGACTCCTAGGCGCTACTGCGATACTAATGATAAATTCAATCCTGTTTCTATGATGTGTAGCTGGGAATAATGTCTGGACTTCCATACTCTGGAGAGGGCTGCTGTTAAAAGCCCAGGCGGGGAAAGCAAAGATCCCCTCCCACTTTCTAGTTTAGCTATTTAGGTCAAGTATCCCAGTGGAGTTACCTCCATGTTCACCAGTTCTCATTGCCACATTTTGGCAGGATTGGCCTTGGATACTGAGGTATGAGTGACCAAGTTATAAGTAATCAGGCTAATGGGATTAGGGGCCAGGTAGCCAAAGATCGGCTCTTGGCTCCCCTCTCCCTGTAATGAAGTACAGGTTTTTATTGCAGGTTGGGAATGCAAACTTACCAGGCCAGATCTATACTAGGAGCGCTTTGCTGGAGACTGGTACGGTACCCTGGCAAAGTGCTCCTAGCGAGGACTCCATTTATACTGGCAAAATGGTGCTTTCAGCAGGATAGCTTGTTCCACATATCCCCTCCCCTCTTGCCCCACCCACCCCGTGAAATAAACCGTAGAGGCAAAGAGTTTGGCCCGTATGACTGCATTTACTGTAGGGGTTTTTGCTGACACCGCTCTGTCAGTCAGGGATCACACCTCTGCCCACTCTGTCTGACAGAGCTATGCCAGCAAACATTTGTAGCATGGACCCATTCAGCTATCAGGGCACACACAAACACAAGCAAGTGTGTGTGTGTGTGTGTGTGTGTGTGTGTGTGTGTGTGTTTAAAAACAAAACCAAAGCACATTCATTTACATGCCCAAGAGTTGCTGCCTTCTCTCTCTGTACAGTAGAGAAGCAATCACTGCCTCTTGAGGAAATGTCCCGCAGCAGCTAATGGAGAATCTTATTCCTGCTCTAGAACTCGGTAAGATGATTTTGAAAACTCATAGCAAGGATCTTGCTCTCGATAGGGCTTCAGGATTCCTATCCTGCTACATTCGTGAGGATTTGTCCATAAGAGGTGGCATTTGTCTGCTCCCTGACTGGGCCTGGGAAATCCGCAGTGATTCTTTTGTTTTCTTAGCTGCTCCCTGGCCTCCGCGCTAGGAATGCACCATGCAGTTCTGTCTAATAGCCAGCCTAGGCTAGTGGCTTTCCCTTTTGTTCCTTCCCCCTCGGGGAACCTCTTTGAGCCTGGAATGCAGGTTTGACAGTCTGTGGAATGTGCCTGGCCTCAGCTGGGGCCCCTAGCTCTGTGCTGTGTGTGTGTATACACGGTGGCTGCTGGCCGTATCTGGATAGGCTGTGGCTTGGTGCTGCATTCTTTCCAGGAGCTGTCATGCTGTTTGCTGACACCGAGTTGCCAGTCGTAGCTTGGGTGCAGAGCCTTTAACTGAAAACGTTTGGCTTGTAACTAGAGCGGTAGGAGGCAGGGTCACCTCGTAGTTAGAGCAGGGGGTTGGGAGCTGGAACTCCCTGGTTCTATCCCCCACTCCACCACTGACTCACTGTGTCAGACTTTGAGTAAGTGGCTTAACTGTTGTATTACAGTAAGGTGACCAGATAGCCAGTGTGAAAAATCAAGACATTTCTTTTTTCGGGGTGGTGGTGGAATTGTGTGTATATAAGACAAAGCCCCCAATATTGGGACGGTACCAATAATATCAAGATGTCTGGTCACCCTAAATGACAGTAACACCTACTGCCCTGTTGTCTTGGATGCTGTACAAATACATAGCGAGGAGCTTGCAATCCAAACAGACAGGACAGACTGAGAGTGGGAGGGGAAACTGCGGAACAGAGAGAGAGTCAGTGGCAGAACTGGGAATAGATTCCCATCTCCCAGTCCAATGCGCTGTCCATTAGACGACACTGCCTTATGTGCTGTTGGTATCACCCTCTGTAAAGCGGGGGATAACTGCTGCTGCTTGTCGTGTGTGGAGGGGTGATATTTGGCTTTAACCTGGCAAAGGTCTTTTGGTTCTTTGGATGAAAGTTGTCACGGGAGTGCATCGTTTCTATTCAAAAAGTGGTGTGAAAAAAAATTGCCTTTTTTTTCCCCGGTAAAAGAAAAGTCCCAGAATATGTCCCTAACCTTGTTCTATCCACCCCAGGGAGTCTCTTCCCTTAAGGGTGTAATACAGTCTGGCTTGCTGTGACACACCTAAGCACACACCAGTACACCATTGATGTTCTAGCTTATGGCTTTCCAAACCACCGTTTGCCTGAAGCTTGTGCTTTTATTCTCAGTCTGAGGCCATGTGCTGCCGAAGGACATAAAATTTAGATGGGCAGTGTGTAAATCTGAACGGAGCTGAGCTAGGCATTTGAGTGTCCACACATGGTGAGTTTCCTAGGGAAGGGTAGGTAGATACCTCTCCACCTGGGTTGCCCAGCTCTGGTGCTAAACTTTGCCATTAAACTGAAACACAGACCCCAACAAGAGCCTGGATGCAGAATCAGCGAGACAAATATCCAGTCTACTTAACAGCATGCATGCAACAATGAGCCTTGAGATACTTGCTGGAGGGAGGGTATGTGGCTTTGTGTAAGACACATTTGTTGTCTTGTATTTAGGAGTCTGCTGCATATATTTAAGGCTGTTTGTTTATGCCGACAAACATGGTAATTAAAAAACTCTGGCAGACTAGCAAATCTTTCCAGCACCTGAGAGCTGTGAGCAGCCTTTGTGGAAGTTAGGGGACTCTTTAAAGAGCTGTTGACTCCTGCTGGAAAAGCTGAGAAACATACTATTTAGAGAGAATCTTGCTTATTTATTTTGTCTTCCCAATGCATGGGATGGTTTTTTTTAATAATCTCTGGGGGATGTGTAGCTAATGGGCTTTCTGTGTGGTGCTGAGGTGTGAGCTCATGCTGTGTATGTTCCCCAACCAACATTAATTCTATATGGTTGAGGTGTCCATAGCACCCAGTTGGGATATTCTTGGGCTCTTAATTGTGGATATTTAATGTTCCACATCCAGCATAGCAATTTTTAAAGGGATCCACAGCAGCTAAATGGACCCTCTCAATGGAGGGGAGGGATAGCTCAGTGGTTTGAGCATTGGCCTGCTAAACCCAGGGTTGTGAGTTCAATCCTTGAGGGGGCCATTTAGGGATTTGGGGATTGGTCCTGCTTTGAGCAGGGGGTTGGACTAGATGACCTCCTGAGGTCCCTTCCAACCCTAATAATCTATGATTCTATGACCCATCCCATCTGTAATGCTAATATTTCCAATAGAAAATGTCTTCAGAAAATTAAAATTAAATCCTTCCCTCCCCTTCCAAACTTTTCATTCTTTCTGCCATTCCTTGGCAGCATTTGAACCATAAAGCCCAGGCATTTATCACTTCCACTAGATGATTGTACATGTCATTGCATCTCTCAAAGGGACTTGCCCCAGGTTTCACAGCAACTGAGTCAAGAAGAACCCAGGTTTCCTGACTCCCAGTCCAGCCATCTCCCACTTAGCTGTGAGAATGTAGCAGGCTGTTACAGTTAATGGGCAGAACTGCTCAAAGCAGGTACGGTCGTATGCCCTGCTCTGCTAATAATCTGAGGTGATGCTAGTTACACAGATAAAGAAGCTTGTTCTTTAAAAGCATGTTTAACCTGCCTGTGTCCCTCTAAGCTGGGAAACATCAGCAGTAGCACTGAACACACAGGCCCAGATCCTCAAAGGTCCCATGGGAATTGTAAATTTTAATTTTTGACTAGAACAAACTCCTTGGAAAATGTTGATATGTAAACTTTCATTGGTGTATGTGTGTGTCTGGTTTTTTTTAACCAGTCATAGAGCTCTAAATTTTTTCAGAGATCAAAATATTTCATTGCCGTATTTTTGAAACTTTGAAAAATCAATAAAAATAATTGAAATTCACACTAGCATTTTTTGCTGTTTATAACCAGCTCTATTTATTATGTAGAGGCTTGATACTTCTGCCACTGAACTGATGGGACATTTTGCCTTTGACTTCAGTGGATGCCAGCCCAGTTCCCTATGTACCAAAAGCATAGTTCCCCTCCACCACTCTAGGTCCAACCTCGTAAATGCTCGAAGGGAAACATTTAGCCAATGTCCTTCAGTAGCCAGTGCTCCAATAACAGTAATTGGATGAGGAAGTTAGTTAATGTGCTCCAGAGAACTATTTTATTAAGAGCAATTATTGGGTAAATTGATGTAATTAAGGAAACCAGACTCGTGCAACTCAGCAAGATCCTAAATGGACCAATCCATGATGACCTTTCAAGTCATTGAGTAGTAATACTCTCCTCTGACCCTCCTCCTGTACCCTCTTTCAGGTGTTTAATGGTGGGGCTGATGGATTCAGTATCTATCAATTAGCCTTTACTGTTGATTGGTCTGTAACATTGCTCTAATTTGGATCCAATGGATTGAATAATCCCAGCAGAGAAACCTGTTTCATGAGGTCAGAAGTGCGAACCATCCCCCATGTATCACTAACCCACTGTGCGATCTTGGGAAAATCACTTTTCTTATCCATGCCTCAGTTTCCCCATTTGTAAGATTGGGATGATGATGATGGCATACTTCAAAGGAACGTGATGAGGCTTGAGGGCAGGTCTACACTACAGCGGGGATTGATCCACTGGTGGTTGATTTAGCAGATCTAGTAAAGACCTGCCAAATCGACTGCAGATCGCTCTCCAGTTGACCCCTGTACTCCACCCCTGACGAGAAGAGTAAGGTAAGTCAACAGGAGATTTTCTCCCGTCGACCCCCGCGGTGTAGACCCAATGGTAGCTGGAGTCGTGTCGCGTAGGTTGACTTACTCCGGCAGTGTAGACATAACCTTGGCTTGCTCTGGTTTGTATGGCTCTTTGAGCTCCTCCGCGGAAAGGCGCTGCATAAGTGCACAGCGTGACTTAAAAAAAAAAAGTCACTAGGATTTTGCAGATGTTTATAATGTAGATTGATTTCTTTGACCAATACAAAGCTCAGGCCGCTGGGAGTGATGTGATGAACAGCTCCTCTACATGTGCTTGTGTGTACTTCAAATCCACAGAATGGCAAGAATTTTTATGCATCCACTTTTTGCCACTAGATGGCACCGTCTGCCAGAGAATGCAAACAGCTGCTCTCTGCTGGGCTCCATTTATGCGGCAGGTGCTGCACAGAGGGGATGGGCTCCAAAGGACCATCAGTCCTACGTATGGACAGACCGTAAACCCCGGTAATATGTCAGGTGCTGACGTTATGTGAGTGATTTTTTTTTTTAAAGTCTGCTGCTAGCAGGGGCAGAGCTTTTTGCTATCTGAGCAGACAGGTTGGGAATGCTGTGGAGGTAGCTTCCTCTGCCTCCAAAAGGGGAGAGGAGGTGCATACTATGCTCAAGCAAACCTCCTCCTCCCCATTCTTGCATGTGTGGGGTCGTTGAAGGGAGCATTGAGCATCCCTCTGCCAAAGCGTGGGGGTAGACTCTGATGTGGGACCTCAGAGGAGGAGCCTTGTGAATTAGCTATTCAAATTTATTTGCCAGGGAAGGGCTTTCCAAAATGTCACCCCCACCCCCCGCGTGTGAGTTGACTTGTCCTGACCTTTCATCACGGACGCTCAGTACCAAGGTCCCATTGCACCCATCCTGTGATGCAGCCCAGTGGTGGGCTGAGATGTGGCACTTCTGGCCCTGACTTCACAGCTAAGTGCTGGGAGAGAAAGCAGAACGTACCAGGGTAACGTTGTCATCTGCCTTTGTTGGGTGTGAACGGTTGCAGTGTCTATTCCCAGTAAAAACTAAATAACCCCTAAGGCAGGGTCTGGCTTTCCCTGGAGAGTGTCGATTATTATATCCTTGTTGATCTAAAGATGTAGTAAGTGCAGGCCTCCTGCTGCTCGTATAGACGTCTTTGGCCTTTACTTGCAAGTTCAATTAATTTTAGGGCACCTATTTCCCAAGTTACGCTCAAGCAGGAGTTAATGACACAACTGTACACCTCTAATAGCTGTTGCTTTGTTTTGCGTTGGCTAAGAACCAAATGGCTGGAATTGTGCATATCCTCCACTAGATGGCGCTCCAAGCATTGTATAGGGCGAGACTTAAGTCACAGGTGGTTTTCTCATACCAAATAATTATGGACGAGAATGCATCAGGCTCTGTTACTTTGTCCTTCATGCCCCTAGTTTTATCTTTCCCTGATCTATCTGCAGAGGTCTAATAGAGAGCACATGAAAGCTTTATAAGCAGAATGTCATGGTGTTATGGCAACATCTCAGACCTTTTGAATCCAGAAGCTTTTGTTCAAGTGTCTTGGACAAAATTGTGATTTTGGAAATTTTGCTGCATGGGGGAGAAAAGACTGAATTTTCCTTCTTTCTTTTAGATGCTGCAGGACTGCCCCAAAGCCCGCAGGGAAGTCGAACTCCACTGGAGGGCATCTCAGTGTGCCCACATTGTAAAGATCATTGATGTCTATGAAAACCTGTACCAGGGGAGGAAGTGCCTGCTTATAGTCATGGAGTGGTAAGTGTTGTGTGAGAGGAGAAACAAGCCAAATCCCTCCTCCCACTTGACCGCATCACTTCTCTCAGGGGAGGCCGTCGCTCTAGAGAGCTATGCAACCTGTGGAAAATGCCTGGGAAATCTTAGGATATTGGGGATCATCTAGAAAGAACTGGTGCCCAGGCTCTCAGTGCCTCATACCATGTGTGTTCTGAGCATGTGAATGATTGGCCGCCAACGCTTCTAAGTATTGGTAGCTGAAGGCTGGGCCATGTGCCTTTTGGAAAGGCCATGTCTCATGGATTCCCAGGATTTACCTCTGACCCTGCCATCACATTAATTCAAACATTTTGAAAGCAGCACAGCGTATTGGTCAGAATATGCGGCTGAGGGCCAGGAACTCCTGGGCTCTGACACCCCGGGTGGTTCTATGCAAGTCATTTTATCTCTCTGTGCCTCAGTTTCCTCATTTGTAATATGGATTTTTTTAATACATGTTCACATCATGGCGTGAAAATATTCCTTAACGTTTGTAGAATGCTTTATGATCTTTGAACTGAAACAGAATTTGCTATAGAAATGCACAAGATTTTTTATTATAGCCTTTGAGAATTGTTATGTATGAGGTGGGAAGGTTTGATTTCTAACCTCAGTGTGTAGGGGGAGTTCTTGTAATGACTGAGGCGGCGTTGGTAGGGGGGAAATGGCCTTCTATGATCAGGGAAAAACAAAGCCACTGAGAGATGTAGTAGTTTGGCATTCAAGAGCCAGATTTTCCAAGTGCTCAGCACCCAGAACTGGGGCCGGAGTGTGAGCTGCTGGTTGCGGAGTCATTTGGAAAATCTGGAGCTAGGTAAGCAGGCGTATGGCCCGTGGATCCTTATTTTTCTTGTAACAGAACCCATCATATTCTCACATGCAAAGGGTTCTTCATAAACCAGAGCAGCTTTTGCCATGCAAAAGGTGTTGGTAGCTTTTGAAGTGCCAGCCGTGCTGTCATGTGTGGGGCTGAGCTGGTTGTTGGGCAGCAGTGGCTGTCAGACCAGGGGCACACCACCGGCAAGGAGCAGGGAAGAGAGTGACAGGCTGGTGTTCACAGCAATGTCTGAGCGAGTCTGGTGCTCTCAGAAGTTTGATACGGGGAAGGAGGAATGAAGGGGAAAGTATCGAAACCACATCCCAACCGCAGCTGTGATTTTTAATGCAGCTTCCTTGCCAAAACGTCTCCCGTGGCACAGGCCAACAGATTGTCAGGGGACGGGGAGGGGGAGACAGAGGAGCCGTTCAGGGTTTGCAAAGGTTAAGCTGCTGATCTGTTGTGCAAGAGCCTTCTGAGTTCTCTGTGTGGGAAGATTCTTCCAATACTCGTGCTGAGATCCCGGGCATCCGCTGGCAGAGAAGGTTTGAGAAGCTCATCTGTGTATGTGGGGAGACAGCGACGTCTGAACGAACAATAGGAAGCCGGTCACTGCGCTGTCAAATGCGCGTGTGAAACCAGTTGAAGCATTGCTTTAATAGCCACCTGCTATTTTAAAGCTAGCCTGAGCGTGATAGACTGGAATAGGCTTACACACTGCCAGGATGGGCCCTGTATAAGATGGAAAGTAACGAAAGAGGAAACAGACACGGTTGCAGTGTCCCATACAGCCCTGTGACTCAGGTATGTTCGTGTCTCCGTTCAGATCCAGGGCGTTTGGAACTCAGTACTTGGCTGTGCAGCTGTTAGAATGGACACACATTCTCTGTCCTCTTCTGTACCCTCTATCGCATAGCTCGGCTCTGTGTTCGTTATTTGTATCGGGGATAGTGCTGAGAAGCCTGTTTGAGATTTGGGCCCCATTGTGCTAGTCGCTGTGTGGACACGTACCAAGAGACAGTTCCTACCCCAAATCGCTAGACGAGACAAAGAGAGGAAATCTCGTTTCCCGTAGATGAAGAGCGTGGGCACAGAGAGGCTAAGTGGCTTGCTCAGGGTCACTCAAGGAGTCTGGTAGAGCTGGGAACTGAGTCCTCAGCCAGTGCTTTAGCCCCAAGACCTCTGTATCCATCTGGCTGTTGGAGGAATATGGAAGTTAGCTTTGTATTCAAATATTTTAGCTGCATCGTTCACTCTGCATAACTTGGGCTAGTGGCTTCAAAAGCCAGAACTCTTCAGGGAGACCAAAGCCATCGGGCTGAGGCCTGGGGTCTGTGAAATCAGTGGGAGCTGCCGGGGACAGAGCCTCTTTGAGCACCAGGGTGCTGCTGAGTTTTGTCCCATTCGCCCTTGTGCTCAGTCAGGCCTGGTCTACACTACGCGTTTAAACCGGTTTTAGGAGCGTTAAACCGATTTAACGCCATACCCGTCCACACTAAGAGGCCCTTTATATCGATATAAAGGGCTCTTTAAACCGGTTTCTGTACTCCTTCCCAACGAGAGGAGTAGCGCTAATATCGGTATTACCATATCGGATTAGGGTTAGTGTGGCCGCAAATCGACGGTATTGGCCTCCGGGCGGTATCCCACAGTGCACCACTGACCGCTCTGGACAGCAATCTGAACTCGGATGCAGTGGCCAGGTAGACAGGAAAAGCCCCGCGAACTTTTGAATATCATTTTCTGCTTGCCCAGCGTGGAGCTCTGATCTGCACGGGTGGCGATGCAGTCCCAAATCCAAAAAGAGCTTCAGCATGGACTGTACGGATGTGATCGCTGTATGGGCAGACAAATCTGTTCTATCAGAGCTCCATTACAGAAGACGAAATTCCAAAGCATTTTAAAAAAATCTCCAGACAGAGGCCATAGCGGGACTCAGCACACTCCTGCGTGACAAGCGTAACGGAAAGCCAAAGAATCAAATGGATGCTCATGGAGGGAGGGAGGGGGACTGAGGACTCCAGCTATCCCACCGTCCCTGCAGTCTCTGAAAAGCATTTGCATTCTTGGCTGAGCTCCCAATGCCTGTAGGGTCAAACTTATTGTCCGTGGTGATTCAGGGCATAGCTCGTCAATTTACCCCCCGCACCCACCCCCAGAAGGAAAAAGGAAAAAAATCGTCTCTTGACTCTTTTAAATGTCACCCTATCTCTACTGAATGCTGCCGATAGACGCGATGCTGTGGCAGTGAACGGTAGCATCCTCGCCCCCCCTCCTTGGTGGCTGATGGTACAATATGACTGATATCCATCGTCATCATCAGCCTTGTGGCAGATGGTATAGTACAGAAGGACTGGTGTCCGTCCTCATCATCAGCCCATGAGTGCTCCTAGCTGGTCTCCTGGTCATTCCCAGTAGATGGTACAGAACGGCTGGTAACCGTCTTCATCATAGCAACAGGGGGCTGAGCTCCATCAGCCCCCGCCCTTCATGTGTAAAGAAAAGATTCTGTACTGCCTGGACTATCATAGCAGCGGGATGCTGGGCTCCTCTCCCCCACACTGCTTAATGTCCTGTCTGGACTATCATAGCAGCTGGAGGCTGCCTTCCCCTCATTTTATCTCACTAACAAGTCACTGTTTCTTATTCCTGCATTCTTTATTACTTCATCACACAAATGGGGGGACACTGCAACGGTAGCCCAGGAAGGCTGGGGGAGGAGGGAATCAACAGGTGGGGTTGTTGCAGGGACACCCCCTGTGAATGGCATGCAGCTCATCATTTCTGCAGGATCTGACACGGAGTGGCTGTGCTCACTGGTTCTCTAGTACACTTGCCCCATATTCTAGGCAGGACTGATTCTATTTTTAGATACCATAAAGGAGGGATTGACTCAGGGAGTCATTCCCATTTTTGTCTTTTGCACCCCTGGCTGATCTCAGCCAGGGGCACCTATGACAGCAGCAGATGGTACAGCACAGAAGGACTGGTAACCGTCATCTCATTGCCAATTTACAATGGCATGGTAGACAGTACAGACTGGTAACCATCTCTGCTATCATGCAAAAGCAAATGAATGCTGCTGTGTAGCACTGCTGAATCGCCTCTGTCAGCGGCATTTAGTACACATACGGTGACAGTAACAAAAGGCAAAACAGGCTCCATGGTTGCCATGCTAATGGCGTCTGCCAGGGCAATCCAGGGAAAAAGGGCGCGAAATGATTGTCTGCCGTTGCTTTCCCAGAGGAAGGAGTGACTGATGACATTTACCCAGAACCACCCGCGACAATGATTTTTGCCCCATCAGGCACTGGAATCTCAACCCAGAATTCCAAGGGGCGGGGGAGACTGCGGGAACTATGGGATAGCTACGGAATAGCTACCCACAGTGCAACGCTCCAGAAATCGATGCTAGCCTTGGACCGTGGACGCACACTACCGAATTAATGTGCTTAGTGTGGCCACGTGCACTCGATTTTATACAATCTGTTTTACTAAACCAGTTTATGTAAAATCGGAATAATCCCGTAGTGTAGACGTACCCTCAGTCTGCCGACTGCCGGCCACCCAGCTTGTCAGGTGACTGACTGGCACAGGAGCTTGTGCGCTGGTGTGACCTGAGCGCACAGGCTGGGTGGAACTCTGAGTTCAATGCCTCCTTACTTGTGTGTTTGAATGTAGCTCCGGTGGCTTTTGCTGAAAAGTAGGCTAGCTAGGCTGGAAACTTGTGGTGTTTCTAGCGCAATCTGCTCTCTTTATTGTAAAGGTGCCTCCGTATGGTTGCTCTCATGTGGCCAGGAAATCCACAGGTGCTGGCCCACTGCCTGCCTGCAGCGGAGGGAGTCCTCTGCTGTGCAGTCTCTCTTGGCTGCTTTCTGAAGAGGGGAGAGAGGCCTGGAAATGGAAGGGTTGCAAAAGGGGCAAACTTGGAGGCGGGGTGTGGGAGGAAGGGAGGTTAATCTCCCTGAACTTGGAAACAAAGCCAGAAATGTCGCAAGATCTCTCACCCCCTGCAATGTGTATTGGGGCATCTCCCCAAAGCTCGGTGCGCGACTCCTGGCCGTGTTTGGCTTGGAATGATCAATGAGGATCTTGAAGGCCCACTGGAGAGGCCTGATGGGTGGGGGAGGTAGCGGCTACACCTTTAACTCCACTTGTTTCTGTATTTCAGCTTGGATGGTGGGGAGCTCTTCAGTCGAATTCAAGATAGGGGAGACCAGGCCTTCACGGAACGGGGTATGGACGGGACCGGGGGCTTTTTTTTAACCCCTTGGCTGTTTTATGTTGGTTGAGTGACAATGTCTTGCCTTAGAGCTGGTTGGAACTTCTGCAAACTCCCCCCTCCCCCCCCCCAACAAAAATGTGAGTAATTTTAAGAGAACCTGATTCTTTTCCCCAGAAAAATGTTGGAAAGGAAAAAAAATTCCATTTTCACTGAAATTTTTCCTTGGGAAGGGAGGCAAGATTGTTTCCCAGCCAGCTCTAATCCTGCCTGAATCTCAGATTTGTGTGCACCCGCACTCTCCAGCCACCTTGCAGCTAAGTGTGAGAGCAGAGCTTCCGGCTATCCAATTCCCTTCCTCTCCCCATGTCCCAAAGTGGCAGGCAGTGGTCTCCGTTAGCCGTCCTGAGCTCAGCCTACTGAACAGTCTAGGGTCAAAGCCAGTGGCTGGTGCTCCCTCAAATCCCTCGTACTGGAAGTGATTGTAGCAGGTCTGCTCTCTTCGCGGGCAGGGCCCGTGTGAAGAACCCTGCTCGGAAAGGGAGACTTCAGGCACAAGAGCTTCTTTGCTTTCTGACTCTGAGGGTTTCTCTGTGGCGCTCTCCAGCTCTTGCCTTCAGAGATGCACTTGTATCACCTTGGGGTGGGGTGGGGGGTGGCTTTACTTTAAATTGCTGAGTTTTAAATACTTTTACATTCTCTTTAACTCCTCTAGAGGCTTCAGAAATAATGAAGAGCATTGGAGAAGCCATCCAGTACTTGCACTCGATTAACATAGCACACCGGGATGTTAAGGTACTGAGCGCCTAGCGGATGCTAGAGAGTGTTCAAGGTCTTTGCCCCTAGCGGACGGCCCTCTGCTTGCACGACCCCCAGTGTCCTGGCCCACATAACATTGTCCAATCCAGAGGAGTGCTGCAGCCACTCCCTAGCTTGTGTTTAAGAGGCCCACTGAGGTTAACCGGCCTCAAGTAACTTGTGCTTTTTGAAAGGCAGGAGAGTTGCGGGATGGGGTGGAAGAGTGATGCGGCTCATGGCTTCTGTTGGCACCTTTCAAACAAGAGCTGACAGCTGTACTCTTGTACTCCTGCCTCCGTCAGTATGGGGACATGACCCTGCGGATCAGGAGCTGGACCCTTCCAAGGTTGGGGCGTTCGGACCATAGGTTTTCGGTCTGGGCACTATCTCTCTGTACATGTCTATGGGAACGGCCTCCGTGAAGGCAGAGGTCAGCTGGGGAAAGTTCCAGCCCAGTTCAGCTCCGGCTGGCCTTTGGGTTTCATTGCAGGCTACCTGCAGAGATCAGTCAGAGCCCATAATGAAGACGGTGAGAGGGTGGCTGGTTTGGCTGAGGGGGAAGCGGATAACTTGCTGAAACTGAAGTCTCCTTGACTCTGGGGTGTGGACCTGGCCCTTATCATTTCCCCTGCCCTATAGGGTGAAGTCCATTGAAACAATGAGTTCTTGTAAAAATGGCATTTCCTTTCTGTAAGAGCAGCAGAATTCTTAAAGGGCGAGGTCTGTATTGATCTAGAATTCACTTGTAAGCAGGCAAGACTTCCTTGTTCATATGGTCTTGTATTTTCATATAGCATCTGTCTTCCCAAAGAACTTTGTATACTGGGGTGTGGTGCCATTCATAAACCAAAACCCTCCATCCACCTCTGAAACGCAGCCACCCCACAGCAGCTGTTCCGCAGTCGCACGACACCGCTGCCCAGGGCAGGAAGCAAAGAGGAGTCCCACGTCCAAATGAAACCACAGGGAATTTTGCAGAAGCAGAATACAGTTACTTTGATTGGCATTTCCCCAGGGTATTGGGGCTAAACACCCTCAATTGGCAACAGATTTACAAGTTGCAAAGGTGCACGCAGTTCCCTGAGAGATGCAGCTTCCTGGTTGAGGAGATTATGGTGTGGGAGGGGGTGGAGAGAGAGCTGTCAAGAGAAGCACGAAAACTGAAGATCTAAAATTGTGTCGGGAAAATCAGTGCAAGTTACCTGAATAGTACCAAGCCCCTGGGGCAAGGGATGGGTTCAGGAAGGGCTTTGTGAGACTTGCCCTTCCCTGTTGATTATACAACTCCACACTGCCAATGTCCGCACCCCTCCTGTTAGCTCTTCAGTGTCAATTGGTGTGGGAGACAGTGCTCTCTGCGGAATATCCCAGGTCTCGCTCGCTGGCTTGTAACAAATCTCAGAAGTTGTAGATCCTTACCTGAATGTATTGGGGTTTATAGAACTGGCCCGGAAGTCCCACTAACCGTGCCGTATCTTCACACTTCTGCTTCTGGACTTAGCTAGGACCTGGAAGGCTCAGGGGTGCGAGTGGGGAGAGAAGGGATGATTCTGGGATCTCTGATACGTGACCCACTTGATTTGTTACAAATCAGGTCTTGCCCTAGGGAGGGAAAAATCAAGCAGCAAAGTGCTGAGAGTTGAGTTGCAATGGGGTGGATGGAATCCTCTCTGGCTCACTTCTAACCACATGACTCCCACTGGTATGTTCATGGTCAAACCTTCAGTGACTCTGACATGCTAGCACTGTTCTAATGCTGCCCCTGGCTATGTGGGAGGTAGGAGCCCGGAGGACTTGGCCAGCACTTAGTTTGCTTTTTATTCATTGTGTTTTCACAGCCAGAAAACCTCTTGTACACCTCGAAAAGGCCAAACACTGTACTGAAACTCACCGATTTTGGCTTTGCTAAAGAAACCACCACACACAACTCCCTGGCCACGCCGTGCTACACACCTTACTACGTGGGTAAGTCACCGGGGAAGCTGAGATGCCTCGCCCCTTTCCAAGGAATGGGGGTTACAGGCATCCAGACTGTCCCGGTATTGCTGCTGTTTTGTGCAGGGGAGGCCAGGAGCTGTGGATTCAGAGACTGTAAGGCCAGAAAGGGACCCACAGTGATCATCTAGTCTGGCTGCTAGTGTATAACACAAGCCAGAGAACCGAAGGGAGTAGTTCCTGCATTAGGCCCATAACTTCAGTTTGAACTATAGCTGTAGCGGGGTGTAGGGTTGGGCCTGAGAAGCAGAACTCTGATCCAGACCGCGTTCTTTGGGGTGTTCAGCTCTGAAAGTTCCGGTATGGGGTGCAGAGTTGGAAAGGCTGTGGGTTCCCAGCCCTACTGCCGTGTTAAAATCCAAACTCCTCTGCTGGGCAACCCAGGGGCCTGGTTTCATAGCAGACATGCCCTGGAGATCTGTTCCGCTGTGGTCCCTGCTCAGGAGCTGATGGTGACAATTACAGCCAGGTATATTGCAAATGCCATCCCAGGTCCTGTGCCAGGTGTGGTAAGCAGGGCAGGGGCATGTGTATTTCCTCTTTCTGCAATGCACCTAGCACACATCAGGGCATTGTATAAGCAATTCACAGTGTGGGCACGTGAGACTCTTCCTGGCACTTGCCCCACACAGCTCTGTGAATGCCCCTCTGGCCTGATGTGTAGCACCCCTTGTTAGTCTAGTCCTGGCTCCCCTGGCACAGCGTGGCAAGAGGACCTATATAATTAGGTCCTTTCCAAGAGCAGGGCCTCTCTGGAGCACCTCATCAACTGTGCTAAACTGCGTCTACTGTCAAATGGCTCAGGATTGGAGTGATGGGTCCATCAAACCCCTGGTCTCAGCCTGCGTTAGCGCTCCTCCCTCCAGAGGCATCACTTCTGTGTTTAACCCTGTAACCTCCTTGCACAACATCTCTGACTGCCTTGTGAATTTTTCTTTCTTTCTTTCTTTCCTCAGCCCCGGAGGTGCTGGGCCCGGAGAAGTACGATAAGTCCTGT
Organism: Mauremys mutica; assembly: GCF_020497125.1. Lineage (NCBI taxonomy): Eukaryota > Metazoa > Chordata > Testudines > Geoemydidae > Mauremys > Mauremys mutica. The sequence goes on from NC_059075.1 coordinate 139,493,276, forward strand.
GACATGTGGTCCCTGGGCGTCATCATGTACATTTTGTAAGTAAGCGGTTTCCCCTGTACCATCCTGATGAGCATCGCTCATGCATAACCCAGGGGAGCTGCAGCTTCTACCCTCTCAGTATCCATCCCCAAGCAGGCTCGCAGGGCACTCCCTGGGTGAAACATGCAATGTCCTTTCCCTGAGTCTGGCCAAGCAGCATGCCGGGAAGGCTGCACTAGGTGCATGCATGAACATCTGACTTCCTTCTCCTCCTTCTCCACTGCAGAAAGACACCAGCCTGGGATGGTTCCCTGTGGACCCCGCTTTGCCGTTCAGTGCGTGCTGACTGACCCAGACCTACCCAGGACAAATGACTCTCTAGAGCAGTGAAATGATTGTGAATATTAGAGATGGGGGCAAACTTATTGGGTCACGTAGGGCACGTCTACACTGGAATAAAAGACCTGTGGCATGGCCTTGGCTGTCCGGGGACAGCTGGCTCGGGCTGCGGGGCTATCAATTGCTGTGTAGATGTTTGGGCTCAGGCTGGAGCCGGGCTCTGGGACCCCTCGCCTCTCTTGGGGTCCCAGATCTCAGGCTTCAGCCCAAGCCCAAACATCTACACAGCAATTTTAGAGCCCCATAACCCGAGTCCCGCAAGCCTGAGCCAGCTGAGCTGTGCCAGCCGTGGGTGTTGAACAGCTGTGTAGATGTACCTTTAGGGCCAGGCTTTTAAAGGTATTTGGGCACCTAAAAACACAGAGAAGAGCCTAATGGGGTTTTCAAAAGCACCTGAGCTCCTAATTCCTGTTCAGATCACTGGGAATTAGGTGCCTAGGTGCTTTTGACAATCCCACTAGGTGCCTATCTGCATATTCAGGCACCTAAAGACCTTTAAAAATCCGGCCCCTAGTCTCTCTAGTCCAAGCCAGTGCAGGATTGTTCCTTGTCGTACAGTGTCCTTGTCTAGTGCTCAGCCGGGCCTATTTGCAAAGCAATGGGGTTCCCACGCGCCCCTTGCAGAAATATTCCAGAGACTAACAGATCTCCCTGCTGGTGAGTTTTTCTTGTTTTAGGCCTAAAATTTCCCCTTTCTTAGATAGACCTGATTACCCTCATAGAGGTAGGGATAACCCACTTCAGCTATCCAAGGATGCTGTCGGGCAAGCTAGCCAGACCTGACCTCAGCTTATAATACAAGCAAGGAAACTTGTTCTAGTAAGTTTCTAATGCAGTCTAAAGGATTTCCCCTCTGCAGCTCACTTCATTACTTTCTCTCTCTTTGGCTTAGGCTGTGTGGGTATCCCCCTTTCTATTCCAACCACGGTCTGGCCATTTCTCCAGGCATGAAAAAACGGATCCGAATGGGCCAATATGAATTTCCCAACCCTGAGTGGTCAGAAGTGTCCGAAGAAGGTAAAAGCTGAGGCAGAGTGTCTGCTCCATGCACGTGTGTATCCCCGCTACCCGAACATACTGCAGAAGCCGTGCCTGGACCACCTGCGGTGAAATCTCAAGGGACTGGGTGTTCCGATATTGGCAACGTGGTTTCCCTTTCCTGGGGCGTGTCAGGCTTGTAGCTATAATGCCCAATGGGAAAGCTCAGCCTGTGTGTGCCTGCGATCTCCAGGTGTAGAACAAGGCCTTGCCTAACGTGGGGATTTGTCCTGTTGCAGCCAGCAGTGTAGCTGTACGGGTGCAGGCCCCTGGTGTAGATAGGTGAAGCTGTGACTTACGCTGGTGCCATATAGCCCATTTGAACAGTGGCTTTGCCTGTCTATACTAGGGCTTAGCGCCTGTCACAGTTCAGGGCTGCTGCATTAATGTTCTCCCTCTATGGTCCTCCAAGGGCACCCCCTCTCCGGTTCCTGGCTCCCCTGGCCATCAGCTCTCTTGAGGGGACCCGTGTCTCTCTCCCTCCTGACTAGGGCATTTCCCAGGCTGAATGGCTCCCTGCTTTCATCGTGTTATTCCCAGCAGAGACAGGCTGCCCACAGCTGGAGATACCACACAGCTCTTTTTATGCAAGTCTTTTTTTTATTCTTAAGGTAAAAATGTTCCAGAGAAAACATGTTAAAAACAATACCCGGCCCCCCCCCAACACTTACTTACTATTAAGCTTAGCGGCATTCACCCCAATCCAAACAGGGGCTCTGGCAAGAACAATCCTTCAGCACCCCAACCAAGCTGCTTCCTTGTGGCTTCAAGTTCACCACAGCTTAGAACAAGCACACAGTCTGATGGGCCCTCTGTGTGCCCAGTCCTTCCTACCCTTCACTAAGGATTGGGGCCCTCTGTGGACCAGGGGGCTTGTCTGTTTGCTGAAACAGGAGGAAGGCCCTGAGCCTGGTTAAAATGAAGCTATTCATCCAAAAATCGTTTCTTTGTCTCTTGGTCCCTTGAGAATCCAGTCAGGACTAGTAAAGGTGCACCTCTCCAGGGGGGTGGCTTCAAGGGGCTGATAAGGAGAAGTGCACCTATACTAGTCCCAACTGGAGCATCCCTCTCCTCCTAGAGAAGGTACATACAATTCTACAATAACACTCACATGATTCCCTGTTTAATAACAGTGGACTCCAAAGGTCCCTTATTTAATAAGGTTTGTCCAGGATGTTACAAGATACTATCAGTCTGTCACAGCACCCATGGCTTCAACTGGGGCAAATCCCTAGTGTAGACCAGGCCAAAGAGACCAGTGGAGGTTCCGGTGGTTGCTAGGGCATAGCGAACCTTGGGGAAAATATATATCCTAAGTGCTGCTTTTAATTAAAACCTCCCCTCCCACCCCTCCAGTTAAACAGTTGATCCGGAACCTGCTGAAGACGGATCCGACCCAGCGCATGACAATAACAGAGTTCATGAACCACCCCTGGATCATGGTAAGTGCGCGGCTTTCTAGAGGCGAGACACGGAGCCCCGGAAATGGGGCAGCTGCTGGAACTGAGAAATGGGACGGCAGGGACTTTTATTGGAGGCTCATCCTTTGTCTCTCTTACCCTCCCCTCTAAAGCAATCAATGCAGGTGCCCCAGACGCCGCTGCACACTAGTCGAGTCTTGAAAGAAGAGAAAGACTTGTGGGAGGACGTCAAGGTAAAAACTCTGAATCACTTCTGCCCCTGACCCACCTCTGTTCCAGGAGGCACAGCTGGTACAGCCTGCTCTCCAAGTGCCTCAGCTCAGTGGACATGAACATCATGCTTGGCGAGACTGTGGGGAGCCAGGTCACTGGCCCCTGCCAGCTGTACCCTGCGCCCACCTGGAGTAGCTTGCAGGATCAGGGCCTTGATTTGCTGCACTAAATTTAGTGCTACTAAAGCAAGCTTCCTTACACAGAACCTGCATGGGAGAGAAGAGAGTATTGGGAGGGACGAGCTGCTTTTCACAGCCCATTTCTATTTGAGTCCTGGAAATAGGAAATTAGTGAAATCAAGGGGCTGGAATACTTTTGTATCCACATGCTAAAAAAAGAAAAAGTGTAAACTCGTGATTAGTGGCCGTGCAGAGCCTTTTCTCCGCTCTTTCCCACCAGCAGCCTTGGTGTGGTGTGAGCCCTGGATGTGCTCGTAATGACTGTGTTGTTACTGTAGCACGTTTTTTGGCTGGGTTTCCAACCTGACCTGGAGGCATGAATGGATGATTGTCTTTGTGGCCTCTTCAATCCTCTGCACATCTGCTGAGGCTAATAATAAAGGTGTTTCTGTCTGTGATGTGAGCATGAAGAACTGCATGGAGGTGACCAGCTAATTTCACTTGCTGTGGACCACTAGACCGCTGTTGGATAGTAACAGGGATCAGGTTGGGGAATGGCCGGCACTGTGTTGTGTTGGAAAGGGCTACTTTGTCCACTAGCAACCGAGCCACAGACCACCAAGTCGGAATGCTTAGTGGTGTGTGAAATCATTTGGTCCAAGGAACAAGACCTAGATTATAGGGTGAACAAGAGCCAATGGCTGGATGTTAGAAGCTAGACAAATTAAAGCAGGAAACAAACCACAGATTTGTAACAGTGATGGTAATGAACGACTGGGACAGCTTCCCAAGAGACGTGGTGGATTCTCCATCGCTAGACTTAACATCGAACTTGGGATGCCTTTCTAAAATGATGTGTGTGTTCAATGACACGTGAATAGAACCACTGGGTGAAAGTCTCTGACCTGTGCTATGCAGGAAATCAAATGACCACAGTGGTCTTGTCTGGCCTTAGGATTTATGAATGTCTTGGGTAGGGGTACACGTGTGTATGGGCATGGACAATGGACATGGGCCCAAGTGCAGGGGTTCTAGCATCAATGTCAGATGCCCCCATCGCTAACCAGGCCCTGTATTTTACTTGGTGTTTCTAGGAGGAGATGACGAGTGCCTTGGCCACCATGAGAGTAGATTACGAACAAATTAAGATAAAGAAAATCGAAGACTCCTCCAACCCTTTGCTCATGAAGAGACGAAAGAAAGCGAACCCCTCTGAGCCGACAGCACTCCCCCACTGAGGGCCCCCTCCGAGCCCTGCCTGGCTGTTGAGAAAGCAATAGTATATATATATTTTTTAAGAAAAGGACAAAGACGGACTTCATCAAAATGTGGAATTCCGACATTTATACCAGACGTGTTGTTTTTTAGCTACCCACCCTTGTATCTGGCCTTTTTGGCGCAGGTGAGGAGATGGCCCCTGTGAGATACACACATCTTTATTTTTGGCCTGAGAGTTGAACAGCTCCGGTAATTCATCGTTTTTTTGGTTAATATTTTTTTCCTTCTTCCTTACAAAGACATGGAAATTCCTGTGGCGACCTTTTTAGGGTATATAATATATAAATATTTTTTAAAACTACTGTAATGCTGAAACCCAGACAGTATGTTTCCCGTGCAAAGCGCTGGCTAGAGATGAAGGCTTCTGGCTTTTTTGCCTAGTGCTGATGAATTAGCCCCTCAGGTGAGCCTCTGGTAAACACAGGCTGAAGCAAAGAGGTTCGGGGATAGGAACATTCTATGTGGCTTCTAGACCCTTCCACGCTCCTTTTCTTAATTTATCTTCAGGGGCTGGTGGTTTGGGGGGGTCTTGGGAGAGCCTGTGGATCTGGAGCACCTTTTCAGGCCTGGAAAATTTCTTTTTAAAGGCGTCGTGGCACAAATCCCCACTAAACAGGAAGCCTTGGCTCTAACGGTGCATGCACAGGGTTATTTTCAATTACCATTGTGTGTGTCTGGGCTGTGTGTGTGTATACGTCTGGGGGGCCTGTAGTTTGTATGTGAGTCCATGCACGCACTGGGATGTTCTTTCTGGATGAATATATGGGGTCTGTAACATGCCTGGAATTCAATTCTGATCTCAGGGGGCTTTTTGCGGGAGGGATGACGATGCCTCTAACAAATTCACTACAGCCACCCCAGCCTTCGTGGGATTAGACCAGAAGCACCTAAAGTAGATGCCCCATTGTCCAGTTTTCATTACTGTCCCATGCTGTGAGCGCCGAGCCCGTGGCAGGGTCCTGCCCTGTCTTTCTCTGGGCTCCCGTGCCCTTGGCTCGATGTGCTGAGCATGGCAGTCCAGAACCACCACTTAGCATCAAGTTGCACCTCTTCTAAACCTGCAGTGGAGGTGAAAGCAGACAGGGACAAGCCCCCCCTGCAAGTCCCCCTCTCCTCAGGGGGCCCCAGCACTTACCATTGAGCCTGTGGGAGGCTGAGCCCTTTCACTCACCCCAACTAACCTATTCCTGCCCCCCTCTGATGGGGGAAACACACTTACCCTGCATCGGGGAAGCAGGAGTCAAATGGGGCACTTCCTCCCCACCCCCTTTCTGAGCCATCGGGCTGGTGACAGCTGTGGATTTCAGTTCCTGCCGTGCTGCGGCATTTGCTTAAGCTCTTCGGCTGTTACTTACCCCCAGTGGCAAGAAGTCACTATGGGAAGAAGCCGGTCAAGGTCCCACCAAGAAAACCAGCTGACTCAGGCATGGATGGGAGAAATTGGGAACGTATCTAAAAGATCAGTCGGGCTTCAGTCTTGTTCAAAGCTTCAGCTGGGGCTTGAGCACTGAGCCCTTCCCTTCTTTCTCCTCTCCCCAGCCCCCTGGGCTCACAGTGAGCTCCCCTCTTGAATCCCATCCCTGTTTGCCCCCGTGCTACCAAAGGGGAAGGCAGTCCCCGACTTCATCTGCGCCCCCACCACCTCTCCACTCCCGGTGGTGTTTGCAACCAGTCTCTACTCCTGGGAGCAGAATAGCTTCCCTGAAGTCTTTAGTCTGATTCTCCTCCCCCGCCCCACCACACACCTTTTGTCACATTGTTTCACTGTGTTTTAATGTGTTCAAACAAAAAACATTTTTTTATGGAAATGTTTAGTTTTTAGGTGACATTTTAGGCACTGTATGGAATTTGAATTTGTTTTAAAGACAAGTTTTTAAATTTTTTTTTTTTGGGTCTGTTGGCTTATACTAATCCTTCTGGTCTGCTTTTCCCTCTTTCGGATTAAAGACACTTCATGCGTCACGCAGTCTTCCTCCTCCTCCTTGCATGTGTGGTAGAGTGGAAAGCGGCTTGTTACTCCAGATTGGCTTCTGGTGATCTTCACAGTGCAGTACTCAGGGCTTCATTTTTTCCCCAGAGGGGCTGAGCACAATGCTGGGTGGGATTCACCCTGAGTCTGAGCCAAAGCCGAGTAAAGTCCAGGGGAAAAGCTCACTGACTCTGGCTCCAGCTCTCCAGGCACAGGGCCTATGCACCACTTATTTTGACAGCTTGAATGGGATTGGAGTGTGCATAGACCTTGTTCTGGCTGTTTGCGCACGGGTGGATTTTACTCCATTGATTTCAGTTGGAGATGTGCGGATGCTTGGTTTTCCTGCAAATCAATCCCTGATGTGGCCATTGCCACTGCTCTGTGCAGGTGGGACTCCGGGACCCCATGTGGAGCTCAGAGCAGGTTTCAGGCCAAAGTGTCTTCATTTACCCTGGCTAAACAAATACTGGTTCAAAATTTTTTCTTTTTTTCCTGCATCATAGTGCGCCCCTGGACTCTGATTCCCTCCTCCCCCCCCTTGCAGTGGGGATGGATTTTGCTCAGAGGTGAGGACAGTCCTCGCGGCTGGTGCTCAAAGCAGTAGAATTACAGGGGTGGGTTAGCTCAGGATCATCCCCCTTCCTTGTCATTGTGCATGGAACATTGCGCTGCCCAAACCCTTTGGGTTGGGGGCTGGGTGACTCGGGGCCCAGTGTGAAGTTCTGATCCGATTATTGTGAAATGGTGGGCATGGGGAGGGGAGAGTTGTATGCACTCACATTCTTACCAAGTGTTTGCAAGTGGCTTCCCAGTTCACCCACCCCACGGTGGGACAGGGGCTGGACCCGGAAGTGTCGGCTTGATGGGACATGGCATCGGCAAGTAGTACACGGAAGAGCCAGCAGAGGGAGTTGTTCATCCAACGTTGGCTCAGCTCCTGTAATGGTTTGATTTTCAGCCACATCTGAAGCTGGGATATAGAAAGGGGAAGGGGGTCTAACCGTGCACTGGAAGAGGGTCTCAGATGCTCACAGGCAGCTGCAGATCCTGAGGGAAAAAAAAGCTCCTTTCCTTTTTGGGATTCATTTGCCAGCTCTCTTTGTATTGATTATTGGAGATGGGACAGCAAAGGCAATTAGCAGTGCATTTGGTGCTGGTCTTTCCTTCTGCTGGGAGAGGGCTGAGGGGGTCTGAACAAAGCGACCGGCTCTGCTGGTGGATGAACATGGCCCCTCGTGCTATGCAGCTCTTCGGAAACTCTCAAACCTTGGGAGACTGCTGCAGCTCAGCTGCTCGGCTCGAAGCTCTCTCTGCTGCTGCCAGTGAGGCAAGCGCCACCATGCACACAACCCTGGGGCTGCCTCTGCAGCTGCTCTCTCTGCCTTTTTCTTTGGCGGTTGCTGAGTCTTCCTGCTGCGGCCAATGATGTGAAGAGGAGAAAGTCCCGGGGTCCACCAACGCCCTCCTGGGCTTCAGCCAATAAAAGTGTTGTGAGGCTAAACATACGAAAGATAGTGAGGCACTCGGAGGCTATGGTAATGGGAGGTACACAAGTACCTAAGAGAGACATGGGGTGACCTACTCGTGGCATGGTTATTTCTCTCCCAACCGTTGCTTTTTAATCTGAACCTGTCACTTGAGTTCTTTACTTCCGTCAGTAAATTCTGAGGAAACTGATGGGACAAAGGCCAGCTTGGCAGTGCTGGGTTTTTATAAGAAGGTACCAAGCAGAAGCTCAGGGCAGGGAGCAGCAGTGGCTGTGGTGTAGGGCAGAGAGCCCTTTGTCACAATGCAGTGGACTGTCAGAGGTGCGTGGGTATGAGCTCTGCGGAAGGCTATGGGCGAGAACAGCCCCCCCCCCCACTCTGACTTTCAGCTTCCCACTGGCTGAAGCGTGTTTGGTCGGGGGGGTGGGGGTGGTTTTGGGTTTTTATTTTTGTGAGGTTTTCCTCATAATGGCCCCCAGACAGCCCAGTGCAGGACAGTGGAGCCTATGCAGGGAGAGCTCCCTACACTGTATGAACCAGACATGGCACTAAACCCAGCCTCCAGATCCAAACATCTCTGAACTTTGAGAAAGGCTCAGAACATGATCTGGGCTATTCCATGCACCTCTGCCACTGCATCTCGCACCTGACCCAGAGCATGTCCTTCTAATCCAGCCCCAGCCACCCCTACAGCTTTTCCATTGCACCTTGATTCTGACCTGCAATGCCCCTACAGCTCAGTTAATCCATCTAAATCCTGGATCTGCAGCACCCCTTGGCATCATATGGGTCCTTGCACAGCTGTGATTTAGGCAACTCTAGTTTGACCAGAGTAACAGGATGCTGTCATCAAGGGACACCTAATGCACCTTAATTCAAGCCTACACACCCTTGCTCTTGTGTTGTTGGGCCCCAACACAGCTAGCTGCACCACTGCACCTCAGGGCTGACCTGCTATGCTCATGTTAGTTTTCCTCATCCCGTAGCTTCTGGAGGTGTTGCCATCAGTACCTGCCTGGTGTGAATTTTTAGTCTCCACCCCAAGTCTTGTAGCTGTGGGCGAGCACTTGCCAGCGTGGGTACATGAAAGGGCTGCCCATGAGCTTTGCCAAACCACAGAGAGCAGATACGGTGGGAGGAAGCAACGCAAAGGGCTTTACGTGATCTGTATAATTTCACTTTTGGAGGCTGGTGACTTTTTTCTTTTCCGTTCCAGCCAGCAGGGATTGACATATGATATCACCTGTTAAATAGCTGATGGAATCTGTTTCCTCTAAATCTGATTAGGTCTTTCTATTACACCCATCCGCTATGGTAACTAAACACTTTCCCAACTAAATTAGATCAGCAGCACAAGGTATCTAGTAAACTCCATGGAGTCTCCTGCCTTCCCTGCTTATATGGAGCTGTGCTTGGCATATCTAAATATAAATGTTATGGTGGGAAATCTTTCGCAGTCCTGAGAGATGGCCACGCTCTGGGTTAGTCTGACTTACTCTGAGGTCAATTCAACTCAGTTTGACCAGCTGGGAATGGTTCCAGTTCTCAAGCTTCCTACTGGGCTTTGTGCTCTGCTTTGACCCAGAAGAGGGCAGGTGTCATGGTCGTTGATGGACTGGGATGCAGCTGGGGCTTGACCCAGCAAAGGCTTTGAAGATCAGTTCTCCAAGGCCTTGGACTAGTGATGGATGCCCATCATGGGACTGGAGCACATATGCTGCTGGTGGTCCATCAAGCCGTGCACTGCTTCCACCTTCAGCCTCAGATGCAGTGAGTTACAATATCTTAGGCTGGAGGTGATGAGTGCATGAGTCACTGTGCTCAGGTCCTCAACAAGGAGGGAGAGGAGAAGGTTCCTAGCCAGCTGGCGGTAGAAAAACATTTTTGGCTGAGCTTGGTCTTCAGTTGAAAAGGATTCTAAGGGTTCCTGTGACTTGGAGTAAATGGGGTGAGGTTGAGTGGGGGGTTCCCTCTGCACCTTCAATGGAAGGGGGAGGGCTGTGGTTCTTCACAGCATTTTTCTCCCTTTTGAGCAATGTTGCTTCATTCTCACACCTAGGTCCAGTTGGGGACAGAAGTTTCCCAATCTTGGATTCTACCTGACTTGAGGGGCTCGCTGTTAAGTGCTGCTGATGGCACATACCTGGCCCTCTTAGCCTGTCAATGACCGATCTCACAATGCTTTGTAGAAACTCATTAACTGAATACCAGGACACCGCTTTGAAGATGAGCAGCGATATTTCTGCTGTGTAAAGAATACGTCCCACATAACACCTTTCCTCTGAATATCTCCAAATATTAACAAGCAAAGCCTCACAACCCATCTGTGCCATTGTTAAATATTCCCCCAATTTACCTATGGGAAAACGGGGGCATAGAGATGGAAAATGGCTTGACCAATGCTGCTACGTGAGAACAGAGTCCTGGTCCAAGATTTCCATACGCGACAGGTGATTTACAGGTGGCCTCAGTTTTGGGAGTCCAACTTAAAGCACCAGAAAGGGGCCAGATTTTCAGAGTGGGAGCTCAACCATTTCCTCTTTAACATGTCTCAAGTGAAGCTCCCCAAACTACTGATGCCTTCTGAAAACCTTGGCCCCAACAGTCCTGACTGGCCATCTCCTGCTCTAACCATTAGACTCACCTCCTCCCTTAACACTCCTGCCCCATCTTACTCCCATTGACTTCTGAGCCCCTTAAGGACCTGCTCTATCAATCTCTGGGCATGATGTTTCACGTTAGCATTTCATAGCTTTCTGCTGTGCAAATGGTTTCATTAGGCCAAGCGGTGGATGCTGAAAGGTGGGGGAGTTGAAGGAATACTAGATATAGCTCACAATGTGCATCTCCTTCTCCCATTCCCAGGCTTATGGTTTCTGCAGACCAGATGCTGCATAGATAGCCTTAGAGTGTTTTACCCATGTGCTCATAGTGTGTGATGACAACTCATATTAAAACTGTCAGAAAACATTGTGGTTTAGAGCTGCACTCCCGGAAAGCAAGAAGCTAGCAAAACATTTAAAATTTGCATAATCTCTGTGTCTCAAGTGAGAGGCCATGAGCTTGAACCCCGAGATCTGACTGGGGTGAAAAGCTGAACTCTCTTCCTGGGAATCAGGCAGCCAGAGAAACCTTGTGTTTGCTGTTGCAAGTGCTCAAACTAATTCTTGGGTCCGCTGATCTCCAGCCAAGTGCTTAGCTGCTTTGGTGAGCTATGGAATGTAGGGTGTGCAACCTACCTACTGGGAGCATACACCAGGGCCTGATTGTTACAAAGTAGAGACTGGTGTTCTTCACCTATTTTTTTCATGCACATTTTCCATGTGCAAAACCAGGTTATTTGTTGTGCCCGCAGGACTGAATAGATGCCTGTGTCTAGTTATGAGCATGTACAATATGCCAACCTGTGCATGCTCAGGTTTCGTGTGTGTGTGAGAGAGAGGGTGCACTTGGTATTAAAAGATCAGGCCCCAGATAGTGTCAGATTCTATGGTGGTTTGAGCTTAGAGTCTTGTATCTTCTGAATGTGTTTCACATCCCAGCAGCAAAAGGGGCTAATGAGAGAATTAGTCGGCAGCTTCTGGCTATATGTCTTACTTTTTCCAGTTTAATGCTTTCCTTGCAGGACTTTCTTTTAGTTACAAGGAAGTTATTTTAGATTGGAGAGAGCAGCGCTAAGCTAGGGCTGTAGAATGGCACGAGGATTTGGCATACTCCCAAGTCTGAGACCTGGTTTATGCCCATCTGCGATCTTTCTACTTACAATGGTGATGAGTGCTTTAAGTAGCTGAATCTTAATTGATTTTTTTTCTTACATCTCCCCTTTGACCTAGGGAATTAGTATCACGAGTGGGAAATTGAGTCACAAAGAGATCAAGTGACTTGTCCAAGGCGTTTGTGACAAAACCAGGATCTGAATCCGGGTGTCCTGTGTCCCCATCCAGTGCTTTAACCACAGAACAGTCCTTCGGTTTCTTTCTGGTTCTAGGAGGTGGCAGTACGTGTTAGATGGCACTTTGTACTATGTGTTACAGCGTGAAGGAAATAAAGGCACAATGTCAACTTGCGCGGGTTCCTGGAAAGGGGTTGCCAGTACCGCTGTGCTGAGCAGAAAGGGAGGGGACCAAAGGGAAGTGCACCAGCAATGTACCTCCTCCAAGCGCTCCTCCCAGGAGAGGTGGGAGGAGGAGTCACTTCCTCCAGTTGTTGGCTTCCAAAAGGGCGAGCCCATAGTCGAACCCTAACTGTAAATCATGTCCTTTTTGCATGATGATCTGGTGCTGTGGTTGCTGTACTGAAGCGGAAATGTGGGACTGTACCAACGCACGGCACAGAGAGAGGTGTGAAGTGTAGGCAGGTATTTCCAGGGTCTCGGCCCACGGCTGCCGTTAGCATGAAGCGCTCGCGCAAACTGCATTTTGGAAAATTATTTCATATAAACAAATACCAAATGAGCAATAAAAAACCCCACCCCGGGTGCGGGGGGTGGTGGTGGTAGTCTGAGGTTCACATTTCCTACGGAAAGCCTTCAATTTTTTTTAAATCACAGTGCTCATTCGCACAAATCTCAACTCCAGCATGAAGATTTCTGGCCTGGAAATATCTTCCAGTATGTTGGGGGAGGAATGGGCGAGGGGCAAAGAAGGGAAGGGAAATAACCGGGGCCTGATTGGCCACGTGAGTCTTGCAGCAAGTGGGGTGGAACTTGGTGCCCGCTGATGGACTGCTCTGAATGCAGGAATAGTCTGGGAGAATCTTGTAGCCGCTTGACAGCAGGGCCACTGGAGGGGGCCTGATTTAATCCTGCCTGTCCCTACTGCGTCTCCCAGCAACGTCCTGTCGTTCCACCAGGAATGGCTGTAGCAGGATCTATTCGTCTCTTCCTCCTTGCACTTCCAGCCAGGCTCTGTCTGGTCTTATAGCTCCTCCCCCCATCTTGCCACTCCAACGATGCATACCCTACTGGCTCTTCACCACTGCCCTCTTCACCCACAGTTTCCCCTCCACCCCACGACTTGGGCTTCTCCTCTATTCGGCTATGTCTACACTACGGACCTGAACTGCAGCACCTGTGCTGCTGTAAGGTCTCCCGTGTAGCTGCTCTCCTGCCGGCATAATTAAACCACTCACAACAAGCACGTTAGCTATGTTGCCAGGAGAGCCTCTCCCTCCAACACAGTGCTGTCCACACCAGCACTTTTGTCAGTGAAACTTGGGTCAGTCAGGGGTGTGGTTTTTTTTTTTTTTCACACCTCTGACCGACAAAAGTTTTACCAACAAAAGCGGTGGTGTACACAAAGCCTTAGACATCACTCCAGGAAGGCTGTGCCTTCCTCACACCGGAAAGGCCTCTCTCTTCCTTCTTGCACCTCTCTCTCTCTCTCTCTCACATATATGTATTGCGGGGGGGCCCCAGAAAAAGAGCACAGATCTGTTTTCTGTAAAGATGCGGCTATTAAAAGGAATTGCTGTGTCAACGTGTGGGTGTTGGTGAGAACAGATTCTTACTCATGCAAGACACTGTTGCACTCTCCTCCTGGTTTGAAAGAAGAAAAAATCCCTAGCAAACAAAACCATTGTAAATAAATAGAATAGGAAAAGAAAGGGCCAGTCTAGGTCTTCAGGGATACCCGTGTCCATATCTTCTGTGGGTGGAAAGGCATGGTATCCTCCCACCCCCTCACCAGTGCACTGGTTTGTATGGGGTGAATGGGTTGGTTGCGGGAGAGACGAGGCAAAACCTACATAACTGCTTTAGTGAAAATCTGCAGAGGGGATGTGAGGGGAAAGGAGGTCTTGTGGTTAAGTCATTAAACGGCCTCATAAGGTCTGGCTTTGATTCCCAGTTCCACATACTCCATGTGACCTTGCATGAGGCACTTAATTTGTCTGTGCCTCAGTGCCTCGTCTGTGAAATGGGGATAATGACTGTCTGTTTAGCGTGTAAGCTCTTTGGGGCAGAGACTGACTTTTACTATGTGTTTGTACCATATCTACCACAGTGGGCTCTGTGGGTATTATAATACGAACAATAGTAATTGGAGAGGGCTGGACAAATGTTTTAGAATATGGATGCGCTTCTAAACTTTCTCCCATAGTTCCCCAAACCAATCCCTTTGAGAATTTGCCCTTTGTTTTCTAGTGTACCGCACTTCTATAAATGAGATGGGTTTACACAACATCAGAATGTGGCAGCAGCTGGAGATGGGATCTCCTGGCAAAGACCATCTGTTGCTGTGAATTGAAGTAAACTCCACTGACTACTGTGTTTGGGAGAAGCTCAAATACTTTTGCCAGGTCTAATTATATGAATTGTTAGGCAGCCAGATGGTTGGAAGGCTCCTTAGGCCATGTCTACACTACACAGTTTTGTCGACATAAAGCAGCTAACGTTGACCTAACTATGGAGGTGTACACACTGCAATGCTGCTCCTGCCGATTTAACTTGCCCGCGACGCTGACATCATAAAACCACCTCAACGAGAGGCGTAGAGCTTAGGGCAACGTAGTGTCAGTGTAAACACAGTGTTGCTTACGTTGCCCTAAGTGGCCTCTAGGAGGCATCCCACAAGTGCCCACAGTGACCGCTCTGGACACCATTTTGAACTCTGCTGCTCTGCAGCCAGGTACACAGGTGAATGCCCCACTCCCCCCCAGGAAGTTTTAAACTTGCTCTCCCTGTTTTCCTCAGTGTGGAGAGCTCACATAGCAACTGCCCAGCTGAACAGCCGGCTCAAGGCGACAAACACGCTTCTGCCTGGAGTACACGGGAGGTGGCGAATCTCCTGGGTCTATGGGGAGAGCAGGCTGTGCAATCCCAGTTCCGCTCCAGCCTCAGGAACTTGCTTGGGGCCTGGAGGAGAAGGGCTACAATAGGGACATGCAGCTGTGCCATGTAAAAATCCAATAGCTGTGGCAGGCGTAGCAGGCGGCAAGGGAAGGAAATAGCTGCTTCAGGTGCGAAGCTGCAGACATGCCACTTCTACAAGGAGGGGGCTGGCTGGGGTCAGGGTGGTGGTGAATAGCCCCCCTCCATTCAGCTCCTGTTATAGCCTTGTGTTCATAACACACAGCACAGTGCTGAAGAGCAGTGCAGGATCCAGGCTTTCTGACACAATGGTTGGCTGGCAGGTTACCAGGGTAGTTGAAAAGCATCTGGAAACCTAGTATCAGGGGGTAGCCGTGTTAGTCTGTATCCACAAAAACAACAAGGTGTCCAGTGGCACTTCAAAGACTAACAGATTTATTTGGGCATAAGCTTTTGTAAGTAAAAAACCCCACCTGAAGAAGTGAGAACCTGCATCTGAAGAAGTGAGGTTTTTTACCCACAAAAGCTTATGCCCAAATAAATCTGTTAGTCTTTAAGGTGCCACCGGACTCCTTGTTGTTTTTTGTGGAAACCTAGTAGGATGCCCATGGAATGATGGGATTGATAAACTGGTGTTATGTGACATGGAACCTACCCCCCATGAGGCATTGCAAACTCTTCCCAAACTCTACCCTGCGGACAGCTGCACAGTGGGATAGCTACCCACGGTGCACGGCTTTCTGTGTTGATGCAAGAGCTGCTATGGTGGATGCGCTCCACTGACACAAGGAGCATAGTGTGGACATGCCACAGCAGTTTAATTACAGCAGTGGCAGTACGTCAATGTAACTTAATTCAGATTAACTTTGCAATGTAGAGAGCCTAAGCCTGCAAGCAGGGGATATGACTGGAACTACATCAAGTGCGATGAATGCTTACGGTGCTGCTTTAACTGATTAATAGCAATACAGCAAGTCCTAATGATACACCTGTTCCGATATGACCTTGTTTGCTCTGACCTCTGATTGGCCTTACAAGAAGCCATTCTTTTTTGGTTTCAACTGGAAGTTCACGATCTGAGACAAAGATAAGTGGCGGTAAGATAAGAACACAACAACCTCAGTTGCTAAATTGTTTTTGCAAATGCCTCAAGCATAACTGGAAACCGGGAGTGATTGTACAGATAATTCTGATGAAATGTTTTATCCTACAACTATGACTGGAACAAGATTATCACAGGATAATCTGTGCTTTCACACCCAGATGATCAGCACTGCGGTCTCCAGTACGTTGGTCTATCTGCAGAGTGGGTGAAAAGTGCTGCTTGTGGGAATGCTGGCTAGTGATATAAAGGATGATTGTAGCATGGCTCTGTAGGCAGGGCACAGCACGTGCACATCCCCCCACATGGTAACGTTCACTTTCCTAGCCCCAGTGACTTGGCCAATCTCAATACAATTCTGAAGAATTCAGGGCTTGGCCCAGGAACTAATTAGTCACTGCAATCAAAGCTATTCTCACCCTGACCCCTAGGTAGTGAGACCATCCTCATCTCAGACTCCCTTCGTGCTTAAAAAGGGCATCCTCTATTGCTCCAGTCTGAAAGGCTCAACCAGAAACAAAGCAGGACAGGTTCTTGCTGCAAAGACACTGACAGTGAACAATGCTATATGCACTGGTGGTTGTAGCTGTGTTGGTCCAAGGAGAGAGAGAGAAGGTGCTGAGGTAATATCTTTTATTGGACCAACTTCTGTTGGGGAGAGAGAAGCTTTTGAGCTACACAGAGCTCTTCTTCAGGTCTGGGAAAGGTACCCAGCATACAAGATCAAACAGATAGTTTAGCATAAATAGTTATAACATATTTGAAGAACCATTCAATCCCGGTAATACTCTTTAGTTTTAGGATGAAAATGGGGGCTAAGGGGTTACAGATTGTTGTAATAAGCCATAAATCCAGTATCTTTATTAAGAACATGATTTTTGGTGTCTAGCAAAGTTATGAATTTACGCTCCCATGCTCGTCTTTTGTAAGTGTTGTGCAGGTTTCTTTTGAGGATGAGGACTGAGGTCAGACCTGGCGTGATCGCTTTGTGGAAAGTGTTCACCCACAGGTGATAGGGTGTTCTTGTGTTTTATCATTTTCCTGTCTGACTTCATTTGAGAGCGTAGCGATTGTCTGGTTGTAATGTAAGGAAGGTATTTGCAGAGTAATGGGATGTAGGTAACTACAGTTAAATGCAGGAAAAGTCTTCCATGCATTGCCAAGTGCCATATGATGAAGACATGGAATACTTGCATATAATGCTAAACCCTGCCTCTCCTGCTGGGAATATTTATGCAAACTGGATGTGACTTTTTCTTTCAACTGTCAACCCCCTACCCAGCAAATATAGCCTCAGTGATGATGCTGTTTGACTGTTGGTGGTTGTAATGTCCATTGGAAGATTCCACTCTCTGTTCTGGACCCGGAATTTGGAGACTGCTCCAGAATGCTCCTTCCCAAGTTTTGCACAAGACCCAGAGCACACAGGGACCCAACTCTGAGTTTTTTCTTTAGTTCTAGGGAGAGTTCCAGGTCAGGTGATACTCAATAATGTTGCTTCTAACCTTAATAGTCAACCTTGGTGCGTTGAGTAAAGACTTTCAATGATCCTAGGACCCAGTTACTCAAATAGAGCATCCACGGAAGCAAAAAAGATGTAAATAACTCAGTTGTGTGATACTTTTGGTTATCCCTGAACACTCTTGATTTTAGTGTCTATGGCACGCTGTATATGTGAATTGAGAGTATTTCTTATTGCAGTGAAATGGTCAGCAGTAACTGATTGTAATGTAAGGAGGGTATGTGCAGAGCAGTAGGCTCCAGGTAACCACTGTTAAAGGCAGGAAAACATTTTCCACACATTGTCACAGGCCACATTTAATTACAAACTTGCATTTAGAACCAGTCTTCCATTTTGCACCCACAAATAATTGTGGGCACTGTTTTGCGTTTGCAAATGATGGCTTGAAGATGTCTATCTACTAGTTTCTTTCCTCATAGTTGGTGCATTGTTTAGACAACTGCATGCCATCATTTGGGCCACAGTGACTTGCAGGCATGGAAATGAAACAGTAGAATGGGAGCCCTATAAAAACCAGTCCCACCAAATGTAACCAGTGTGTGTTCTGTAAAGGGGTTTGGGGGTGTGTGTGCCTGTGCCATGATACGTCTACATGGCACTTCTCAAGTAAACCCGTGGGACTGTACCTGTGATCTGCTGACTCTAGAGGAATGTATGAAAGATTCACTGCGACATTTAAATTTTTTAATAGTTTGCAGGAAATAAAAAAGCTTCTCCTGTCACCCCACCCCTTTATTTTTAGCAGCAAATTTCCGGCACAGCAAAAATATCCATTTCTCGCTACCAGTGAATGATTGTTGGTTTTGGTCACAGGTTTGGCTCCAACCCAGGTTGATATCCAGTTTGTTACCATCTGATCCCATGTTGATTAGATGAATTGGGGGAAACTCTCTGTTTCTAGTCTTTCACTGCTGGCAGTAATTGCCACTCTTGTTGGCAGAGAGGCCAAGGACCGCGAACGGCCCATGGATTTTATTTTCCCACTCATCCTAGGAGCTGAGCACTTGAGTGGAGTTTTAGGGCACACTGGTTGAACAGTGTTGTTACAAGGCTGCTCAACTCTCCCACCACCTCCATTAGAACAGCAGTAAGGCCAGCTGTGGTAAGGAACAATTGCAAATGAGCCCCTGATGGATGTAGATGTAGGGGAGAGTGGTGATGATAGTCAAGGATGTTCACCTACTTTCAACCCTGAGAAGTCGGCAAAGGTGATTTCAGAAAATCTAACAGGACGGTTATGTTGAAGGCAATCAACCAGAAAAGCAAGGGATTCAAAATAAAACCACACCAAATGGGAGAGTTATCAGGTTGCCTAGTAATTTCAAAGACCATATAGTTAACTGAAATTATTCAGTTTCTATTAGAGGAAGGGTGATGTTACGAGACTGCTCTATGTCTGTACATATGTAAATATTTAATGAAGTACCCATATGTGGTGCTCAAAACTATGTGGTATACTGCCAGGTTCTGTAGGACCAATACAACTTCCTGAAGTTGTACAATCCAAATAGCTTCCTTTGTGCAGCTATTTACACCAGCATTAACAAGGTGTGAGGAAGCTTGCTTTGCTCTTGTCAGTGCTACACCTGTCCTGTGCCTAAACAGGTGATCTCAGGTGATCAGCTCAGCATCTTTTGCCAGCGCTAAATTACTCTCCACAATAGAAGTTGTGGTAACTGCTTTCTAGACCAGCTGAAATTTTCTTGAATCAATCTCATTTATCTCTAGATTAAATATAGCTCCTCCGAAAGGCAGAAGTGGTGAAGGATGACTCTGATGAGGCGGCACAGGATATTTCTCGAAGTCCTCAATGCTATTTGTGGATGAAATCTTATAATCTAGGCTTCTTAATGCTGATTCATCCAGACCGAGCAGAGCTTAGATTTCCAAACCAGAGTTTAAAAGAGAGAGAAAAGGGAGGAAAAAACCCATCATGTAGTGTTTCCCCTGGTGCACTCCAATCATATGACTGTGCACTTCTATCCAGCAGGGTTGCCAACTCTGATGGAAGCTATTCCGGGAGGTTTTTTCCCCCAGGGCTGCCCACAGGGGACCCCACAAGAATATAGTATTCTATAGTATTGCAACTTTTTTTTATGGAAGGGGCCCCTGAAATTGCTTTGCCCCAGGCACCCTAAATCCTCTGGGCAGCCCTGTTTTTTTCCCCCTGACATAATGTAATTTTTCTTAAAATATCCTATTAAAATCTCCCGGATTGCTAGCTGTAGTCACCGGAAGATCGATGCTGATTCTGGGAGACTCCAGACCAAACCTGGAGCGTTGGCAACCCTACTATCCAGACAGCCTGAACTGGACCACAAAGGGTATTCTCATGGGATTCACCAAGCCTGCACCTGGGAATCAAGTGGGGTCCTACAGACATTCTTATGCATCCTCCCACCTTGATTGTGATTATGTCCTATTCCCATCTCAGAGCAGCAGCTGTGTCGCAGCCCCTCTGAGGAATTAGACCAGGGCATATGCTAGTGAGTTGGTAGTAAAAAAAAAATCATTTACAACTTTAATGGGACCTAATTCACATTCTGCCCTTGTAAAACTGTAGAGGCCAAGGTGTTCACTTCACTGAAAACTGGGTAACCCCAAATGCACCTGGCTAGAATAGATCTTACAATATACCTACTGGAAAACCTATTTCAAAAGTTCTCAGCACCTGTCTCAGGCAAGGAAGACAAAACCTTTCCTCGCTGCTTTGAAGAGCAAATCAAAGTACTCCTGAGCATCATTGGCAAGGGAAACTGTGAACGGGCTGGAGTGTCCCAGATGTATCAGCAGCAGGGGCTGGCTGGTGACGGCATTGTAAAAGATTCAGGATATGGAAATCAGAGCGAAAGGAGAATGAGCTTTGATATTACTGCAAGAAAATAAACCTAGTAGCTGGAGCTTGGAAATAGCAAACCGTTGAAAGCAAAGAAATACTCTCTTACAGCCGTGAGCAATAAAAGGGTGGGGTTAGACCTCTGAAGGGGAAAAAAGCAGCTCATAGAAGGCGAAGATGGAAAAAACTTATTTGGGTCATCTAATTCATGCCCTTGGCCAATACAGGTTTGGTCTCGACAACCTGAGCTAGGTTCTCAGCTGGCATAAATCAGTGTAGCTCCAAAGAAGTCAATGGAGGTGCGCTGATTAGATGACCTGCTGAAGACAAGGCAATATGTAATAATATTGTTTGATTAATTAACATATGTAATATGAACAATAAATGTCTCTGGGCCCCTGGATCTCTCCTGGGCAGATCTTGACAATCTGCTCCCCATACTTTCCAATCAACACCTTTTAAAAACTGCCCGTTGCCCAGCTTTGATGTCAGGATTTATGTCCTTGGAAAGTCTTGCGCTACGTCTGGATAAAGCCAGCTGTAAGAAAAGGAAAAGCAAATAGCACTTGTTTCTATGGGATAACAACCTCACAGTGCTGCGCTAGGTCCCTTTCGCTGAGGTAACCTTCCCCCAGTCATTGTGAAACCTCCCTTGGCCAGAGGAGAGACACAACATGCTTCTGCTTTCTGTTAAGATGAGTGGGGCACCAAAGCCTCAGGGCTTGATTCCAAGGTCCTGGGAGGTGGCAGGGCTTGCTGCACTGGAAAAGAGCTGCTCTGAAACCAGATACCTTCCTGAGAAGCTGCCACTTGCCTCCCAAACGTCTCAGCAGCCTGTATGGCTTCGCTTCACAGGCAGCAGGTGCAGCTAGTTGGAGTTGCTTGGCCTTGCAAGATCCACAAACTGTTTGCAATTCATCTTCAGTTCTCATTCTCAACCAGTTCTTAGAGGATCAGTGTGGCTTAGTGGAGTGGAGTGCTTCTCACTATTTTCATGCCAGGGCCCCTCCACAAGCCCCTTCCCAGTGTGCAAAAATCCCTGTCCCATTTATTATGGGAAGATCAGGTGCTGACATCCTCCTGATACCTGTGTCTGACTCAGAGGTTGGGAGCACCTGATCTAATGGATACAGCATGGAGCCACTGCTGCCACTGACTGACCTCACAAAGTAGCTGCTGAGGTTCAATGTTTGTGAAGTGCTACAAAAGGACCATGCAAGGCTGTTGTTAAACGCTGTCATCAGTAACTCTGAAATGGAATATAAGTGACATCACGGTATCTGGACAACAATCAGGGTTTTTTTCCAGCATACAGCATTTTTTAATCACAGAGAACCCTGATGTGCTTTGTGACCTACTGTGCCACTGACATATGGGGTGGGGAGGACAGCAGGAGCTCGCATACCATGGTGATGGGTGTGAGAAAGAACCTGGCTAGATTAGAAAAGAACCAGTGCATAGAACACCGCACAGCATTAGGGGAGAAATGGGAAATTTTGCCCTATGGCACCAGCTCAAATCTGTGTTTGTATCATATGCCTTTGGATATTAAAGTCTGTAAGAAGCTGATTGGAACTAGATTTTTAGACTGTGGTTCTCAAGGGAGCCTAGAGAAAATTAGGAACCCACCTTCCCTTGACTTTCCTATGGGAGTTATGTGCATAATTCTCTTAGGAGCTTTTTGAAATCCCACCTTTAAGATCCCAGCACAAAACCATGTCTGCTGTAAACTGCACTATTCTCTGTTTTGCTATGAGAGGGAAGAAAGGCTAAGTCAATGCTGCTGTGATAAACTTATTGGGGACAGGGACTGTCTCTTTGTTCTGTGTTTGTATAACTCCCCACACAGTGGGAGTCCTGATCTATGACTGGGACTTCTAGGAGCTATAGTAATACAAATGGTTAGTTGTTTGACCTTCACCCTAGAGTGCCAGCTATTAGGGCCCAGAATATTATCACGTCCATTAAAATGGAGACTGATTATAACCGGTAGTTCAAACACCCCTAGTAATTCTGAGACAGGGTAGAGAATTCTGTGGTTGGCTGCCCACTCACACCCCACATGCGTCAGAACCCACCTTGTAGCTAAGTACTGCACCTGTGTTACTGTCTCGCTATGAGAGAGCAACGGCTGCTGCTCCGACACTTTACTGGTAGAGAGGGAGCGAAAATGAAAAAGTGTAGGAATCAGTTTCCATTTGTCAAAATATTGAAAATGAGGCCTGGGGCAGAGGGTGTGGATTGTCTCTAGCCCATAGGAACTGCCAGATGTAAACAGACCAAAGGACTGTTAGAGCTGGTGTCCTGTTTCCTGTGCCTCTGGAACAGAACAGTGGCCATTGTGTCTGGTATCCTGCTTCCTGCAATGCCAGGACAGACTGCCCGGGGACTCTCAGCACCTCTGGGTGTCGGGCATAGGGGTCTCACATCGGGCACCCAGAGCCTCAAATGTATTTAGACTCCCAACTTCCATTGATAATCCAGCCAGGTTCTTTCATTCAGCGATGGACTTCAGTTGATTTCAATGGACATTGAGAGGCTACATACACTTCTGAGGATCTGGGCCCCAGAAATGGAGACTCTTAGAAGTAGCAAACGCTTCTGCAAATGTGGTTGTGAGAGTTTAACCGTGGCAACATGAGCACTCTTAGCTTTAGTAATCCTGTTGTTTCCTCACCAACCGATCTTAGTCAGGCTCATCACACTGAGACATAGCTGAAGTAGGAAAGTGGTTGTCTATGAAGCTGTGGCATGGCCTGGGGCCGCCTCCTTCTGTCTCTGTTACCATAATGAATGCACCAAACCCACACCAGGACTGTCTGCTCCATTTTCATTTTTACACTCGACCTCCTTTACCGCAAACCCCAGCCTTTTAGAATAGTCGTATCAAAATCTAGGGCATGGAGAGATGTTAGCCTGGAGCCAGGGGCACAGACAATTTAAGAGGCAATAATGACCTCAAATGAAACCACCTTGAAATAAATAAGATTTTTAAAAAAATGTGCAATATTTAAATGCTTCATTAGACTTTTAAAAAATGAATACCCCCAGCCTCAGCTCTTTGATCCTGCTAGAGACCTGGTATCTGATCCTCAGTTGTGTTAGGGTCCCTTTATGCCACTCTGTCAAAGCGAAGGTGGTAGAAACGACCCCCAGCAAACACCTGTTGCATATGGGACTCCTCTGCTGGAATGAAGCTGCCAGATCAGCCCTAAACAGGCCAGTTTCCCATTCCCCCAGCACTGAACGGGTGTGTGAGTGGCAGGGAGGAAGAATAGCTGGAGTACTCTGCACTATGGCTATTCTCTGTCCCTGGGGGCCATAGGAAGCAAGGCATAAATTAAAGCAGCCATGAGGCTGCTCTACCTTACATTGAGGGCTAGGCAGGCCGCTGCCTAATGTCAGACTTAGAGGAGCATGGCTTAAATTCATCTTTGCCCTCCTTCCCTATCCTGTGCCAAGTACAGTCCACTGAGAGTTGGGGCCATTTTTTTATGGGGCCCTGGGATGTTTGTTTGTTAAGGTTTTAGAAGAAAACGAATAAATTAAAGTAATAATAAAAGCACTGTTTGTTTTAACACCATAACCTTAAATGAAAGGCACAAATTCCTGATAAATCTGCTGTTTAAGCTGAAAGCAGCAGCTTCCCCTTTTTCTCAGGAGAAGGAAGAAGACGGCGTTTTGAGTCTGATCGTCGAAAAGCCTAGAGATGTCCCCATCCTTCATTTGTGCTGCATTTCCCTCTGCTGCAGCCAGGTTGGTGAGTAACCTCCACCGCCTGCCCCCACGCGTCCATCCTGGCTGCCTTTCCTACATTTGTCAATGGGGCGATGACTAAGATGTTTAATGGCTTCCTTCTCCGAGAGGACAGGTTGTTCAGTACAGGGACATGTATTGCTTTCCAGCAAACTTCTGCATGTGCGCGCACACAAAAAAAGCAGAAGGCACTGCTCCTGCAATCACTGGAATGGTCAGCTGTGACCCCTCTTAACCTGTTCCTCATTTGGGGCGAAGCACGCTTCCATGCAGAGGGACAGCACCAGGCCTAGGCGCTATGTAAGTCCTCAGATGTTCCATCTGCTCTGATTTAAAAAGCAGCTTTGAAACATAGCGTGTTGAATTAGTGCAAATGCCTTGTGCGGCCCCTCTTATTTTAGAGCCTGTGTCCTATTCTCCTACTAAGCTTCAGATGTTTCTTCAAAGGAAGGACATCTGCGGTGTGTCCGTCTCCTGCAGGCCCAGTGCGCTGGGGTGAATTTCACCCCATCTGAGCAATATGTTGAGAGGGGTGACGGAGTAGGTGACACATCTGTCTTTGCAGCCACACCTTGTGAGTGTTTGACTAACAGAGGGCACTTTTCAGCCTGCCCTTGACTTCTGCTATGGCCTTCTCTCTAGCATTCCCTTCCGAACATCTCACACACACTCCAGTGATTCATCCGCTGCATGTCAGCCACTCGCTTCACCATGGAAGTCCCAGCCTGGTGTGACCACACAATTGTGCAAGTCTGTACTTTGTTGTTGTTGCTTTAGGAGGATTGTCCCCAGATTCTGCCTCGTGGTCAGCCCACTGCTTGCTCCATCGCATTCATCTGTAGGAAGTGTGCAGCTTAAACCACAGACTGATCGTGATATGTGAAATGAGTGTCAGTTGGATGCGCAAGAAAAGAGTGACAACCATCAGTCGTACCTCAGCATTAATGTCCATTGGGAGGCAGAGCTCGGCACATGGACTTGTGAATCACACAATTGTCGGAGTCAGAAAGGACCGCTCCTGGGGTTGTCTAGTGCTGTCTGCATTATGGCAGGGTGGATTTTTGCTACTTAATTTGTCATTCAGGGGTATGTATTGTAGCCACGTGGGTGAACCTATGCCTTGCTTGGCTGATTGTCCAGGGCCACAGTGTTTTCAGTAGGGACCGATGAACTTATTGGTGCTCAGTGGCTTCCCAACTGCCTGAACTGTGTACTTTTGTTCTAGTTTTGCAAACCTATGTTCAACCCCCTTTTTCCCTAATATTGAAACCCAGTCCCTGCTTCCCCCTGCCCCAAGTGATTCAACTGGGCCCAACTCTGCAATCCTTAGTCCTTGCAGTACTTCAATAGGAGTTTTGTCTGGGTGACGACTGCAGGGTCGGGCTCAGGGTGTACGGAACAGTGGACAGAAGGGGGCTGAGCACTTCAAGCGTGTTTCAGGCTCTTTAGCTGAGCTGCAGTGGCCAAAACGCAGTGAATGAATTGGAGTTACCCCCCCCCCCCTTGCACAGCCAGCTAAGTGTCAAGAAGTTGAGCATGCGCAGGGTTAGCTGTCAGTAAGAAGATACCCGGCAAAGAAACCATATTCTATGTGGGGAAAAAATAAAAAACCACCATTTCTTATTTGTGTAACCCTTGCCAGGTATTACTGTAACAAGGGAAGGCAGGTGAAGATTGTCAGGAACTTAGACTTGCCTGCAGTGTTGCATCATAATAGATGCAATGATTATGACTTTTATTATGTCTGTTGCACCAGCACCTACAGGTCCCATTGCGGGGTCAGATGGTTGTGCTATGCACTGTGCAGAACTAAAAAAAAGCCAGGCCCTGCCCCAAAGAGAGGTCAGTTTATACATCTCATGAGACAACCACCGGCGATGGATAAAATGAGGAGGGGGTAAGCTGTGAAAGCAGCCCGCTTAGCTTAATAAGTGGCAATGTCAGCACACCCCTTGCCTCACCATTGTACAGGAAGAATGAGCAGTGGATCAGTAAAAGCTGGAGCAGGTGTCACTGCTCGCTTAAGCAACATCTGCCCCCTGCCTGAGCCCTGCCTCCCCGCTGCACGGGGCTCCCTGCTCCACCCTCCCCCGGCACACTCCTCTGCTCCCCACTTGTTTTGGCAAAAGTGGGCATTTGTCCCATGTGCTCCTGCCAATTTGATCAGTTGGCAAGAGCACATGGGACAAATGCCTACTTTTGCCAAAAAGGTCAGGATGGCTAAGACAGGGCTTAAGAAAGGGACTGTCCCAGCCAAAATGGGATGTATGGTCACCCTACTCCTAAATTCACAGCGAGAGTCTTTGACAGAGCCAGGAACTGTGAACCCAGGTCTCCTCCATCCAAGTCTAATGCCTTAACCCCAAGGTCACCCTTCTTGTCTGTGAGCTCATTCCATAGGCTGTCGTTGCAAACTTAACCTAGATAGCATGCTCGCAGCCTGCACTGTAATTGCAGTTGCGTGCCATGCTGGGGAGACGATTTGTTTTCATCTCTAGTGTTCTCAGTGCGTGTGAGCAGGTATATTGTAGGTCTGAGGGCTCGGTCACACTTGGAGCCCGGAAGCCCTGCGGGAACCACGGAACTGTAATCCGCATCCAACACGTGAAGCCGCTCTCTGATTGAGACACAGATTAGGTGAGATGAAGGCGAGCCAAAAGGAAGGTTAGAAGACGCTTGTGCTGTGATTCTGGTTTGATGTAGGTGTCGTGAGTCACGGGGATGACTTCTAATGGTGCTCTAAGTATGTCAGCTTTGCAGCCTGCTCTGTGAGCTGTGCAGCTGTGTGAAGAGGGACTGCCGGGGACCTTGCTGTCCCCTCCCATCCTGAATTAGGCTGCCCTAAGGGATAGCCAGAATGGGCACATAGTACCCACCTCCCACCACCCTGCCCAAGCAAAAGCTTCTTTCAGTAGCACCTCCTCTGCCCAGAAGGCAGGGCAAGGGCTTTTTCTTGTATTTCAGTAATACCAGTCTGGAAATCTTCTGGAGATAATGCATATGCATATGTATGTGTTTATGCTTACCAAGTGTGTGTGTTTAATATATTCAAATCATCCCTGCACCCTGGATCTAAACACCCCTGCAACTTGGGAACAAAGTTTGCATGCAGATTTAGCTCTCAGCTTCGGCTCATCTCTCATCATCCACCCAGCCAACTGGCTTCCTCGTCTGGGAATCCCGCAAGGTAAATGTCTCGGAGTACTTCCACTTCTGGCCCCGGCTGAAACTCAGAGGTGTGTATGTCTGTTTCTCTCTCACATTTCACCTTACTCTGTTCCCATTCAACAATAATCCATCTGCTAGCACTGCGAGCAGCCATCCTTCCCAAACAAGGCTCATGGCAATGTCTCCATTTCTTTCTGCATTGAGTGACTCCTGTGGCACCAGGTAACTGGAAATCTTTTTTTATCTGTACAGCAAGAGGCATCCGGTCTGCTTCCTTCCTTTGGTTAATTTAACCATAATGACTGAGTTTTACTGAAAAACTGACCACAGCCTAGCAGACAAAAGCGGCGTTCTCTTTGCAGAGGACAGTAAATCCAAGTCAGGTTGCAAAAGTCTTAATGTGCCAATAGGCAAGAGTGGCAAGGAGAACTGAAATCACATTTGGGAGAAGTCAGAATGTATTAGAGACCAAGAGGATTATTTTATGGCTCTGGCTCCAAGTGCAGGCTTTCAGACTCCCTTCAGCTCTAATATACCTCAATCCTAATCTCCAGCACCACACAGTGTCCTAGGAATGTGGTCCCCACCAAGGTAGCTCAGTCAGTGCCTCTCAGACTTCAATATCCTTGTAAGATCCCTCGCTATTCAAGTACTGGAGCGTGCCATACACCCAACTATTCCGTCACTGCTCCTCAAAACTGGTTTGCAAAACCTCTTGGTTCTCCTTAGCACAAGCTGCCCACACTGCCACTTTGTGTAGCGGTTTTGCAGTGCAGAGCAATGCCAACTAGGGATTAAGATGAACACCTGCTGTGCTTGGTGTCAGGGGCTACCTTGTTTGGGATATGAATCCAGATTCCCAGGGGTGAAAAGCTAGCGCACTAACCTGCTGCACTCTCTGGTCCCTGAAGAGGGACAAGAACGGGAATGATGTGTCCAAGAAAGGAAGCAGGGTAGCAATATCTGTCAGGAACAAAGCTAAAGGAGTATGAAATAAGGGAGTTTCATGAAATACAGGAGCTGCAGTCGTACCAGGCGCACTTCTGCTGTACAGGCCATTCCTGTATCTTCACAGTATGAAAATGAGTATCCGACAAAGATGCATTATGCCAAAAATGCAGCTTTGATTCAAAATCTACTTGGCCAAATTCTGTGCAACCACATTGACCTGTAACACTATTGATGCATGGGTAGAACACGGCTGATGTTATCTCATTGCCTACAAATATTTGCATGTTTTTTTTTGTTTTGTTTTTTTTAATGTTCGGAACCATGATGCGCCTAAAAACAAGATGCCTCATGCCAGTGAAAGTGACTGGAAATTGAGAAGCAGCAAAGAGTCCTGTGGCACCTTATAGACTAACAGACGTCTTGGAGCATGAGCTTTCGTGGGTGAATACCCACTTCGTCGGATGCATGGAAATTGAGAGTGAAACTGATAAGCTTGCTGATTGAAATCCATAAATAGCTGGGCTTAAATGGTGGAATGCAAAATGGACATGTATTGTTCTAATCAGGGTTTATTAGTAACGGGTAAAGAACGCTGACGTCTGTATGTGTACATGTATTCTTTATAGCTAGGTGTTGAGAGGCTGTGATGATGGGTGTAGCTTTGTAAAGGAGATAAACAATAAGGGTTGTTAATATTGTTTGTATTGTGCTAGTGCCTAGAGGCTGCAGCTACGATCAGGACTGCATTGTGCTGGGTGCTGTACAGACATACTAAGAGACAGCCCCTGCCCCAAAGAGCTTCCAGTCTATTTAGACAAGGCAGACAAAGGAAGTCCCTGTTTTACAGATGAGGAATAGAGGCACAGTAGATTAGGTCCCAATTGTAGTCACTGGAATTTAATCACACGCCTATAATTGAATGCCTATTTGAGTGCTGGCCTGAATAGGGATGGTTTAAGCATATGCTTAAAGGGTTTCTAATTGACCTGGCCAAGGTCACACAAGGATCAGTATTTGACCAGTATCAGCGGGGTAGCCATGTTAGTCTGGATCTGTAAAAAGCGACAGAGTCCTGTGGCACCTTATAGACTAACAGACATATTGGAGCATGAGCTTTCGTGGGTGAATACCCACTTCATCAGATGCATGCATGTATTTGACTGTGTTCTTTAATCACCATGTTAATTCAGGTGTGAGCCCTGCGTGAGCAATGGCTACTAAAAAGGCTCTGCAAAGGGATTCATCCCTTTATGTCCATACTGAGTGCCTCTGATTCAGAGTGCCCTAGCAGATCCCTCTGCATGAGGGGGGACTATCTATGATCATGTATCCTAATGTGAGCCGCTCAAGGAAGACAGAATGTTTTTTACAACACCAAAATAAATGCCATTCCTCTAGCAATATTTCACCTTCATAACCGTTTTAATAAATTGAAAGAATAGAATAGATCAGATTGCTGTTAGAAAACATAAACAGTTTATTTTTACATACACATAAAAACAGATGGAAATTCTGCAGTCATGCACATGAACACATTAACAGAGCACTTAGCAACGGCACTGCCCTCTAAACAGCAACACGTCTTGCAGAACTGAAATTGCAGCTGGCGAGATGGAACTTTTGAGTCTGGTTGCTGTAGCTGTAACCCATTTGCCCAGTTCACAGCCCTGCGACGTCACTCAAACCAAAGGGAGTTTTGCTGGACTAAGGAGTGCAGAGTTGGCTTGACAGGAGTTTAATGCAAAAAGGGGCAGACTTTTGTGGAAGCCTGATTGAATTTTACACCTGTTTACACCAAAGCCTACCCTTACTGTGACTTAGGCACCATCTCTAAGTGAATTTTTGCCCTTTGAGTTGCAGAACTGCGCTGCTGCAGTTGGGCTGGTAACTTTTGTTGCATAACCAGCTTCACTGTAACGCATTCCCAGGACGGGGACACAATCCCTGCCCTTGTGGCATTAGCTCTGAAAATACAAGCTAAGTATAAATCTCCTTATCTCGTTTTGTAATGGTAACTTACAAAGCACAGTAACACGAATGACAAACTGACAGTGTTTCATTACAGTGGAGCCTCCCAGTGCTTCTAAATATTAGAACCCAGCTCCCAAACATCACTGCATTTCACTCTCTGTTATTCTCTGCATATTAAGCCAATGAGCCCATGAAACAAGGGGGAATCAAATGCTGATATACAGAGAATACTGACTCTCTAGGTATATAGAACCAGCATTGCTTGTAACATTTTTAGTGTAGCATTTGCCTGTTTGCAGCTCCTGGTTCATAATGTGAGAAGTAAAGCAAAACAAACCATTGCCAGCCCTATGTGCAGCTTCATGCATTTGAATGCAAATTACCAAATCCACCTTAAAATGGTGGGTAATAATTTAAATTATCCCCCGCAGCCCTAACCAGTCAGTGAGTTAATCCCAGTCATAGACTGAAGGTTAAGGCACTATAGTCTGACTTTCAGAGGTGCGGAGCCCCCGCAGCTCCCTTGGGCTTCAAGGACCACGGTGGATGCGCCCAGCAGCTCTGAAAGTCAGGTGATTAAATGGCTAGTAGCAGTTAAAAGTTAAGTTCTATTAGAACCAAAGCATTTCATTCCAAATACTATTTTTTCTTATGATAGTGAGCTAAGATTTAAACTGAGGTCAGGTTGATCAGAGTCTGTTGTTTGTTACATCATCCGCTGGTGTTTCCTAGAAAATTTAAGGTTTTGAATGTAAACCCTGCACCGCCAAATTTCATTTCATGTAAAAGCTGACCAAAAAGCCTTTTGGGGAAAGAAAAAGCCCTCTGTTTTAGCTATGATTAATTGGCTATTTTAAGGCTTGAGAGCTCTGATTCTAGAGAACAGGTTAGTTCCCTTTCTGAATTACAGACCAGAGACAATGCCGACAGATGTTTAACTCAGAGAGTAAGGCCCTGATTCAGCAAAGCCCCTAAGCAAGTGCTTTGCTGGATTTGGGGCCTAGAACTCTTGTTTAGACAGACCCTGACTTCAGTGGGATTACACCAGGGATGAGTCTGACTCATTATTTCCTCCCTCAAGAGTATTTCCTGAAATATAAGTTTTGGTATTTCTAAGCTAAGTGTAAAAATATCACAATCATACAATGTACAAATATCAAACAATAAATAATAGTTTAAAAATGACATTGCTTCTTCCTCTTTAAAAAAATAAGACATCTTTAAATGTAAACATTGAGGTATTGGAGGTAATAAATACTTAATATGGTAGGCACAATGTTTTTTTAAAGTACAGTATTAGTACTGTTCAGCCATAATCCTTGGCCCAAACCATAAGATAATTCTCTGTCTCATGTGTTTGGAGAGTCTAACGTTACTTTTATAAAACGGCAGTTTCCTTGTTGTGAAAGATGCAGAATTTTTTGGGGTTTCACTTTCCCATCTTCATCATCAAGTATTCTTCAATGTAGTTAATGAAGATGTCAAATTCTCCCATTGCCTTATAGATTCCTTTCTCTTGTAACTAGGAGGAGGGGAGGAGCAGAGAAAATAAATTACTTAATATCAATTAATTGTACATATTAGTAATTAAGTGTATAATAAATCACAAGATAACTTAAGTTAAAGCATGCTAAGCCTAGATGCACAATTCATAGAGTACATGGAAATGTTACTCAGATTCTCATTAAACCACAAATGTTGAATCACCGCTAACTCACAGGTGATGGGAGAATTGATATGTAGTTTGCAAGCAGTTCATTAAGTGTATTCCAAATTTGAATGGCTTTGTTTGGAGACGTAGCTCTTATGATATATTTCTGTTCTCTGATTGGCTGAATGTAACATTTAGGATCAGTTTCCAATGGGAATGCTTGTGATTAGGAAGTCAAAATTGGCTTCCCACAACGATCCCGCTTGACTTGCTTAAAATACTTTCATTTGACAGAATATTCAAGGATAAGAAACAGAAATAATGCAAACACACTCAAAGCAAATGGTGGTTTTGAAAAAAAAACCCCAAACCTCTGCAGATTTTTTTAATGCAACATTTTCCCAGCTGCAACAGGACTCGTAATACCAGCTTTTGGACAATGTGAACTGATAGACTCATGACTAACTCATTTGTGGTTGTATAATATATCATATAGATGTTTGTTTAGATAATTTGTACACACTATAATTCCGTCTACAATATAAACTGTTTTCCTGCAGTTGCTCTGGCTAATGCAGTTACTGTATCTATCTGACCCAGCCCCATTGCATAGTCATGTACTGACTGAGTGCCCCATAATCTTTAGTGTATTTATTTTCACAAAATAATGGTGGGGTAGGGATGTGCTCTTATCCCCATTGTTCAGATAGGGAATCAAAGCCCAGAGAATTCCCCAGGTCTTACAGGAGTCTGTGGTAGAGCAGGAACAGGAACAAGTGTCTCCAAAATCCCAGGCTGGGCTCTCTTTCCCCTCTAACAGTTAACTGTTCTAGAGTCGACCTGTCCTTTGCGTTGGCATTAGCGTTAGCCAAACCCGAGAAGGTTGAGAGTCCGGGTTCAGTTTGGCTCACCAACCATCACTTTTGATACTTCTCCAACCCTCATCCGAAAAGTCTAACTCTCTTGAACGTGAAAAAGTGTGTGTGTGTCTGTGTAGGGGGTTTACTGTGAAACTCGGATGGACCATTGTTATGGTGTTGCAGCATTTCTGGTCCCAATCCAGGCCAGAAATGCAAAAGCAAATGATCCTTGTAAAAAAAAAAAATCTGGTTTCAATAGCGGGCCAGGTTTCAGGGGTTGGGTTATTTATTTATTTATACTTATTTTATGAGAACCTGCATTTGAATTCCCTCTACCCCCATGCTTTTTTGTGGCCACTTTCTCATGTTTTCAGTATTGCCAACCCCAGAGTTTTCCCATAAGGGCCTGATGCTGCTCCAGCTGAAGTCATTGGCCAAACTCCATTGACTTGAATGGGATGACGGATTGCTCCCGAATGACATGGTTAGCAATTGGACAGGAGAGTTACCTTATCGTAGGTTTCCTTGATCTGCTTTAAGGTTTGGTTCCTCTTCTCGCAAGTGAAGAATCTGTGCTGTGGAGGGAAGCAACCAGGGATTTTTAACAAAACAGCCTTCCTTTACGGTACAGCTCTGGATGGGTGAGAGACAGGCTGCCCCAGCCCAGCTGGTGCACAAAGGGGTCTTTCTGGAAATATGGTGTGTGCTTGGGAAACTATTATTGAGTCCTTTATTCCTGCCACGGCAGCTCCTCAGCTCCCCAGCCCCACTCTCCCACAAGGCTGTGCTCTCCCCTCATCCATTTCCCCTCGCTTCCTTGAGAATTCCCCTCATCTCCCCCATGTCAGCCACAGGTGCCCTTCAAAACGAAGCCTTCGTGATAGATGTAAATGAAATCCATTAACGGATATTTATTCTCAAGGGGACTAGCCCAGTGGCCCCCTTGCTAGGATGTTGTATCCTTTCCCCCTCCCTTCAGCCCTCATTTGTCTTTTTAGATTGTGAGCTCTCTGGAGCAGGAACGGTGGCGACTTTGTACCGTGCCCTACCCAGAGGTGGCTGGATCCATTCTGGGACCTCCAGATGCTACCCCTATGCAGATACCAATAGCCATTATGTTCGAGGAGTTCTATAACCAGCTCAGCAAACAGCCTGTGTGATGCCACCCTCCCCTTTGCTGAATTGCTTGCTCACTGACTGAGTCATTTCACTGCCAGATGACAGAGTCAGGACACCACAGCCAGGCAGTTCCAGGAGCTGAGGCTGCATTCAGCTTTAGTTCTGCCGTCCCAGCCTGTGAGAGCAGCTCCTTTCAGGTAAGGGCTTCAGATGAACCCTTTTAAATTCATCTTTGATCGGTGTTTATTACAGGGCTGCAGGCTGGCCTTTAAAAATAAATAATTATTTCTAAAACTTGACAACTGAATCTTGATGATAGGAATCATAGATTCCTAGATAGCAAGGGCCTGAAGGGACTGCTTGGGTCACTGAGTCTGACATTCCGCAGCTGCAGTCTCTGTGTGTGTCCATCTATTCTGGTCTATATGCGGTGAAACCTTCCCCATGATCAGCAAAATTCTGCCTCCCTTTTATGTCATGACCAGGATGTCAGTCCCAAGAGTCCAGCTGGGCTGTATTTTTAATGTGCCTGTCACTGTGCTATCTACACTGACATCAATGGCTAAGCTCCCATCAACCTCAGTGGTACAGGATCAGTCTGAAGGTGGCTTGGCAAAACCTTTGTAGGCCTTCTCCCCTATAACACCACCCTTAGCTTCTTATTGAGTTATGGCACCAATGGATTTGCAGACCCCTCTCTTCACTGTTGATATATACTGCAGCCCCTGTGGCAAAGAACTTTTAAGAAGCTTTCCATCAGGAAGCTGCAGAGGTTTATTGCTGCAGCTTTGCTTGGGATACCAGCTTGTGTTCAGCTCCCTGGGAACTTGGCAAGTGACCTGCGAAATGTGACCAATACTCACACAGCGCTTCAGTGTCTGCTGCAGGTCCATCAGCAGGTGGCCAATATTGACCATGCTCCGCTTGGTGTGTTTGCTGCTGTTGATCGCCTTCGGTAAGACTTCATCCAGGTAAAATCGGATCATGTCTGACACTGACTGGCAGCCCAAATAACCCTGGAGGAAGAGGAGTGAGTTGCATTAATGATTTGCCACCACAAGTGGAGGAAACGGCATAAACAGCTGTCAGAATCAGTCACTCAGTCGTCATCACTGACCAGAGGTTTGGTTCTATGGGTTAGGCAATGCACCTTACAGAGTGCTTTCCACAGTGCTGTACTGCCATCCTGTGAGGCTGGTAAATAAGCATTATTATCCCTGCTTTAAAGATGGAAAAACTGAGATGTAGAGAGGTGAAGCTATTTGCCCAAGCCCACAGACAGCATCATCATCCTGGAAATCTGTAGTTCAGACTCCCAGTCCTGTGCTCTGACCACTAGAACCCCCCACCCCAGCATGAAAACAGAAGCAGAGCAATCTCAAAGGGACTGACTATCTTAGACAGATGTTATACAGGCAAAGATACAATGAAACCAGTTTTCATAGGTAGGATATTCTTATCATACTACCAGTTTTAAAAACACCTTAAACTTTGTATAGTACTTCCAGCTGCCTCTGTTAGAATGGCATTAGCTTAGAATTAGTCACAGTGCACAACAAAGTTCTCACCTTAAAATCTTCCAGTAAATCCTCCTTTAGCAATAAGATGTCAAGTTCATCATCTTTGGCTTGCTGTAAAAGTATGCAATGGAAATGTCAGTTTCACCAAGGTAGGCAGCCTACAATATCTTCATTCTACTGTGTAAAAGTACTTCAGTTCATCAAACTGTCTGGTTTGCCTGATTGTGTGTGTTGTCGTCTTAAGGCAAACACCGGAAATAAAAGCATCTGAACATACAGACGTGTGTGTGTGTGTGTGTGTGTGTGTGTGTACACACACATCACACAGTAATAACATTCAGGTGCTGATATTGTCCCACATGCCTGTGCAATTAGTTTGAAGTCAAAAGGACAGGAAAAATTAAATCACATATGTGGGTGATTTATTCAACATATGTTTAATTTCTTTAGCCTGCCTTTCAAACCCTGCTTACTTTCTTTTGACTTCAGATAGTGTGCACATAACAGCACCCAAAATGACTGAGATATATAATAACAGTCTTATTAAGGAACTACTTGCTCCTGTTACCAGCACTTCACTCAGAGACTTGTAGCAAACTTTGATTTAAAGTCTTAAATCCTATATACCTACCAACTGTCATGTTAATTTGGCTGATAATACAAACACAATGCCATTATTTGGTGATTTAACCTAGAGAGATGACATCTCAATTTTTTATATCATTAGTACCTAATGCCATTGATATTATATTGCAATTTAGATGCATTTAAGGCAATATTGGTAATAATACAATTACAAATCCTATGCATCCCATTTTGCATGATTACTTTGCTCAGCTGTCAGCAAGACCATTCCAATACAGCTCTCATCACAAAGGTTTAATGCCACTCTGGCAATCTATCCACAGGTAGCATTCCCATGCAGGGGAGGGAAATGGGCACTAAATTCTCTAGACACAGAATAACGTCTTTCTGGCTTTGGTTATAGCTTAAATGTTTGTTCTTTAACACAACTTGAAAGCTATAGTGAAATATTTCCTTCTCATCCATCATTAACTTAAATGGAGTTGCACCCACTTACACCAGAGTTGAATTTATCCCTGTCAGTAAAGGAATAATTTTAAACGAAATGTCAAAAAAATTAAAATGCCTTAAAATTCATTGTGAAAGCTGTAACTGTGACTGGATAACAAAAAATCTTTTGCACATTTTCTCTCCCCTTAGCAAGTGATGAAACTAAACTATTTATTTCACCCGGAGCAGCGAACACAAACCAGTGTGCCTGCATCTAAATCTATCCTGCCCAAAGGAGTCTGTCTCCTGTGTGTGGGTATGCTAAATCACTGAAAGTGCAAAAGCAGTAGACAGAAGGCGACAGGCTTTGACAGGTGTCATACTCACAAAATAATCTTTAATTTCATCAAATGCAATCCGCAGGTCTCTGAGCCGAAGAGGCAGAAGATTGACGAGTTTTGTGCAGCTTTCTTCAGAGATCTGGCAGCTGGCCTGTTTGATGCTGGCAATCAGGGCTAGGAAAATGAGTGCTGTGAGAAGTTTCATTTCTCAGCTGAGTTTCTTTCTTGTGGTCCAGTTATTAGTTCAATTTCACAAGAGGCAAAAAGCCAGATCTGAATGCCTTCACCTTGATGGAGGTCCTGATTTTATACTCTCCAGACACGCTCTCAATTTCCTTTCCCATTTCCTGGGGACTAATATTGGGGTTTTAAGTCATTCATTAAAACCAAAGGTCACAAGAGTTTCCCGTAAGAGGCTTCCTGTGCTCTGGCCCCCCCTCCCCTTTCCACACCCCATCAAATCGTTTGTGTTAGACGCTGCATTTTTTTTTTTACATAGCTTGCTTCTTGT
Organism: Mauremys mutica; assembly: GCF_020497125.1. Classification (NCBI taxonomy): domain Eukaryota; kingdom Metazoa; phylum Chordata; order Testudines; family Geoemydidae; genus Mauremys; species Mauremys mutica. The sequence goes on from NC_059075.1 coordinate 139,530,372, forward strand.
AAATTTGAATGTGGCTAAAGAATTTGAACATGAAAAGGTGTGATATGGAGGACACTTTTGCATTCTCATTGGTATTTTCTATTTTTACATAAAAGACCTGTGGTGGGGAGGGGGAAGTGTTTCCATTTTTAAATCTCTGTAATGCATTTACCTAATTTAGACTTTTTCTAGGTCACTACCACCAAGCAAATGTCATGTTAATGGCATTTGAGCCTTTTGAACAGCCAGGGAAATATTTACCCCTTATCACCAAGAAGTATGAATTCCCATTTCCGGGTCTTTTCAATGTGAAAATAAACCTTTTATCAATAAACAACTAAAAGTTCTTATGAGGAAATAAATAAAATCTTACCTAGGGTTCATGGAAATCAGTACAGAGCAATTAAAGAAATCCCTTCAGGCACTCATGGTCTGGCTAAATCCCAACATTTGTAGTAATTGCAACCTGTTAAAACTCCCCGTTCAGCATTCAAATACGCTATCCAGTTTGTTTCAACTGAACAGAGTATTCTTTATCGACCTTCTTCACTTTGCACCATCTTTTGTGTAGCATTGTTAAATAGCTGCCATATTCTCTTACAGGTTATTGCGTGGCAGGGGTGTCTGGAATAACTCCTGTCTTTATTACACACATGCAGACAATATACAGCAATATTCTTCTCTTGGATTCAACTAGGCTCTTGATGTGTGCTCAGATACCACAGTGACATGCACTTTATAAATATGTGTAATTTTAGTAGTATTAACATCATGGAAGTTTAGGGTCTGATCCCAGGCCCACTGAAGTCAATGGAAGTCTTCCTATTGTCTTCAAATCAATAGGCATTGGCTCTGATTCCTAATCTTCAGATACAATTCCCAAATTCTATGTAAGTGCAGCATTTTTAAGGGAGAACTGCAGTGTGGGTCACTGAAGAGAATTTGATCAAAGTTTAAGAGCTTCTGGGTGAAAGGACCTTTTAAATACCAACTATTCCCATTCATCTTTTTAAAATTTTCATAGTTTTCCCTTTTCTGCTCATTTTAAATAAGGATGTTCCTCATACCTTTAGGCTATTTCATTTTCAGCCACCTCATTTTTAGTTTCTTTATTGCTTTTCGTACAAAGAGTGAAGCGATTAAACCTGTATAAATTTGGCACCTTCCTGACTTTCAAGCAAAAACTGTAGGAGGTCTGTGTGACGGGTTGGATCACAGAAACCCCCTTGGGACTGCCCCTGATGTGCTGAGACTACCCCGAGCCCATTTTCCCTGGCAGCTTGGGACTTCAGAACCCTGCCTGGTTGTGCCAGACATGTCAGCCTGCTACAAACACAGACCCAGGTTTGAACTACATCCCCCAAAAGCTGCAGGCTTAACTGAAAAAGAAGTGTTTCTGTCTTCAACATCCAGATGCCCAGTTTCCAATGAGGTCCAAACCCCAAATAAATCCGTTTTAACCTGTATAAAGCTTATACAGGGTAAACTCATAAATTGTCTGCCCTCTATAACACTGATAGAGAGATATGCACCGTTGTTTGCCCCCCCCCGGTATTAATACATACTCTGGGCTAATTAATAAGTAAAAAGTGATTTTATTAAATACAAAAAGTAGGGCAGTGGTTCCAAGTAACAACAGACAACAAAGTGAACTACTAAGCAAAATAAAATAAAACACACAAGTCTAAACCTAGTACAGTAAGAAAGTAATTATAGATGAAAGCGCACCCTCAGAGATGTTCCAGTAAGCTTCTTTTACAGACTAGCTTCCTTCTAGTCTGGGTCCAGCAATTTCTCTCATCCCTGTGGTTACTGTCCTTTTGTTCCAGTTTCTTTCAGGTATCCTTTGGGGGTGGAGAGGCTACCTCTTGAGCTAGCCGAAGACAAAATGGAGGGGTTTCCTGGGGCTTAAATAAACTTCCTCTTGTGGGTGGAAACCCCTTCTTCTCTCCTATGGAGAATCCAGCTCCAAGGTAGAGTTTTGGAGTCACATGGGTAAGTCACATGTCCATGCATGAGTCAGTTCCTTACAAGCCAGGCCACATTCCCAGGAAAGCTCAGATGTGGAATGGCGTCTCAAAGTTTATTGTTCGCTTAAGTGTTTCTTGACTGGGTACTTATTTGAGAGTAGCCTTTTCTCGGGAAGCTGACCAACTGCTTCACCGAGGCTACTTAAAATTAAACAAGTACACAGTCAATATTCATAACTTTGAATACAAAAATGATCCATGCATACAAATTGGATGAATACATGCAGAAGAACATAACCTTTGTTACATGGCATATCTAGCATAAAGCCTATTCCAGTTATGTCATATTTACACTCATAAGCATATTCCCCTAAAGCATTATGGGGTGCAATGTCACAGTATATGCAGGTTATTTGAGATGTGGGTCTGGACCAGAAGCCCAGTTATGAACATCCTCCAACTTTGGAGTTGAGTAAGTCAACCTCTAACGGAGAAAGCTGAGGAAGAAACTTACCCTAACAGCAGGCTATTTCAGAATTATCCTCTTCTAGTTTTCTTTTCACCTTCCTCTGAAGTATCTGATTCTGGCCAGTGACTGAGGTAGGATATCGGATTAGCTGGACCATGGGTTTGATCCAGTAGGGCAATACTTATGTTCCTATTTTTATAGTGTGGGCTAATCACTAATAGATACCGTTACACTAGCTGCATTATATCTGTAATATACCGACAGAGGTAGTCAAGTAAATGTGTGATTAGACTGCAGGAAAAACCATGTAGTAGGTCATGCAGGATCTATTGTAGTTGCCACCAGACAAATGTCTGCTTTTTTCTACTAGTTAACTTTATTTTTTGAAGTTTAAAGAGAACTCCTCCTTCACCTTTAAAACCACTTCTCAATATTTTAAATTTATCACTCAAAGCATATAGGACTTATGCAAATACTTTCATCTCAGAAGCTTTTAGGAAACTAGTTTAATGAGACAAGAACAAATGAGGGGAACAAACTGGCAAGAACCTATCAGTTTTTGGTCTATTTTTTTCAGGGATATGTAAATAATGTCTGCAAAGTTCAAGGGAACAGAAGAACAAGTAAAGAGCTGCTCGCTGCTGTGAATGGTTCTGCAGTGGAAGAAGCTGACACGACAGGAACACCTGCCTGCTACAGGAGTTCTTACACCTTCCTCTGAAACATTGGTGCAGGCCGCTGTCAGAGATGGGATACTGAGCTGGGTGAACCATGGGTGTGACCCAGTCTGGCAATTCAAATGCTCTTTCAACCAACATTAAAAAAGAAAGAAAGAAAAGTTTGCACAATTAAGAAACATAGGGCCAAACCAATCCCAGCTATAACTCTAGGAAGTCAATGAGATATATTAAGCCTATAAAGCCTCATTTTTCAGGCACTTTTATAAGACATCCAGATTCTGCATTTGGATCATCCTCAGTTTGGTAAGTAATTGTCCAATTTGTGCACTTATGTTTTGATCTAAGCGACCAAACATAGGATTTGGATATCCGATGGAAGGCCATCCTAATGCAATACTACATCTGATTTCCGTACTCTAAGATATGGCTTGACATTCCAGGGAAAATACATTTGAATAAATTCACATGATCAGAATAAATGGAGACTCTGTTGGTTTTATAAAAATGATTTTATTTGGGGGTTAGAATTTTGGCTCATGACATTTTGTTTTGTTTTAATTCAATAAAGCTCTAGATCTGTAAAGGACATTTTAGGGTAGTCTTGCATTTACTTTTGCTAAGGTGCAACTATTGGACTCCTGGCTAGTTGCCAACGTGGCTATTCGAGGGTCACAAATTTTGAGCATCCCAGCCACTGGAGACGTGTCTCTCATTTCCACCGATATAACAGCAGCAGCACTTATGGCACTTTTCACCTGAGGCTCTCAAAGAGCTTTACAAAGGAAGACACAGTATCATTATTGCCATTTCAAATGGGGAAACCGAGGCACAGATCAAGGCAGTGTCTTGCCTAAGGTCACCCAGACAGTCAGTGGCAGAGCCGAGAATAGAATCAATCCATTGTAGGTAAAGTGCCCAGGTTATCTAAATCAGTAGTTCTCAAACTTTTGTACTGGTGACCCCTTTCACATAGGAAGCCTCTGAGTGAGACCTCCCCTTATAAATTAAAAACACTTTTAAATATATTTAACACTATTATAAATGCTGGAGGCAAAGCAGGGTTTGGGGTGGAGGCTGACAGTTCGCGACCCCCCATGTAATAACCTTGCGACCTCCTGAGCAGTCCTGACCCCCAGTTTGAGAACCCCTGATCTAAATCATCATGGTTGTGGTTGCTTCCAAAGGCCGCAGTCACAGGATTCATCTCCCGTTGCACTGTGGGCCATACAGACACAGAGATGAATATGTCTCCTTCCGTTGGAAAGCTTCCAATATAAGGTTACAAATTACAATCCAGCACAGAGGAGAAGTCAAGCTGACTTCAGTGGGGCTCCCTGCAGGTACAGAGGACTGCCCACACGGCGTTCATGGTAGGGATAAATATAACCCATTGCTTCTTTCATTGCAAACACTCACATACCTACCTGCAAAACAGCTCAGAGACCAGAACTGCCAACACCACTGGGCTCCAGATTAACAGCACTGCAACTGTGGAGCTGCTAACAGGTGGTGCCTTTGGTATTAGGGATTGTGGGGTTGTCTTATTCTAACCTGACCAGCTTCATAGATGGTCTGTAAGGAACAGCATTTGTTTATTATAATTGAGCTGGTGCCCAAGTATTTTCTCATTAGGCAGCTGCATCTGTGGGACCAATTGGGCATATGTGTCATGGAAGCCTGTGCTTAGCACTAAGGTTTGGGGTTAAAATGCATCAATGAGCTGTGGGTATTTGCGTTTCTGGCTTGCTTTAGTCCTGCTTGGCTTCCTGGAAACGGACACCCTTACAATAACCTTACACCGGCGACTCTGTGCTGGCTGCATGAACTGGAGCGTAATGGTATCACATCGTGAAAATTATCACAGCGGCAGTCAGAAAAATAACCATTTCGGTGCTGAAGATATTTCCTCTGACACTTCTTTCCGTTTCCGCTTTCCTACCAGGACGTCTCTCTTTTTGTTATTGTTTTCTTTTTTTTTTGCTGAGTCATTGCAAGAAAGGCTCAAAATAGTTGTTAGAACATCTTGTATTCAGGAAAGAGAAAGTAGAAATAACCTTAAAATGTTTTTTTGTTTTTTAAGGGCAGGTGTTGTTTTGAAGCAATTTGCTATTTTCAACCTATGGTCCACAGACCCCTGGGGGACTGCAGACTATGTCTAAGATTTCCAAAGGGATCTGCACCTCCATTTGAAATTTTTTAGGGGTCCGCAAATGAAAAAAAGGTTGGAAACCGCCGTGCCACTCTGAGCCCTGACTCATCACATGACTTGGGTAAGTCACTTCGCCTCTCTGTTCTACAGTTCTCTATGAAGTGCAATTAGTTTGTGCTGGAAAACCCCTTAGAAAGCCTTGAAGCAAAGATTCTAGTGAAGCCCAAATAATTATTAATGAGAAGTATTCTATATTAAGGTTAGTATCTTTGCAATTCAGGGAGCTACACATGAAGAAAGCAGATTGATTGTTGGCCCCAGGGCAAGACTGACTAGGAACAAAGGAATGAAACAGAGAATAGGAAGATTGCAATGGGGCAATTTTCCCTCTAATGGAGAAGATACCTATCTATGCCTGTGGGTTTTTTTGAATGGGTGACACACTTTCAAAAGACAAGAGCAGGGGCATTTCTAATGAATCATTGCCCTGGACATTGGACATGATCTGAATCATCTCTTATATCAGTCATTTTAGAATCCATTTCTCTTCCCTTCCTCTGACGTAGCCAGAGACATACGGAATGAGGAAGCTGACAAGGACAGAGAAAAGACCAGTATCTAAGGAAAGAGCTTTTTGAACTGATTCATTAAACCATGCAGCCCCCCATGTGGATACTCATATTTCAGTTTAAGAGTAGCTTACTTTGGGATAGTTTAAACGTGTTCCCAATCAACTGAAGCTAAACCACACAGGAGTGCCTAGGAATTAGCACCAGTTTACTGAATCAATTTAAATTTACACCTTAAGTTAAACAGTGCAACTTTCTGATGTAGACAATGTCTCAGGGCTGGTTTATATGCAAAACTTACACTGAAATGAATGGCTGCTTTGGTGCAAGTCTGGGTATGGGCACTCTTGCAGAATAAGTGTCCACACAGAGACTTGCACCAAAATGACAAAAGGTGTGAATTAAAACTGATTTAGTTATTTCAGTGCAAGCCCTAACTATATGCATCCTCTGTCAAATGCCCCAGAGAGTCTCCCGTATCCAGGTCCCATTTAGCCTCAGATCATGAGCCCCAGAGGAAGTAGTTGGCCTATTTATTTTTCTTTAGTAGTTTCTTTGTGCAGCATTATCTAGAGGTGGGACCTTGAGCAAGTCTGAATCCCAATTCTGCACCATTTAAGCCAATGGAGAGATTCACCTTTGACTTCAATGGGAACAGGATTAAGACTCTTAATGGGCATGTAAAGGATAGAACTCAGCTGGTGTAAATTGTTACCGTTCCATTGAAATCAGTGGAGCTATGTCCGATTACACCAGTTGAAGATCTACCCCCAGTTACGGTTGACCTCTAGTTGCTCCAGATTTACACTGTTGTAACAAAGAGCAGCATTTGGCCTCTTCCTGTACAAAGACTGCAGGACGAGCCTGTGCTTTGTCCATTCCATAAAGGAAACTAGTACCTCTGTGTGAAATGCTGCTTTGTGTTTACCTGTGTTTCCGTTTTGCAGAGACTTGCATCTGAGATCTTGAGTGTGCAGTTTCACTCTGACTCGCTCTTGCCTAGTGCTATGGAAACACATTCACTGCGCACTACTATGTGGTGGTTGAATGAATGAATGAATGTCCAGGGATGTGGGTGTATCTCTAAATGTTTAGGAAATAGATTTTACGTTTGCCAACAAGACATTTTCAGGAAGGAAAGAATGTTACTGAAAAGTCATTCATGCACTTCTGCTCCATTTCCCACAATCTTCTAAGAACTTTCCTGTGCATAGGAGATAGGCTACAACTCAGCGATATTGCTCCCTGCAAGATGCATTGCAGTGTGCATTGCAAGATACTGCAGTTAGGGGAATAGTAAACCCCTGCAGTACATTATGTACGGCCCTGCACACCTGAGGAATGCAGCATGGGGAATAAATGCGGTGGCCTTGCAGTATACAACAGGAGAAATTGCACCCATGTTCAGTACTATCTTGCACCCCTGATATACAGAGGGGAATAATAGTATTCCCCTACACTAGGCTGTCTGGCAGATATTCCACCTCTGCTGAGCCCAGCATGGGTAATATTGCACAATGGCTGCCTAAAATACTGATCATATTGCACACCAGCCAGGATAATATACAGTAATACTGTAAATATACAGATGTTGCAGTATCTTTATTCCATGCTATCATTCCTGAAATGCAATAGCATTGTGTATTTATACAGAGCATTTGCTACAAAGATTTCTAATTGCTTTCCAAAGGTGGGTAAGTATCCTTCCATTTTTTATTGATGAGAAAGCTGAGCCAGGTTCAAGTTAAGTGTTTTTGTGCAGGATCACACTGTGAGCCAGGGGCAGAGTAGGGAAAAGAATGCAGGTGTCCTGATTCCTGGTACCCTGCTCTAACTACCAAGATGTGCCATCTCCAAATAAATAGTTGCTCCTGGAAGTGTCAGGACTGTTATTTTGGTGGTTTGAAGCATTCCTGAGCAGAGCCAGGCCAGTTGGAAATTTACTTGGCGCTTCAGAGAGAAACAGCTGACCTTTGCTGAGCTTTGAAAAGTGGCATACTGGTTGCACGCTTGTCACCACTTTGATGTCAAGCCTACATGTAAAGCCACAATTCAAGTAACTGCTACAGGTTTTAGAGTAAACGATACTAAAAAAGAAACCAGAGGATTAAAGGAAACGTCTGATGATACAGAGACAAAGTGAAGGTCTCCATCAAGTCTGAACAGAGGGGATATTAGCCTTAGTGATTGCATCACATTGCTGACTCTTCCTCTCTCTCTGATCCACTATAACCCTCAGATCTAGGGTGACCAGACGTTCCGATATTTGGGTGGTTGTCCTGCGTCCCGCAATTTGTGCCGATATTTTGCTCGGCCGGCAACACTGTTTTTGTTTTTGTTTTTTTCCCCCCTCCGCCAGCAGCACTCGACTTTTTTTTTTTCTCTGTCGGCAAATCTCCCCACCCCGCCATGTGTCCCAATATTTTCTTCATCTCGTCCGGTCACCCTACTCAGATCCTTTTCAGCAGTACTACTACTTAGGCAGTTATTCCCCATTTTGTAGTTGTGCATTTGATTTTTTCCTTCCTAAGTGCAGGACTTTGCACTTTGTTTTTATTGATTTTCATCTTGTTGATTTCAGATCAAAATTTTTCAGTGTCATTTCTAATTCTAATCCTGTCCTCCAAAGAGCTTGCATCCCTCCCGACTTGGTGTCATCTGCACATTCTATAAGCATACGCTCCACTCCATTGTCCAAGTCATTAATGAAAATATTGATTAGTACAAGACCCAGGACTGACCCGTGTGGGACTCCACTACATACATCCTCCCAGTTTGACAGTGAACCATTGATAACTACAATTTACATAGTCTTTCAACCAGTTCTGCACCCACCTTAAAGTAATTTCATCTAGACCACATTTCCCTAGTTTGCTTATCAGAAAGTCATGTAGAACTGTGTCAAAAGCCTTACTAAAATCAAGCTATATCCTGTCTACCACTTCTCCCCATCCACTAGGTGAGTAACCTCGCCAAAGAAAGAAATTAGGTTAGTTTGGTGTGATTTTTGACAAGTCTGTGCTGGCTATTCCTTATAACTCTATTATCCTCTATGTGCTTACAAATTGATCGTTTAATAATTTGCTCCAGTATCCAGGTACCAAAGTTAAGATGATTGTCCTATAATTTCCTGGTTCTTCTCTGTTGCCCCTTTTAAAGGTAGTTTGCCCTTTTTTAGTTCTCTGGGCCCTCACCGATCCTCCAGGAATTCTCAAAGATAACCGTTAATGATACCAGGATTGCTTCAGCTAGTTTCTTAGTTATCCTAGGGTGAATTTCATCAGGCTCTGCTGACTTGAATACATCTGACTTATCTAAATATTTTTTTAACCTTGTCTTTCCCTATTTTTGGCTTCTGTTCCTTCTCCCTCATTGATATTATTGGTGTTAAATGACTGGTCACTCTTAACTTTTTTAGTAAAGACAAAGGGCAGGTCTACACTACCCGCTGAATTGGCGGGTAATGGTTGATCTATCAGGGATCGATTTAGCGCATCTAGTCTAGACGCGATAAATTGATCCCTGAACGCTCTCCTGTTGACTCCGGAGAGGCGCAAGCGGAGTTGACGGGGGAGCAGCAGCAGTTGACTCAGCCCCGTGAAGACACCGCGGTAAGTCGACCTAAATACATCGCCTTCAGCTATGCTATTCTTGTAGCTGAAGTTGCAATTCCCCCCGCCCCCCTCCGTCCCCAGTGTAGACCAGGGCTAAGCAAAATAGGCATGAAACATCTCAGCCTTTTTGTTGACATCAGTTATTCACTCTCCTTCTCCGCTGAGTGAGACCTACACTTTCCTTCAGTTTTTGCTTGCTCCTAATGTATTGAAAGAACCTCTCTTTTCAACTTTTATGTCTCTGGCTAGGTGTTTCTCATTTTGTGTGGTAGCTCTCCATTTGTACTTCTCCTTAGCAAATTTGTCCATGTTTCCACTTTTTGTAGGTTTCTTTCTTGATTTTCAGGTCACTAAAGAGCTTTCTGATGGAGCCATGTTGTCCTCTTACTGTTCTTCCTGTCTTTCCTTCACATCAGGATAATTTGCAGTTGTGCCTTGAATATTGTCGTCATGAGAAACTGCCAGCTCTCCTGAGCTAATTTATCCTTCAGATTTTCGTCCCATGGGACCTTACCTACCAGTTCTCTGAGTTTGTTAAAATCTGCTTTTCCAAGTCCATTGTCCTTTTTCTGTTGCTCTTACTCTTTCCTTTCCTTAGTTTAGTGAAATCTACAATTTCATGTACGCTGTCACCCAGCTGCCTTCTACCTTCAGATTTGCAGCCAATTCCTCCCTGTTGCTCGGAATCAGATCTAAAATGGCGGCCTCCCTGTTTTTTTCTCTCGGTTTTCTGAAACAAAGAGTCGGCCTCAGTACATTCCTAGGACTTAGGGCCATTTTATTTTTTGCCATATTACTTTTCCAGTGGATGTCTGGGTAGTTAAAGTCGCTTGTTAGTTCCAGGCCTTGTGTTTTGAATATTTCTATTCATTCTAGAAATGTTTTGTCCACCTCCTCTTCCTGATTTGGTGATCTATAGTAGACCCCTGCCATAGCATTACCCCTATTTTTCCCCCCTTTTATCTTTGCCTAGAGACTTTTTCAACTGGTTTCTCTCTCACCTTCTTCTGGACCTCAGAACAAGTGTATATATTCCCAATGTAGAATGCAATACCTCCTCTGTTTTTTTCCCTGCCTGTCCTTCCTGAACAAGCTCCACTCCTATGTCTCACTACACATTTCATTGTGCACTGCAAGCAAGTGGTGCTCCGACCCAGCTCATAATGAAATGTACATATACTGTGGCCCTGATTGTGCATCCTTTCCTTATGCTGCCGAGCCCTTACTCTGGTGAATAATCCCATTTTAATCCCATCTCACTCAAACCAGTAACATTTAGAAAGAAGCTAAATTTTGTTATGAGCTCTGGAGCGGCTAAACTAATGAGGGAAATTTTTCCTGTTCCACTACTCTTGATGGGGCTAGGAGAATGATGCTGACTTTCACTAGTGAACTGAATGCATAAGCATTGCTGAAGGGACAATTATAATCCATGTCAGCCATGGGTACTTGACAGCTAAGGATGGGACTGTGAAAAGCACCTAAAGGGCAGGTAACATCTGCAAAAGCACCTAAATCCTATTATCAAAAGAGGTGTAGCACTAGATTTTTTAAAGGTATTTAGGCACCTAAAGGTGCAGACAGGCACCCAGTAGGAATTTCTGAAGCCCCTGGGCACTTAACTCCCATTGATTTCTAGTTTGCATTGATTTAAATAGGAATTAAGTGCCTGGTGCTTTTGGAAATCCCATTAGGTGCCTATTTGCATCTTTAGGTACCTAAATACCTTTCAAAATATGGCCCACAGGCACTTAAGAGCCTTCCATTGACTTCAGAATTAGGCACCTAAGTCACTTAAGCACTTTTGAAAATTTTATCTCTGAAATTAATTGGAGTTGGGCACCTGATTCCTTTAAGAACCTTTGAAAATCCCACCCTAATATATTTTTGAAGCACAGATGTTGCTGATCTGTGTTGATTCTATTATTCCCCTAACAATCCATACAATATGGTAATTGCTAGGTAATCTTATTGTGCACACACCAGGAAACTTGTCACTGCATGTCATTTCTAATGTACTAATTAGTCATCAGACTCTGCAGCATGTTGTATACGTACTGTTGTTAACCCCCTAGATTTCCAGACTATCAAATCAAGGTATTGCTTCCTTTTCTTTCCCCAAATCTCCCATTTCACATCTCTGTGTGTGTGTGTGTGAAATCCCATCCTTTAATTGTGACACTCATGGGGAAACTCACACAGACTCACAGTCCTTGTTGTTCATCTGATGTGAATGGCATTAATTAAGCAATCTTGCTTGCCCTATCTGCAGCTGTGTTCTGATGACTAACCGTTCCTGGTGGGGCCAAGATAAAGGGGATCTGTTTCTTTCTGTGTTATTCTCAGCAAGCATGACATGGGATTTTTCACTTTTGGACATCTGCTTTTGTAGAAGGCTTGCTCTGAATTTAGCAACATGACTGATCTCCTTAACAGGTAGATCCTATGCAACTCTTTAGAAATTTAGCTGATGTTTCTGATTGTTCCTTATGTCACACATTCTTGTCCAGACGTAGGTTCTTAGATTTTAGGGCCAGGAGGAGCCATTATGATCCTTTTGTATGACCTGCTGCATAACCCAGACCTAATAGAGTACCTCATCCAATAATTTCTGCATCAAGCCCATAACTTCTGTTTGAGTCATAGAATCTCTTTTAGAAAGACAGCCAACAATTTAAAGACTTCAAGCATCCACTCACCCTAGATGAGTTGTTCCAGATGTTAATTACCTTCACTGTGAAAAGTTTAACCCTGATTTCCAGTGTGAATTTGCCTAGCTTCTTCCAAACACTGGATATTGGTGTGCCTTTTTCTGCTAGAGTCTACTATCAGAAATTCCCCATCTAGGTAAGAGTAGACTGTGATCAAATCACCTCTTAACCTTTTCTTGGGTAAATTAAATAGATAGAGCTTCTTAAGTCTTTCATTATAAGGCAAGTTTTCCACACCTCAAATCATTATTGTGGCTCTTTTCTGAACCCCTTCCAGTTTTTCAACATCCTTTTTTGAAGTGTAGACATCAGACTCACACTATTCCAGCAGTGGTCTCTCAAATGTCATATATAGAGGTAACACTATGTCCTTATTCAGACTTAATATACTCTTTCAAAGACAGCAGGGTTAGGCCAATGCTGTGTGCATTTTGAAAACCTTGTCATTTATATGCTCTGTGTGGCTTTGTGTAAGGGCAGGGTTGAATTTTGCATTTCAACAGGAAAAGGGATCAATCTGAGAAGTTTGTGAGCTGTTTGTAGGCAATTTATGAACAGTGGGAAAAAAAGGCCAAAAAGTTGAATAAATGATCCACCATGTATTACATAATCAGCTTTACTAATGTGTTATGCCTTGTGTGGCTATGTCGGGAATTGTAGGAACTTTGGAAACCCCTTATAAGAGGGGTCCTTTCATAATTCCTATTTGATGAGCCTCCTTAGTTACACATGTATACTAGTTATACTTGGGGATATGGTAGATTCTCCATCACTTGAAGTATTTAAATCAAGCCTGGATATCCTTCTAAGACCCCTTTTAAGAGGTTATGGGCTTGATGTAGGAACCATTTGGTGAAATTCTGGTGTGTTATACAGGAGCTCAGACTAGATGATCATAATGGTACCTTATTGCCTTAGAATCTATGAATCTATAGTACTAACCATCTGAGTATCAAAATATGCTTCACAGGTGCTAATTAAGCCTGGCCATGACACTCCTGAGATGCAGGTAAGTATTATTCCCATTTGGGGCCAGACTCTGTCACAGATGAAGATTGCTGTGCATATAAGCACAAGGTAAAAAGTTGGGGAGCACAGAGGACCTGATCTGACAATAATTTGAGCACTGTTTTCTCATCCCCATCTAGAGGCTGGATTACATGGAGGATAACAGCCTACTACTGCTATCCATTACTATGTTAGCTGAATATGTAGAGGACTTTACTGTGGATCTAAAGGTCCAAGCCCTGCTGACCACCCATGTGAGGCTCACTATAGTTCCACATGGTGGAATTTAATTTGCTCTTTAAAAACCCTAGGAAATCACACACAAAAACTGATACAGAAAATTGTTAAGGCTGCAAAGTCAAGTACTCAAAGTTAGGGAAAGTCAGAATTAAGTTGCCTGCACAAACTTAATTCAGCCCCTTGTGCATATGCATTATGATAGAACCTTTAATTACATGACCACAAGCTATTTTTTCCACAGGATCCCTGCCTCATTCAGAGTTCAGGGCCAATACTTGCAGAGATGTCTCTTAATTTTGAGTGCCTTGCTTTTCAGGTGCCCAATTCGACATCCTTGGGTTTCAGTTTCAGGGTGTCTACTCTGCTGCTGGGAGTGAGGCTGCCAGCCTGGGTAGACTGATTTGCACTAAAAAGGCTTAAGCTAGGAGTTTTAAAAATAGCAGGACATTGCTCAGGCTCTCAAGCTGGGAGTCAGGTGACCTTGAGAGCCCAAGCTGCAAACGTCCACATTGCTATTTTTAGTGCACTACCTTGAGCCCCATTAGCAAGTCTGTCTACTTGGGCTGGGAGGCTCGCTCCTAGCTGCAGTGTAGACACAGCTTCAGAACTGCTGAGCTTAGTGGGAACTGCAGGTGCTCAGAACTTCTGAAAATCAGGGACTTTAGATAAAGTTGGGCACCCCACAGCAGAGGCACCCAAAGTTGGTAGAAATTTGATCCTCGCGTGTCTTGATTATAGTGGTACAGCAAGCCAGTCGCAGAGACGACAACACAACACAGAAGTTCTGACTTCGAGTTCCCTGATCTATCAGATAGGCCACGCAAAGGGTCGGATTTTCAAGTGCCCAACACTTGCAAATGGAGCCAGATTTTCCAAAGAGCTCAACTCGCATTTAAGCATCTATATCTGGGCTAGATTTTCAGACGTGCTCAGCTCCAGATGTGGGTGCTGAGTTTTTGGGCATCTGGCCCTAAACGGCAGAGCTGATTCTAGGTTTAAAATTAAGCTGGCATAATCAAGGTCAGCTGCAGCTCAAGCAGGTTCATAGAAATATCTCTGCTAATTTACAAAGGCTTTGCCATTGCCACCTGTGGAAATGCTAAGCTCTTGATTGATTTGTTCTTGTTTCATTCTTTCAGACCTTTGAAGATCACCACTAGTGGGATTATGAAGAGGTTCCTTCTGCACATACACAAAGTGGCTCACCCTATTGAGTGCTTGAGAAATCCTGGACTTCCTTTTTCATTTTATAACATGACTGTGAGCATGGGCAGCAGTAAATGACACAGAGGGCACCACAGATGGGGATGGGTCATCACAAGACTTTACAGGGTAACCCAGGAAGTTAAATATCAGTAATAGTTTTGTAAGAAGGGGTTTCCCCCACTTTTAAAATCATTTCTCTGTGTGTTACAATGGTTGCCTCCAAGGGACTCTCCCTCTGCTATTCCCTAGTGAAGAATTCTGTAAAAACTAAACCACCCTGCTGGGTTCAAGTGTTACTCACCGAGATAGAAGAAAATGGATCAGCACGTAAGTGTCTATTCAAATCTGACATTTGAATGTGTCTGTAACACTCTAAACACGGACCATCTGAAAAGCAAAAAGAGCACGTTTGTGATATGGATTCCCGGAATAACGGCTTCCTGAAACTGCGTTTAAAAAAAAAAGAAGTGCTTTTATGTCTATATTATATATGGCTGACAATGAGCTGCCGCGTTTGCAGCTTAGAACACTTGGGTCAGGAAAGCATCGTGGGCAGCAACTGGCTATTACCGCTTTAGCACAAAACTGTATTTTCATTTTCCGTGATTTGTGGGGTGGGCGGAAATGGATTTGACCCTTCCTGTACAAATGGAAATTTTCAATAATAAATTACACTTTAAACAAATCTTATACAAAGACATAAATGGTCTTAATCTCTGTGCCTCCATTTTCACAGGTTTGTAAACTTACCCATGTTGGTAAGGCACATGGGGATCGTCAGATTAAAAACATGTATTATTACTGTACTGTACCTTAATTAGAGAAGATGTGCTTAAAATTCAGACTGTCATTTAAATACTAAATAGAAGAGAGAGGAAAATGAACCTCAGCATGAAGACTAGAGGGTTTAGCAGTTGATCTTGATGACTGAGAATCATATTACACCCTTACAAAATGGCCCTTAGGAGGTATTATCAGCTCCGTCTCTCATTTCAGATATAAAATAAATGTTCAGTGCACTTAATTGTCTGGTCTGCAGCCTGATAGCTTGCTATGTGCTGCCTAATGCATCAAAGAGTTAAAAGTTCTGGCATGGCAGTTCTAGGTTTTCAGGTGTAACTTGGTAGCAGGTGTATATAAATAAAGAAGGAGAAGAGAAGATTTGGGTTTCCCCTGATGCATGGATAGAGTAGACTATGAGATCTGTTGTAAAGATAAGCTGTATTTTCTACCCCTGTAGCTTTTGTTGCAGAACAAGTAAATACGTTGCTCTGGAAATCCTTCTGCGTGTATAGAATGCCTCATAGATAGAAACTTATTTCCATTCCTTCTTGTAAACTGGTGAGAATTGCCTACTTCCAACTTAAATTGAATTGGCTCGTTAGCACTGACCCCCGACTTGGTAAGGCAATTCCCATCTTTACATATGCTGTGTATTTATACCTCCCTACTGTATGTTCCACTTCATGCGTCTGATGAAATGGGTTTTAGCCCATGAAAGCTTATGCCCAAATAAATTTGTTAGTCTCTAAAGTGCCACAAGGACTCGTTTTTTCATAATAGGAAAGTTGGGATGAATCTGCTGAGCATGTATTTCCTTTTTCCCCTATGGAATTGTGGCTATGATGTCTCCCTCTCTTTAGGCAATACATTAACAGAGTAACCATGATCCCCACTCTGGCTTGATCTCTGCTATTTTTGTCTTGGTTGTACCAATGGAAAAGCAGAGGGCTAGGAGGTGAATCCTGGGGGAGGTGGAGCTTACATGCAGTGTGAGCTCAATTTTGCTTTCACTGAAGGCAAAGGGGATTCTGCTATTGATTTCAGTGGCAGCAGGATCAGGCCCTGTGTTCCTTTATCAGAGATTTGGTGCTGTTTTTGACTTTCATATGTGGGAAGTGGCAGATGAATATGAAGTCTGGAAAATCCCTATCACTGAGTTAGGTATAATAATGTGAAAAAAAAATATTGAAAAACCCCCCACCAAGCTTCCTCTTCCAGGTTTTAAGTCCCTTGTATTGGATCTGCAGTTTACTGCTTCTCTCCCCAGAAAAAGCAGTTCTGACAGGCATCCCTTTCTGCCCAAAGTGTAACTTTCTCTCTGAATTTTTAGTGCCAAATGTGATAATTCACAATTATTTAATTCTTCCAGTTTTTATTTATGTCTAAAACACTTGGGGAAAGGGAATCTTTCCACAATCCTAGCTTGCAGAGTGCAGCAAGGACACCAGCCCCAGAGCCAGTTTGGGAAAGTTCTGCTCTGAATCCAGCCTAGGTCTCAGCTCCGACACAAACCTTCCAATTTGTTCTCATAGCTCAGATGTGGGAGAGCTGTCAGGTATATAATAAGAATACACATATATGTATCACCAGTCATCTTAAGATAGTTGGCAAAACACCTCTCACTTCATGCATCTCAGAAATGCATCCACTTCTGGGGGTGGGAAGGGGCAGCACACAACACCCTGACTAACACAGCTGCTACTCTGAAACTAGGCAGTATAAAACTACTCAAACTGGAATTTAGCCATCCTAGCTTGGACAAATGTCCCATGGGCTCTTTAATGAACATGAGTGGGGTCAGGGACTTAGTTTTACTTTTTGTTCAAAAGTTACCTTCATCAGCAGGGTGCCAGCTAGCTGCATGGGGGGTATTGGCTTAGGGCAGACTCAGAGGGAAAAGCGCTAGAGAGTGAATCACTAGCACCACTTTCTGCATGACCTGCTCCAGCAGGTGGGAGCAGAAGCAGCCAAAGCAGGGAGTTCTGAATGTTCAGACAACTTTCTACAGTTTTGACTGGGCTTTCTCTGCCCTGTGCTGATTGGCTATTTGCTCCAACCTTTTCCCTCACAGTCTCTTCACCTCAGTTTCACTCCACACTTGCCCTCGTAGCACTGTAGGCCAGAATGAACCACATGCTAATACTATCATCATAAATATGATTGATGATGAGAGTGATAAATTTCCCAACCAAATAGCTCACCCAATCCAATTGCGCGGGGCTGACAAAGGATGTCCGACATGATCTTTCATGCCTTGAAGTAGCTTGGTAGAGGGGACATATTGATCTGGAATAATTAACCCAGCCTGGCAAAAACGTCATAAAATTTACCATCCCTGACACTAAATCGTAACCTGGTGGTTGATGAAGAGGAAAAGAAGTCATGATATTATCCTTCTCCAGCAAAAGAAGTGATTATTTCCAAGTGGATGGGCAAGTAGATTCTTGCCAGGTTTTTTTTTTTTAAAATGCAGGGCTGTATTTCAGAGATGGAATGAGCCAAAACCCTGAATCCAAATACCTTTGTGCTTTGGGGGAGTTCAGATCCAGATATGAGCTCAGGCCCTTCTCTTTAGTATTTCCTTTTTTCCTTTGAATATTTCTCTTTCCCACTCTGATTCCCCTCCCCCATAGTTGCTCGGTAACTGTTGTTCGCTAGGCTTGCTCCATATTTTATCCTAGAGCTTGTCTACCGGTTTTGCAAGCCACCCAGTTTTCTTCTACAGTGGTTCTACCTTTCCAGTTAGCCTGAGGTAAATCCTGCAATCACTGAGACAGGGACCCTCTCTTTCATCACAAGCTGACCCTGCTTACATGGAGGGGACTCCTGGCAATTATGGTGTCCCTTGTAGATGCATCTTTTTGGAAAAGTCCTATAGAATTTAGTAGAAAATGATTCTATAGTAGAAATCTTCCTGTAGATTTTCTTGAACCACAATATAGAATTTAAAGGAGAATTCTACCCCTGCTACAGTCTGGAGAAGAGAAGACTGAGGGGGGACATAATAGTTTTCAAATACATAAAAGATTGTTACAAGGAGGAGAGACAAAAAATGCTCTCTTTAACTTCTGAGGATAGGACAAGAAGCAATGGGCTTAAATTGCAGCAAGGGTAGTTTAGGTTGAACATTAGGAAAAACTTCCTATCTGTCAGGGTGGTTAAGCACTGGAATAAATTGCCTAGGGAGGTTGTGGAATCTCTATCATTGGCGATCTTTAAGAGCAGGTTAGACAATCACCTATCAGGGATGGTGTAGATCAGGAGTCGGCAACCTTTAAGAAGTGGTATGCCGAGTCTTCATTTATTCACTCTAATTTAAGGTTTCGTGTGCCAGTAATACATTTTAACGTTTTTAGAAGGTCTCTTTCTATAAGTCTATAATATATAACTAAACTATTGTTGTATGTAAAGTAAATAAGATTTTCAAAATGTTTAAGAAGCTTCATTTAAAATTAAATTAAAATGCAGAGCCCCCAGACCGGTGGCCTGGACCTGGGCAGTGTGAGTGCCACTGAAAATCAGCTTGGGTGCCGCCTTCGGCACACGTGCCATAGGTTGCCTACCCCTGGTGTAGATAATACTTAGTCATGCCATGAGTGCAGAGGACTGGACTAGAAGATCTCTCGAGGTCCCTTCCAGTCCTATGATTCTATGAATTTTATAGAATGGTTCAGGAAAGATCTCGTTCTCTATCACATACTAGATACTAATATGTTCAATACATTCCAAGTCAATGGGAATTTTGTCTCTTCAGTGCGGCCAGGATTTCACCTTACAGGGTTTTAGCGTGATTTCTATGGAACCATATGGTTTCATCCCTGTCGAATTCTATAGGACTTTTCCACAGGGAACAGTGTAGGCTGCCGCAAGGTAAGCAAGTCATAACTTGAAAGGTTGGCAGGCAAAGGAGTTAATTCCCTAGGGGAAGGAATGTAGCCTTCCAAGTCTGGGATAGAACCGGCTAGACATGCCAAGGCTTTCCAAGTGTAACAGGTGAGAACAGATGAGGCTAATTATCTTCACCTGGCAATTGTCTGCCAGGTATTGAGTTACATAAGAGGAGCAATTGGGAAAGCAGAAGAAGGCATCTTCAAATTATTCTCTTTATGGCTCCATTTGACGCTGAGGTGGTTCAGGATTGGGCCCCGTGTTGGCTGCTATTGCAGCATCATTTCCCACAGGAACTGCACCTATCAGATAATACAGGAAGCAGGAAAGCCAAGACTTGCTTGCAAAAAAAACCAAAACCCTGTTGCATTCCCTTTCTACTCCTGTACCGCTCCCAGGTTCCTTGAAGTGAATGAACCACACTCCTCACCCTCACCTTTGAAACCACTTCCGTTTTAATTCTTATCCATCCAGCACCAGTGAAACCAGTTTTCATCCCCTTCTAGTGAAACTGATCCAAGCAGTTATTCAGATGTGTTCAGGACAATTCCTGTCCTGCAAAACTGAAACTTATATTTGAGAGCTGAGTTACATTCTGAATTTGCAGGCGACTTATTGAACCAGTAGGTTTTGGTTTTGGTGAAAGCTAAATCTATTAGGGCTCTGGCTGGCTATTGGATGATTCATTCACTTCTGAGATATTTCAGAAATTAAGCCAAGACAGCACTGAACAGGCAGTTTCCCCTCTATTAGGCACCATTTATTGTATGCATCATCAGCATATTTTTTTTTTCAAACCTCTTAAGCAAACGAAAGCTGCATTGTGGAGAGACGGTTGTATTGCTGGTGTTAGTCCTTTACTGGTAGGAGCAGGCTTTGAAGACCCACAGAGATGACTAATGGGGCCCTGAGTGTGTGCTCTTATTCTCCATGGTTAGCCAAGGCCCAGTCATTTTAACACACAACGAGGCTTTCTGCAGCCTCAGACAATATCAGCAGCGTGTGACTGTTGTGATTCCCATCGCCTGTGCTAGTCTTCATTTTTGCATTTGGGGATTTAATTTATTCATTTGCTCATCATGCACTGTGAGCTAAGGGCTTGAGGACAGTGATTGCTGGGGGACACGTTTGAGAAGGGTCTTATGTGTGGTCTTCCCATGCAGATCTCAGTTCTCCTGGGCACCTTTTCTCTTTCAGCCTCTCCTGAGCTCAGACAGCTACTAACTGTGCTGGACTATGCAGTAATAATGGTATGTTTGGGGCCTGATTCTCTGTTCCTCTGTGCCTTGTGCAATCCTTTGGGACAGTGCAAAGTGAGTGTATCAAGTCATAATCCTAGGGTTTTACACCTGCTTTGCACTCGTTGTGCCCTGGAGTTATTGGTAAAATGTATTCATTTTTTAGAATCTCATCATTTTTAAGCCAACCTCAAGCTTTTTGGGGGGATAACTCATGAGTTTTGAATGTCTGGGGCTGGTAATACTTCATAGTTAAACTGTGGAACTCATTGCCACAAGATATCACAGAGGCCAAGAGTCCAGCAGAACTTGAAAAAGGATTGGACATTTATATGGCCAAGGCATCATGTGAGCTATTATTCTCTGATACTAGAGCACAGATACTTTGAAACAAAAGATAGGAAGCCTCAGGGTCTACCAATGCTGGGATCCAGGGGATGGATTACATAAGAGATGCCAGCTAATCCAAGCAATCCCAGCAATGATCTGTGCTAGGCAATGCACCCAACAGCACATATGTCCCCTAGAAAATTCTGCTCTGACCCCTCTTTTTTGGGCAACTGGGTCAATATACTGCACATGTGAACAGAAATCACTGAGTCTGAGCCCAGAGTCATGAAACAGAGTTGAAAGGGAATTTTACCAGACTCCTGGGATGAGACCTATCATGGTGTAGTAACTAGTCCCAGGTACGGTATGATGGGATAGCTTAATTTTGACAATTAATTGATCTTTGACTATTGGTAAATCTGCCCAATGGCCTGTGATGGGACACGAGAGAAGGTGAGAGCTGAGTTACTACAGAGAATTCTCTCCTGGGTGTCTGGCTGGTGAGTCTTGTCCACATGCTCAGGGTTTAACTGATCGCCATATTTGGGGTCGGGAAGGAATTTTCCTCCACGGCAGATTGGCAGAGGCCATGGGGTTTTTTAGCCTTCTTCTGCAGCATGGGGCACGGGTCACTTGCTGGAGGATTCTCTGCACCTTGAAGTCTTTAAACTACAAGTTGAGGACTTCAGTAACTCAGACATAGGTCAGGGATTTGTTAGAGGAGTGGGTGGGTGAGATTCTGTGGCCTGTATTGTGCAGGAGGTCAGACTAAGGTCGGAAGGGAACACTATGATCTTCTAAAGTCTATGGGTCTATGAGGTATATCCTGAAATACTACTGCTATCCAAGTCATTGTCCTTTTCTTCCCCACCTCTTGAGTCCAAATGATGTGGATTACTTATGTGGTCAGTTCTTCCGGGGGCAGGGACCATCTTTTTGTTATGTGTTGATACAACACTTAGCACAGCAGGATCCTGGTCCAGGACTGGGGCTCCTAGGCACTACCACAATATAATTTAATAATAATAATAATAAAGTAATGATGATTTTGTTAATTAAGATGACTGGGGTTGTAGTTCGCTGTTGGTATAAATGGGTACAATTCCATTGAAGCCAATGAGTTTTTCACTTGGAGCTAAAATATGACATACCTGTTTTTGCCTACTGGGATTTCAAAATGGAAACCACATCAGTGCTTGCAATAGGGTGAACGTTGTTGCAATGTAGAGTATATCTAGGGAGATTTTAAAGGGCCTGGAGTCTCTGGCCCCCAGTTAGATGGTAAATGCAAACTAATTGCAAAGAAAGGCAAAACTCCTCAAAATGCAACTTTCTCCATTTTATTACAGGCTCAGAAATGAGTCTATTCTGCTGAAAAAACATCCAGCTCATGCAATTTTTTTTGGCTTCGAAAATGGGTCCCTTTTAGTAGTGAAAACAAACTGACTGAAAATGGGCCATTTTGAATGAAATGCAATCTTAAACCTTGCAGATTCTAATTTAACTGACAGGTTGAGGAGTGGTTAGTGCAATGAG
Organism: Mauremys mutica; assembly: GCF_020497125.1. NCBI lineage: Eukaryota > Metazoa > Chordata > Testudines > Geoemydidae > Mauremys > Mauremys mutica. Next base: position 139,552,742 of record NC_059075.1, read on the forward strand.
TGGATAATTCCACTGGCACTCAGAAATACATTCAGAGGGAATACCCAGCTGTACTGTTTGTCCAATACATAGGTCTCTATTTCAGCTAGTGCCTTGAGATTCAACTGACTGGTAGTGTAAAAATATTTAAGATTGTGTTAGATAATCTTGATGAGCTGTCTGCAATTTGCAGCTGCATCCCCAGTGTCATTACTGAAGCCTTGACTCACTGTAAACCTAATATTCTTTTTCAATATACACCTATTGCTAAGGATACTTGCTCCTCTACCTGTCATCACAGGAGAACTGTGCTTGCTGTACATTCTACCCGAATGCACTGCAGTGATTGAGGACTACTTGAATGGAGTGCCATTGATGTTTATTGATTGACCATTGTCCTAAGACAAAAAGAGTGGCAGAGAATGCAACTGATCACTTTAAAAGACAGGACCTTCAAGGTTATTGCCTGTCTGAAGCATTAGATATTACATGTAATTCACTGTGTTTCATAAAGGCACAGCTAATTTTCATGCTTAATGTGAATGTGGGCCCATCGCCAACCTCTTTCAAAATCCTTGATCCTCTTTATTATATTACAGAATAAGATAATTAGTTATAATCATTTTTAAATGACTCACTGCTTAATTAATACCCCTGTTTGTTGTGGGCAGAGTCAGTCAAATGATGTAAAATAAACATTCTGTGAGAATTTGATCAAATGCTTAAATGAATTCCCTTCACATTCTGAACCTCAAATACTTACAACAAGCTGCTTGCAGATGAACCACAGGCCCAGCATTATTTGCAAATTGCTGAACAAATAATTTAGAAATAGAGGAGAAATTTGAAGATCTCACAGTCTGGCTGTGGGTAATATGTGAGCAGGAAAAGCAACAACATTCTTGGAATAAGTTATTCCCTTTGAATCTTGGCTCTGTCACTGACCTGCTGAAAGTAAGTCAACAAATAAATAATTATAATGAATTATACATCTAGCTTTAGTTGTGAGACAGGGACAAAGTTCTGGATTCAGAATTCATGCCTTGGCTAGTAAGTAAATGTAAATCATCCAAGGAAGGATATACGGTATGTAGGTGGCTTTTGTGGGCTTCGAAGAACCTTAAAATTCATCTATGCAAAATGAGCTTCTCACTCATTGACTGCAACATTCTTTCCTAGAAAGGGCTCCCAGGAAAGTTTTTATCCTTTCTACTAAATTGTTGGATCTCTTGCTGAACCAAGATCTGATACTTTCTGGGACTTATGATACCCTGAGGAACACAAACCTTTTTGAAAATTGTCTGGTTTTCATTTTTCATTCATCACAGCTGCCGTTTGCCTTTAGAAGCCCAAATACCAAAATGTCAGATCCCCACATCAAAAGAATTCCTAAACCTTATGAAAACTGAAACATGCTTGTGATTAAACTAGTGCCTAAGATCTTGCCAGTGGAGCAGAGAGACTCTACAGAGCTTGTGCATTTGCTGAGTAGTGCAAACCTCAGGGCATCTGAGGTCATTGGGGTTTTTTGCATTTTTTATCAGAAAGCTTTTGGCCATTATCAGAAAGCCATTGGCCATTATCTTTGAAAAATCATGGCGATCGGGGGAGGTCCCGGATGACTGGAAAAAAGCTAATGTAGTGCCCATCTTTAAAAAAGGGAAGAAGGAAGATCCAGGGAACTACAGGCCAGTCAGTCTCACCTCAGTCCCTGGAAAAATCATGGAACAGGTCCTCAAGGAATCAATTCTGAACCACTTAAAGGAGGGGGAAGTGATCAGGAACAGTCAGCATGGATTCACCAAGGGCAAGTCATGCCTGACTAACCTAATTGCCTTCTATGATGAGATAACCGGCTCTGTGGATGAGGGGAAAGCAGTGGATGTGCTATTTCTGGACTTTAGCAAAGCTTTTGATACAGTCTCCCACAGTATTCTTGCCAGCAAGTTAAAGAAGTATGGGCTGGATGAATGGACGGTAAGGTGGATAGAAAACTGGCTAGATGGTCGGGCTCAACGGGTAGTGATCAATGGTTCCATGTCTAGTTGGCAGCCCCAAGTGGAGTGCCCCAAGGGTCAGTGCTGGGGCCGGTTTTGTTCAATATCTTCATTAACGATCTGGAGGATGGTGTGGACTGCACCCTTAGCAAGTTTGCAGATTACACTAAACTGGGAGGAGTGGTTGATACGCTGGAGGGTAGGGATAGGATACAGAGGGACCTAGACACATTAGAGGATTGGGCCAAAAGAAATATGATGAGGTTGGACAAGTGCAGAGTCCTGCACTTAGGACGGAAGAATCCCATGCACTGCTACAGACTAGGGACCAAATGGCTGGGCAGCAGTTCTGCAGAAAAGGATCTAGGGGTTACGGTGGACGAAAAGCTGAATATGAGTCAACAGTATGCCCTTGTTGCCAAGAAGGCTAATGGCATTTTGGGTTGTATAAGTAGGGGCATTTCCAGCAGATCGAGGGATGTGATCATTCCCCTCTGTTCAGCACTGGTGAGGCCTCATTTGGAGTACTGTGTCCAGTTTTGGGCCCCACACTACAAGAAGGATGTGGATAAATTGGAGAGAGTCCAGCAGAGGGCAACAAAAATGATTAGGGGGCTGGAGCACATGATTTATGAGGAGAGGCTGAGGGAACTGAGATTGTTTAGCCTGCAGAAGAGAAGAATGAGGGGGGATTTGATAGCTGCTTTCAACTACCTGAAAGGGGGTTCCAAAGAGGATGGATCTAGACTGTTCTCAGTGGTAGAAGATGACAGAACAAGGAGTAATGGTCTCAAGTTGCAGAGGGGGAGGTTTAGGTTGGACATTAGGAAAAACTTTTTCACTAGTAGGGTGGTGAAGCACTGGAATGGGTTACCTAGGGAGGTGGTGGAATCTCCTTCCTTAGAGGTTTTTAAAGTCAGGCTTGACAAAGCCCTGGCTGGGATGACTTAGTTGGGTTTGGTCCTGCTTTGAGCAGGGGGTTGGACTAGATGACCTCCTGAGGTCCCTTCCAACCCTGAGATTCTATGATTCTATGATATTCAATTACAAAGCAGTTATTTGTTCACATTTTCTTCCTTGTTTTTGCTGAAATGACAAGTTTAATTAAAATGATAAAAAATGACAACAAAATCCATAGCCTGTGAAATTACGTGAAAATGATTGCCAAACTGCGAAATTCACCCCAGTCGGGTGAACGTTAAACCCTTTGGAAAATTCCCGGAATGTTGCAGTTCTTGTGTGAAAATTTCACAAGACCAAACAATACATTTATGCCTCCAGCTCTTTAAATTAGCAGAAGTTCATTGAACTCCCTCATCTTGGGCCCCAATCCAGCAAAGCACTTAAGCACGTGTTTAACTTGAAGTACCCAGGAAGTCCCATTGACTTCAGCTGGACTATTTGCCTGTTAAAAGTTCAGTGTGTGCTTAGGTGCTTTGCTGGATCAGGGCCCTGACAAAGGGAGTGGTCCTTATTCCAGTCCACATGATGTATATTTCAGGTGAAATCCATGAATATGTCCTTTTACCACCTGACGTGATGTAAGGTTAAATTGTAAAGACACTCAACATGCATTTCTCTTTGGGGAAGATGCCAACTGTGGTTATCAGAATAATGAGCTCAAGTTTTAGCACCGCTGTGGAAGCCATTACTTCATCTTCAATTTTATTTTTCCTTCCTGAAGACTCAATTCCTGTGTTTATCTACAGAAAAGGTACAGCACAAGTAGTGGCAATGGAAGCTTCCCGAAAGGGGAAATCTTCAAGGCGTTGGAATATTTAAACTTGTTGCATAGAGGAAATCCTGACCCCAATGGGAACTTTGCTATTAAGATCAGTGGGTCAGGATTTCACTGCATGTCTCTATTACCTTCTGTGAGGAAGTCAACTGAGTCATCAATTGCGATGGTGATTTTTGTGATGTGGATACCTGGCCGCTTAAGACCTGGACTGAGAGCCACCAAAATTATTTCCTATAGGCCACCGACGGGAACAGCTTTTGGGTACCTTAGTGGAAATGCTGACCAGAGAACTTGCACTGAAAGCCTCTGAATCCCATTACCTATTCCCCAGGCCATCCATTTTCCCCATTAAGGTAAAATTTGAACACACACATTCTGCAATGCCTGCTAAGCTGTAATTAGCAGCTGTAGAATAATGTGCCTTAAACACAAATATAACTTTTCCAACAGTGTTTTATTTTGTGCCAAGCTGAGGGGCTGGTGCCCTGGGCAGATTTGCAGCGTTGCTGAACCAGATCACAGCTACTTCAGACTCCTTTTGCCTCTGTTGCTTGTATATGTTGGAAACTAATTATTAGTAATTAGCAGAGATGGATGACCTGTTGTGGATACAAGAAGTAGAGAAGTGATTAAGCCACTGGGCCAGGACTCAGGAAATCTGAGTTCAATTTTGAGCTCATTCCAGACTCCACCTCTTTGTGCCTCAGTTTCCAAACTGGAAAATGGGATGATAATGCTTCTTGTCACCCACTTTTGCTCCATCTTGTTTGTTTATGCCATAAGCTCTTGGGGGAAGGCACTATGGGTTTGTATAGTCCTGTGCACAGTGACATCCTTATCTTGGTTGGGATGTAAGAAATAAAAGAAGCGAACTAAGATTTTGTTCAGTATTCGGCTAGAACGTGAAATATTGTTTGATTTTTCAAAAGAGTTCTTTTATAAACTTCGCATAAGTCTGAAATAAGCATCTGAATTTTGGCTATAACTAAAGGGCTAATTATCTTTGAGTCTATTGCACAGCAGGGGTGGAGTTCTGGCCCCAGTGAAGTCAATGGCAAAGCTCCCAGTAACTTCAGTGAGGCCAGGATTTCATCCCAGCTGACTGGTTTCCTTCTATCAGTCGTAAGTATTTATCTGCCCCCCATCTCCCTAGTACTCGAGCATGGCACAATCTTTAATGTAATTACCCACACCACACACTTGTGAGGTCGACATTGTTATCCGCATTATACAGATGGGGAATTGAGGCACAGAGACAAAGCACCAGATTTCTAAAGGTATTTAGGCATCTAACGCCCCTGGGTTTACCCAAGGTCACACACTACATCTGTTGTGGAGCCAGGAATTGAACCCTACTTGCCCAAATCCCAGTGTAGCATTCTCACTTCCGGAGCACCCTTCAGTCTATAGCAGGGGTAGGCAGCCTATGGCACGCGTGCCGAAGGCGGCACGTGAGCTGATTTTCAGTGGCACTCACATTTCCTTCTAAAAATGTTAAAATGTATTACCGGCATGCAAAACCGTAAATTAGAGTGAATAAATGAAGACTCGGCACACCACTTCTGAAAGGTTGCCGACCCCTGGTCTATAGCATTCTTGTAAATAAGGTCCTAGCTTTCAGGGAACATGTGCTTTTCCATGCAGGGTAGCAAGGCAGTGGGAGAGCTTTTGAGGAAGGACTCCTCCAGCTTTGTAAGCTGATTCATCTGCTGTTTTTATCTCTCGCTCTTTAGAATATCCGTTCCTGTGCTGAATAAGAGTTGTATTTTGTTAAGGTTAGCCACGAGTGAGCTTTGTGAATCTCCAGAATGCAATGGGTCATGTTTGATTTTCAGAATTAATAAAGCGGTTATGGTCAGAAACGTGACTGCAAAGACGGCACTGTTTGTATCATACCTATCAGCCCATATCAGCTCCCAGCGTGTCTTCTGAGTCATATCTGCTCAGTTTACTGAGAAAAACAATTTTCTCCTGCTGTCAGCAGCCTTGCAGAGCTGCGGGTATGTGAGCTATATCTTACCTTGAGCGTTAAGATTGGCAAATGTATTCTGACGACAGAATCTTGGGTGCTGTTAATAACGTGCTGTGCCAAGTAAAAGAGAACAGAATGCAGTCAGATTTTTCTGAAGGCCGGAGCGAGCAGAAGAACCAGCAGTCCAAAAATGTTATTCCATCTTGTACATAGAGCAATTTCAACATGGAAGTTTATTGATGGAGTAAATGTAAAGTGATTTGATTCTGATCTCATGGACACTAGTGTAAATTCATTGCCTTCAGTAGAGTTACTCCTGATTTGCACTGATATAAAGAGAGATCAGAATTGGATCTGATTTACTTTTATGATTTTTTTGTTGACCATTAAACCTCCACTTTTAGGCCGTCAGAACTAACAGTTTCAGGCTAAAGCAGTAATTCTGGGAAATAATTATTAATAGTTAACATAAGGAAGCACCTGTTATAATTATGAGTCTATATAGTTTGATAATTTCTGTGGCAGATTTAAGGAAACAAGTAAGCACTAAAGAATCATGTCATTAATTCTACTTTTAATCCCTGGTGTGTAAGAGCCTAATGGAAGCAGTTCCCATAAGCTCACAGAACTAAAATCTCTTGGCAAATCCAAGAGATTTGTTGCTTGTTACCTGGGAGTCATTGATAATGTTATTAAATATGTGTGGTCATGAAAAACAAAAAGAAGAAAAACTGGATTAGGGTTATTCCAATACATTTGCATCTTGAAACAGGTAAATTAGACCAAGACTTCCAAACCCTGATGCCTAAAATTAGGCTCCTAAATCCAGGCACCTAAATAAGTGAACTGTTTTTTGAAAATGCTGAGTACCCAGCAGTTCCCACTGTCTTCAGTGGAGTTACTTCTGACTTACACTGGAAGATCTGAAATATACCCTATATCTTTTTCCCAAGAGCAGTGTAAATAGATGAAAATTCTGGTTATCTGGTTTAATAGAACATGGTATGTTCTTGAGGCTTGATATCTTTTTCTGCCAGTTTTCCTTAACAGTGTATCTGCACTGGTTCTCATGGATCTTTGCCAGAAGTATTTTGCAAACAATTCCTTAAGATCATTCAATTTGGGTTTTGCTTGTGTCTCACTAAAACTAATAAAAGTGTATGTGTGTATGTATATATGTGTATATATATAAAATATATGTCTTCTTATCCAGAGATCCCAGTGCAAACCATTACCCAATTTTACATAGGTCTCAGGGAAGGGACACACCTAAATCTTTTCTATAAAATTGGGGAAACATGAAATAACCTGAAAACCAGAAATGTTTAGTAAAATGTTTTCATTTCTGTATTTTGGAGTGAAACTGCCATGTGATGCAATTGATATGAGGTGCCGATCAATCAAATATCCCATGAAAGAGTATACTAATGCAGCTGATGTGTAAAATTTTCAAAAGTGTTGAAGTGATTTAAGAGTCAAAGCACCATTTTCAAAAGTGACGTAGGAGCCTGAGTATAATTGAAAGTCAATGGGAGGCTCCCAAATCATGTAGGTGTTTTGGAAAATTTTATCTGAAATCTAAAATTTGCATGAGCTCAGCTATTCCCAGGGAGGTTTTTTGATAAAACAGAGTTTGATTAACTTGGAGTGCATAGTATGGGGGTTGTAATGACTATACCCCCACTAGTGCAAAAGACTCCACATGCATGGATCCCTTATGCAGAATCTCATTGACATTAATGCCGGATTGGGATCTATGTTAATCTTTATTATTGAATTTCCCTGAACATAGCTGTCTTTCTGTCTCGCTTTCCCGCTGTGCTCCTGTGCTCCCCAGGAGAGGCTCGCTTGTTTCTTCATCCTCGGCTCATTCAGTCATTCATTATGCATGAATGTAGCCTTTTCTACAATGACTGCAACTATTTTTGTCGACATACTTGTGATGCTGCTTTTGCCATTTTCACAGTGACGTGAATTGAGCAGCCTGTTTTGCTTTGGAGTGCTGATGACACTTAACGATAAACATTTTAGTCACTGCACTAATCGGAGATGACTGTGGAGATGATATCGATAGGTAAGGGAGGTGGGCTGCAGTAACAGGAGGAGTCTTTAAAGGTCGTTTTCCAGAGGATGACAGCACTTCACAGTATCATGTAGGGAAGGATATTCTAGCAAGGTGAATGCATCATTTATGTCATTGGAAAAGAAAGAAACACTGGACGCTTCAAAGGAAACTACACTAAGGAGAGTTTGTGACTGACGCAGCATTAGAAGGGAAACTAAGAGCCCACATTTCAGTAATGACACTCTAGTTTTGCGTGTGCATGTGTAGGCAGCTGAGAGTGCGGTGCAGGAGGGGGGAGGAATGAACTCAGGTGCTCTATCATATTCGTGGTTTTATTTTAATCTTTCATTTCAGGTTTCGATGTTTTGCATAGTGCTGTCATGTTGCTGGGCAGCAGGGATGCACTGTAGTCCTGCGGACTGAGCATGAGGCTCAGTCTGAGCCAGGGACTCTGGGAGCTGTCTCACGCTCTGGGCACTGTAGAGTAGGATCCCCTGACTTCTAATTCTGTCCATTACCTTCTCTGTGTGTGATCTTGGGCAAGCCACCAAAACTATCTTAGTTATATAAACTAATACATGGCACCTCTCTTAATTCTAAATGCACTACATGGATCCTCCAATCCACGGGGGACCAGGTAAGTGCCAGAGAGGTGACGTTAGTCACTGGGGAGGGAAGGTCCTGGCATGGGAGGAGGATTACTCCCCTCCTGCCCCCCCGCACGCACTGGGCTTGGGAACTAGCCCCTCGGGTTTGTCTAGATTAGGGGAATTTGCAGTGGTGTAAGAGCAAACCCCTTTTGGCATTGATGCAGCACATCTGCATTGGAAGCATGCAAATTTCCCTGTGCGTAACATGGTCTTAGACAAAACAGAGCCCTAAATTGTCAAGCCATGGTTGCTAGTTTATTGCCCTCTAGTGCTACCTAGTGGGATTGGATTCAGAAACTATTTTTTGAACAATTTTATTTTAATTCACGTGTGTCCAGAAAAACTTTATTCTGTGAAGGACCCCACATGCACACACACATGCTAATGAAAGCCCTTAATATTGTAGGTCCTGGTGGAGTCTCACACAGATGGGTATTTATGTTTTGACACCATCTAGCAGTGAGGGATCCTGCCACAGTATTTGCAGTCACCTTTGCAGTCTCCAGGGTGCCGAATGAACACTCCCCCTTGACATCTGTCTGCAGATCAAATTATTGTTTTTCTCATTAAGTTCTTCTCTATTTTTGGTGTGACTCCTGTGAGAACTGTAGAATGTTCACTCCCATCTTTTAAGGAGAAATGATTTTTCAGCCAGCCTAGTACATCTTGAAGTCACGATGAGCTCCGGGCTCAATAAACTGCAATCTTGAAATTGCCCATCACATGGCTGAGACACAACTTTTATTATAAAGACTTAATAGAGGAGTTTCCCCAATTAGTTCTGACTAGTCTAAACAGCAGTCACGGGGGAGAGAATTTCAACATGATACTGAATGTTGCTGAGGAACATAAACTTTTTTTGCTGATTTGCTCCGTTTACTATACATAAGTGCTTTTATCATTAGCCTCAGTGTGCCAAATTCCCATTTTACCATTCAATGCTCTATATGTATTGTCATTCCAGCATGTTCCAGGAATGCATATTATCTGGGTTGTTTTTCCCCCCTTCCTTCCCAGCCTGTGTGAGAAATGGCTTCATAAGTTTAATTGAGTTTTTTTTTAATGTTTTTGTGTGTGTGATCAGGAAGTCTTTGTTTTGTGTCTGTGTGAGCTTTGAATTCCGGGCCCACTCCGATGCTCTTTGCAATTAGTGGGTGCTTTTCCATTTAGTTCAGTGGGCATTGGGTCAGACTCTTAGGCCATGTCTACACTACAAAGTTAAGTCAATTTTATGTAAGTTGACATCGAGCCTCCAATTTAAGCAAGTCGATCTTGCATGTCCCCACTATGCTTATTGTGTCGGCGAAGTGGATCCTCGCTAGCAGGGCTTGCATTGATGCACGGAGCGCTGCATTGTGGGTAGCTATCCCACAGTGCATGTGTCTGAGTGGAATTTTGGGTTGGGCTTGCAATGCCTTATGGGTCCAAAACATTTGCATGGGTGGTTATGGGAACATGGCGTTAGCCTCCCATGATGCACTTACTTCCCTCCCATAAAACAATGGCAAACAAACCAAGCCTTTTTTGCACCTTTTTTTCATAAGCCTGGGTTACCCGCGCAGATGCCATAGCACGGTAAGCATGGACCCCGCTCAGCGTACACTGGTGTGAATATTACAAACACCTCGCGCCTTATCCTGCGGTATTCATACAGCCGATACAGGAGTCGCCACGCAGAAAAATGTGATGCCACGCAAGCAGCCCTGCTGGAAGACATAGAGCGGAGCAATTCGCAGTTGCTGGTGACAGTCACGCATCACCTTGACACAGTTGAGTGCCGCTTCTGGGCCCGGGAAACAAGCACTGACTGGTGGGACCTCATCGTTATGCAGCTATGGGATGATGAGCAGCGGCTGCAGAACTTTCAAATGCGTAAGGCCACTTTCCAGGAACTGTGTGAAGAGCTTTCCCCAGCCCTAAAGCACAGCAATACTAAAGTGAGAGCTGCTCTGACAGTGGAGAAGCAAGTGGCGATAGCTCTGTGGAAGCTTGCAATGCCAGACTGCTACCGGTCAGTGGGGAATCAATTTGAGTGGGTAAAACTGCCATGGGATCTGTTGTGAGTTTGCAGGGCAATCAACAGACTTCTGCTAAGATGGGCAGTGACTCTGAGCAACATGCAGGACATAATGGATGGTTTTGCCATAATGGGGTTCCCTAACTGTGGTGGGGCTATAGACAGAATGCATATACCTATCTTGGCACTAGACCACCTTGCCAAAGAGTACATAAACTGAAATAGATACTTTTCAAGAGTGTTGCAAAAGCTGGTGGATCACAGGGCCCATTTCACTGACATCAGTGTGGGATGTTCGGGAAAGGTGCATGACGTGTGCATCTTTAGGAACTCTGATCTGTTTAGAAATCTGCAAGCCGGGACTTTCTTTCCAGACTACAGACTAACTATTGGTGATGTTGAAATGCCAATTGTGGTCCTGGGAGACCCAGCCTGCCCCTTCCTCCCATGCTCACGAAGCCGTACACAGGCAGCCTGGACAGCAGTAAGGACGGGTTCAACCATAGGCTAAGCAAGTGCAGAATGGTTATAGAATGTGCCTTTGGACATTTAAAAGGTCACTAGTGTTGTTTGCTTACTAGGATAGACCTCAGTGAAAGCAAAATCCCCATTGTTATTGCTGCCTGCTGTATGTTCCATAATACCTGTGAAACAAAGGGAGAAAAGTTTCTAGTGGTGTGGGGAAAGTGATCAGGAACAGTCAGCATGGATTCACCAAGGGCAAGTCATGCCTGACTAACCTAATTGCCTTCTGTGATGAGATAACTGGCTCTGTGGATGAGGGGGAAGCAGTGGACATGTTATTCCTTGACTCTTGCAAAGCTTTTGATAGGGTCTCCCACAGTGTTCTTGCCAACAAGTTAAAGTAGTATGGGCTGGACGAATGGACTATAAGGTGGATAGAAAGCTGGCTAGATCATCGAGCTCAATGGGTAGTGATCACTGGCTCCATGTCTAGTTGGCAGCCAGTATCAAGCGGAGTGCCCTGGGGTCAGTCCTGTGGCCAGTTTTGTTCAATATCTTCATTAATGATCTGGAGAATGGTGTGGATTGCACCCTCAGCAAGTTTGCAGATGACACTAAACTGGGAGAAGTGGTAGATATGCTGGAGGGTAGGGATAGGATACAGAGGGATCTAGACAAATTAGAGGACTGGGCCAAAAGAAATCTGCTGAGGTTCAACAGGACAAGTGCTGAGTCCTGCATTGCTACAGACTAGGGACTGAGTGGCTAGGCAGCAGTTCTGCAGAAAAGGACCATGGGGTTACAGTGGATGAGAAGCTGGATATGAGCCAACAGTGTGCCCTTGTTGCCAAGAAGGCTAACGGCATTTTGGGCTGTATAAGTAGGAGCATTGCCAGCAGATCGAAGGACGTGATCATTACCCGCTATTCGGCATTGGTGAGGCCTCATCTGGAGTACTGTGTTCAGTTTTGGGCCCCACACTACAAGAACGATGTGGAAAAATTGGAAAGAGTCCAGCGGAGGGCAACCAAAATGATTAGGGGGCTGGAGCACATGACTTATGAGGAGAGGCTGAGGAAACTGGGATTATCTAGTCTGCAGAAGAGAAGAATGAGGGTGGGATTTGATAGCTGCTTTCAACTACCTGAAAGGAGGTTCCAAAGAGGATGGATCTAAACTGTTCTCAGTGGTAGCAGATGACAGAACAAGGAGTAATGGTCTCAAGTTGCAGTGGGGAAGGTTTTAGGTTGGCTATTAGGAAAACCTTTTTCACTAGGAAGGTGGTGAAGCACTGGAATGGGTTACCTAGGGAGGTGGTGGAATCTCCTTCCTTAGAGGTTTTTAAGGTCAGGCTTGACAAAGCCCTGGCTCGGATGATTTAGTTGGGGATTGGTCCTGCTTTGAGCAGGGGGTTGGACGAGATGACCTCCCGAGGTCCCTTCCAACCCAGATATTCTATGATTCTATGAATACAAAGCAGAAGGGTAGCACTGCCAGTGCATATATTGTTTCTGGTGCAAGGTTAATGCTTTTTATAAAAAAAACCAAAAACACCCCCCCACTGCACTTCTCTGCAAGCCACAATGTAATCACAACCGCAGGCTACTGCAAGAGTCGGTTTGCTGCTCTAGCCATGGTGGGTAAGGCCACGAGGCATGGGTGAGAGGTCTTGTGGTGCTGCTTTTGTGAAGACATCCTTGACATCACTGGTTGGAACTTGAGAAAAGACCCCTTTCCTCTGCAATCTGGATGGTGCTTGAGGACAGGCACCATGGTAAAGCCCCCCAAATAGTTTGATTTTTACAAAAGCAGCATGGGATTGGTGGAGGGAAGAGGGAGACAAACAAGAAGCCATTCCTCCCTCTTGTTTAAAAAAAAAAAAAAAAAAAAGCTGTTTGTAATGCTTGGTGATCCCTTCCAACCACAACCATGGCATGTTTGGGAAATCATGGTTGTGTGTCCCAGATTTCACCAAACAGGGGCGGATTACTTGTGGAATTGTTTGCAGTTTAAGGGCTAGCATTGAAAACTTCCCCCGTTTCCCCTAGGTGGCCATATGCGATATCATTCTCCTGAGGGTAACAGAGTTGGAAAGGGAGCAGATGCTGCAAGCGTCTGGATACAGACCTGGTCTTTATGCTGCAATGCTGTGTGCTGCAATGATGCCAGACGAGTTAATACTGGAGTGGCATGGGAAAGTGTCCTACCGTGGTGGATAAAATAAAGCACCCTTCCCAGAAACCTTCTCCAAAGGATTGCATGTATCTCCATGAAAGCTTCCTAGAGATCTCCATGGAGGATTCCCGGGCCATAACCATGCACATAAACAGTCTTTTTCAGAGAGCACCCTGCATAGCTGGAGTGGTCACTGATACCCACTACACCTACCTTTTTGTTCAGATTAAACATTAAAAATAATAGCATGTAACCTCTACAGTTTGACTGGAAATGTGTACTCACCAGAGGTGCCTTCCCTGGTATCACGCTGCACCAGCAATTGGTCCTGTGAAGGGATGGGCTCCCGGGTAAAAAACAGTTATTGGCTGTTGAGGAGAATGGATCCTCCGCTTGCCTGCCTTGCATTCTCCTCCTCCTCCCCCTTCTCCTCCTCTTCCTCATCAACAATGTCCTCCTTGTTGTTGCTCGAGGTCACTCGGGGCTCCTGGGAGGTATCCAGAGAGTGTTTTGGGGTAGTGGTGGGGTCACTGCTGAGAATTGCATGCAGGTCTTCATAAACCGGCATGTCTGTGGGGCAGAACCAGAACGACTGTTTGCTTCCCTTGTCTTCTGGTACGCTTGCCGAAGATCCTTTATTTTCATGCGGCATGACTGTGTGTCCCTGATATAGCCCTTCTCCCCTATGGCCTGCGTGATTTTGGCATAGATGTCAGCATTTCTTCTGCTGGATCGGAGCTTTGCCTGCACAAACTCCCCACATAGCAATAAGATCCAGCACCTCCTGTGTATTCCATGCTGGAGCGCGTTTGTGGCCTTGAGTCTCCATGATCAGCTGTGCTGGCGAGCTCTCCATGCTAATCAAACAGGAAATGAAAATTCAAAAGTTCCTGGGGCTTTAACAGGGGAGCGGCTGTTTCCTGTGTACCGGCTTACGTGCAGGGAAGTTGAAAGTACTCTCCAGAGCGGTCACAGCGGAGCACTGTGGGACACCTCCTGGAGGCCAATGCATTCGAGCTACAAACACAGTGTCTACACTATCCCCATGTCGACCTGTGGATGTCAAGCCAAGCACAATGCCTCTCATGAAGGTGGAGTACAGAAGTCGACGGTACAGGCCACTTAGGTCAGCGGAAGGGACTCTGTAGTGTAGACACGTTATTAAATTGACCTAATGTGGCTTATGTTGACCTAAATTTGAAGTGTAGACCAGGCCTTAGTTCTGAAAGTGATGAACATTCCTATCTCTTGCCGAAGAGACTTCCATAGTCAAGGTCCAACACCTGAGAAAGTTCTGTCTCCTGCACTCACCAGCCCTCCCAGCTTGAGTGTTTCTTGTTCCAACAGAATATAGCTGCCATGGGAAGTCACAGCTGTGGAGGAAAGAACATATTTCAGGTAACTAGGGCTTTGAATATCAGGAATGCACCCTAGAAATGGACTCTGCACTCACTGGGGATTGGGGAACCAATGCTGAGAGTAGAGAACGGGAGTTGGAGGGCTGCATTCATAGCAACCTGTGTTGCTAAGCAGATGGGTGGTCTTTTTTTCAACATTTTTGACAAAAAAAATGGTTTTCTAAATTATATTTAAAAAAAACAATTTTTTATCAAACTACAACTATTTTTATTTTGAATTTTTTTGTTTATTTGCAATTACATTTTTGATTTGTAGTCCCCTTTTCCCTTCCCTCCACTTTCCCACCCAAACAAAAGCCTGAACAATTTTAATTGGTTTCAAATTAAATTGAAATTATTTTTTGTTTAATTTAATTTTGATGAAAAATTGAAAATGTCCAGGAAAAATTTCATTCTAAATTTTTCACAGGAAATACTCAGCATCTTGCTGCTGCATTTTCTGCCAACTGCACATTTTTCAGGCAGGCAAGCATGACTTCTCGATCTGAGGAGTTGCAATAACAAAGCCCCCGAATGTCACCAATGCATAGATCACCAAGGCAAGGTGTATCTCTGATAGGTTACGGAGCAATTAACCAGCCAGCTGCAGATGAAAGTGGATGATTCTTGCTGCCATGGTTATTGGGACATTCACTGAGGAGTTTATCAAATGCAGAATAGCAGAGCTGAGTGAAAAATGAAAACCTATTCCTCACAAAAAAAGTTGACATTTTGAATTTTTTTTCCATTACAAAGTGTTTGAAATGGACCCGTTTTCCAGTTTTTTGACATTGTTTTGAAAATGTTTATATATTCTATATAATATAATTGAAAATTTTGTACAAAAATTTCATTGGCCCCAAACCTGGTCTTCAGTAAAGGAAAAATGTTCATAACCATTTTTAGAACACTTTCAATAACGTTTTGTATTAAAATGCTGGAAGAAAGCCATGACTTTTTTTTTGCCAAACATGAAACTCTGAAAATATTTTTGATACATTTTTTGTTTTTGATTGAAAAAAAAAAGTTGCATTTGAAAAATTGCTGCCATCTCTACTATGGTGAGACCCCATGGGATGAGCCTGACTCACTTGTCTTTGCTTGTACGTTTCTTACATTTGTATCTGATTTACCCACTCTTAATGAAATATTAGCAATCTTATTGTGTGTCTGTATTTAAGGTACTTATATGGCCCCCATCACCTCACCATTGTATCTGAGCACCATTCGGTCTTGTAATGTATTTATGCTGATAACATGTCCGTGCGATAAGATATCTTACAAATGGGGAACTAAGGCAGAGAGAGACTAAGTGACTTGTCCAAGGTCACAAAGGAAGTCTATAGCGGAGCAGGGAATTGGATCCGGATCTCTGGTGTCCCAGGTTAGTGCTCTAATCACTGGACTCTCCTTCCTCTGCCTGCTTGGCCAGTGTTTAGTGGACCCACTAATGCTTTTCTTTTATTAGCACTTAGCCTAATTGCTTTTTGAATAGTCAATTCAGCTTTAAAATTTCCCTTCTTCTCATCCTCAATTTACATAATTATTGAGTAACACTTTCCCTCTTTAGTTCCTTACTGGGATTTGGGAGTGGTTTGGGAGAGCTGGGGGGTGCATGGGGAAACTGATTTGGTCAAGTGCACGTAGCAAGTGCCCGTTCCCTTCCTCCGAGTGGAACACATGTTTCCATTGCATTTGCCAGGCAGCAGCCGGGAACCCAGGGAGGAGTGCACTGTGCAACAATGCTGCAGGCTACAGGGAATCTTTCCAGCACCTCGGTAAGGGGAAACCACAACCTGCTTCAGATTTATTTCCGCTTCTAGTTGTACTAACTGTTTTTCCTTACCATGCAAAATAACAGGGATGGTGAGAGGCATTGATTATATGGATCGGTGGGGATCTCAGCTGTAACTCCTATTCCACGTTTCCATCGACATGGTCTTGAGCAGCACTTGGTAGAAGAGTAAGCTAGGCTTGTGCCAGGCACTTGGTGGAAGACTTGGGTGCCTGACATGACAATGGGTGTAAGTCAGCCTTGTACGTTTGTCCTGAGAATTTACCAGCCCGGGCACAAAATCTACTTATATAATCCTACCATGTTGATGAACATACTGAAGAGCTTTAACTTGCTCATCAAAAAAAAATTACTCACCCGGGTCCTGTGCCATACCGGAGGTCAGGCCAGATGATCACAACGGCCCCTTCTGGCCTTGGAATCTATGAATCTATAAACTGAGCCCAAACCCAAGCTGCAATAGCAAATAGCTGTCGATACAGCTGTGTGTAGAGCGCTAGCCTGAGTCTGTCGACCCGGGCTGGGAGGTTCGCTCTCGCAGGCTGCAAGATGCTATGTAGACCTACCTTTAGAGGAGGCTGGGCATGTCTATGGATAGTGAAAGAGAATTGTCCATTTCCAGTGGTCCTCGTCATAACAATCATCATTCTCGATCATGGAGTCCTTGCTTGATTCCGCTTCATGGCACTTGTTCCCTCCCCAAATCCTGCGCTGTCACTACTGAGATCTTTATTATCTTCCACGTAAGGCAGAAGGAAATGGTCTCAAGTTAGGCAGGTCCCAAACCGTTTAGGGCTTTATAGGAGGAACCAAATCCTTAATCACCCCCTGGAAATTAGTAGTCAGTGGATTAGATATTGTCCTGCCTTGTACAGTGTGTTGTTTCCACTTTAATTGCATGACATCTCCCAAGTGAAAGGTCGTCTTCTGAAATGTTTAAAGCTCCGAGTCTTGTAGATTACAGTATAGGGATGAATTGTGAACTGACCCTTAGGGGAACAGCCTGCATGAGCTAACTGACTTGTCTGCTTCTAACTCCTTTGGTTGTGTGAATTTCTGCTCCTCCAAAGACATTTGTTCTGTACTGAGTGCCCAGCAAACCCTATGCGAGTCACTGTGTTTCCACATCATGGAATGTTCAATCAGAACCAAATGGATATTTCCAGGTCTGTAACTGTCCTGTGCTTCCTGCATCATGTCTCTCTACTGCTGCATCATGGACCTTAGTCAAATATTTAAATGGCTTACAATAAAGTGATGAATAATTAGATTTCCAAAGCTGTTAATAAATTGCCTGATGTAAGGCCACACTCAGAACCGCTTACTCAGCTTTCACTCGGTCAAAACTCTTGCTAAATTTAAGGATTGAGTCAAACCTGAGTAAGGAGCTCAAGATTTGGTTCCCAATGAATACAGTGAAAACTGTATTTAGGCTCAATTCCCACAGGACAGCACTCTCTAAAATACAAATAGGGCCCTACCAATTCACGGCCGTGAATAACATGTCACAGACCATGAAATCTGATCTCTCCCATGAAATCTGGTCTTTTTTGTACGTTTATCCTATACTATACAGATTTCACAGGGGAGACCAGTGTTTCTCAAACTGGGGGTCCTGACCCCAAAGGGGTTTGTGGTGGGGGGTTGCAAGGTTATTCTATGGGGGTCAGGTTATTGCCACTCTTACTTCTGCACTGCTTTCTTCAGAGATGAGTGGCAAGAGAGTGGTGGCTGCTGGCCAGGAGCCCAGCTCTGAAGGCAGCAGCACAGAAGTAAGGGTGGCAATACCATACCATGCCACCCTTACTTCTGCGCTGCTGCTGGCAGTGGCGCTGCCTTCAGAGCTGGGATCCCGGCCAGCAGCCACTGTTCTCTGCCCTCCCAGTTCTGATGGCAGCGCCGCCTCCAGCAGCAATACTGAAGTAAGGGTGACAATACCGAGACCCCCTGTTACAATAACCTTGTGGCCACCCCACAGCTCCCTTCGGGGTCAGGACCCCTACAATTACATCATCATAAAATTTCAGATTTAAATAACCGAAATTGTGAAATTTATGACTTTTAAAATCCTATGACCATGAAATTGGACTGTGAATTTGGTAGGGCTCTAAATAAAAAGGTCATTCTCCCCTAAAGACAGCCACTATTTGCCACTAGGTGGTTGTTTAAGACAGACATCACCATATTGATCTCTGCTTTTGGCAAAAACTGCATTGACGCTGCTGGGTTGGGAGCTTTTCTAAGAAGTGGGTGGATTTTCTCTGGCTGATGTGACCAGAACTCTAACTCTGATTCTAGTGAAAAGATGACCTAGGAATAATTACACATCTGTGGGTAACTTTTTGGGTTGTTCAGAGCGTGCACCCAAAGGGCTGGCTTGCCTGAAAATCGGACCACTTATTCTGGTGCCTAAATGGGAGCTGAGTTCTTCTGAAAATTTTGGCCTCACTCTGGAAATTTCCCCTCACTGGGTGAGAACGAAATGCAAATGGATCCTAGGGGTATGTCTATGCAGGAACTGTCATTTCCAGCATGAGTAGACATACCTGTGCTAGCTCTGAGTGAGCTAGTGTACTAAAAATAGCAAGGTAGCAGTCCCTAGCGCAATCCAATCCGAGACCCTACATACATACCTCGGGGACAGCTAGTGCCTCCCGTCACTCGAGCAGCTGCAGCCACACTGCTATTTTTAGCACACTAGCTTGATCAGAAGTAGTGCAGCTATGTGTACCCAGGCTGGAAATGACACCTCCATCTTCAGTGTAGACATCCCCTGAATGAGGCAAGGAAGCTGCTGTTAGGCATCCCATTGTCTGTCCATTTGGCCTGCAAACCTGAGGGCAAGGGCTTCCTTATAGCAGTGAGGGAAGGCTCCCCTGTGCATCATATGACTACCAGGTCCTATGCAGCAAAATGAACAGTTGCTGGGAGCAGCCTGGCCAACTCTCATGATTTCCTCATGAGTCACACAATTTCAGCTGGAGCCAATCTCGCCATGACACCAGAAGCTCCAGCCTTCAGCAGTTCCAGCTCTGCTTCATATCTCTGCTGTGAAACTCCATCCCCCACACTAACTCCTTGTCCCCTAAAGGAGTCCAGGGGCAGCCTTTTTCCAGAAAGCCCCTGGCAGCACTATTCCTCCAAGATAGGAGGAAGCCACAGGAAGGGGAAAGGGATGGGTGTTGTCAGCCCCCGGACTCCATCAGATCTCTTACGATCTGCAGGTTAATCGACGTAACACCTATGCAAAGCCCTGCCTCTCCCCCGCAAGGGACAACGGAAACTCCTATACCTTCCACTCCCATGTGCAGGAATAACACCCGTGGGAGAGAAACTTGGCCCCTTTTATTAGCCAATTAAGTCATAAAATTAGGAAGGGAAATCAAGTAATGAGAAAAGTGGGAAGAATCCCAAAAGTTGATCCAGAGGTGTTTCCTCCCTACTCCTGCATAAAAATGATCAGCACTCTCCAGGTGAGACAGCACATCAAGAAGCAAGCGAATACGTATTACAGAATAAGGTAAGGCACCAATATATTTGTCTACCTATGCAGTCAATCCATCTGTTGTACCTGTCTATAAGTCATATATTTATATTCACATGCTCTGCATAGCTATATATGTATATCCATGTGTATATACATACATACATATGCCTACATATCTATGAGATTTTGTAATAAATAAGCTAATTTTCAGTGGTATCAAAACAATAGTTAAGGTATCAAAATTATTTTTGTGGTAGCCCATACTTTCAGTTGCTCCTAATTTTCTGAGGGAAAAAAATTCTCTTTTGGATGCAACTATCTATGCTTGGTCTCGGCACGGCTATCAGTCTGGGGAAATTTTCTGGCAATTGCCTCCAATCCAGCTGCTTTTAAGTTCAAAAGTTTGAAATATGTAATTAGGGCTACATGAATTTTTCCATGACAAATTTTATTTGAGAAGACACTTTTTTTCATTCAAAATAAATTATGGATTTTTTCAATGTTTGGACTGAACAAATCCAAAAGGAAAGTTTTTGTTTTGATAAATTTCAAATCGGAATTTGTTTTATTTCAGTTTTGGTTTTCCTTCTCGCCCTTATGGGGGGGAAGGAGAGAAATGGTGGGGGGAACCGAAGAAAAGGGAGGAAGCACAAACAAACAAATAAAACAAAACAAAAACCCAAGAACTGCAACAAAACAAAAATTTTAAACTTTGAAATAAATTAAATGAACATTTCAATTTACTTTCATTTAATCAAGGTATTTTTAAAAATGATAGGAATTTTTTTTCACAGAAATGGTCATTGCCTTTGAAAAGCCATTTCTCACTGAAAATAAATTGTTAATTAAAAACTTTTAACCAGCTCTCTCT
This sequence comes from Mauremys mutica, assembly GCF_020497125.1. NCBI lineage: Eukaryota > Metazoa > Chordata > Testudines > Geoemydidae > Mauremys > Mauremys mutica. Next base: position 139,573,353 of record NC_059075.1, read on the forward strand.
ATGTGTGTGTGTGTGTGTGTGTGTATATAGCATTTATAAATATTCACATCTATACTATATGTAATATACTATATATATTATGCATATATATGCACTCATGTTGTATGATAAATATGTAACATGAATCTATCTAATATACACTTGTATTTCCTTTCCTGTCCACCAAATATATATTTTTCATGTAGATACTGAAAAAATGTGAAAACTGGAAGTGTTCACGTGAATATGCCTTCGTGAGGACTAATGGCTTGGCTAACTGTTTTTAGGGGAGTAGATTTTAAAATTAAAAACCACTCCTAAGCAAGCTCCTGTTCAGATATTATGCTGAAGGGGGATCAGGGATGCAATCCTGTCCCATAGATGCCAATGGGAGTTTTGCTGTTGACTTGGGGGGTGAGAAGGGCAGGAGTTCACCCTAGTACAAAACCCTGAGTCGCAGAATATATTTTTTAAATTGTGTAGATGAAGGATAATGAAGAAATATTTTCTCCCCATTGATCAGCTATCCCAGCCAGCCAAAGTTTCTTATTCTGCAGCAATATGAAGATCTCCTGCCTTTCCCTCTGCCTCCTTTCTACAATGTGCTGGTTGTATTTGGCACCAACAACTGGGAACAAAATCTTCCAGTTTGGACCTTGCATGATTTCAATGAATATTAATGAAATTAGAGCCAGCTTCACAGCGATCAAAGCTACCATTGTAAGTATTGCCTCGTGCGCTGTAGCTGTAGAAAGGCCTGGGCACTTATGGTTTGACCAAACAATATCTCTTTGGAATCAGTTATCTGGGGACTGGGTGGCTCAGGAGATTGCAATATGGAGCTTTAGTAGTGACTCGGGGACAGATTCTTCCTTGCTCCATACCTTGTGCAGTCATTTACATCACCATGTGAGTGCAAAGTGGGTGTATAATGCTACCATTCAGCTGTGTTAGCATTTTACACTGGTATAAATGCCAACACGAGGTGCAGGGTAATGGAGAATCAGGCCCCCAAAGTTGTCACCATCTGATGTCTCTTAAGTGACCTATTTGTGAAATGAGTTTTGGTGGTTCTCAGTTCAGTTCCTTGTGAGTTTAAAAAAACAAAAGCAGCCACACACCACAGACAAGAACAAAACGACGAAGTGGGTATTCACCTACGAAAGCTCATGCTCCAAAACATCTGTTAGTCTATAAGGTGCCACAGGATTCTTTACTGCTTTTAAAGAACAAAACAGTTCATTGGGCAGTCTCAGCAAAGTGGCCAAGGACAGAACGAGCCTTGGAGGCTGAACTCTTCCTCTCCCCACTGGTCCCTCCAAGTCAGGGATGAGATATGTGGATGAGCATGCTGAACCTGAGTTTCAAGCAGATTTTGCCCTCCAGAGATCATCAATCACCAACATGTAATTCACTTTCAGTTTTTAAGAAGAAAAGCTCTGTTTATATGCTGTATGCATTAGCTGTCTAAACATCCTGGTAGCTAATATGCATTAACATCACTGTATTTTTCTCTTTCTGTTTAGCAAGCCAAAGACGCCGTTCGAACCATAAGCATTTTGTCATACCCATACTCTCTACACAATTTCACTGTAGGTATCATTATTGCCTTTGCTGAATTTATCCTTTATAGCTAATTTTAAGTGGGCCATTTCTCAAGGCTGACTGTAAAATTCCACAAAGGTGTGCATTAGTGCTGATTGAAAGGTTCCAAGGGAACATCTTTCCACCAGAAAATAGTGTTTTGTCAACTCAGACATTTTCCATGGGAATGTGTTGATTTCAACAACATTTGGTTTAGAAAAAGAAAAATTAAAACAAAGTGACCTTTTCGGAACAGAATATTTTGATTTCTGTTTGTTTGTTTCAGAATGTATTTTTATTTCAAAATTTATATTATTTTATGTTATAAAATATTTTAAAATAGAAAAGCTGAAATTGAAATGAAACATTTTGATTTTATCAAAGTGAAACATTTTGATTGACCTGAAACAGTTTTTTAAATTTTGTTTCACAAGAAATTTAGAAATTGAACATTTTGTTTTGATTCAGAATGAAAACAAATGTCAAAATAGCAGACTTTACCCTGAAGCAGAAATTCTGGTTTCCATGCAGCTGTAGTATGAATACATGTACAGTACATAGCTAAGTGGACTAATATGGGCTGGTTACATAAATTAAGAGAGCTGACTCCTTGCTTCTGTAGCCAGCTCTTTTGAAAACAAGATTTCATGTTGATAATATTGGATAATGAACAGGGGAAAAAACATTTTGCTCAGTATATTACTGTAGTTGTATCTCTTTGGGTGTGATTCTCTTCAGCTCCCACAAGTGAAAGAGCCTCAGGCTAGATCAGCCTTTGGGATGGGAAGCTACTCAGAGGTGCTTCAGGAAGGTGTTGGTGCTGATAATTTAGTAGGTAGCCTCAGATGTATTAGAAGGTGTTGTACAGCTGGACGTATCATCTTTTGGAAGAGACACGTAGACAAGTTCTTGGCTGCTTGTTGATATTAAAATCCTATAGAACTTTTCCTAATAGGTACGGATGATAACCCTGGCAACTTGATCATATGGCAACTTGAGTAATAACCTTCTTCACATCAACATTTCCCTACCAATTTCAGTTGTATTCGTCACGTGTATTCTTCACTTGCTGGGAGATTTGAAAGTTTGTTTGTGTGTTTCCCAAGCTCCAGGCACATTGCAGCAATGAAGGGATGTATTTTCAAAAGGGCTCAGCACCCAACAGCTCTCGCTGTTCACTATTGAAAGTCAGGCAACTTGTTTAGGTGCCTTAATGGGTCCTTGTCACAGGGTGGCTATGTCCCATCACACCATCCCCCATGAATGAAGTCAGTCCAGTTCCCTTGTGCCAGGACAGGTGATCCCATTGGCCAATTAGGAGGGCAAGGCAGCACCTGGGGGCTATAAAAGACTAGGGCAAATCAGAGACAGGGAGACCCAATAAGTAAGAGAGACCTGCTGAATCAGAGCTGCCTCAGTGGGAGTCAGGGGGCAGGTGAGGTCTGCTACAGACACTGTATGCTTAGGAGCTGGGAGAAAGCTGAAGGCAGGAGACAGCAAGAGGCATTTGCAGGTTGGTGTCCCCAAGCCAGAGAGGCAGGACTGGAGGAGGCTGAAGGCAGGAGGAACAACAGAGGGAGTTACCTGCTGGCTCTGAGCCAAAACCAAGGAAAGAAGGTAGGGGAGCAGTGGAGGAGCTTACCTGCTGATGTCTCCAGGATCATAGAGCTGGACCCAGAAGAGCCATGAGAGGGCTGGGGGAATGAGGGATGCTCCCCTGGTAAAGACGATCTCCCAGCTGAGAGGCTGTGAAGGCTCCCACTGGGAAGAGTAGAAGTTACACTCCAACAGGAAGGGTTGGGGTGGCTGTCCTGGTACAAGGACAGAGGAGGACGGCTGAAGAGTCTGGTCATGGTCAAAGGTGCTGGTGTGTGATATGTGGGGCATCATGAGACAAGATGTCCGGTGATCTTAATGACTGTTTGCACTGGGGTGAGAAATGAACTACATGTGTTTGGGACTTTTGTTTGGATGGTGTTCCCAATGTCTGATTATAAACCAGCCCTGAGGAGGGTACATTTGTGTCAAGAGAGCTTGCATAGAGTTACTGAAGACTCTGAAGGAGAAACTGAGGCAGGCGTGACTATCATGCTGTGGCCTGCCGCAGGAGAGTCACTCCAGGTAGGGGCTGCCCTAGGACAGTCCTCTTGGGAGCTGAGTTCTTTTGAAAATCTATCCCAAATCCATTGTAAACATTGTAGCAAAATGTATCAAACAGAATTTTTTAAAAAAGTATCCATTCAACTGCCATGTTTAGCACCAAAGATAGATGCATTTTAGTGATGGGTGAAGTGGTCACTGATTATAGGTTTTTTTAATAGCACTTTCTAAAGCACTTAAAAAGAAAAGATACTATTTCTCTTAAGCCTGCAGATAGATGTTGCATCATCCATCACCTGTTAAGATTCTACGTGGACAAGGTCTTCAAACACTGTGAGACTGAGGATTCTCATGTCAACCGGAAAATCAGCAGCATAGCCAATTCTTTCCTCAGCATCAAGAAGAAATTCAGACAATGTGTATGTCAGGTTTCAATAAATCCTGGTTATCTCTAAAATGTATGTTAAATCCATTAACATGAGGGATATGAACAAACGTGGTATAGATTAAATAAATCATCCAGAACATTTCCTGAGGTTCCAAAAAGTTTGCTTAAAAGAGAGAGTTCATACCGCTAAGGGCTTCAACAAGGAACAGAAGCATCAAAACACCATGAAAAGAATTGTTCACGTGTACTCATCACTGTGAATCTTTGAGATTTACCCTTGCACCACATAGCTCCTATTTGAATCTGCAAAATAGTATTTAATTGGGATCTTGAGCTAGCCCTCGCTATGGGGCGAATTTCATCCTTAGGTGAGGCAGTCTGATTTAAGGGAATGACGTATTTTGCACAGTTTAGCAAGAGCTAGCCTATAAAAGAGTCTCCATATTAATCAGAAAGCCACAGCTTGTTAAAAGAGAAAAGCCTAATGAATTTGCTTTTATTTTTCTAGAATGAACAAAACGTGTGTGACTGTGGAGAGGAAGCAATAGAGAAATATAAACAAATTCTCACCAATTATGGGCAGGTAAATTGATGAGACTTTATCCGCTAATGCAAAGACTCAGGTTCCTTTTCGCTATTTTCAAATTGCCGTCATTATTTACCAAATATTTCTTTCAATCTGCTTCCAGCTGAACACTGCTTCTGCAGCAATGAAATCCCTTGGGGAGCTGGATATCCTACTAGACTGGATGGAGAAGGCTCATTAGAGAACAGACTACAGTAACCAACATGCTATTTTTAAAGGTCCTTTACAGTTGTTCAGCTGCCATGGTGATGAGTGGGGAATAAGGTCTAAATCCAACTTTTTTGGAGGGTCTTCTGTTGACTTGAATTGGCAATTTAAATGTTTAGACATCATCTTGCATAAAGAATGAGTTATTTCAAGCTCACGTGTGGTTTTTCAAATCACAGCATTAATATTCCTGATAAGCCTTGAAAGACTTTCTCTGCTATTAAGGGTAGTTTTTTTTAATTATTCTTTTTAGTTGTGGTTAGATGAGTCTCTTGTAGCAATGTAATGAAATTATTGTTTCGACTGTGCGCTCTTTGGGACAGGGACTGTATCTTCATCTGTGTTTGGAAAGCACACAGCACACCTTAGGAGCTACTTCAATCTAGATATTAGTCAAGAAGGATGCTTACAACCCTAGGGCTCAGTCTTACAAGACCCCCTCAGGTAGTGAACTCCCACTGGAGCTAGCAGGAGTACAGCCTGGGGAAGGCTTGCAGGATTGGTCCCTGTAACGGGTTGTGCTTACCACCGTGGCGCCTCTTGCTGGTGGTTCTGGGAATTAGCTCTGTCCAGCAGCAGGGCGCCCCCTGGTGGTGTCTCACTCTCCACCACTACTGTTTGTGGGGACCCGTGTCACTCCCAGACCATGGCATTCTCTTCAGGGCACAACCCTTCCAAGGGAACCGGCAGTCCTTTGCTCAGCCTTTCGCCGTAGTGGCGAACTGCAGCCCCTAGTTCAGCCCCTCACTCGGGGCAAACTGCAGTCCAGGCTGGATCTCTGCTTGCTCCCCTGGCCCTGCCTAGCACTGCTCTGTCCCAGGTACTTCTCTCTACAGGCAGCCAGACCTTCTCCCTCAAGCTCAGGGGAGAGTCTGCCCTGCAGCCCTTCTTATAGGACCCAGCCTGGCCCTGATTGGCTACTTCTAAGCCTTCCTCTCATTGGCTGGGTTCTGCACAGCCGCTCCAAGGGCTGCTATTAACCCTTTCCCAGCCAGTGAGGGGCAGTTGCCCCATCACAGTCCCCTAATTTTTCTTTTTAAACCACAAAATAATTACTATTATCTCTTGAAATAATGCTTAGCGTCATTGTGTCTCTACATGTGAAACCATTTTCTACGTAAGATAATTTATTCTCAAACAGAAAAAGAACTGTGTTCTTCCCATATGTATTATGTTATCTGCAAGACACTCAATAAGTATATATTGTACTGATCAATTGCAATCATCTTAAATAAACATTATTCAAAATGATGCTAATTCTGCCTGGTCTGTGTTTGTGAAACTTCCCAACAATTACGTATCTGATTCTTGTTTGTGACTTATTTGATATGTTTTCTCTCATGATACACATTCACTATTGCCAGCCCCACCCATTCAAAATTCCTGAGTCAGTCTGTGATGGGGTGTCCACCTCACACGAGACTGGAAGGGGTTTAGATGGCCAAGCAGAGCCAGAGAGCAGGGAATTGATTGACAGCAGGCTCAGCTGGGCAGGAACAGAGGTGGCCTATAAAGCCAGGATGCTAGCAACAGACAGGGGCAGCAGTCCCTCCCTGGGAGGAGGGTTTGGAGCTGGTACTCCCAGAGAAATGGAGGGAACCAGGAATGGTAGGAAGCAGTCCAGGGAAGGAGAAATGAGGGCTCGGAGTGTAAAGCCCAGAACTGCTGGGTTGAGGGTCCCTGGACTGGAACCTGGAGTAGAGGGGAGGCCTCGTTTCCTCTACCAGCCACTGAAGGAGTGGCACCTGAGGCCAGGGCTGGTTCCAGGGTTTTTGCTGCCCCAAGTGGCGGGGGAAAAAAAACAACCCTCGATCGCGATCAATGGCACTTCGGCAGCAGCTCCACTGCCGCTGCTTCATTCTTCAGCGGCAATTCGGCGGTAGGTCCATCCCTCCGAGCGGGAATGAGGGACCCGCCGCTGAATTGCCGCTGAAGAGCCGGACGTGCCGCCCCTCTCTGTTGGCCGCCCTAAGCACCTTGTTGCTGCGCTGGTGCCTGGAGCCAGCCCTGCCTGGGGCAGTGAATGGGAAGAATGCCTAGGACAGCTGAAGGAAAGACTTTGATATACCCCAGAAGGGGGGAACACTGAGTGAGCTGGCTGGAGGGCTGAGTCATGAAGTGGATGCTGTGGTTCCTGGAGGGAGAGAGGGGCTGCGAACCAGAGAGCGCGACAGAGTGATGGTGTGCGACTGTGGGAATGGGTGTTGCCCTGACGAGCTAAGCCCCAGAGTCACCAGGAGGAGGTGCCATCCTAGTGGTGAGTGGAGCACCCTGTCACACAGTCCCAATGAGATTGTTTTTTAAAGCCATGACACTTTGAAAAATAATGAACGCTGGATTCTTATTTGCCTTCTCGGTTTTGTGCCTTTAGGTGTCACGTTTTTCAGACTTTTGACTCCAGTCATAAGGGCTAGAAACTTTGTTTATATGAAAACGGAGAGTCTTACATAATTATGACTTTAGGAGCTGGAATTACAAAATCAACTGCAAATATCATAAGACTTTCTATGAAGTCACAAGAGTTAGCAACGGTGCATTTTATAAGGTCCGGTGCATTGCAGATGGCTTGTTTCTCTGTCAGCTGCATCTGCGAAGGGAACAATACATAAGAGGTAAAATTCAGCTCGTGCAGAGCTGGCACTAGGGCTTTGCTGCTCTTGAGTCCCATGGAAGTGCTCAGAGTAGAATTTAGGTGAGACTTAAGTGGTGCACAGATGTTTGTTGTGGTTACATTGGGGATTTGCCTGGGGAAAAATTTCACCCACTGCAACTTACAGTATAGGCACTCAGTATGTTTTCACATGGATTATTCATTGACTTGCAATGGGGGAATTTGTTCCTGTGGGATGCATACCTGGAGGATGGCATGGTCCATTGCAGCCTTATACAATGGCCATGAAATGTTACCTGCCCTGAGAGAAAAAACAGCTCGTAATCCTTTACTGCGATGTTGATCACAATGGAAAAAATGAATATTTCACTCATCCTTACTAGTCCCTAGTCAGGGAGTGGGTGCAGTGGTCTGATGACAGGTAGGGTCATAAAGGTGACCAAAATAGCTAACTATTGATGTCTGTCCTGTTTAGGAGATATTTATTACACATGTGTAGATGAGCCAGATTAATTCCAACTACACAAAGCCTGAGTATCTGGGGTCTATGCAAGTAGAGTGCAGGGAGGTTGTGGAGATGGAACTCACCCTGTCCCAGCCTAGGTCCAGGGTACCAGGCTGTCATGCAGTTCCCTTCAGCTGTTATTCCTGCTAGGGGTTGGAATAGTGGCCAGGGTCTGTTGGTGCCAGTTGCGTATGATACCAGTGTCACTGAAGAAGGGAAGAAATAAGCGATTCCAAAGAACGTAAGGGTGTTTAGGTGCATGTCACAGGTGCTGCAATCTGGAAACCAAAAGGAGATATTGATGCGATGTCTGGAATATTTAGCTTTGGCTTGCTGCTGTTGATTTGTAGTCTAAGGTTGCCACTGTATCTCAATGTGTTTATTTTTCCTTCTAAGGGGAATGAGGAAGCAAGTCACTTTAGCCTCCAATGGGCAGGACTGCGAAGATGGGCACTCTCAGGAAACGTTTTGCCGGGCATTTCTTAAGGTGCTTGATATCCTGATGCAAAATATATAAACCTTTCCAAGATACTGAATGTAAGCCAAGTGAGGAAATGGATGGTCGAAGGCAAAGCAGAAATCCCATGGGGATTCCACTTTTAATTTCATTTCCTTATCTCACCTGTATATAAATGGGAAGCAACCTCAGTGTCAGAGAGATAATATATCACAAGACAAGACAGAACACATCTTAAAACAAGGTAAGAGATTTTTTTACTTTATATCCTTTTACAGTACTAGCTCTGTGTAGTTCATGTATATAATTATCCATAAACACATCAGTTAAGTATAAACACGCATTAGACTGATGCACTAGGTCAAATTCAGCCTTGGTGTAACTTCAGTAGAGTTAAAACAGATGGATTTGTCCCACTGAATATAGGACTAGATACTGTCTGTCTGTCTACGGTACTTATATGGCCCTCCTCACCATAGTATCTGAAAACTTCACAATTTCTATTATATACTTATGGTCACAATGCCCCTGTGGGGTAGGCTAATGCTGTTGTTCCCATTTTACAGATGATGAACAGAGAGACTGAGGGCTTATCTACGTCAGGGTCTACCCTATAAATGTTTGTTGGCATAGCCATGTTGGTCAGAGGTGAGAAAAAGCCATGCTCCCAGCCAGCATAGCTATGCTGCAAACTCCCTGGTATAGAAGCAACTATGCTGACAGATGAATGCTTCCATCAGCATAGTCAATGTCTTTCGGAGAGGTGGCATTACTGTGTCAGCAGAAGAACTCCTGCAGGGATAAGCTGCATCTAGACTAGGGGGCTCTGCCTATATAATATACCAGCAAAGCCTGTGTAGTATAGACCAGTGGTTCTCAATCGGGGTACATGTACCCCTGGGGATATGCAGAGGTCTTCCAGGGGTACATCAACTCATCTAGATATTTATCTAGTTTTACAACAGGCTCCATAAAGAGCACTAGCCAAGTCAATACAAACTAATATTTCATACAGTGACTGGTTTATACTGCTCTCTGTGTACTATACACTGAAATGTAAGTACAATATTTATATTTCAATTGATTTATTTTATAATTACATGGTAAAAATGAGAAAGTCAGCAATTCTCAGCAGCAGTGTGCTGACACACTTCTGTATTTTTATGTCTGATTTTGTAAGCAAGTAGATTTTAAGCGAGGTGAAACTTGAGGGTACATAAGACAAATCAGACTCCTGAAAGGGGTACAGTAGTCTGGAAAGGTTGAAAACCACTGGTGTAGCATAGCTCTTAACTAGTGGGCTCTGTAATATGGACTCAGCCTTATTCTGGCATCTTGCACCCCCTCCATTCCTCATCTAATCCTTCTCCCCAAGTACCTGCAGAACGAAGCCACCTCACCATTTATTTTTAAAAGTCTTAATGCTTTGTGTAAAATGTCAATAAAAATGACTCAGCCGCATGAGAGGCAATGGAATCCTGTGAAGAGAGCCCCAAACCAAAACAGGACGGAAGTGGTGGTAGGCTTTATTCTGGTGTACTCCAGGGGGATGAATTTCACCTTCATTCCATCAACTCATCCACTTGCCTATCTCCATTACACCATGAATCATGTGGCAGTGCCGTACTCACCAAGTTTCTGTTTCTCCCAGGGAGGAGGATGATCTGTGACAATGTCATACAAGGAAATAAAACTTTATGGTGACAAATTCCCTAACCGCTTTCAGGGGGTTTATGATGTCTCAAAAAAAATGGATGCATTCATAGCTTTAAGTGTTTAGCTGTTCTTCATATTCCATTCGGGACCTGCTCCCATTGAAAGAGACAGCATGCACAGGTGCTTAGAGAATTTGGTGCAATAAGGTTGAATTTCCTTCTATGACACTGTTATGGGGTTCTGAGGTGTTCACTCTCCTTCCTGGGGAGCAACAGAAACTTGATGCCTCAGCATGGGGGGGGGGATGGACAAGACACCTCTCTAGGTCCCTTCCAGCTCTTTATTTCTATGCGGTCTCCTAATTTCAGATCCAGGTGCGCATATTGAAATACAAGCAAGAAACAGTCAATAAACCAAACATTTCTATCACTAATTGGCATGGTCTCTGCATCTGTTTCTCTCTAGCTTTCCTTCCATTCATCCATCTACCTAAGTTCAGGGTTACAAATGCAGAAGTGACGTCTAAAGGGACATGTCAGTGGCACATTAGTAAATGGATGAATTGAAGTGAGTCTATGTGAATGTAGAGAATGTCTTAGCAGGTGTAACGTGTATGTTGGAAGGAAAGGAGGGACGAAGATGGGTTAGCCTACAGTAACTTAATCTCCCTCTAGACACAGGACTCCACTCTGAATTTGAACCTCAGTGTTTACAGCATCAGTTTTCTATGTTGCAAAATAATGATTTGACTATGTAACCCAATGAGCAATGTTTTATTTCCTACTTAACAGTTGTCACAGCTAGAAGCGAGTTTCTGTAACCTGCAGAGAAATGAAAAGTTCTTGCCTCTTTTGTGTCATCTCTGCTACACTTCTGCTGTGTCTGAAATTCAGCACCAGCCTCAAAAGACTCCACTTGGGCACTGTGTGATCTCTGTGAATATCCATGAAATAAGGCACAACTTTGCAGCCATTAAAGAAATGACTGTGAGTATGGACTATTTGGAAATGCATCTGCAGCGGTAGCTCAGAATCATGCTGAGCAGCGCTATTGAAAGATCACTTGTAAAAGCAAACCTTCCCACAATGACATGTCTATCTGATTATTTTTATTTTTTTCCCCCTCCTGTTCAGCAATCTAAAGATGAACGTACTGACATCAGAATCTTACACAAATCATATTCTTTGCAAGACACTGAGGTACGTACAACCGCTATCTACTGGCCAGGTGAGTTTGGAGATGGGGAAGATGGAATTTGAGGGATAACAGCCCTTGAAAGAGGGTCTGGCTTGGATTCTTCTCCACACCCTGTTGCTTAGTCTTGATTTGCACCTTCTTTGATGCTCAAACCTCCCTATCTATCCGCACCTCTCCCTTCCCCCCAAAATCAGTCTAGAATTCATTGAGGATCCAGCCCTAGTGACCATAAAGGAGTCAGGTGCACAGATACTATGGTGAAGGGCAGCAGTTTAAAACCCTAAGATACAATACAGAGCACCTGTTGTACATTTTGCTGTACTGTGCTCATTTGCGGTGTAGTGACCTTATTTAGTCCTACTAAAGTCAAAGGTCTACTCATGTGAGTAAGGACTACTTGTATGAGTAAGGGTCTAGGACAGGGGTTGGCAACCTTTCAGAAGTGATGTGTTGAGTTTTCATTCATTTACTCTAATTTAAGGTTTTGCGTGCCAGTAATACATTTTAACGTTCTCAGAAGGTCTCTTTCTATAAGTCTATAATATATAACTAAACTATTGTTGTATGTAAAGTAAATAAGGTTTTTTAAAATGTTTAAGAAGCTTCATTTAAAATTAAATTAAAATGCAGAGCCCCCCGGACCGGTGGCCAGGACCCGGGCAGTGTGAGTGCCATTGAAAAATCAGCTCGTGTGCCGCCTTCGGCACCCGTGCCATAGGTTTGCCTACCCCTGATCTATATGATGTATTTCACTTTGGCACCCATGCCATAGGTTGCCTACTCCTGGTCTAGGACTAGATATGTGGATTCTTCGGGGCAGGAAGTTAAGTGGGGCACAGTTTGCTGAGGGTTAAATTTATACATGTGCAGAAGGTTAGCATAAGATCAATGCAACATTTAAGTCCCTGTGTAGCAAGGGTGCATTCCATCCATATACTTGGGTGTCATGTAGACAGATGGCTATGTAATACATGACTCTTTAGTTTTAACAAGGATTTTTGCCCTGTGTAATGAGATGATTTTCTTTTTAGCCAGTGGACAGGTGTTGTTTCCTTCGTCGCTTGCTAAGATTTTATCTGGCTACCGTTTTCAGCCACTGCAAGGCATCCAGTCCCCTCGTCAGCAGGAAGGTCAGCAGCATAGCCAACTCCTTTCTCAGCATCAAGAAGGACCTAAGGCTCTGTGTAAGTCAGAGGGACTGGGCCAAATTCTGCTCACAGCCACACCAGTGCAAACTTGGCATAAAGCCACTGAAGTGAATAGAATCACTCTGGATTTACAGTGAGGTAGAAAATCTGGCCAATAATATATAGAACAAGTTCTAATTATGGGTCAGATTCCACCCCTGTTACTTGCCCTGAGTAGCTCCTTACTCTGGGAGGAATCCCATGGGATTACTTGAGAAGTATGGTACTACTCAGTGTGAGTAAGGGTAGCAGAACTTGGCTCTACAATGAGGTACTGTTCATGTCTGCGTATCTGTCATTAATTACCTTCCCTTTATCCCTGTCCAGCATGAAGTCAGCATGTGCCACTGTGGAGAGGATGTGAAGCACAAATGTGGGCAAATCCTGAGCCAGTATGAAAAGGTAAATCACTCTTTGCTTTCTGACGTAGTTAATGCATGTGCAGACAGCTTCTCATGCAGGAAGCAGGAGTCTGGCTTTGTTATATGACAGCTGGAATGCTGCTGACTTGGGATGCTATCTTTCCTCTCTGGATCACCTCTGATGGAAAGTGCCCTGTGAGATACTTGCTCTGCAGCTGCCCATGCTGTAACTATTCTGTGTTATGTAAAAAGGCCATTAGTCCTCAGAGCTGTCAATGCGTTGAGTTCCTCTAGATAGCTCCCACAGACTCTTCAGAGCAGTGCGTGTTGTCTAGTGTTCTCTGCTCAGTGTCCCCTCCTGGATCCGTTGTTCTGATCCTACGACCTTCACTCTCAGCCTTGTTTGTTCGTTGCTGATTCCACAGGCTTGGTTGATGTCTGGGTTCTGTGGCCTCACTCTCACCGGGTAGGGAAGACCTTTGTTGCTTTGGTGTCGCTCTGCCTCCCAAAGCCAGTCATCAAATAGGCTGGCACCTTTCACCAGCACTAAAATTAACTTTAAAATAAAAAAAGAGAAGAAGATGAAACAAGCAGCTGAGGTTCAGTGTGAGGATGGGGAGGGGAGGGGCGGGAGAGTGTGGGTGAATGCACGCACGCACATGTACGAGAGCACTTGTGACAGTTAATTTCATCATTTGTCAGAGTGGCAACTGAATATTTATTGCTGTCTTGGTTGCAGACAGTGATTCTGGGGCCTTGTTGGGAAATCAAATGGCCCTTTAAAAATGAGCCTCTGTTCAGCGAGTAATTCTCTCTGTTCCCTTTCAGATGGACTTAGCCTCTGCAGGTCTGAAGGCTCTTGGGGAGCTGGATATCCTATTGGACTGGATGGACAAGGCTGATTAGATGGAAATCTAGAACTGCCATCCTGCAGGGCTCCATCTTGCCACCTTAGCAAAACTCCCATTGAATACAGCATGAGTAAGACATAGGATTGGGTCCTGAATCAGGCTCTCTAAAGCAGCGTGAATTCCTGCTTCCGTTGAAATCAATGGGAGAATAACTGTGAACCTCAGTAGGAACGGGATCAGGCCTTTCATCGGCAGAGCTGTGGGTGCCCAGCACCTCACAGGGAGAAGGCACTCAGCACTCTGCATGATCACACCCAGAACCTCTGTGGCTTCAGTCCAACAAACGCAGCTGTGTAACTTGAAGCATGTGAATAGTCCTCTGTGCTCCTGCTTAAGTGTTCAGCAGGATGGGGGCCTGTGGGCCCAATTTAGCCCAGGTGTAACTCTCAGGTCTAATTAAGCTGCGTGACCCAGTTCTTGTTTTACCTCGTTTTTATCATGCCATGCAATAAGGGCCGCTCGGGGGGGGGCAAGTGGGGCAATTTGCACCAGACCCCGGGCCCCACAGGGGTCTCCACAAGAGTTTTTCGGGGGCCCTGGAGCAGGGCCCCTGGAGCTTCTTCCGCTCCTGGTCTTCGCCGGCAGGAGGTCCTTCTGTTCTGAGGCGGAAGGACCCCCCGCCACCGAATTACCACCGAAGCGGGACCCACCGCCGAAGTGCCCCGAGGACCCGCCACCGAATTACCGCTGAAGACCCGGCTGCACTTCAGCGGCGGGTCCTGCTTCGGCAGTAATTCGGCGGTGGGGGGGTCCCCGCCGCGGGTCTTCGGGGCACTTCGGCAGCGGGTCCCAGAACGGAAGGGCCCCCCACCGCCGAATTACTGCTGAAGCGGGGGCCCCCTGCCGCCGAGACCCCAGACCCACGGAATCCTCTGGGTGGCCCTGCATGCAACTGGCGTTTATAATTTCTTATGACAGAGAAATATTTTCTACAGTGCAGACTTTTTTTCAGTTTTTATTATTTATTAATTAATTTATTTATTTATTAGCCCTCCAGCTTAGTGTTGTTCTGGGCTAAATTTATATACAATGTATCTTTAACTTATTGGTAAAGCCAGCAAGCACGGCGTGCTCCCCATTGTGTTATATTTGTGGGGCATCGGACAAGCGCGTATTGTACGAACCCCTCCCACTTTTCTGAAATAAAAAGTACTGGAATGACAATATTGTGCCTAGCCTGCATGTGAAAATGTCCCTAAGCCAAACCCCAAACAATAGTACAGCTGATTAATAACAGCCTGTGATTATATAGAACCATCCATTCAAAGAGGTCAAAGCACTTTACAAACATAAATGAATTAAGCATCCCAAGAGCCCTGTTTAGGCAAGGTAAGATTATCCCCTATTTACAGGCGAGGAAGTAGAGGCAGAAGAGTGAAGTGACTGTTTAAAGTCAAACAAGAAGGTTCTGGAAGTGCTGGAAAAAGAACCAGGTGTCTTAACTTTCACCCATTGTTTTAAACATAAGCTCATCCACTAGTGTCCTCCAAATGCCTCCACTCATGTCTTCATCTAACCAATCAAAAAGTGGCTGCCTGAAGAAATAGCACTGACATCTCTCATCTGGGTAGGCATTCATACCACTTTCATCACCGTGGTATCGGAGTGCCTTCCTTCTATAATGCATTAATAAATGAGTCAAGATGAACCCAGTTTCATTTATTTAGGGCATCCATGAGAGCATGCTTCCTATGCAGCCCATAGGCATTTTGTGGTTTCAGGCCTGTGGTAAGTGTGTGTAACAGATTAGCACAGGCATTTTGCCAGAGCACTCATGTAATTTATGTTCCTGGTATCACTGAAGTCTGAATGTTTAGGATGTTGAAATTCCCCCTGCTGAACTTGTCCTAGGCTGGAAAGTTCAGCTCAGGGGTGGGAGCAGCATCCAGGGTTTGGGTTTGGCCCATTTAGTTCTGCAGAGGAAAAGCTCCGCTTCAAAAACCGTCTAGAATAAGACATGCCTCTTATACCAAAAGGCTGGCTGCTTTTCCTGGGACAAGAAGAGAATGATCTTTCCTTGCCTCTCAGTTTTCAGAGACTGCTCAGATGGCACAGTGACTAGGATGGTTCCAGCAGCTAAACACACAGTCATCCATCAGATCCACTTCAGCATTGCACATAACCTCATGAGAAAGAGACTTGCATTTTGCAGTGTCTCCTTTTCTCTGGGTAACTGGCCAGTATACTCAAATGGTCACCAAGCCCCGGAGGAGAGAATTTGGGGGAAAGGACACCACATTTTTATCAGCATAAGAGGACAGTCGTAGACATTTGTATAACTGAGTGATTTTATTTGTTTCTATTCAGTGTGGCCAACTCCTGTGATTTTATCGTGATTCTCATGAGTTTATAGAGATTATCACTTTTTATAGTGTTTTTCTTAAAGCCCTAGTTGCTGGAATCATGCTATTGCATGAGATTCTCAGCTTTAATTTAAAAAACAAAGTTTCTTGCCTGAGTGGATGAAAAAAACCTGGAAAAATAAAGCAAGTGCAACCTCACAGCTGAAAAGTTGGAAGACAAATAAAAAGACCCTAATATTTATTTAAAAAAACCCCTCATTTTTAAACTCACATGATTTTGGGGGACTGGACTCAACTGGGATTTTTGAACATTTGGGGTTGGCAACACTGTTAAGAGACCCTACACAACCACCCACAGGAGCACTTAGACAGGACTTTACCAATTAATACCCCCAGACACTGAAGCCTTTGGAAAGGGCTCAGTGCCCTGCACTGGCCTCAGGGACTGCAGTCAGCACCATTAATAACATTGTCAGTTCCTAGCAAGGGCGGCTCTAGCAATTGCGCCCCCCCAAGCACGGCGGCACGCCGCGGGGGGGGGGGGGGGTGCTCTGGCGGTCGCCGGTCCCGCGGCTCCGGTGGACCTCCTGCAGACGTGCCTGTGGAGGGTCCGCTGGTCCCGTGGCTCCGGTGGAGCATCCGCAGGCATGCCTGTGGGAGGTCCACCCGAGCCGCGGGACCAGCGGACCTTCCGCAGGCATGCCTGCATCAGGTCAACCGGAACCGCCGGACGACCGGACCCTCTGCAGGCACGCCTGCGGGAGGTCCACCGGAGCCGCCTGCCGCCCTCCCGACGGCATGCCGCCCCAAGTGCGTGCTTGGCACGCTGGGGTCTAGAGCCGGCCCTGGTTCCTAGCATTAAAATGTTGAGGTTCATCTGAGCCTCCTTTTCATGCCCTGCCCCTCTCTTCCCACAATGCCTCACTCTTCATGGGCTGATAAAGTATCTTCCAAACCAGAGGACAACCCTAGTCACCAAAGTCTTCCCCACCTCTGCTGCGCCATTGGTTGGCCTGCTGCTGGCAAAGACAATTTCTAGTGAGGCCATAGAGGTGGTTTTCAGTGGCTCTTCCCTGCAGGAGCAGTGAGGAGGATAAGAAACCACTTGGGGAAGACTCTGTTTTACAGAGTTGTGTAATTCTATCCATGACATATGGAAATAAACTTCCCATGTCATTAAACAGAAGTTGCTTAATGCTTGTGATTTCATCACTGTCAGCACAATCCCAAGAGAGTCCAGCAAAGACCTCATCCATCCTGTGTGCATCTAGGCTGCACTGCCTCTCCACGTACATGTTGGGCCCTTGTAGCGGGTACAGTTAGATTTTTAACTGGAGCCAACTGAATTGTTTGCTGCAAAGAAGGCTCTTTTTTTTTTCTGTTTTCAAACTGACTCCAATTTCTGAGGATGCCTTTGCTACTCATAAGTGTTCGTGTGAACGTGCTTCACGCTAACTGGGCTTTACTCTGATTCGTTTTTAAAAGGAAAAGCTTAAAGCAAAGACATTCCCAACCTCAGACCAAGTCCTTTTGGAAGCTCAGAAAGACGGAGCAGGAACTGTCTCTTTGTTCTGAGTTTGTACAACATGCCCAGAGCTCCTGCAATATAAACAGCGCAAGATGTTAAGGTGGATAGATAGATGATTATAACTATTAAAATCCTATTTGACATGTCCTTATGTCTAAATCAGAAATGAAACACAACATGCAAGATATTTTTAATCGTTTTAAGGAAGCCTGTGGTCATAATTTGCCTCGAAAACTCCCCATTCTCTTTTAGATTAAAAGTTCCTGTAATTATTGTGGCTAAGTCAGCATTTCTATCAACCATATCCCACCCCCATTCCCCCGCTGTGGTATACAGACTCTATACAACCCTGCTGTTCCCACATGGGGTCCAGTCCAACAGCCCTTACTCACACAAAACAATTCTTACTTGTGTGAGTAGCCCCATTGACTTGTGTTGGCTTCATTGGGACTATGTAGTGGACTAAAAACTATCCATATGAATAAGGGTTGCAGGATGGGCCATTATTCTGTACTAGACATTGTTGGCATTGTGGTCATCTCTGAAGTTAGGGTACGTCTTCCCTTACGGGATTATTCCGATTTTACATAAACTGGTTTTGTAAAACAGATTGTATAAAGTCGAGTACACGCGGCCATACTAAGCACATTAATTCGGTGGTGTGCGTCCATGGTCTGAGGCTAGCATCGATTTCTGGAGCGTTGCACTGTGGGTAGCTATTCCGTAGCTATCCCATAGTTCCCGCAGTCTCCCTCGCACCTTGGAATTCTGGGTTGAGATCCCAGTGCCTGATGGGGCAAGAATATGTGGAGAGGATGTGAAGCACAAATGTGGGATCCCAGTGCCTGATGGGGCAAGAATATTGTCGCTGGTGGTTCTGGGTAAATGTCGTCAGTCATTCCTTCCTCCAGGAAAGCAACGGCAGACAATCATTTCGCACCCTTTTTCCCTGGATTGCCCTGGCAGACGCCATAGCATGGCAACCATGGAGCCTGTTTTGCCTTTTGTCACTGTCACCGTATGTGTACTGGATGCCGCTGAAAGAGGCGATACAGCAGCGCTACACAGCAGCATTCATTTGCTTTTGCATGAGAGCAGAGACGGTTATCAGTCGTTCTGTACCGTCTGCTGCCATTGTAAATTGGCAATGAGATGACGGTGACCAGTCCTTCTGTACTGTACTGTGTGCTGCTGTCATGGGTGCCCTTGGCTGAGGTCGGCCGGGGGCGCAAAGACAAAAATGGGAATGACTCTCTGAGTCAATCCCTCCTTTATGGTATCTAAAAATAGAATCAGTCCTGCCTAGAATATGGGGCAAGTGTACTAGAGAACCAGTGTATCAGAGAATAAGGGCTGGTCCACACTAAGAAGCGGGGTCGAACTAGGGTACGCAAATTCAGCTACGTGAATAGCGTAGCTGAATTCGAAGTACCCTAGTTCGAACTACTCACCCGTCCAGACGCCGTGGAATCAAAGTCCGCGGCTCCAAGGTCGACTCCACCACCGCCTTTTGCAGTGGTGGAGTACCGGAGTTTGAACTATCGCTTCCGGAGTTCGAACTATCGCGTCCAGATTAGACGCGATAGTTCGAATTCCGAGAAGTCGAACTCACCGCATCGACCTGGCTCGTAAGTGTAGACTAGCCCTGAGAGAGCACAGCCGCTCCGTGTCAGATCCCGCAAAAATGATGAGCTGCATGCCATTCATAGGGGGTTCCCCTGCAACAACCCCACCTGTTGCTTCCCTCCTCCCACAACCTTCCGGGGCTACCGTTGCAGTGTCCCCCCATTTGTGTGATGAAGTAATAAAGAATGCAGGAATAAGAAACAGTGACTTGTTACTGAGATAAAATGAGGGTGAGGCAGCCTCCAGCTGCTATGATAGTCCAGGCAGTACAGAATCTTTTCTTTACACATGAAGGGCGGGGGCTGATGGAGCTCAGCCCCCAGTTGCTATGATGAAGACGGTTACCAGCCGTACTGTACCATCTGCTGGGAATGACCGGGAGTCATTCCTATTTTTACCCAGGCGCCCCCGGCCAACCTCACCGAGGCCAGCCAGGAGCACTCACGGGCTGATTACAAGAACGGATGCCAGTCCTTTTGTACAGTACCATCTGCTACCAGGGAGAGAAGAGGATGTTGCTGTTTAGCTCTCCAGTACCCCGTCTACCAGCAGCATGCAGTAGACATAGAGTGACCTTGAAAAAAGGCGAGAAATGATTTTTTTCCCTTTTGTTTCACGGGGGGTAGGGGGGGTTACATTGACGAGCTATACCCAGAATCACCCCGGACAATGAGTTTGACCCTACAGGCATTGGGAGCTCAGCCAAGAATGCAAATGCTTTTCGGAGACTGCTGTGGACAGTGGGATAGCTGGAGTCCTCAGTACCTTCTCCCTCCCTCCATGAGTGTCCATTTGATTCTTTGGCTTTCCGTTACGCTTGTCACGTAGCACTGTGCTGTGGACTCTGTATCATAGCCTGGAGATTTTTTTCAAACGTTTTGTCATTTCGTCTTCTGTAACGGAGCTCTGATAGAACAGATTTGTCTCCCCATACAGCGATCAGATCCAGTATCTCCCGTACAGTCCATGCTGGAGCTCTTTTTGGATTTGGGACTGCATCGCCACCCGTGCTGATCGGAGCTCCACACTGGGCAAACAGGAAATGATATTCAAAAGTTCGCGGGGCTTTTCCTGTCTACCTGGCTACTGCATCCGAATTCAGATTGCTGTCCAGAGCAGTCACAGTGGTGCACTGTGGGTTACCGCCCGGAGGCCAATACCATCGATTTGCGGCCACACTAACCCTAATCCGATATGGTAATACCGATATTAGCGCTACTCCTCTCGTTGGGGAGGAGTACAGAAACCGATTTAAAGAGCCCTTTATATCGATATAAAGGGCCTCATAGTGTGGACGGGTGCGGCGTTAAATCGGTATAACGCTCCTAAAATCGGTTTAAACGCGTAGTGTAGACCAGGCCTTAGAGTCAAAAGTTAAAGAAAGGATATAAAAATACTTTAAAAAATCATACAATGCTGCCACCTAATGGCAATTCTGATGTTGCAATAATTCAAGTTGAAAAGGTTAGTTAAGGGCAGATTGTGCGCTCAGAAGGGAATCTGGGTTCAAACGTTGCTTCCTTTTCCACCATTGTAACTCCATGGATTTTCAGCTTATTGCTGGTGTAATTGAAATCAGGATCTGGCCTGTACACCCTGATCTACAGAGCTTCAGGCTAGATTTGCAAAGGTATTTAGGCATTTAAACATACAGATAAGCACCTATTGGGATTTTCAAAAGCTCCTAAGTTGGTTAAATAATATATCTATATCTATCTATATCAAGAGAGAGATACCTATTTCATAGAACTGGAAGGGACCCCAAAAGGTCATCAAGTCCAGCCCCCTGCCTTCACTAGCAGGACCAAGTACTGATTTTGCCCCAGATCCCTAAGTGGCCCCCTCAAGGATTGAACTCACAACCCTGGGTTTAGCAGGCCAATGCTCAAACCACTAACACTGTGGCTTTCTCATGGGACATAAAACAGCAGATATAATGTTTGCTGCTCATCAAATACACTACGATGGTACACTACAAAGAGATGTCTTACTGAAAACAATTGGAGTTCGGTACCTAAGCTGCTTAGGTGCTTTTGAAAATCCCAGTAGATGCCTATCTGCATCTTTAGGTGCCTAAATACCTTTGAAAATCTGGCCCTTACCGTACATAACATTGGCTTTGTCTCACAGTAATTATGCATTTCTTTGAACTACAGATTTTGTTTGCAATGTGTTGCAGGTCAGGAGGTTTACTTCTGATTCTTTCCCTATTATCACAGAGCATAAAAGTGAACAGAAAAGTGTGTCATGGACCAGAGGATATTAGGTGAGAGCAGGTATGAGATTGTGGATTTGTACAACTAGGGCAGATTTGTGAAACATTGGTTGGGGAGAGTGGTGGAAGAAGTTTGCATGGCCACTGCCTATGCTGGTTCCACCTGGAGATAAGCAGAAGACTTCACTCTCAGGAGCTAGTGGCCTAGCATCATTTGCCAGCACTAAATTAACACAAAAATTCATTTAATATCTAGCTAGTTAGCTAGATTTCTTCATATGTAAGCATTAAATCTGAATATCTGGTCTCCTAAACTACCCGTTTTCTTCTTCAAATAGTTTCCCATGCCAAACTGGACCCTGCCTGGGGCTACCTCCTCTTATGCCGTGTGTAATCTGTCTTGTCACAATCAGGTCTATGTATTTTTCCTTCCACTTGTCTCACTGTCAGGGTGCTGTACAATAGTGTCTCAATCCAGAATGGGAGTGTTCACCCACATGTGTTTTGAGATCACTTCCCAGAGTCAGTGTTCAGCATTGCGGTGCCTGAGGGCAGCTTAGACGATTTATATTCATGACATGTTTCCTGTTTTCAAGTCAGAGCAACAAAACATGAATGGGGTGGTGACATAATCACTTCATCTTCAGGTAAAGCTGCTTGTCACAGAATAAATCCAAATCAGGTTCTTGATTCCTGAGAACAGTTCCAATGAAAGCAATGGGACTGCTTCTGTATTGGCCTGATCCAATGGAAAGTGAAAGTCTTTCCATTGACTTCAGTGGGCTTTGGATCAGCTAAGCAAGGACTGCAGGATTGGGCCTCACATCTTGGTGGGCCGCACATTCAAAGTCAGGACTGAATTCCTTTTAGGGTCCAGTACACTTAATTCCAATGTTTTTGCATTAATATCATTCACCAGATTAAATTGATTTAATCCATTGGGAAGAAGGATGGTCTTGGGGCAAGTATCAGGAGGTAGCCATGTTAGTCTGTATCCACAAAAACAACAAGGAATCCGGTGGCACTTTAAAGACTAACAGATTTATTTGGGCATAAACTTTTGTGGGTAAAAAAACCCACTTCTTTTTACCCACAAAAGCTTATGCCCAAATAAATCTGTTAAGTCTTTAAGGTGCCACCGGACTCCTTGTTGGTCTTGGGGCAGACACACAAATCTGGAAGTCAGCAGATCTGGCTTCAATTCCTGGTCTCAGGCTTCCTTGGGACAGCTCACCTCCTCCCTCTGTGCCCCAGTTTCTCCCTCTGTGAAATGGGGATTGTATTGCTCCCCAACCATGGATGGGGGAGGGGTTGTGAGGCTTGACCCACTAATGTTGGTAACAGGGCCGATGCAAGGATGTTTCGCACCCTAGGTGAAACTTCCAACTTGCGCCCTCCACGCCCCCGCCCTGAGGCGCTCCCCCCATCCGCCCTGAGGTGCCCTCCCATGGCAGCTCCCCACCCCGCACCCTGAGGCACCCCCCATCCCAGCTCACCCCTGCTCCGTCTCCACCCCGAGCACGCCGTCGCTGCTTCACTTCTCCCGCCTCCCAGGCTTGCGGTGCCAATCAGCTTAGGTGCCGCAAGCCTGGGAGGCGGGAGAAGTGAAGCAGCCACGGCGTGCTCGGGGAGGAGGCGGGGCAGGGGTGAGCTGGGGCGGGGAGTTCACCTGCGTGCTGCCCCCCCCCCACTTGCTGCAGGCGGCCCTCCCTGCGCTCCTCTGCCCCAGCTCCCTCCGCCTAAATGCCGGCGGCAACCGGAGCGGCTGAAGATCCGGCCATCGCGGTCGCTGCTGAAGAAAATGGCGCCCCCAAAATCCTAGCGCCCTAGGCAACCGCCTAGGTCGCCTAAATGGTTGCACTGGCCCTGGTTGGTAACAGGCCTTGAGAGACGCAGGTAGGGATAGAGCTGATTGGAATATGGTGTTTCAGTGAAGCTGAACCATTTTGTGAAGACGTATTGGTTTCCACAAAAGTTTTGTTGAGAAGGTTTTTAGGTCTAGATGGGGTAGGGGAGAGGAAGAGTCTCTCTAAGGGTAGGTCTACACTTGGAGGTGGGGGTGTGATTCGCAGCTGGAGGAGACATACTCACACGAGCTCTCATCAAGCTAACAAGTTAAAAATTGTGTATCGCCGCAGCAGTGCGAACAATGGGAGAATGTGCCCATCTGAGATGCTAGGCCCGTGCTTGGGGTGGCTAACCTGTCCAGCCATTTGTGCTGTCATGGCTACGCTCTATTTTTAGCATGCTAGCTTGCTCACAGCTAGCGCAGGTATATGTCCTTGACCTGGGAATAATATCCCTAGCTGAAGCGTAGACCTACCCTAAAACTGGGCAGTTTGGGTAGTGGCTGGGATGTGGGAGAAGCAGGTTCAAATCCCTGTTCTGCGTGGCTTGGAGCAATCTGGGATGAAAAGCTCTGGTCTGATTCAGGCAGAGCAGGGACCTGGCTCACGTTGGTACTCTAACCCCATCAGTTTACAGATCACATGTCCTTGTGTTTTCATTCCAATGCAGAACAAAAACAAAGGTTCTACACTAAACAAAAAAAAAGTTTCTTGCCTGAGTGGATGAAAAAAACCTGGAAAAATAAAGCAAGTGCAACCTCACAGCTGAAAAGTCAGAAGACAAATAAAAAGACCCTAATATTTATTTTTTAAAAACTCTCATTTTTAAACTCACATGATTTTGGGGGACTGGACTCAACTGGGATTTTTGAACATTTGGGGTTGGCAACACTGTTAAGAGACCCTACACAACCACCCACAGGAGCACTTAGACAGGACTTTACCAATTAATACCCCCAGACACTGAAGCCTTTGGAAAGGGCTCAGTGCTCTGCACTGGCCTCAGGGACTGCAGTCAGCACCTGGGCTACACTAGCGGGGTGGGGGGGGCGGTTTCGAACTAAAATGCGCAACTTCAGCTACGTTATTCGCGTAGCTGAAGTCAAAGTATCTTAGTTTGACTTACCTGGCCGTCCTCACGGTGGCGAGTCGACTGGAGCGGCTCCCCCATCGACACCACTTACTCCTCCTGCCAAAGTAGAGTACAGACGTCGATTCGCGGATCGATTTATCATGTTCAGATGAGACACAATTAATCAATCATCGAACACTACCTGCCGATCCGGCAGGTAATATAGATGTACCCTAAGTTAGAAACTTGTTATAAAACAGAACTGTTGTTCCCTGGGCAGCTCTAAGAGTTTTAGAAGCTCTAGGTAGAGACTGAAATGTAAAACTATTGTTTAAAAGATTGTATAGTGTCGTATGCCTTTTTATCATCTGTAATGAGATCACACTAAATGTATTTGGACATATGCACAATCAGTGAGTGAGTCCAAGTTTTAGATGGAGGGATTTGAAGACAGGATTTCTGGGCTCTGCTGGCGAGTTCCTGTGATACTTTGTGGAAATGACTTGTACATTTTCATGTGCATCAGTTTCACCCATCTAAAAAAAAAACTTACTTTCCTGGGAGGCTGGGAAAAGTAATAAACTCCCATTCATAAAGTACATGTGTTAGGTGTTAAAGCAGCGTCAAACAGAACTGAGTAAATAACTGATTGTTTGATTTGGGAGGGAGAACCCAAATATGTGTTATTTTCATTTCATTTTGAAACTACGCTGAATTTTTTTTCTTGCTGAAACAAAAAACTAAGCAATTTTCATTAGGGCTGAACGGAATGTATTCAGTGTGGTTTCAAAATGACATTTCAAAATGAAACTGTTTGGAAGTGAAATGTCAAAACAGTTCATTTAGAAAATGCAGAAACAAACTGTTTTGGCTTTTTCAAAAAGAAACCTTTTTTATTTGGCTGAAATTATTCACCAAATTTGACCCATATTTGTGAATAGTTTCTGTTGCCCCAAAATTGCGTTTTTGGGGACTTTACCATTCAACCAAAAAACTTCTCATGGTTCTCTAGAGAACTGCGCTGATACGATAATTCCTCTTTGCTTGCAGTGTAATTGCATGAGTTTTATTTGCCTGCAGGTTCTTTGGTGTTCTGCTCCCATTGTATGTCAAATGCTAGGCAATAGTTAAGCAAGGTGAGTAATTTCATGGAGACTTACAAGGAAGTTCTGCTAGTGGTTCAGAAGCTGGCACTTTCTCTTTTGAGTCCATGCTTAGCCAATGACCAAACTTAGGGCTAGGTAATGTGCCATGCTTCTGATGAGATGGCAAACTGAGATTTCAATCATTTAATGTGGACTGTTGCATCGGCTGAGCTGTGTGTTGGAGACTCAGGACTGGACTAGCAGAGCATGCTGCTTTGGGTGACCAGATGTCCTGATTTTACAGGGACAGTCCCAATATTTGGGTCTTTTTCTTATATAGGCTCCTATTATCCCTCACTCCCTGTCCTGATTTTTCACACTTCCTGTCTGGTCACTCTAATGCTGCTTGTCAGGGATGAGGTGTATTGGCAGCGTTCACTCTCTTTTTTGCAGAGTGACACAACACAGGAGTGTGGGCAAGAACAGGGCAGAGAGGAAGATGCTTCCAGGTGGGCTGAGGATGGAGCCAACTCTTTTTTTTCCTTCTCAGGAAATCCCCAACCTTAAGCACTTCCCTCCAGCTTCCTTGCTTGCCACTCCCCGGGGGACACTCTCCATGTACACACCTTTTTCCGTTGCACCAGAGCCATTTGCTCATTTCCAGCAACTCTCTGCAGGCTTGGGCCTGTCACCCCACTCATTCCTTTCTGTATCTAAGTACATAGTCCATTAGGTCCTTTTACAACAAGTGAAAACATAGTGATACGAGAGAAACTGGTTCAAGCTGCAGTTTCCCCTTGTGGAGAACTATAGGGAATATAGATTTTATATATAATTTTTCTGTTGAAAAGATTAAGTATTGTCACTTTTTTTTTTAGCTACATTCAGAAACAGCAGTATTTAATAGAAATTGAAGAGGTTGGCTTCATGGCAGATCTATAGGATTTTATAGGGTGAAAACAACAGAGTTCTATAGAAATTAGAGTTAATCTAATATTAATTCGATAGGGATGAAACCAGCAGGGTTTTACAGAAATGACTCTAAACTCCTATAGATTTCAATAGAAAATGCTAACCGTTCTGTAGGTTTTGGGGAACGTTATAGAAGGGATTTAAGTTTTGTTAAATTCTATAGGATTTTTCCAAAAGCTTGGGACAAATTCATCCCTGTATAATTCTTTTAACCTGTTGGATAAACTAAATAGATTGAGCTTCCCGAGTCTTTCACTGTCAGCATGTTTACAAATCCTTTATTTATTCTTATGGCTCTTCCCTGAACTCTCTCTCCAGTTTTTCAACATCCTTCTTGAAGTGTGGACACCAGAACTTAGGGTGACCAGATGTCCTGATTTTATAGGGACAGTCCCTATTTTGGGGTCTTTTTCTTACATAGGCTCCTTTACCCCCCACCCCCATCCCAATTTTTCACATTTGCTGTCTGGTCACCCTACCAGAACTGGACACAGTATTCCAGTAGAAGTTGCACCAGTGCCAAATAAAGAGGTAATATAACCTCCTTCTTCCTACTTGAGAGTCCCCCGTTCATATTACCGAGGATTGCATTAGCCTTTTTGGCCACAGGATCGCACGGGAGCTCATGTTCAGCAGATTATCCACCAATACTCCAAAAGTCTTTTTTAGAATCATGCTACCCAGGATAGAGTCCCCCGTCCTATAAGTATGGCCTATATTCTTTATTCCTGGATGTTACAAGACCTTACAAATGGCTTTATTGATAAGCTTAGGGGACAGCTAACGCAACTGTGATGTAAAGCTGCCCTGAGGCCACAAGGGAAGGGCTAGTACAGGGAAAACACACAATTAACATTCAAATTATTTTCAAAGAAGAGAGTTTAATCACTACAGTCCTATTCAGTATGGGCCAGACTCCTCTCAGGTGTGAAGCCAGTGGAGTAAACTCAGGAATTAATTTGGATCTATGACTTCCACTCTCAAGGAAGGCTCTACATCTGGGTCGTAATGCTGAAATCCCAGAACCCTGACTTTGGAAAAAAATATCTTCCATTGTTGTATGCAGTGTTGTTGTAGCCATGTCAGTCCCAGAATATTAGAGAGACAAGGTGGGTGAGGTAACATTTTTTACTGGACCAACTTCTGTTTTCTCACCAAACTCAAGTTGGTCCAGTACAAGATATTACCTCATCCCCCCGCTCCCCCCTCCCAACTCTTTGGAAGAAAACAGCAGACAAATCATCCATGGATGAATTTCTTTCTTTCTTTCTTTCTTTCTTTCTTTCTTATTATTTTAATAATATCTCGATGTGCATGTGCTTATAAGTGTTTGTGTCGATATCTATACACATATTGTATATATACGCACACACAAATAGACACAGAATTAAAAGTCGTAGTTTCCATAACATTTTATAATACACTTAGCGAGGGTACCAGTCACGTAAAATGCTTAACAGATTATTTTTAAAAATAATTCCAGAGAATAAGTCTAGACGTACCCTATTCTCTTTAGTTTACCCCATTATAGTCTGTCAGATGTATACATCATAAAGACAGAGTGAATCCAGTGGGATATGGGAATATGAATTTCAGTCTATCCTACTGTTCAAACACCTCTGCCCCTTGTTTGACTTCTCCACCAAACTTTTACCAGTGGATCAGCATCTACAACCTCCCACTTATTCTAGAAACATAAACTGAAAAACTTGCATCCCAGAGAAACTTATGTCCCAGCTTTGTTGAAACTATTTCATCAGGACTATTTCCTAACTTGCGTTATCTACAGACCATTCTGTCTATCTACCCCACCATCTCATTGACAAGATAATAGTGTAAACACAGTTATTTTTAAACCCGAGCATTGATAAATTGCTTTTTCATGCCTCCCTACCCTTTTTCGATGTAAGGCCAGGACAGGAGCTATGAGAATCACTTGTATTTTTAATGGTTTTTGGTGTCTCAGAACTTCAGCACCACCTGGGATCAAGAAAAGAGATTAGAATGTGGAACTACCCTAAATTAGATTGTGGAACTGTACAAAAGCAGGGCTAATCAATTATTGTTTGTCAAGGTCCAAGTTTCTTGGTCAAGGTATTGTCAAGGTCCAGACTCCAGAGAATATAATACAAAAACAATAACAATAATGATAATAATAATAAGTAAATAAAAAGATGTTGCGGCCTGTTCAAAGGTGTCTGGTGGTCTGGATTTGGCCCACAGACTGCTGATTGACTACCTGTGCACTAACGCAACACATGCTTGATACACTAAAGGTCAGATTTTTAGAAGAACTCAACACCCAAAGTGCTGAAGTTGAGCTCTTTCGAAAATCTGGCTGTAGGTGTCACAGGGGAAACTACAGGGTGCTAAGCACATCTGAAAATCTTGCACTAATATGTAAGTAAATATTCCTGAGTAATATCCTGTAATGATAACGGAGTGGAAATGAGTTTCTGTAGGTGTCTGGCTGACTGAGTTCCTGGCGGAATGATTATTTCATTGCTGCTGGGATTTCATTACGTAGTATAATTAAGGAGATGTTCAGGTGCCTAGAGCCTTGGAGAGGCAATTTTTGTTAATCATTTTACGTCTAAATAAATAAATAAAGGAGGCTGGGTGCTGGTGGCTGCCCAGCTGCTAATGGAGCTGATTTGTTCCTCCTTGACTAAGTTGCAGGTGCAGCATACTGGGAATCACTCAGAACGTGTAGGACACTGTTGGAACATAAGAAACCTTACAAAAATGTCAGGCTAGCCTGGGGAGCTCTTCAGGGAGGCTTTAGTTAGTGAGGCTCATGCAGCTGCTCGGCTCAAGACTAGAACTGGGTGAAAATTTTTGACCACAACTTTTTTCTGTGAAAATTGCAGGTTCAGCCACACTGAAACAAATTTTGTGAATTTGTGTCGATTTTTGACAAATTGATCATTTTTGGGGGGAAAATAGGGAAAAAATCAAATGTTTCCAATATTTTTATTTGAAACAACTTATTGTTTCAAAATTTAATTGCTTAAGAACATAAGAATGGCCCTACTGGGTCCATGTAGCCCAGTATCCTGTCTTCCGACAGTGGCCAGTGCCAGGTTCCCCAGAGGGAATGAACAGAACAGATAATCATCAAGTGATCCATTCTCTGTCGCTCATTCCCAGCTTCTGGCAAACAGAAGCTAAGGACACCATCCCTGCCCATCCTGGCTAATAGCCATTGATAGACCTGTCCTCCATGAACTTATCTAGTTCTTTTTTGAACCCTGTTATGGTCTTGGCCTTAACAACATTCTCTGGCAAGGAGTTCCACAGATTGACTGTACACTGTGTGGAAAAAAATACTTCCTTTTGTTTGTTTTAAACCTGCTGCCTATTAATTTCATTTGGTGACCTTTAGTTTTTGTGTTATGAGAAGTAGTAAACAACACTTCCTTATCTACTTTCTCTACACCAGTCATGATTTTATAGACCTCAATCATAGCTCCCCTTAGCCATCTCTTTTCCAAGCTGAAAAGTCCCAGTCTTATTAATCTCTCCTCATACGGAAGCCGTTCCATACCCCTAATCATTTTTGTTGCCCTTTTATGAACCTTTTCCAATTCCAATAGATCGTTTTTGAGATGGGGTGACCATACCTGCACACAGTATTCAAGATGTGGGCATGCCATAGATTTATATAGAGGCAACATGATATTTTCTGTCCTATTATCTATCCCTTTCTTAATTATTCCCAGCATCCTGTTCTATTTTTTGACTGCCGCTGCACATTGAATGGATGTTTTCACCCACGAAAGCTTATGCTCCAATACGTCTGTTAGATCCAAACTAATGCAGCTACCCCTCTGATACTATCCACAATGGCTCCAAGATCTCTTTATTGAGTGGTAACAGCTAATTTAGACCCCCATCATTTTATATGTATAGTTGGAAATGTTGAAATGTTAAAAACCATTTAAAAATGTTAAAAACTGCACAAAATTGAAATGAAATATTTTGATTTGGGTCAAATTACAAAATAATTTTTGTACATTTTGATTTGCTGAAAATGTTGGAAAAAAATATTTTTGATTTCACCCAAAAACATTTTTTTTTTTAATGTTCAGGATTGCCAGTGAACCAAAAAATCCATTTTTTGTGCAGCTTTACTAAAGCCTTTATGGCAATTTTGGTTATTCTTTTGACTTTTATTGTGGTTCCTTTCTGTGTACTGCACAAGGACTAGTAGGTTATATCACTTTTTTCCCTAGCTTGGGCCCTGGGTCAACATTTTCTTCATTATGACTAAAGTACATGCGTAAGTGTTTCTCTAATAGGGATGGACTTAAGCATGTTCTTAAGTACTTTTCTGAATCAAGGTCTTGGTCTGCAGACATTTTTAAAAATGAAACAAACCAACTCACCTTCTTGGCCTCTGTGTCATTTAGATAGAGATAATCATCTTATACCTAATCCATTTACACATCAGTATAAACTATATACTATGCTCTTGGAACCTCTTTCTAAGGCAAATATTTAGTCTTTATCTTTCTTTACCCTCCTGCATACTCGGGTGTACAGGGCATCCACCAGTTTCCAGCATTTATTTTGGTCTTGTGCTGGTCTGTTGATGCTTCTGAGACACACGTTGATATATTTGGCTTCTTTCTCTTTAGTTCTGCATCATGTTTCACTAGGTCACCCTCTTTTCAAGCGGTGTCCATATTATCACTTGCTGTGAAAATGGTGTTGGTGGCATCTTTAAAGTGTGTCCTAAGTATATCTATTGTTGTCTTCTTACCACTGTGAATGTTTTAGATTGGTTTGCTCACTTTGAATTTCTGATGTTGCAGGAACCTTTCCAATGAACTCTGAAGATCATTTCCAGTTATTTACTCTGGAGTAAGTTAATTTTCTTGTCAATTACTGTTGTCCATTTTTATCTCCACTCTCTCTTTCAGCACCCACATACAAAACTAACTTCTACTGTCAGCAATTCTGTTTATCTTTAGTAAAAACTTAGTAAAACATCTGTTTAGTTACAGTCTTTTGTTAAAAGGAGCAATGGCGTGAAATGTAGGCACTGCATTATTGCAAAGGAAGTAGGTCCTGAACCCACCTCCTATTCAATTTCAAAATCATTATAAATCTGCAAGTGCATGAAGTCACTTTCTAATTACTCATGACTAGGGTATTTTTTGGGGGGGTGCTTTTGTGAAACTGTTGAAATATGCAAATGAAGCCTAGACAGGAAGGTAGGAGAAGCCACTCCCACGCTAGTGTACCTAACAGCTGAAAGGGTTTGAGGAAATTTCCTTTCACTTGTATAAAAAGGACCAGAAACCTGTAGTTAGAAGCAGAAATCCATAAACACCAAGCTACGGTCTCCAAGGAATTCAGGTAAGAAATGGAACTGAGTACTCTGCTTTATGCTAACATAAAAATAATGATGCTATATTTTTAATGAACTGTATATTAAAAACCAGCATGGTCTAGTGGTTAGAGTATGGGATAAAGATTCAAGAAACCTGGGTTTTATTTCCAACTGCTGTTGACTTCCACGTGATGG
This sequence comes from Mauremys mutica, assembly GCF_020497125.1. Classification (NCBI taxonomy): domain Eukaryota; kingdom Metazoa; phylum Chordata; order Testudines; family Geoemydidae; genus Mauremys; species Mauremys mutica. The sequence goes on from NC_059075.1 coordinate 139,605,264, forward strand.
TGAGAAAGTGCCTTCCATTTCTCTATGCCTCCATTTCCCCATCTGTGAAATAGTGATATTACTGATGTACCGTTGTAAAGTACTTTGAGGTATCTGGATGAAAAGAGCTATATAATAGCAGAAGATTTCTTGTTTATTTTAAACGGGTTTAGACATTGAACATGGATTGTCTACAGTCTAGGCTCTAGAGGAATTAAATTATTTCACTTAAGCCTATGAACACTTTCTATAGCAACAAAAACAATTTTAAACTATGCTTGAAAAACAGGCAAAAACCCCGCCGCCTTGAACATGAAATCAAATTTTGTGACTGAGCGTATTTTTGCCCCAGCACAATCTAGATTCTACAGTTGACCATTTATACCCAGGGAAGAATTAGAATGACATCTAAATATTATTTTCCCATATAAAATCACATACAAAGAGCCTAGAAAGGTTATTTTAAATAACCTTAGAATAATTAGTAGGTCATTAATAATGACACTGACTACTTGGAGGGTTTGCTATTCATGTGGACTATGCATGAGATCCCATTATTCTCTTATATTTAATATGAAAGTAGGAAGGATGATCTTGTGGTCAAGTGAGAGGACTGGGAATCAGAACTTCAAGGGGTGACTTGATTACAGTCTGTAAATACCTACATGGGGACAAATATGTAATAACGGTCTCTTCAATCTAGCAGAGAAAGGTCTAACACGATTCAATAGTTGGAAGTTGAAGCTAGGCAAACTCAGCCTGGAACTAAGGTGTAAATTTTTAACAGGTAGAGTAATTAACCATTGGAACAATTTACCAAGGGTCAGAGTGGAGTCTTCATCACTGACAATTTTAAAATCAAGATGGGATGTTTTTCTAAAAGCTCTGCTCTAGGAATTACTTTGGGGAAGTTGTATGGCCTGTGATATACAGGATGATAGACTAGCTGATCCCTTCTGGCCTTGAAATCTATGAAACTTCTGGTCCTATTTCCCAGTTCTGCCACAAACAGCCTGCGCAAAAAGTCAGTAAACCTCTGTGTCTCTCTTTCCCCACATGTAGAATTCTTACGTACCTTTCAGAGGTGTTTTAAGGGCACATTCATTTATGTTTATAAAGTGCTTTGACATCCTGGTATATAAAGTGCTCAGGAAGGGCTAAGTATTATTACAGAATAAATTCATGTCCCTCTGGACTATGGAAGCTTCAGAACCCAAGTAAAATGGAATAAAAATGGTGGTGTCAAGGGTGAATTTGGCCCATTACTCTTAAAATTAAACAAGCTCACTTTTGTTGGTAGCATGGTCACTTTTGTTCATGTTTTCCATAAACAACATACCTGGCATTTAATAACATTTAAAAGTTTTAGACATGGTGAGCAAAATGAATGGCACAGTTGCTCCAGGGAACTGATAGAAGTCCCATCACTTGACTTAAGACTGTGATTCAACAAGGCACATAAGCACATATATTACTCCATCACTATTCAGCCAGGTGTTTAAGTATATTATATATTACTATGCTGACTTCTACTAGATTAGGCTCTGTTCCACTGAATCAATAGGCTGAAGAAACCGTCAAAATAAAGATGAGAAGATAAGGAAAGAAATTGAGAGACAGGTGGGTGAGGCTACAACAACACTGCATACTTGAAAGAAATTGAGTCATTCATTTCTAATGACAATTGAAAATGGCAAAGTGGGATACATTTGGAAGGTATTACAGAGAGAAAGGATCAAGTGGAGAACACATTGAATCATACTTGTATAAACATCTAATTATGCTAACAAAAGACTTGGTTTCAGAGGTGCCAATCACCCATAACTCCAGTTGAAGTCAATGGGAGCAGCAGGTGCTCAACCCTCTGAAAATCAGGCTCAACATGAATGTGAATGTAACATTGCAACCCTCATTTCTTTTTAACAGGGGCAGTTTGGCCTGTCTGTTTTATAGGATGATGATGACCATGAATCATTTCTGCTGCCTGGTTTTGCTTCCGTTTTTCTTTGGTGAGATTCTAACGGCAGAAAGAGGAAGGCTCCGCTTTGGTGACTGTGAACTGAGTGGTGTGTCTTTCCAGGAACTAAGGGACTACTTTGGTGCAATCAGAGGAGCCACTGTAAGTACCACCTGGAAATGCTTGTTGGCTTCCAGTCTGTTCACAGGAAATCACAAGTGCATATTGAGAATTCTGAATTAAAGACGACCAATCAGAGCATTGGCTAACATAACATCTAGAAGCAAGTTCAGAGGCAGAATAGCTGCAGACTTAGATGAAATGAACACCACATTGAATTATTTCTATAGAAAGTGAAAGGAATTTGGAACCAATGTTCTGCTTTCTTTACCATTTATAGCAGTCATTAGTTTGGAACAAATGCCCATAGATACCCAGTTCAATGGCATTTGAAACCAATGTAAAAAAGAAACAGTAGCCTCGAGCAAAACTCTCAGGTGGCTGACTATAATTTTAAGCCCAAAATAATGGAAACTGATTTCCCTTTTTCATCCCTTCGTTCAAATGATGTATCTTCTTTTTGTAATTGCAGCAAACCCAAGACCGCATGACTGACGTCGTATTGCTGAAGAGAGTTGCTCTGCAAGGAGTCCCGGTAAATGCTGTCATTTATCAATAAATCCTGTTGCTCAGAGCAGGGGCGGCTCTATGTATTTTGTCACCCCAAACACAACAGTCAGGCGGCTTTCGGCGGTGCACCTGCAGGTAACGTGCAGCTATCCGCTGGTAACGTGGATTTGGTGGCATGCCTGTGGGAGGTCCGCCGGTCCCACACCTTCAGCGTACCTGCTGTCGAATTGCTGCTGAAGCCGCAGGACCGGTGGACCTCCCACAGGCATACCGCCGAAGGCAGCCTGACTGTCGCCCTCATGGCGACCGGCAGGCTGCCTCCCGCGGCTTGCCGCCCCAGGCACGGGCTTGGTGCAATGTGCCTGGAGCTGCCCCTGGCTCAGGGTAGGGAAGCTCTCAAATAATTTCCTGCCCTCTCTCCTCCTGGTTCGAATTCATCTTCACACACACAAGCTTTTTTTCATTTCTAGTACCACTTTTCATATCTTCCTCTTGTCCCTTCCCCGAAGGAGACCTTCAAGGTTCCATCACCACTCTACTCCTTTCACCACCAGCCTCTTCTCCTTGTCCCGTGCCTCTTACTTTGCCCTCAAGACCAGAAATCTTGGAATCATTTTTCATCCCAAACATCTCCCTTACACAGGTCGTGTGTCTAAAAGACACCCCCCACACCTGCTTTCCCTCTTCCTCCAGAATGTCCTGCCCTGTGCCTGTGATTCTTCACAGCTGAATGTGGTCTTTTCATTTCTGCAACTCTGTCTACACTTAAAGCCCTTCTCTCCAAGACCCTGTGTCATTTGAAATTTAAAGATCTCACTCTAAGAGCTGCCTCTGCAGTTTAGCCTTCTGAGTGTTTCACCTTAATGCATTCTATGAAGAATACAGTATAAAGAGCAGATATCCTCCTCTTCAAGCTGCTCCTGGATCTATTTCTTATTCTGCTCTCCTGCTTTGTACAGAACTTCCATTGGCCTCCATTGGAGTGTCTCATGCCAGACATGCACTGCAGATCTGATACCACTGTCGTCACAATAGATCCAAAGCTGAGCTCAGAGAGAAGAATTTTGCCCAGCTTACGTTACAATGATCTCATGGACAAAAGCCTGCTGAGAGCTTGCTAGATGAAATACGAGAGTGAATACAATGGAAAATAATCTCGGGAAACAGGCATGGCACCCAGGGCTCAATGTGGACAGAGGAACCACTTTATGGAGTTAAACTGCTTGAGCATTGTGCTGAATTGCCTATGATTTTAAGATTTACTTTGCAAATATGTGTGTGTCTTTCATTTAAGTGAATGCATATAACAAGAGACTTTGCATGCAAGAGACGCAGGATATTTTGACACTGCGATGAGCCTCATGTCCTCTCCTCTTGCCTTAGATTTCAGAGAGCTGCTGCTTACTCCGCCATTTGTTGAGGTTCTACGTCGAAAGTGTTTTCAAGCACCATGAAGCAACAAGCTCCCTACTTCGCAGAAGAACCAGTAGGCTGTCTAACTCCTTCCTCAGCATTAAGGGGAAACTGAAACACTGTGTAAGCATGGAGCCTATATCAGGTTTCTTTAATGCTATGAAGTAGGGGCCAATAACATCACAAAAAGATGGAGACTTGGGTCCAATAGTTATAAGAACAGTGTGTGAAATATGTTTAAAAAATAAAACCTTGAATAAAATAAACTAGCACATCCTGTGCTGTCTGTTCGAATAACACCTACCTGCTGGGTGACTGAATGACTCCGGAATTAGAAATGGGACATAGACCCAGATCCTCAAAGGTACTTAGACACTTAAAGTCTCATTGATTTTAATAGGAGTTAAGTGCCTAAATACCTTTAAGGATCTGGGCCATAAAGCTTTTCACCTCTAGGCTACCTGTTGGTAAACACTGACCATGGGTTTGACAGCTTTTCTGAAATGAGTGGGTGGATCTCTGCCTAGCTCCTAGTGGACATTGCTGAGAAAAACAGCTTCGTAACTGGTGCTAGTTCCCATTCTTTTGCAGTCTAAGCAAAGTAGGAAAGGACTGACTGGGCCGTGGAGATTGAGCAAGCTTCCTCTTCTGCGAGCCAGGGTGGGGGCAATATAGGGTAGCCTGCTTAGCTCCAGAGCACGGACTTCAGTCTCCAGGGCTGCCGCTAAGCTGTTCCCAAAAATAGGCAATAAGCAAATTTGTTTGCTTTACCCAGTAGTTCTAACAATTTATTTACATTTTCTTTTACATAGCATGAGCAGAGGAAGTGTTCCTGTGGGGAAGAGTCAAACAGTAGATTTCAACTCATCAGAGAGGAATATGAAAAGGTAACTTGGGGGATTCTCCCATCATCCATTGCACAATTGATTTCTGTCTCTGGGGGGGGCGGAGGGGAGAGGGAACAAACAGCGCACCGCCTCATTATTATTAATTTGTTTTATAGTAGCACCTGGAGGCTGCAACCCAGATCGGGGCCCCATTGTACTTGACGTTACACAGACACACAGAGCAAGACAGTCCTTGCCCCAAAGAGCGTAGGCCCAGATTTTGAAAGGGATTCAAGTGGTGTTGTACTCGGTGTTGCAACATCTAACTGGTTTAGGAGCCTAAATCTCATTTTTTAAAAGGCTCTAGACACTTTAGGGGTCTAAATCCCATCAACTGTTGCCCAAGTCATTTTTGAAAATGGGAATTAGGCGCCTACAACACTTAGGGTTTTTTTGAAAATTTTGCCCATTGTTTTTAAGAATAAGAATTTTGAAATAGTTGCCACATATTGATGTCTAAGATACCAGTTTTCCCTCAGATTTTACTTAGAAATTAACTGTGGCAACTGTATGGTACCTATTGGCTAAATCATGAATTTTTACAGTGGCTACCATTTCAGTCTCCATCCTTCAGTTTATAAGATTAAGAGAAAATCAGTTCAAAAAATTAAAATGAGTTCCTTTAGTAAAGTCCTGCAAGATAACATTGATTACATAAGTAAAATGGGTATATGCAAAACCAAATCACTATGATCAACCTTTAATTTTATCTACAGCTTTTTGTGAAGGCACTAACAGCATGACTTGGTTTTATTTCTTTAGCTGGATAGAAACACTGCAGCAAACAAAGCACTGGGTGAGCTGGACGTTCTCTTCACCTGGATGGAAGGGATTAAGAACTAAGAACATGGAGAAAATCAAGAACACAGCCTATTTTTTATTTCAATAGCTTATTTATTTCAAAATTATTTACAAATCTTCAGGTCGTTTTTGTTTTCTGTAATACAGTGTAAAGTGATGTAGCTCCATGGAAGCCCAAAGAGGTCTGACAGGGTACACTAGGTGACAATGGTCCTGTGCATGTTAATTGTTTGTTACTGAAAGAGGCTGATGTCTGCATGGCTCAAGGAGAAATTCCCCAAGATCCTGCTCTTTAGAATCTCAAGGGATCTGGTGATGTAGGCTGTGAGCTACTTTCATTTGACGGAGCTGCACAGCTAAAGCAGATTGCCTGATCCTGGAATTGGCAGCACTCACTGATTCTCAGCCCCAGGCCATGGGAGTGGAGATGTCACATCAGGAACACACTGATGTTGTTTCCATTTCACAGGGCCCAACAACATTATATCTCTACTTGTTTGGTACTTTCTACTAATGATGGGCCTGAACCAAATGCTGGATCTAAATCAGTTCAGGAGCATCTCCTTCAGCCATATTGTTGTACCAGTTACATTAAGAAGCCAGAATTTTCACCCACAGCTTCAATAGATAATTTATTTAAATTGTTCTTTGCCTCTGCTTGGTCCCAATCAGGGCTAGAAATGGAAGCACCTGAATACTGTGAGAAACACTCTTCCAAAAGCATTTCCAGCCTATCTGGAAGGAGGAGGTACCAGAAAACTCACAAAGGCCCCTTTTCTTTCCATACAAAGGTCATCCTCAAAACTGTAACCCTTACTCCCCTGAATGGTCCCGTTAACTTGAATGAGACTGTTTCTCTGAGTACAAGATCAGGCACCACACTTTCCAGCTCAAGTGGTCTTATTCTCCTTTCACTTACATTCATGTAGGTCAGGAGAAACCCCACAGTAGTAGATGGAGATGTGTAGCTATATATCTGGGGTGAAATCCTGGCTGTACTGAAGTGAAATGGGAGTTTTGCCATTGGCTTTGAAAGGGGCCAGGACTTCACTTCTGGTGTCAGTGAGATGAGAATCAGTCCCAAGAGGTTTAGATAAACTTAGATAAGTATTCACCCAAAGCGGAACCTTTTGAGGTTCCCACATCACATTACGCACAGGTATAAGTGACAAGAGCTTATCAGACACTAACTTGTAAAATGTCTTAGAACTAAAACTACATTTCCATCATAACACTCATTTGAGATCTCTAATGAAAGGTGCTTTGCAAGTTCCAAATGTTATTTATTCTAAATAAGCTCTATTTAAATAATCTGTTTTATTTAAGATGTATTTATAGTAAAATGTATTTAAGGTGTATCTGTTCTTATATAACTAATATGTCATGATCATATTATATATTATTCAGTATGTACATATTGTACAAGCCACTAGCAGTGAATAATGTCATTGAGAAACTGACATCAGGTGTAATGACAATATTTGTTCTTGCAATATTTTAAATTGTATGGTCAAAGTATGGTCTAACTGTATTTAAAATGTATGGTCAAAGTTCTTTACTTTTTTGCAGCTAATAAAAGTTTAATAGTTCATTTCAAAACAGATGTAGATAATTTCTTTCTTACAGATGTTAGGGGAAGGGCAGCATCTGAGAACGGGGAGAGGGTCTGCATTGTCCTCCTGTCTGCAGAATAGACAGGACTTAGCCATGAGCAATATAAGGAGGATTCCTTATTGAAGCTACTGGACACAGATGGGCCTGTGGTTGTCTTTCACTCCCAGACTAACACAGCCCATTCTGTCCAGTGTACCCACATGGGGTCATAGTAAGTCCTGGCCAGGAATCCAAAGTCATGGAAGGGAATGGTGACTAGAGAACAGGATCCAGAACCAGGCTGAAGGTCACTGTGAAGTAGCCTGGGATGACACCTTCTGCCTGGAGCGTAGCAGTATAAGCTCCCCCACCCCACCACACTAGTAGGGGTATACACGGAGGGACCTCTCTAGGCCTCTGATAGTAGTTTAGGGTCTGAATCTGATTTCACTTATACTGCTATAAATTAAAAGTGAGACACCTTGAGTGAGGTAATATCTTCTATTGGACCAATTTCTGCTGGTAGAAGGGACATACTACATCGAGTTCTTCTTTAGACCTGGGGAAGGAAGCGGCGTGTTGGAACTGAATATCAATTGGGACAGATTGTTAAGCAGAAAGGGTAACACGTTGGAATTAAATGTAACTTCACTAATATCAATGGATTTACATCAGTGTTAAATTGGGATCAGGCCCATAGTCTCAATAACAATAAGCACTCGCCTAAAAATTTCTCCAAAACATTTTTATTTATTTGAATGAAAAACGTGTATGAAGTATTTGGAAAGGAAAAAAAACAAACAAACCTCTGTTTTCCGGCCAGTTTCATAGCTGATCAGAAATTTAGCACCAAAAATGCATTTGATGAAACACGAGAAATTTTTGCAAAACAATTCTCTTTCTTCTTTTTCTGGGCAATGGATTGCCAGCTATATTCACCTAGTTCAAGCTGACAATGAAGATGAACTTTAACACTATATCATAATGCCAATGAACTTATAGGGTGAAATCCAAACACTTCAGTCTATTAACCTAATTTGAGGATTTAAGTGGTGCTTAGGTCTTGCACTGACCCTCTGCATAAGAGAAATCTTCATCCATAGTCAATAAATATTGAGGGGAAAAGTTTACTGTTATATCCTTGGGGGCAGCCGGTTTAGGAAGAAATCACTTGAGGCCAGACAGCAGACAGCTAACAAAACCACCATTTTATTTACAGACTCAGAGAACTCACTCAGCCGGCTGAAGCTGGCTGAGCTAACCCATAATAATCTAACTCAGTTGCCATAGCAACAAAAACCATGACAACCAAATACACAACATATTCCTCCCCCCCAATAAGAACATCCCCTAAATAAAACACACACTAGACTAGAGAAGGAGGGTAGACTGCCTCCATTCCCGGCTAAACCCTGGGGATTATTTTGCCCCATAACCGTGGGTTTGCCCTAGCTAAAGATCCAGCCGATGAGGAGGCCTTCTGTCTCTAGGTGGATTACGGCGAACTTCTGGTGTTATTGCACCCGAAAGCACTAGGGGCTCAGGGTCCGCAGCACGAACGGGTGAGGAGGTGGTATCAGCTCGTGCTGGGCAAAGGGGTATCTCAGCCGCCGGCAGTAATGGAGGAGAACAGTCAGGAACAGGTGACTCGTGATTCAGTGCCTCACCAGAAGAGGTGAAGTCAGACCCCTCAACTGCAGATGGGTCCTGAGGACTGGCATGACCTGGCAACAGCTGATCTACATGTCGCCGCCAGGTAAGATTCTCTGCAGTCCGGACTGTGTAGGAAACAGGTTCTGTTTGAGTGATGACTGTGGCCGGGACCCATTTAGCTCTGGAAGTATAATTCCGAGCCAAAACTGGCTGTCCCGGGCTAAAGGTTCGGTCTTTTGCTCTGGGTGCCCGTCTGATGACTTGATATTGCTGCTGATGTTGCACAATTTGTCGGGGTTCAGAAGGTTTCAGCAGATCAAAGCAAGTGCGCAGCTGTCGTCCCATCATTAGAAAGGCCGGAGATGCATGGGTCGTAGCATGAGGTGTGTTTCTGTAGGAAAGTAAAAAGGTATCCAGACGCTTTTGAATGGAGTGTTGTCCCCTTGCTGATTTCAAAGCGTTTTTCATTGTCTGCACAAATCTTTCAGCTAATCCGTTGGTGGACGGATGATATGGTGCTGACGTGATGTGGTGTATCCCATTTGCCTTCATAAAATTTTGAAACTCCTGAGAAACGAACTGCGGTCCGTTGTCGCTCACAAGTTGTTCTGGCAGACCAAAACGACTAAAGAGTCCTCGTAGTTTTTGGATAGTACTCTCTGCAGAAGTGGACTGCATTATAGAGACTTCTGGCCATTTAGAGTGGGCATCTATTGCCACCAAGAACATGCTTCCTTCAAGGGGGCCAGCAAAGTCAACGTGAATACATTGCCACGGGTTTTCAGGCCAGTCCCATGGGTGTAGGGGTGCCCACTGGGGTGCATTCCTCACACCCTGACATGACATACAAGCTTTTGCCTTCTCTTCAATAGCGCTGTCCAATCCAGGCCACCAAAAATAGCTTCGTGCAATTTCCTTCATGCGCACTATTCCACAGTGACCGGAATGTAGCTGTTCTAACATCTGTGATCTCAGTGGTGGTGGAATAATGACACGTCTTCCCCACAACAAACAACCAGATTGGACCGATAACTCGGTCCGCTTGGACATGTAGGGAACAAGATCGGATGAGACCGGAGAGGTTTGTTGAGATTTTCCATGCATCACCATGTCCATAACTTGGGACAATACTGGGTCAACGCAAGTTGCCTTCTTTATCTGAGTAGCAGTGTTATCAGTGTATTCTCTACCTGTTCAAAGTAGAAGATTTCCTTTTGGGCACTATCTTGATGTTTGACCGGCAAAGGCAACCTTGAGAGGCCATCTGCATTGCTGTGTAGAGTGGATTTCCGATATTTGATTTCATATGTGTGTGCAGAAAGTATCAATGCCCAACGTTGTATACGACTAGCAGCTAATGGGGGAATGCCTGTGTAGGGTCCAAAAATTGACGTCAGAGGTCGATGGTCTGTAAGAAGAGTAAACTTTCGCCCAAACAGGTACTGATGAAACTTCCAAATTCCAAAAACAATTCCTAATGCCTCACGTTTGATTTGGGCGTAGTTAGTTTCTGCTTTGCTTAGAGTGCGTGAAGCAAAAGCAATAGGTCTCTCTTCTCCTGAAGGCATAATATGTGACACGACTGCTCCCACTCCATAAGGGGAGGCGTCGCAGGCCAATTGCAGTGGTAAGGATGGATCAAAGTGCGTTAGAACTTCAGAATTTAGCAATGCATCCTTAGCTTTGTTAAATGCAACATCACAGGCTTCAGTCCACTTCCAGGCCTTTTTCTGCCCAAGGAGCTCATGAAGTGGTTTTAGCAGTGTGGCTAACTGTCAGATGAACTTTCCATAATAGTTCAGGAGTCCTAGAAACGAGCGCAGCTGGCTTACATTTCGAGGTGGGGGAGCCTCCACAATAGCTTTAACTTTTGCAGGGGCCTTATGAAGACCTGCAGAATCAATGATGTGTCCCAAATATTCAACAGAGGGCTTGAAGAATTCACACTTGTCTTTGCGAACTCGTAGGCCATACTCTTCCAGTCTTTGTAGGGTAGCCTCTAAATTCTTTAAGTGATCCTCTTCATTTCTTCCAGTGACCAGGATATCATCCAGATAGCACTGAACTCCTGACAAGCCACACAAGATCTGGTCCATAGCCCTCTGGAACAGGGCGGGAGCAGATGTTATTCCGAAGGGTAGGCGACAGTATCGATAAAGCCCCTTATGAGTCGCAATAGTCAACAGCTCTTGGGACTTTTCATCGACGTGCATCTGTAAATATGCTTGACTCAGATCAATCTTACTGAACTTTTGTCCCCCAGCCAGGCCTGCGAAGAGGTCATCGATGCGGGGAAGCGGGTATTGCTCTGCACAGAACATTGGGTTGACAGTGACTTTAAAATCACCGCAAATCCAGAGAGAGCCATCTTTCTTCACGATTGGAACGATAGGAGTGGCCCATGAGCTATGGGTAACTGGTATTAGGACTCCATTGGTGACCAGGCGCTCCAGGTCTGCTTCAACTTTTGGCCTGATGGCATATGGCACAGTTCGGGCTTTCAGATATTTTGGTGGACTGTCAGGTTTAATGTTCAATGTCACAGTGATTCCCTTCATACTTCCCAAATCATCTCCAAAAACAGCAGCATGTTTCCTTAGTATAGGGGTTAGACTGGTTTCTTCTTTAGTCATCCGGTGCACTTCTGCCCAGTTCAGTTGAATCTTCCCAAGCCAAGACCTACCCATTAAGGCTGGGTAGTTACCTCTCACCACAAACAGTGCCAATTTAGCCACCTGTCCATTGAGCTCCTCCTTAACATCAATAGTGCCCAGCATAGGCACAGCTTCTCCCGTATACGTCTTCAGAACAGTTTTTGTTGCCTTAAGCGGAAGATGCTGTAGCTTTTCTTTATACACAGTCTCGGAGATCAGTGAGATGGCTGCACCGGTGTCCAGTTCCATGCGTATACGTTTGCCATCCAATAACGGGGTTACCCAGTATTCATGTGAGCCCACTGCCAAAGACAAAACATGCAGTGGCACTTTCTCTTGCGCTGAGGTGTCACCTTGATCATCCTGGGTCTGCTCTAGGGTATGCAAGGTTCCTCTTTTTGTCGGCCAGACCACAGGCCTCTTTTTCTTTTGTTTACAGGCACACTCAATGTGTCCCTTTTTGCCACAGTGTCGACACACCAGGTCCTTACACCAGCATTCTGATGCCTGGTGACCCGGCTTACCACAGCGGTAACATTCTTGACTCTGCACAGTTTTGTGGGTCGGTTCTTGTGACACTTTTTGCACCCTAGGGGATGCACCGATGTATTGCGCCTCCCTTGTAGCCAGTTCCATGGAGACAGCAATATCAACAGCCTTCTGTAAGGTAAGCTGAGCCTCTGTCAGTAGGCGCTTCCGTATAGCTTCACTGTAGAGGCCACACACTAACCTGTCACGCAGGGCATCATTTAACATTTCTTTAAATTCACAGTGTTCTGCTAGCTTTTTTAAAATGGCTACAAATTGTACAACTGTTTCATCTTCCTTTTGGTCTCTTTTGTGGAACCTATATCTTTCAGCAATTACCAGTGGTTTTGGGGAAAAATGAGACCCCAGGATTTCCACAATGTCACTGTAAGATTTAGTTGCTGGCTTAACAGGGTGTAGTAAGCTGCGTAGCAGGGAGTAGGTTTTAGCCCCTACAACACTTAAGAATATTGGCACCTTCTTCGCTTCTGTAATGTCATTTGCAATAAAAAAAAGCTCAAAACGCTCAGTATACACATGCCACTGCTCTATATTCTCATCAAAAGGTTCCAGTGGCCTGGTCAGAGTAGCCATGATTTTAGTTTCACTTTCACAGTCAGTGCAAACAAGCAGCTTTTTTGTTTGTTTGTTCTTTACCTTGACTTCTACTTCCTTCTGTTACTGGAGCAGCACCGGAATCCCATCCTCGTCGCCACTTGTTATATCCTTGGGGGCAGCCGGTTTAGGAAGAAATCACTTGAGGCCAGACAGCAGACAGCTAACAAAACCACCATTTTATTTACAGACTCAGAGAACTCACTCAGCCGGCTGAAGCTGGCTGAGCTAACCCATAATAATCTAACTCAGTTGCCATAGCAACAAAAACCATGACAACCAAACACACAACATTTACCTCTGCTTATAATTGTTTACCTGAACCTGCATGTTTTGGCAACCATCTGTACAGACCAAGCTCTGCAGAACAAGACCAAGAGCTGCAGAGCAAACTAGAAAAATCACCTTTAAACAACCAGAGCAAATCCACTGTACCTTTGGAAACTTAGCATTAGTCCTTTGTGCGGAGAAAGCATGTAGACCAGCTTCTGCAGAGCAGTGCGGTCACAGCATCAAAGTAATACTTTGATATGTAGGGTTCAGGTGCTGATTGGAGGCGGCTTTGCGTGTGCCTCAAGTCCTTCCTCAGCTGTGCCTGGTGACCGATGTGCCGTCACAGCAGCTCTTATAAGTCAACTCTGCAGTGATATGAGTCACAAGGTACATGAGAACCTAGGAAAAAAATCATAGACAGTAGGTGGTAATGAGACAAGTGTCTTCTTATAAAACATTAAATCTAGCAATGGGTCTAGGGTAATGCAGTGGTATGAGGCAGGGAAGAATACTGTGACTATCTACGCAGCTCTGTTATGACTAGATGGAGTGGAATAGATTCTCAGCTTTTTGCACTGCAGAGTCCTATAAACAGGAAAGGGTTATACTGGTAAAGTCACCTTATACTGAAATAATTGCCCACAAAAGGGGTTGCATGGACAGAAGGGGGTGTGAGGGGAGGTACTGAGATTCAGCGGGGCAGGGGAGGGGATGCTCCAGGATGGGCAGGAGAATCCTGAGGGTTCCTCCCTGGACTGATCCCAGGTGCCAAGGTACCTGATCCAGCTTCTTTGGATCCCACGCCCTTCGTCCCAGCCCAGTCCCAGTCCCCACGGCAGCTGCTCCAGCCCCCTCCAAATCCTACTCTCTGCTCCACAGCTTCTTCCCGGGCCCCAAGGCAGCTGCTCCAGCCCCTCTGGGTCCTGCTCTGATCTCTGTGCCTCACTCTGGGTGTGAGTTTACACAGGAATGGATCCCTGCCAGTTTCCACTGCCCCTGAGCGGGGTTATGAGGTAAAACTATTTTGGCAAAAAAAAAAGAAAATCACACCTCTTGTCGATGTAGTTATGTCATAAAACGTGTAAGTGTAGCACCGACCTTAATACCACAGGCAGAGATGGCCACTGACACTTTTTTAAAAGGCATTGCTAGGGAGCACAACATCTTACTGCCATGTGTGGCTTTGAAAAATCTTCCTCACAAAATCCCGCTGACATCCAGCGGAACCGGTGTGCCTAAGTGACCTAGGTGCTTCTGAAAATCCTCCCTTTAGGGTTGATGGAGCCTGAACGTATTCCCTAGTTGTTGTTTTTCAAAGTGGTCTAAGACAGCCAGAACAACTTTGTATTGTAGTGGGAACACAGTCTAATGCGTTCATCTGAAGCAACTCTTGGCTCGCAGTAAAGATTCCTGGCACTAGTGTGCCTTGGCAGTTGGAAACACGTAATCAGCAGCAGCAGGAGCATCATAATGTTTATACAGTAGAGCTCAAAGCACTTTACAAACGAGGTCACTCATTAGCCCTATTTTACAGCTGGGGCAACTGAGGCACAGAGAGGGGAGGTGACTTGCCCAAGGTCACCCAGTAGACCAGTGACAGAGCTGGGAATAGAACAGAAGTCTCCTGCATCCCAGTCCAGTGCTCTAACCCACAGGCACGTTGCCTCCCTGCCAAGATGACGTAACTATTATAGGGTTTTTGCAAACTTGGAAATATCCACTGAATGTCTGAATAGCCAAGCCTGCAAAGAAAAAAAAATGACGACACAAATTACAACTCCCCAAGCAAATTTAACTGCATTTTTCCAGTTTGCCTCACAATTTTCTGAAAAGGCAGGTCTCTCACCTGGTTAATCGATGCCTAAAAAGCCTTGTTGAACATCCAGTTATCTGGCACCTTCTTTCAATTATTGCCAGCAAAAAAATGCTGAGTCTTGTACATTATGCAAGGGCTGTGCATTTCCCAAATGAAAGCATTTCCTGCTGTGTCTGCTCATAGCATCACTACCTGAACATGTAACCAGCTTGACTGGGACAAAAGAATAAAGGAATAGGGTGTGTAATACAGAGCCTGCCCTGCTGAGTAGGGACTATTATACCCCTTCCTGTAAACTAACACTGAAAATATCCATGGTCAGAAGCTTTATGTTGATCATTTTCTAGCCATGCCACTATGTCTTTCAGCGCTAATGTAGCACTCCTGTATTTATGGGTCAGTTATATTAATTGAGGTCATTATTTTATTACAATTTTCTAGCTTTGTTATTTAATAGTTAACCACACACGGATGCCTATTTTGGGCATTCCAAGGGGCTATATGAAGAGGATGACATTTAAAAAGAGAAACTGAGTCTGAGTATGGGAAAATGGCCTCACTGGGAGATCTATTAGGCAGTGGAATAGCCTAAGAAAAGGTAACATTCCTGTCATTGGGGATATTTAAACAAGACTAGCAAAATTCTTTAAAAATGTACCTTGTGCTAGCCAATAAGCATCCTGTGCCAGAACTAGGTAATCAAGCTAACCCTAATTTCCATGATACAGATCCGTGCCTCAGTTTCCCCGCCGAGTTCCTTTGTAAAGTGCATTGAGATCTACAGATGAAAAGCCCTATGTAAGGGTTAGGTATTATACTCATTCAGACATTGCTCTGACTAGCGGCCTGAAAAATGGCAGCATTATAAAGGTTAAACCTGTCAGACAAAAATATACAGTCAGTTAAGTCACATGTCTTGCAAGTTACTTCCATTGCGTAAACTGAACTCACCACTGGGAAGCCATATATCATGCCAAAATTATCTCTCTTTTTTTGTTGTTGTTGATGACTGGTGAACTTTTCTCTAGAAGAGGATAATGGAACTAGTCATCCCCTAGAGAGGAAGGAGGTATAAGCATGAACCTGGCTTCCCTTCTGTTACTGCCGAAAGATGAGATTTGTTAGGTCTTAGATATGTGGGGCTGGTTGCATCAAGATGGCTGGTGAGGAGAAGGCGCAGTTGGAATTACTAATGGGTCGTTTGCAGTAATAAAGGAAAGAAAAAGCCCGTTGAGGGTTTTTGTCTCTCTGTTTCTCCCTCTCTTGAACCCTCTCCATGGGCCTGAAATACAGATTAACCCTAGCACCTCAACAAGAGGGAACGTATGTGGTGGTTAGAGCTTGGAACAAAAGATCTGGAATTAGAGCCTGTTTCTCCAGCCCCTTCATGTTAGGTATAATGGAAAGCAGTTCTAAAAGCCTTGATACCCATACATATGCTTGCTCTGGGACAGGCAGCACTGCAGAACACAGCTGTAAGCCTGCCTTCTGAGGACCCTGTCATACGCCCTATTGTAGGGGACATGCAGAGGGCCGGAGGAGTATGTTGCAGTGGGAGATTTGGGGCAGCGCTGTAGCTCATAGGACAGCCTGGGGAGGTTGTAACCTAGACAGGCCTCTCCAGCTCTCAGAGCAGCCTGGGAAGGTACTAAAGCTGCCAAAAGCTTCTTTAGTCCCACTCCGCTCTGGCCTGGGAGTTCTGTGCTGTGCTTCTTAGCGGCACAGCACCAAATCTCACCCCTAGATTCTATTCTGAACGCTGCCATTGATCTCTGTGTGATCTTGGGCAAATCATTCTGCCTCTCTGTGCTCCAGTTTCTCCAGCTGCAAAAAGGGGCTAATAACACACACTCAGAGGGGAGCCTTGTGTAACTGGCTTTTATAAAGCACTGGGTCCTGGATATATGAATGCAAAGTGTTATTGTTTATCCTCTTTATTAAGCAGACATGCCCTCAGAAGGCATCCTCAGGAGTTAATAATTGTCTCCTGCAGGTGGACGTAATCTTGACAGTAGTATTAAAAGGTGGAGTTAATAGGCGTGGATTTAAGTTGCATCTACTGTTGGGTGGACCCCAAAATGTTTGCAGATTCCATTTGGATAAGTCGCCAAACCTTTTGGGTCTGAAAATCAGGGCTAGAAATCTCACAAGAATCTCATGCTGTACCCATTGCTGCTTCCAGTTGGAATCAGTGCAGAGGCAGGAGAAGTCATGAAAATTAAAGGGAGAGGTGTGGGGGAATAAAATTAACCCAACTTTTTCAACTCCTTGTTCATTTAGCATTGTTGGATCAAACGCACCTCTAGTGTAACTTCAGTGGAGTTACATCAGGGATGGATTGGGCCCAAAGTATGAAAAATGTAATATATGCTTTGGCTAACGAGAGGCTGGACATAGTCAATCGGATGAGCTGTATTTTTAGCCCAGTGAATGGTTTGTTAAGTTGACTCCCAGTTAATTGGATATCTGGGGCCAAATCCAGAGCCAGTATAAGTGGCTATAACGTCACTGGAATCAATGGAGTTTTACTTGGTTAAGCCAGGACTCTGTTCTCTGTGAATTTGCTGTCTGATTCACCATGCAAAGTCCCATAATGCACAGCAACTTCTGTAGCTCTAATCTCCATCTCCCTGGATGGGATGGAATGGAATAGCTGCTGCAGTGATAGCAGACTGCAGCATCCTTCATTCCAACCTCTTTTATGCGTGGAAAGGATTGCCAGGTTCCTGACATATCTGCAGCTTCTGAGCTTCGTGATGAAATGTCATTCTCATCTAAAGGAACAGTGTGGGTGATGCAATGCAGAAACTGCTGCATACCTTGTTGGAAAAGCTTCAGACACAGGATGGCTTTGATGAAAGGCCAAAACATCTGGCTATCATCAGGCAGCTGGAACTGACAACTCAGGTAATTGTGGATGACTAATCAGCCAAATTATATGTCAGAGAGACATTCCTACTGAGAGGAGAGGGAGTGGTAGAGAGAGAAAGGCCTTAAAATAGACGGCTCACCTATTTATACATCTCCTGCAGTGTCCATGTTATTTCTTTCTTGTGGTGGGTGGATCGGTCAAGGGAAATGGCTTGGTGATCTAAGTTCAGCTATCTAAAAAACTGGATTTCCTAGCACCCCATGCTCATAGCCCTTTTGTGATAGTTCTCAGCTCAAGTATGAGGCTCAGTATTGAAGTCCTGCTGAACAAAGCAACCATGCTATAATGGCTGAGTTGAGAGTCCAACCTGACTGCTAACACATTTCACTCTGTTTCCCTTTTTACCCCCACCAGCAGCTCTTTCAGTCAACATGAACGCCCAAACATGATAGTTTGGGCCATCACCAACAAGATTGTCTCATCCAGCTTGCTGCAGCAATAGGGTTACATCAGGAATGTTTTCAGTATTTGATGGTCTCAGGGTTGGTTTTATGGGTGAACGCTGTGGTTAGGGGAATGCCATGGTCAAGGAGCAAGGAGTGAGGCAGGCCTGGGGTGCAAAACTGCAGCAGGGAGCTTGGAGCAATGTGTGAGAGGAGACAGTTGGGCCTAGGAGCAATGGGTAGGGGGTCAGGGGCACCAAAATACAAGTTTGACCAAGGTGCCGTTTTCCCTAGGGCCGGCCCTGGATGGTCTCTTGCTCACACATGTCTAGCCTGTGCACACAAGCCATAGCTGGTGCAGATCAAGTTCCAGAGTAGTGTGCCATTGGAACACATTAGCCCAGCTCTACAAAGACTTCACTGGCTTCCTGTGTGTTTCCAACTGCTGTAATGATCTATGAAGATGGTTTGCCTGCCTGCCTAACAGCCTGCCTCCCTGTGCGTCATCCAGACAGGGTGACATTAGCTGGGCTGCTTTTACTGTCAGCCCCTAGATCTGAAATTCTCAATGGTGAGTCCTGGAATTTATTCCCTCTGCTGATCAAACAGAGCCTGAGTTTGCTGCCCTTCAGAGCCTGATGCAAGGCTTGCCCGTTTGCATAGGGCTTTGCCTAAGGAAGTGATTAGATAATGTAAGAAGGAGCAGAAGTCAGTCTGTGTCTGTGTTTGTTAGCATGTGTATTGCTAGTGAACAGTGTAGACATGTGCCCCCTAAATTAATTTAAGATCAACATCCTGGGCTGCAGTAGCCTATTGGTTAATGCTCTGTCCTAACATGCGGGAGACTGGGCTTCATTTCCCAGGATTACCCCACAGAGGCCTTTTGGATTTGAGTCTTTTGCAGAGGCTGATCCTGTGTCCGAATGGTTTGTGCTCTGCACGGTTACACGGCCTGGGTAAGCTGGGTATGGTATCTAGCCCTTTATAGCCTATCTCAGGGGGTCGCCACGACCCCCTCCTGACCACAAAAATCACTACATGACCCCAGGAGGGGGGACCGAAGCCTGAGCCTGTCTGAGCCCTCTGATTCCCCGGAATCAGGCTCCGCGGGTAAGAGGGCTCTGCGCCTTAGGCTCACCCAGCAGCGACCCGCTCTGGTGGCATTTCGGCGGCGGAGGGGAGATCTGCTCTGGGGTCTTTGGTGGCATTTTGGCGGTGGGGGGGTCCTTCAGTGCCACGGAAGACGCGGAGTGGAGCCCCCGCCGCCAAAGTGCCACCGAAGACCTGGACCATGGAATCGGGCCCCGCAGGTCCTAAAGCCGGCCTGGGTGGGGAGCCTGTAACCTGAGCCCCACCACCCAGTGCTGAAGCACTTGGGCTTTGGCCCCAGATGGGGAGGCTCAGGCTTTGGCTTTGGCTTCATCCCCGGGTCCCAGGAAGTCTAACTTCTGCCCTGGTGACCCCATTAAAACAGGGTCATGACCCACTTTGGGGTCCCGACCCACCGTTTGAGAACCGCTGGATCTGGATGTTCCTGCAGTCTGTATAAACACAGTGGTATCACTAGACTCGTCACTTTCCTTTTCCTTAGCATAGCACTGATGTTTATTTGTCCAGCTGTGCAATTTCATTTCAGCAATTTTTGTAAATCTCTCCCCCAAACAAATGGGGAGGAGGGATAGCTCAGTGGTTTGAGCATTGGCCTGCTAAACCCAGGATTGTGAGTTCAACCCTTGAGGGGGCCATCTGGGGCAAAAATCAATACTTGGTCCTGCTAGTGAAGGCAGGGGGCTGGACTCAATGACCTTTCAAGGTCCCTTCCAGTTCTAGGAGATTGGTATATCTCCTATTATTATTATTTTTTATTTTTAAATAGCAGGGAAGGGAAGGAGCAAGACAGGATTCACAAGGCTCATGCTGAACCTGGGAGCAGGGCCGCCTTTATGACCCACGGGGCCTGATTGGAAGGGGGCCCCTCTCTGGGGGTCTTTGGCAGCATTTTGGCGGCGGGGGGATCCACTCCAGGTTTTCCGTGGCACCGAAGGACCCCCCGCTGCTGAAATGCCACCAAAGACCCCCGGAGCAGACCCCCCGCCACCGAAGTGCTGCCGAAGACCCCCGGAGCGGGGCCCCCTTAGGTGCGGGCGCGGGGCCCCCTTCAGCGCGGGACCTGATTCCGGGGAATCGGGTGAATTGGCTTAAAGCCAGCCCTGCCTGGGAGCATCTTGCACTGTGGCCAAGTGCGTTACTAGCACAATGGAGGTGTGTGTTACGTAAAAGGGAATGGGATTGTCAGGGGTGTCTGATGGGTGTGTGGGCTGAGAGCTTTCAGGATATAGTTACGGAACTGTCCTCAGTCAGTAGTGCATGTAATGTGATTAACCTTAGACATGAGGCCAATTCTGCTTTCAGCACGATAAGGGTAAAGCTGGGCCGTGTGGGAGATGGGACTTTCTTGGGGACTGGTCCAATATTGTGGAACAAACTCCTCTGTGAACTAAGGGCCATCACAAACCTCATCACTTTTCACTCCAAGTGTGAAGTGCGTTTCTTTGACCTCGCTTTCTCTAACATAAATGCACAGCAATGTGTATATTTAAAAACAGACAACAAACAAACCTAAAACCCTACCAAAACAAGACACTGCGCTGCATAGGCTTCTCCCCTTGGGGAGAGGATGACAGAACAAACAACAGGTGACAGATGTTGGTCAGGATGTTTAATGGACTACTGGGAGGCACCCAGATACGTTAGTCAGTATGAGAACCTGCATAGAATAGAATAGAATAGTTGCCCTGGTAAAAATCCAAAGTAACTCAAGGGACTTCAGTGGGTTTACGCTAACATTAGACTGTTGTAAATGAGAGTAGAGTCTTGCCCTCTGACATTAGTGAGCATCTGCCGTAGATTGGAAAGACCATAGATGGAGAATTAGGGATTGAATCGTTGTGGGTGAACTTACTGTTCCTGTCCACTCCCTGGAGCCGGCGGGGTAACATGCTGTAGATATTTTCCATTGGAACGTGCCCTTGGCCATGTTCGAGTGCACCCAACCTCAGGTTTATTCCACAGGTTTCACTGGAAGCTGCTTCTCCAAAACATCCAAACATGTAGATTGTAATGTCTATAAACCAAGGGCAGTCAGCAGGTCTACAGGCTCAGTACATTTAGCATTCGTGATTTGTTACAGTCACCCTGAAATAAACTAACGGCTGGATTTTGAGAGCGTATACACCTCCCACCAGTGGAAACGTGCCATGTTAGCACCTCTGTCAATCAGACTCTAAAGCAGTTATAATAATGGTGCTTCTATAGCAACTTACAGCCAAAGATTCTGTTCCCCAGACTTTCCAAAATGGATGACAAGTTGCTTACAGTGTCTTCACTGAAATGCAGCCCCCTCTGGGATGGAAGGCAGGCATATAACCACATAACACAACAATTCAGGTGAGCAAATGAAGTAGGTTAAGTAAATGAAAAATCGTGAATTGAAACTATAGGGCAATTTTATGCAGGCAGAATGTAATTAGTCAAATTAGAATTTGGCTGGGACATGGCAACTAACACCCAGTCATCAAATATAGATGTTCACAACGTAGGTTTTAAGTATCAGAGGGGTAGCCGTGTTAGTCTGGATCTGTAAAAGCAGCAAAGAATCCTGTGGCACCTTATAGACTATCAGACGTTTTGCAGCACGAGCTTTCGTGGGTGAATACCCACTTCGTCGGATGCAAGTAGTGGAAATTTCCAGGGGCAGGTATATATATGCAAGCAAGAAGCAAGCTAGAGATAACGAGGTTAGTTCAATCAGGGAGGATGAGGCCCTGTTCTAGCAGTTGTGGTGTGAAAACCAAGGGAGGAGAAACTGGTTCTGTAGTTGGCAAGCCATTCACAGTCTTTGTTTAATCCTGATGGCTTGCCAACTACAGAACCAGTTTCTCCTCCCTTGGTTTTCAATCCTGATGGCTTGCCAACTACAGAACCAGTTTCTCCTCCCTTGGTTTTCACACCACAACTGCTAGAACAGGGCCTCATCCTCCCTGATTGAACTAACCTCGTTATCTCTAGCTTGCTTCTTGCTTGCATATATATACCTGCCCCTGGAAATTTCCACTACTTGCATCCGACGAAGTGGGTATTCACCCACGAAAGCTTGTGCTGCAAAACGTCTGATAGTCTATAAGGTGCCACAGGATTCTTTGCTGCTTTTAACGTAGGTTTTATGTTTTATCTGAAATTGTTTTATTGACTATCTAGCTGTTTGGTTTGTATGGTTTTTTCCCTAGAAATGAAGCCAGCTGACTGGTAATTTTTCCCTTGATGTGATAGGTGCAAGTGTGGTGGGTATGGTACAAGAACCAAAATAGAATAGAATAAAATATCTGCGCAAACATCAGCTATTTTCATGAGTATTTGTGAATTTGATCCACGTTACCATTTTACTTTTGCAGCTACCTGTAGTTTACCTGTAGTGAAAAATAAAAATATCATTTTCTGCAAGAGGCAAGGAATTATGTGACTTTATCCCAAGCAGAAATCAATCCTTTTCAAAGAGAACTTGTAATTCTCCAACTGTGGAAACTGTCTTGTCCTTTCTTTTGACCACAGAGTGGCAGGTACCACAGACTGGTATAAGAAGTAGGTGACCTTTCGCTTACCTTTCTTCCCTCGTAGCTGTTTTCTAACAATTATCATAGAAGCCAGAAGCAGAAGCATTATCAGAAGAACTGGTATCAGGATTTGAAAGACATCATTCCCATAATTGCTTCTCAAGAGGCTGGAAAATATTGAGTCAAAGGGGGAAGTGGTTTTACTGCCAGTTCTGACATGCAGATCCACTCCTCACACAAACAGCGTGGTTGACCCAGTAATATTTGTAAGCTTGAGAGGAAATGAAATAATCTAGGGGAGAGTTCAGGCTGGAAAATCACAGATGGGGGAACTCACCGCTTTGTATGCCTGGAATGTGCATAGCCGATTGTCCTGGAACTCTTTGGAATCCCCTTTGTTGTACTTCCAGATGCTGCATTGGTAACAGTGCTGCCAATGATGTCTGCAGGTGTGATTATCGTACTTCCGGGGAATTTGATGCCAGGCACAGCATAGGAGGTATATTTTGCCCATGCTCCATTAGTCATCTGTGGTTGTATGACTCCTGGGGGAAAGCATATTCAAATGAACTGTTGCTACATTTTCCATTCTTGAACACCTGTATCTTTTTAAATAAAGCAAGTTTCATAGTCAAAACTAGGGATGAATGCAAGGGGCAAATGCTGATCTCACACCTATATCAATCTGGAGACACTCCATTGACTTCAGTGGAGTTACATGGATTGACACCAGGGGTTCTCAAACTGGGGGTCGGGACCCCTCAGGGATTCATGAGGTGGTTATGTGGGGGGTCACAAGCTGTCAGCTTTCACCCCAAACCCCACTTTGCCTCCAGCATTTATAATGGTGTTAAATATATAAAAAAGGAGTTTTAATTCATAAAGGAGGGTTGCACTCAGAGACTTGCTGTGTGAAAGGGGTCTCCAGTACAGAAGTTTGAGAATCACTGATTTATACCAATATGAGTGAGACCCAAATTTGGCGTGGGCTTTTTGTTTTTTAAACTGTAAAGCTCTTGAGCAATATTCTGCCCTCATTTCCTCATACTGTATTCGGTAGGTGGGAATAACTGAGGTTAGGGTTTCGTTTTTGTTTGCCCTTGAGGATCAAAGATGCTAATTGTAAGACAGGAGCCAGTCACTATCTTTGAAGGATATTACTGATGATCCATGATAAATAGACATTTACTGCAAAAAAATCTAGATTCTAGAACCCAGCAGACATGGTTCTGCTCTCATATAAGAGTAATTAATCATTCATCATTAATTAATAATATTATAGGCTGGAGACTGGCTGGGAGAGAATATATGGACAGACACAATGACCTTGCCAAGTGTCTGCATTGGAGCCTCTGTGGCAAGTACAGATTTAAATGCCCTGTGCAGTATTATGACTACCAAATTGAAAACCCTCTAGAGAATGAAGAGGCTAAGATTTTATGGACTCAGACCATTGGCACAGACAGACCAGAGCAGGCAAACGGGCTGAACATAGATGTTGTAAAAAAGAAGACAAATAAGGCGAAGATAATTGATATGGTCATACCAGCAAAAAAACAAAAACAAAACCAACATGCAAAAGAAACAAGAAGAGAAGATAGCGAGGTTTGAAGAACTTTCCCATGAAGTGGAATGATTATGGGAAACTAGAACAAAGATGCTCCCATGGATTATTGGAGCAATTCCTAAGGGTATGAATGAGCAGCTCCGGAATATATTAGGAGTGCAATACATCCTGATCGGTGACCTCCAGAAGTCAGCGCTCTTAGGCACTGTGAGAATTTTAAGGCAAGTCATAGGAGAACCAGTGCATCTGAGCACCTAAAATGCAGTAATTCTGCAGAAAGTTTAACAAAACTCCTGATACTCAAGCCAACAGAGTCAATTTGTGGTCAGGATAAATTTTAGACAGCAGCTTTCCCCTTTTAAGCTTAAAGAGCTTTTATGTTTTTGAAGGCTGTTTGTTTAAAAAAAACAACCATCTCCATTGTTAATATGGAGGGATAATTAATAATAATAATTAACATACCTACCTCTCATTAAAAATGTACATTCTTTAGAGCTGAGAACATCTTAGAAAAGAAGTCATTATTATCCCCATTTTACAGCTGGGGAAGTAGAGGCACAGATGAAGT
Organism: Mauremys mutica; assembly: GCF_020497125.1. Lineage (NCBI taxonomy): Eukaryota > Metazoa > Chordata > Testudines > Geoemydidae > Mauremys > Mauremys mutica. The sequence continues at coordinate 139,630,123 of NC_059075.1, forward strand.
GACTTGTCCAGAGTCACCCAGCAAGCCTGTGGTGGAGCTGGGAAGAGAACCAGAGGGGCAGATCCACAGCTGGCATAAATTATTATGCACCAGCCGAAGACCTGCCTCAAGTTTCCAGAGCCCCAATCCAATGCCCTATTCATTAGGCCGCACTGCCTCTCCTTTACACCCTTTGTCCACAAATATGACTCCATTGATTTTAATGCAGTCACTCCACACGCCAGTCTAACTGAGAGCCAAATCAAGACTCACACTGAATATTAACCATTACAGCACAACCAGGTCCATATTGTCCTAGTTCTGGCAATACAAGTCGTCAGCCCCAGGGAAAGGAATTGAGGAAACAAGCCCCAGTCCTAAAAGAACGAGAAGAAGGGATGTGTGTTACGCAGCTTTGTCTGGCCTTCGTGCCTGTGCACTCATACAAGGGAAGATATAAAGCTCTATTAACTATGATCCAGGAGCCTGGTATTCTGAATATATTAGCAGTGGCAACTGCCACGTGTTTATAAATTTAGTCAGAGAGAGTAACGAAAAACTACAACAACTTGTTGAGTCCTAAGAGGCTTAATCTTGATGGGAACATTCAAAAATAAATTCCTCAGTATTTAGGATTTGTTGATGATTTTCTTTTAGAGAGGAAAGAAAATCTCTCAGGGAAATCAGCACACTGGGGCTCAGGAGATTTTAGTCTGCCACAGACTTCCTGTGTGAGCGTGAGCAAGTCACTTAGACTACCTTGGGGCTCAGATCCTCATCTGTCAAGTAGGGAGGATACTTCCACCTCACCGGGAGGCTGTGAGGATAAAACCCATTAACAATCGTGAGGCGCTCTGATACTGCAATGATGAGGGGGAAGCAGCTAAATTCCTAGATTGGATAGACAATTATACATTAGTGAATCCAGTGCTAGTGAAAGGTGCCCTGAAAGCTACCAAACAGGCACATCCCAGGCAGCTGTGGCATATGATTCCCACATGCATCACCCCACCCCTAAGGGAGAAATGGGGACCAGTTAGTGCCAATTCCCTTCCCTCTCCTCCCCTGGGGCTATAGAAAGGGATGCAGCAAACCTCACCTTGAGTGTCAGCACTTTTGTTGCCAGACTCTGCTGGTACCACAATAGGTCTGTCACGTCTCAGGGGTTCAGCCGACAACATGCCCATTCTGGGTGGAACATTCCCTGCATGGAACAGAACCAGATGTGTTCCTAGAGCTCATGCTAAAAAGTCACAATCCAATTTTCATTACTAAAGCTAGACTGTAATAGGCTCTGCGCAGAGTGATGATGCATCACCAATGACACTGTACAACCGGAATGATACTGTACAGAGTGATCACATAGCCTCAGTGGCACTGTGTCTGCAGTGATACTGTACAGAGTGATATTGGATTAGCAGTGACGCTGTTCCATCAGAGTGATACTGTAGCATCAGTGACATGGTACCCCTGCATGATACTGCACTGCAGACAGAGATACTGTACAGAGTGACTATGGTGTGATCCCGTACCGTTAGAAACCTTCAGCTTCACTTGGAGGGTCCTTCCACTGCCTCTGTCATTTAGATATCCTGTCCCACACGTGTACAGCCCAGTGTCATCCTCTTCCAGTCTTGTGATTGTAATTTGAAATATTCCTTCCTGAGGCTCCTCAGTGATGGATATTCTATTCCTGTAATTCTCACTGATGTATGGCGAGGTGGAGATGATGGTGCCACAGACCCTTGTCTCGAGCTCCCTGCACCAGAATTTTCGACTGGAAATGCCCTTCACAGGACACTTTATGGTGATGGATCCTCCAACCTCACCAGTCACTTGAATGCGTCGTCTTGCTGCACTTGAAACTGATGACACAAAGAAAGAAGTCACGGGGCCTGAGTCGCATTTATGCTAAAGGGGCGTCACACCAAGGCGCTGTCTTCACTAGGCAAAAAGGTGGGTCCTGACCCTGTGATAACTCACACAAGATAAAATATGAGTGAAGACAAAGCCTTAGGCCCCTTTATAGAATCATAGACGTGGAGGATTGGAAGGGACCTCAGTAGGTCAGCTAGTCCAGTCCCCTGCGCTCAAGGCAGGACTACAAAATAACCAGACCATTCCTGACAAGTGTTTGGCTAACGGCTGTTCTTAAAAATCTCCAATGACAGAGACTCTACAAGAGTGGTGGGCAACCTGCGGCCCGTCAGGGTAATCCGCTGGTGGGCTGCGAGACAGTTTGTTTACATTGACCATCCACAGGCATGGCCGCCCACAGCTCCCAGTGGCTGCGGTTCGCAGCATTCACTTGATCAACATTATATGTCTCTGAATGGCTAGGGTCCTGATCCTTCCACTCTGTCACTGCAGTGTTTGAGTTCTGCTAGGGCACTTGTTTGAATTCTCCGTGTATTTAGACATGAAGGTTCCCAGCTCTGGAATTCAATCCCCCTCTAGTGTAACAGTGCCCAGATCTGTCGACCTTCAGCATATAACGCAGTGTCCTTCGGTTTGATGTTTGCCTGAGCGAGGGTTGATCTGAATGGGCAGGGATTGTTTTCTGGTTTGGTAATGCCCTTTTCTGTTGGCTTTTTGGGAGTAAAGACTGATTTTCTGGAGCACAAAGTCCCAACAGGCTTCATGTAAGATCAGGCTCCATGTTTTTATTGCATGTTATTCATGTGTCCTGAGCTAAGTAAGGGAGGGCACAGTGTATAAATCAATCAATCGTTCAATAAAGTAAAGGATCTGGCTATGGGCAGGGTTCCCTATCCATCTATCTGTGCAGTAATCCCTTGCTGTGATCTATTTTCCTGGGCCTCGCTTGGTAAAAATAGTGGGATAAATTCCATACATTACTACAGCGAGGAAGCTAATGGCTTGCTAACCACAAAACAACATGCTGTAGGAGTGCTTATGATTATGCACAAAATCCAGCACTCTCTGATGCAGTATGGGAAAGAGTTGCTTCCAGATAGAAAATTTGATTGCAATATGAGTTTTGCTTGAGTAAGGATGGCTGGCTGGACTTGACCCTATGGGTAAAATCCTGGCTCCTTTGACGTCAATGCCAAAACTCATAGACTCATAGACTATAAAGTCAGAAGGGACCATTATGATCATCTAGTCTGACTGCCTGCACAATGCAGGCCACAGAATCTCACCCATCCTCTCACTGACTTCAGTGGATTCAGGATTTCACCCCTATATCTTTAACATACTGGATCCAATTTACAAACATGAGTTCACTTGAAAGCTTTTAGGTGTCCAGTATCCCAACTTAGCTAATATTAAGTTAACGTTGTGTGCCCAATTTACTAACTTAGGTTTGTAAATCACTCTGCATTAGAAACAAGGCTCACATGATAAACGTCTCTAAAATGAAAATGTTCTTTTGTTCTGCAGAATTAAAGCATCTCCTGCTATTCAATGTTCTTGGAAAGCCACAGAAATATTTCATGGTCCAGCGTCAAACAATTCCTGACATTTCAGGTTTACCCCCCTGCCAGACCCTTCATTTTTTTTCCCTCAAGAAATGTACAGAGTTTTAAAAATCACATTGGACGTTCTTGGAGGGTAAAAACCCTCTGCAATTTTATGATAAAAGCAAACAGGCCCAGTAAACTGTTTAACTGTAGATGCCCCAAGTCTAAAAACAAAGCTCAAACATCTTCTTTGTTCTTACCTGCTATTTCCATTTGGACTCCCTGATGCGCTTTTTAAATCTATACAACTCTTACCTTGCAGCAAGAAAAGTAACATACTGATGAACTCCATCTTCTCCCTTTGTAAAACAGGAGTTAGAGCACACTCAGTGATGGCTGCTTGCTTCCTGTGGCACGTATTTCCAGTAACAGAAAGGAGGAAAGCAACCAGAAGAACTCGCTATGCTTGAGGTCCTCTATCAGATCCTTTCTCGTGCTACAAATGGTATGCAAACCATAAAGGAAGTTTTATAGGAGGCTTCAAAACATATTGGACCAAATTCATCCCAGGTGTAACCCTGTTGTGAGGTTGCACCTGGACTGAATGATTTTCTTTCTTTATTTAGATTTCTGTCTTATGTGAGCCCCACATCAAAGGGCATCCGCCCCCATCATCCAATGCTTTGGGTGCTTTAGACATACGGTTAAAAACACAGGAGATGCAAAGTAAAAACCCAACCCAAAGCAGCAGCACTTGTTCCACTTAACGTATGTCATCTGATCATCAGTCCTGTGATAAATGCAGCGTAAACCTTCCTTTACACCCCGGGCTTGTCTACACTGGGGAAAAGCCCAGAGTAGCTGCTGTGCACTAGCTAGTGGTCACTAGCTACTCTGTGCTAACTCTGTGTGGATGCTCTACCTGCCTGCTAACAGTGCTGCGAGTAATTTTTGTTTTTACCGCTGCCTTGGGCCAGGCCACGTTACCATGAGCTTGCCCCTGAACCCCAAGCCCTTCCTGAACGGGCTGACGGGGAAGCCGGTGATGGTGAAGCTGAAGTGGGAGATGGAGTACAAGGACTACCTGGTGTCTGTCGATGGCTACATGAACATGCAGCTTGCAAACACAGAAGAATATGTAGATGGTGCATTGTCAGGACACTTTGGTGAAGTTTTGATAAGATGTAACAACGTCCTGTACATCAGAGGAGCAGAAGAAGAAGATGGAGAAATGAGAGAATAAGTTTGTATATTTCTGCAAAATAAAAATCAGTTTTTCACAAAAAAAACCCAAAACCCCAAAAAACCCAGTGCCCTCAGCACGCCCAAAGTTAAGCTAATGCACACAAAGGCACTCTGAGTCAAAGGAAGCTGCAGCATGTGTAGACATACCTGAGCTAGTTTTGATCTAGCTAGCTCCAGTAACACCCACAAAAGCACGAGTGGCAGCATGGGCTGCGAAAGCCCATCCAGGACTCTGGATATGTATTCGCATGACTAGCCCAAGCTGCACTCTGTGCTGCCATGGCTTCACTGCTATTGTTTTTGGAGCTAGCAAGATATCTATTTTGGGTATGTCTACACATGCTGCAGTGACACCTCTGCAGTGTAGACATGCCCGTAGAGACAGGCCAATTATGCTTAGCATAACCAATGGCATGCGGTTATTTCAACCCTATGTGAACTACCGGAGTCCCAGAGTTCAGGCTGACCTTGGATGTTCCTGCTTTCATGTTCTGCTTGAGCAAGAGTGTGGGAAAGGGAGCACCAAGGGGAAGTGAGAGAGACAATCTGGTGGGGAAAAAATAATGAGTAAAGCTGGGGAAGAGAGTGAAGGAGGGTGAAAAAACAAAGGGAAGAAGCCTAGATACAGTTCGGGCTGAGGTACATAAGGCTTGTGGAGGGGGGGCAGCCTCACTTTCCTGCTGTCCTTCTTGGAACTCTTCCATGGTTCCCGGTCTCCAGGGCTGTCCGCCTGGTACCTTTCAGCCGCACATTATTAAAATAAAGACATGTAGCATCACTGACCTCCGACCAGTGCTTTCACTGAAGGAATTAATAGGGTAGGGTGACCAGATGTCCCGATTTTATAGGGACAGGCCTGATATTTGGGGCTTTGTCTTATAGAGGTGCCTATTACCCCCAACCCCTGTCCCAATTTTTCACCCTTGCTCTCTGGTCACCTTATAATAGGGTGATACATGAGTGGCCCATAGCAGGCACACCCTTCCTTTGGCCAATATGTATTTATATCCCTTTTATAGGTTGTGAGAACCCAGTCAGTGTTACTTTAAAAAAACCCAGCCTATTTTTGCTTATAGTGTGTGGTACAGTAATATAGGAAGCGTTCATGCATCTCCAAGCAGGTGGTGTGAGGCAGGGTCTGCCCCTTTTGCTAGCTTCAGTGTTATCGCTACCATCGTCCCCTCCTAGTAGCCGAGCAAAGCTCTCATGCTTCCTCCCAGCTCTGATGACAAACCACAATGGCTTTCTTTGAAGTAGGCAGATGGCGAGGTCAGGAAATAACACTGCCTGCACTGCGGGTGTCGTCATGGAACCCTGTGGAACCGAGAACTCGTCAGAACATTTTCTTGAACATAAAGACTATGGGCCTGATTTTCTTCCTGTTTACACCAGTTTCACATCATGGCAATGCCACTGACTTTAGGGCAGTGACGTCCCCTTGTTTATACTGGTGTTACTGAGAGGAGAGTCAGACCCAATAGACCTGAATCAAAGTCCATCAAAGTCATTGGAAAGACTCCCATTGACTCCAATGGACTTTGGATCAGGACCCATGTTCTAAACAACTGAGTGGGGTTTAAAACTCTTCACTTCTCCTTTTTCTCCCAATCTCTTATGCCTCCTCTTCCTGAAACAGCCTCCCACTTTTCACGTGTCAAGCCACCCCCCTTCTGAAAACCCTCCATGAAACTTTCCAACATTTTCCCTTGTACCCTATCACATATGAACCACTGTCCCATGTTTTGTATTTGTCTATGTTTGGTTGGAACCTCGTTATGGCAAAGGCCCTATCAAATGTCTTCAGCAAAGTGCAATGTTTTTATTCACCGCTCTGTGTAAAGACAGTGCTTAAGCAGCTGATTTGCTGAGACCACCTGCTTCTCATGCTGACCAGTTTTGTCTCGTTGTTACTTTGTTCCCCTGTCTGTCTCCACCCTCTTGTGTCTCCTCTTATACTCAGACCGTAAGGGACCCATCACTGTGGTCCCTAGGAGTACTGTCATAGAAATAATAGTTAATGTATAAAACTTTTAATAGTTCACAAATAAGGCAGCAAGAGAACAGGTTGGTTATAGAAGTACAAGGATCTGGCACTAACCAAAGGACTCAGCCTTGTTTGTGTGTTGTGCTATTTTTTATTAATTTCTCCCGTGGCTTTTCAAAGTCTCAGAAGCCTCACAGGAACCAGCAGGCAGGGCCCCGGATGCTGCAGTGAGCATGAAATAATTCAAAATGTCTCAAACACAAGGTCTTTTTGCCCTAAACTTGCTGCCACCCCAGCTGCCCTTCACTGAGATGAGACGGGAGCCTGTGTCAATAGATTGCTGGCTGGTGAGGTGTGTTTTCTGTACCAGACGCTATGGAATGAGGAAGGTCAGTATCCCTACCTCAAGATCCTAACCAGATCTTTCAGTTCTGTGGATGAAGGATTCTACTGATAGTGGGTGTGAAGCTGTTTGTTCCCTCTGCTTTAGCCCACCTCCATATCTGAGACAGCCACTGGAGTTCAACTGACAGTGAGTGCCGGTGGCCTGTTACCCTGATGATCTCAGACGGGAGATGTGAAGGCCCAACCAGAGGGGATCCTGGCACCTAGAAGTCAGGATCGCAAGAGATAAGGGTTTAATCTGGGTCAGATTTTCTTCCTCGAACCAGCTCCTTTGCATCGCGCAAGGGGCATAAAGAAGCCAGAACCGGGCCAGATGAGAACCCCCTTGGTGAAAAGCCAGGCACCTCCATTTCTTGTGCCAGTAATCACCCATCCCTGGTGTAGGGGAAGTGCTGGGGACAGGAGAGGATGGACAGCTGAGCACAGTTGTGCTCTACCAGTTCTCAGTTGGTGTACGGTTCCTTGAGGAACATAGCCAGCTGGTTTTGAGTTATGTTAGTGCAGACCCTGGGAGGGATATAGGAGGGCTTGATCTGAGCGTTCTTGGCACCTAGAAGACGGGCCAGCAAGATATAAGAGTTAGATGCCAATCTTTTCTAATCCCCCTGTGCTGCTGTAATTTACACTGAGATCTTGACTGGCTCCCAGACAACCCGCATCCTTACTCCACTATAATGAGCAGATCCCAGCACAGGAGAGAATCTAGCCCTAACTGTATGTGTTACAGTATGGTATAAATGTACCTGATATCTCCAGAGGTTTCTGGTTTTGAGTGACAAAAATTAGGAGACAATCTCAAGTGGTTTTTTTTTTATCCCTGGCCAGCTCCTTGCAAAAATGTGCCTCTCCCCATGGCATTCACTCCATGTGGTATCAGAAATTGAACAGAATTACTGATTTGCTAAAATACAATCAGATTCTTTATTGTCTGTGAAGAAAAAACAATTTCAGGCTACTTGTCTGCCCTACAGGTACTGACTTATAGATTAAAAAGGTGACAGGAATCAAAAGAGAGACTCACATTGTTCTAAAATATTTCCTGGTGCTTTAAAATCAAATGAGAGGTGAATCTTAAATGCATCCTTAGGTCATGGCCATCCTTGGGGCTTGGTGAACTCTAAAAGGTGTGAGCTCAGCCTGCAGGAAAGCAAAGGCATTAGAGCTTTATTGATATTTCACCTCAAATATGCATGAAATGAGATCCTTTGCCCTAAAAAAAGAAAAAAATCAAACTTCTGAGGGTTCAACTTCCCCAAGGCAACTTATTTTTGGCCAGAAGATTCTTATTATATCACCACTCACAACCTCATTAAAAATCTTTGAGGAACTGAAAGATCTAGATGCAGCAAAACGTTTGTTTGACAGTAAGAAATAGTGCAACATGCAGATCTGTTGTTCACTGATTCAGAACACAGGAGTATTTTCAATCATTATTGTTTTTTCCTTGTACCATCTTCAGAAGCAATTGTACTGGGACAGTCGAGGAACTTGCTAAGCCTCTCCCTGGGCTACTTTGTTGGCCTGAAGCAGGAATGTGCTGTAAGCAATATCCGCTTCCTCCTTGGAGCCCTGAATAAAAGGAGAGGAATTACATTATTCAGACTTCCCCAGAAGAACCAATGAGGCAGCAGACACTTAGGGTGATCAGATGTCCCGATTTTATAGGGGCAGTCCCAATATTTGGGGCTTTTTCTTATCTAGATGTCTATTACCTCCCACCCCCATCCTGATTTTTCACACTTGCTGTCTGCTCACCCTACAGACACTGAAAGTGCTATGCAGAGCTAATGTGTACAGAGATTAGTGTATCCAATGCAAACAAGGTCCCCCACATTGCTACCACTGAGAGAATCCTTTTGTCATACTGTTGCCTACTCAAAAGTTTCAGGTCCTTTGGATCAACTTCAGAGAAGTGTCCCAAGTTTTGGAAACCTGGAATTCTTTGCAAGGTGCCCTTCACTGCATCCCTGTTTTAGTTCTGTTGAAACTGGCATAAGATTTGCCTGTTCTAAAGGAAGTGTCATAAGCTGCTGTATTTCCCAAATTGTCTCATATCACAAAGACACTTTGCACTTCCCGAGTGACTTTCAGCTAAGGATCTCAAAGAAACTTACAAACCAGTTAATTCGAAGATACTAGAAGGGCATTCTTCATGAGAACTTTGGAACTTCTTCCCTATCTCACCTTCTTGGTCCAAACTAGCCCAAACGTGGCCTTCTGGCAATGCTGCAAAAGCCTATTTATTCTCTAACGACTTGGGGGGCAAGTTCCTAAAGGCATAAGGGGCTTTTCTGATGTTTTGATTTACGGGTTGGGCTCCTGGCACCATTAATTGTTAGGGCACCTAGAACTATTTGTTGTGGACTTTGTTTTGCTAGTTGCTGACAGCGTGAGGAACACTAATCCGTAACGAAGCCTTACAGCACTCCTACGGGATGTGAGAGTATCTTCATTTCATTTTACAGTTGGTCAAAGTGACTTGCCTGCAATCACACACACAGTCAGCAGCAGGGCCGGCTCCAGACCCCAGCGCGCCAAGCGCGCGCTTAGGGCGGCGTCCCGCGGGAGGGCGGCAGGCGGCTCCGGTGGACCTCCCGCAGGCGGGACCAGCAGACCCTCCGCAGGCACGTCTGCAGGAGGTCCACCGGAGCCGCGGGACCGGCGACTGCCAGAGCGCCCCTCGCGGCGTGCCGCCCTGCTTGGGGCGGCGCAAATCCTAGAGCCGCCCCTGGTCAGCAGTAGACATTGCAATAAAATACAGGAATCCAGGCTTCTCGTTCTCCTACTAAAACCACCATACAGCACTCCTTCCCGGCGTTTGAGAACTACTTGGTTTAACAGGGAAGAACTTGAAAGCAGCAGGATCACTGTGGCAGGCTCACAGCTTCTATTGATCCAGTAAATCTGGCAGTTTGGGATTTCTCAGTCTCCTCACCTAGACTCAGGCTTCCAGAACATTAACACCTGCTAATATTTCCAGCTGAACTGAAACCATGAATCAAAGCTAAGTGACTGCTGTTAAGTTCTATGCTCTAATGATGTAGGTGCAGTAAAGGGTTAGAAACTCCAGTGGAGAGGCTGCAGGTGTGATTCTTCATAGGCTGCTAATTGACAAATAGCTGACCATAAATAGGGCATACAAGGGGAAAGAGGAACTTTTGTTGCTGAAGCTCTGCTGCCTGAAAGAAAGACTAGGCTGCATGCAGCACCTTGGGTAATATATTCTAGCTGTTCTTACCCTTTTCATCTTCGGTGGTTCTTCTGCACGTTCAGCATTGCCAGGGGTAGTTATAAATTCTGAAAAGCATAGGAGATGTTAGGGTACTGTGCATAGGAGATCATGCAGTGTAGGCCAAGCCCCACTTATTCAGTAGCTCCTACATGCACTAAACTGTTGCTGATGTTCAGGGCACAACTTCTTCTCTGGGATAATGTCAGGCTGAAGCACTAGCACTGTAAAGCTTTTGCAAATGCACCCACGACACCACCTTTCCCATGAACCAACTGTGCTGCACCTGCATTACATGCTAAGCATCCCTGCGTATTGAGCCAGGGAAGCCTCTAGATTTCTAGGGGAGAACAAACATCTTTGATGTTTCTTTAGAAAGGTTTTATTTTCTGTTTCCAAAGATGACCAGTGACTCTATTGCCCACACACTGAGTTTGATGGTCTAGGTACTGGAACTTTTAGGCTTGTCATTCAAACAATAACCCCAACTACTAAAAAGATAAAAGAGATTTTAACTATTTCTTGTGACTTTAGTACTTGTGAAAGATGCTGAGAACAGAGACCAAATCTCTATTGTTCCTATCTGTGCTTTTATATAAGAATGTCTATAGGGGGTCAGATCAATGGTCCATCTAGCCCAGTATCCTGTCTTCTGACAGTGGCTGGTGCCAGATGCTTCAGAGTGAATGAACAGAACAGGGTAATTTCAAGTGATGCACTCTGTCATCCAGTCCCAACTTCTGGCCGTTGGAGGTTTAGGGACACCTGGAGCATGAGGTTGCATCTCTGACCATCTTGGCTAATAGCCATTGATGGCCCTATCCTCCATGAACTTATTTAATTATCTTTTGAACCTAATTATACTTTTGGCCTTCACCACATCCCATGTCAACAAGTTCCCCCAGTTGACTATGTATTGTGTGACTACGTTCTTCTTTTGGTTTGTTGTAACCCTGCTACTAATTTCATTGGGTGACCCTTAATTCTAGTGTGTTATGTGAAGGGGTAAATAACACATACTTATGCAAGCAGAACTGCCCATGGTATTCAAGGTGTGGAGATACCAAGCATTTGTATAGTGGCATTAAGATATTTTCTTTTTTACTATCTATTCCTTATCTAATGGTTCCTAGCAGTCTGTTAGCCTTTTTTGACTGCCACTGCAGTCAAAAAAAAGCAGATGTTTTCAGAGAACTATCCATGATGAATGCAAGATCTTTCTTGAGTATTAGCAGCTAATTTAGCTAGTTTTGTGTGTGTAGTTGAGATTATTTTTTCCAATATGCATTACTTTGCATTTAATGTTGTAAGCACTTCTGGGAGAATCTGTTTTATATGTAATACATTTAGTCCATTGTAGAAACCATCCAGTTTGCAGTTGCTTGCTAGATACATTTTTTTAAAAGTTTTGCTTTTGCACAGCAAAGTGAGAAAAGATCCCAGTATCTTTTCTGTAGCCAGCAGCCTCAATGCAGAATCCTCTTTATATGTACTATCCCCTAGGCCAGTCATTTATTTACCTCAAGATAAGTTATGGGTGGTTAATATGGAACTTACCATCCACTCCTCCTAGCTGGGTCTCCTGAGCATCATTTATGCCCATGTTGTCCTTCGCTCCATAATCTCTAGCATTCTCAAATTCTGACATGCTAATGTTTGTTCTGTAGCTTCCAACCGAAACCAAATCTGTTAAAAGGGAGGCAGGGAGCAGACATACGCACACAACATTATTTAATACAACGAGCTCCTTTGTTTTATGCTTCCAAGGTAAATGTCTCACTAGTAGCCATACCCTCTCCCTCCCCAGCCACGCACACATCTATTAGTACTGGATGACCTGCAAAACATTCTGTTGCTAGTAGCACTCAGATATTTATGTGAGTCTCTTAGGTATGGAAACCAGGCTAGATGTCTCAGGAGGACAGCTTTCTTCAAGCTTCCTGCTACTGCCTGATTTTCAGAGAGAGAAGGCAGTAGATCTGAGCACAGGGCTGGCGGAGCGGAAGCTCTAATGCCAGGAAAACACTGCTCCCGTTGCAGCCTCGTTTTCCCTGTCTGTAAAATGGGATGGTAGGAGGGTCAATCAGCTAGATGTAAAGTGCTCTGAAGTACAATAATATTGAGTCCAGGCCACATATATTGTACTTTGCCAACAATGTTTTATATGGAGTTGCTTTGTTCTGGGGCAAAAGGCTGGGATGCTGTTCCCACCATTCCTATACGAGGCTCATAGGAGCAGCCCAAACCAGTACAGAGACTGTTGTACATGTCATACACCCTCTACCTCCAAATCTACAGTATTCTCTATGCCCCCTGGGAGGCCAATAAAGAAAGTTAGGACTCACCTGTGCGCTTCAGGAGCCTAAATTTAACAACCACAAAGACTGTAGCAAGGAGCAGACATACAGCAGCAATGGGGAGCAGGACTGAGAGAATCACCTTAGAGCTGTCATGTTCCTGAGAGCTGGAAAGGGAGCAATTGAGCAATACACATGTGTGATCCTTGTGACTTTATATTGCTCTATACAGGACTGTATAACACAGATGAACCAGCATAGCCTAGAAGATCTATATAGAAAGCTTGTGCACAGTTACATACGCAGAAATGCTTCACAATAGCAAAATCATGGATGGCCGAATTCAAAATTCAGAATCAAGTGGGATTTTTTTAGAACAAAATCATCATTGCATTCACATAGTGATATTCATCTACAGATTTCAGAGCTATTAATAAACAATTAATAAAGCATCTTGACATCCCAATGAGGCAGATAAATATCTTTAGCCCCATTTTGCAGACGGAGTAGCTCAGACACTGATGGGTGAATTGGCTTCTACTGATCCCAAAGGGAATGAGCATTCCAGGTTCCTGGACCCCAGTGTGCTGTTCTAGCTACCAGAACATGTTGCAACCTTTGTACCAACAGAAGACTTAGAAGAATGAGTATTTGCCGAATGGCATTATGAGAAATGATGGACAAAAGTCAAAAAATTGGAGTTCAGAGTGGATAAACATTCAGAGTTTGGATGATTACCCAAAGCTGAGCCAAAATTTTGATATGGGCCAAATTTTGCTGGGAAACATGAATGGACAATTTCTGACAGTAATTAATACTCATTGGAATTGAACATATCAGAATACATGACAACTATAAAAAAAAGTTTGGTTGTAAAAATGGACAGGTTGGATGGGGCAGGGGAATTCTTATTCTTTTCCAAATCACTTTGGAACAAAGTCTTTGAGGGACTGACCTTGGTGAAGAGTTGTCATCTATGACCCCGGCTTTGTTTCGGGGAACAATACTATTTTCAGAGCCTATGTTGGACATAGAAGCATCTTCAGATTTTGCATCGGGAAGGATTGCACCTTTAGTTTCAAACAGTAATAGATGGGAGTGGTGGGTTATTTGCATCCAGCATCACCACAAAGAGAGAGAGAGAGAGAGAGAGAGCAATATATTGTCAGCACTTAATTCATAAATAAGACCATTTTCAAAATGTTCCCATTGATTTTCAATGAGACTTTGATTCCTAAGTGACTTTTTAAAACAGGAGTCACTTTTACCAAATGACTCCATAAGAAAATCTTGAGTGGTCTTCCTAGCCATGTATTAAAAATATTGTTTTAAATCCCTAGCTGTGTTACTTGTATGCTCCAGAATACGACTCAAATATTTGATATGCGTATCACCATTTATATTGCATGTTACTTTTTGCATTTCACTCAGCAAGGACACTGCTTCCCTTTCGTTTCTAGCCAGTTGCTCTTCCTGGTTCTCATGCATTAGTTAACACAAGGATATTTGGCTTGGGTTTCCAACGCCACATGGTTGTGTTTGTCCCCAACTTCCTCCAATCCTCTATCCCAAAAAAAAATAATCTTTATTTTAAATGTACTGAGATGGAGTTGAGTAATCGAGTTCCCCATCCATTAAATAGCACAATAGTCCTTATTTTTTTGTTCCCTGTGCTCTTCTCTATGTAAACTGTAAGTTTTGGGGGGCAGGAAGTCTCTCTTATTAGCTCAAAGGGTCCCTGGTCTTGGCCAAGCCTTCTCAGTGCTGCTGTAATATAAATAATAATAACAATTAATAAATAATAGGGGTTGAAATGTAAAAGTAGTACAGACACAATTCTTTTTCCAGACTTGTTACAGTGACTGGAAAAAGGAAGAATTCTGTAACCAATGTGTGAATTAGAGTTACAGCGATAAACATTGTGAATACCATGAGATCCTTAGTGAAACAGAAAGTGGGGCCTGTCCTAGACAGAGGAGATTATGATGTTCTGAAATGCCACCACTTGGTTGTTGTTTTGAGATAGTGCCTCTCAATGGAATGACACCATCATGGCTACAGGAAAAACCTTCCCTGTTTTGTCCTGCAATAAATCCTGAAGCTCACCTCCGTTTACTGTCAGGTACACTGCCATGGTTTCCCCATAGTGACCAGAATGGCTCACTCCACACCAATACCACCCTTGGTCTGTCTGTATTACTTGGTCGAAAGTTAGGTAGAGTGTCCTCTTCTCCTTGTCACAGTTGACAACCAGGCCGGTTTGGTTTTGCTCAGAGGAGATGAGATTTTGGCAACCAGTATTATGCCACTTGCACCAATATTTCTGGTAAGAATAATATTTGCACGGATAAGAGCATGGTATAGTGACCCGTGTACCAATGACTGCATCAATCTCTTTTGGTCCTGTTAAACCAGGTTGCCCTGTTAGAGGGGAAAAAAACAGTGAGGCTGATATTAATGACTTGAACAATTAATATGCAGAAGTACTGTTATCAACAAGGTGTTATCAGAAATATGTAATTACTATGTAACTACAAGGTACAGAGTATATCTATGAGGGTAAACGCACCTTATATTGCTTTCATAACACTTAAATGTACTATATATGTGTATGGATACATATATCCCTATGTACTTTATTGTGTATATATGGCATTTAAATAGCATTTGTGTCAGAAAAGCTTGAAAAATTGTGAAAATGGTTGGTGGGAAATTAATGAAATCTTTGCACAAACATTTCAAACGTTGTCCAAAAAACGTTTTTGTTGAAAACTTGTACTTTTTGAAAAATTTCCACCAGCTCTAATTTGTACCTTGAAATGTCAAGCTTTACCAATCAAGATTATGAAGCTAAGAATTAGAAAATAGTTCTCCTCAGGAAAACAAGGCTCTGCTCTTTTATGCTGCTTTGGGAGGAACAAAGATCAAATACCCGTATCGCTTGTGCTGGCTGAGACACTAATCACTACATGCGCTTTCATACCATCTATAATCTTCAGCTCCTTTGTAGATTTCCTTTCCGTATCGCCATCCGTCATACACCAGTAATATCCTGCATCCCCTGCTGTCAGCTGGTTCATTATTACTGTGAATGTTCCGTTTTCCGGGTTATCATGCAGGACTATCCTTCCTTCATATGAATCTATCATAGTCGCAAGGTTGGTTATTAACTGATTGCACCCATGCTTCCTCCATTTGCACAAGTACTTGAGTGTGTAATTCCCTCGTGGATCATAGTGGCATTCGACAGATACTGAACCTCCTATGACTCCATTTATTACGTGTGGTCCCTGGGGGACAGATGTCTCTGGAGATACAAAATGGAACACGTGCTCTTAGGCTCCTCTTACACATTTCAGGCTGGGCTAACATGCATGCCACATGTGCCTCGTGTGGTTGTTTGGTTGGGTCTGTTCCTTATAAAAAACATTTTAAAGTAAAGTTAATTGCAGGGATGAAATAGAACAGACTGACAACGCTGGTGACTGCAGAATGGAACCGTCACAGCCTGGCCAGTGAGAGCTCAAGTTTCCCTCACACACTGCCTCCTGCCAGCCCCCAGTGGAATAATGGGAGTCTTTCCCCTGACTTCCGTGGACTTTGGATCTGGCCCTTGTGCCTCAATTCTGAACTGGAGGGACCCCCTCTAGAAGCCAGAAAGTAGTTCAGTCCTCCACAGACCTGTCATTCTGTCAAGAGAGCCAGCAAGGACACCAAAGATAATGGGCATTTCCTTGTTGATTAAGGTTTAGCATGAATGGCACATGAGAAGTTTTGGTGTCCCCTTCACTGGGAACCTGTGGAGAAACCTGGGGCACAATGGCTTGGCATCAGGCCAAACAATGTCTTCTCCAAACATCCAGGAATCCAAACACAAGTGGAGCAATCAGAGCCACACATAGCTCAAGAGGAGCAGCAGCTACTAAAGGCAAGTTTACACAAGCTCTGCATCAGTTTAGCTGCGCAGCTGTAGCGCATCAAGTGAAGACAGAAGACGCACTCTCACGTTGGCATAATTACTCCACCTTGGCGAGTGGCATAAACTATGTCGGCTGGAGAGTGTCTCCTGCAGACATACCTGATGTGAACAGTGCAAAACTAGTGTCACTCGGGGATGGGGTGGGGGGGACTTTCTCACACCTCTGAGTGTCATAAGTTAGATCGACTTAAACGGTAATGTAGACTTGCCCTCAGACTGTTAGTGCATCCAACTGAGCATAAAAATACCTTTGACTTATTGCCTATAGCATCCGCTCTTTGCACTTGTGCTTCGGAAACTAATCCAGAATGAAGCAATGAGGCTAATTTGCAGATTGTGCAAAGGGAGACCTATTCTAACGTGCAGCAGTCTCCCAAAGAAAGTGATGGCAGCCCCATCGTGGGAGACATTTAAAACTAGACTGGAGACTAGATTGCCGGGAGCTATCCTAGGATGGCCGAGGGGTTAAACTGTATGGGCTCTAACAGGCTCTAACCTTTTCTAAATCCTGTAGTTCTTTCTCTTCATATTGGATCAATATTTCTAAAAATTACTTAGGCAGCAGCCTAGTGGTCAGGAAAAAGTGTCTGGGTTTTTTTCTTCTATAGTCTGCATTTAAGATAAGACAGTTAAATGGGTCAAGTAGGAGTTTGCTCGTCCCAAATTTGTAAAGAGAATTTGCCTTTTGCATGTGTCATCATGATCTTCTCTAAAGGCTGGTTTACAGAGAGGATTACAGCCTATCGCTGCTGCCTACCAATGGAGTGACTCCTTCAACTCAAGCGATAGCTTTTCTGATGAAGGCTCAGGTTTAAACCCTTGCTGTCAACACACAGTGGAGATTGCAACATAGAGTCTTTGGGAAAAGGACTTTTGTCTTCTTATTTGTCTGTGACACACATAGGACACCGTTGGTAGCTAAATAGATGAAAACATAAAAGAATAACAAGTACTATTAATTTTATCTAGAGAGAATAAGACTTGTATCAGTAAGATTTTCAAGGGAAACTCAGACCCTTAGGAAATAAAATATTAATCTCTTCAGACTTGGAATGGCTGAAATCTACACACCCTGCCCATTGCTCACCTTGGTAGACATGCATATCCAGTTCCTTGGATTCTCCTTTCTCTCCGTAAATCCCAACCCCACACAAATATACACCTGAATCTTCCTTCCTCAGCTGGGTCATATAGAGGCTGAATGACCCATCAGTCTCCTGAGGGCTCAGCAAAACTCTCCCTTTGTAGCTTTCGTTAACATTCCCATAGGTGTCGATGACATTAGTGCAGCCTGTTTTCCCCATTCTGCACATGTACTTCCTCTCACTACCATATTTCGGGTCAAACACGCAGTCGATGGTCACAGAACCTCCCAGCTCAATGTAATAGAGTTCGGCTTCTGCGGGCACATTTGGACCTGTGAATGATAGTCCAAGTCAGTATCCAGAACCCAGACTGTATTGCAGTTTAAAACACTCTTCTATACCACGGCCGATTGCACTGCAATAATCCTACTCTTCTATACTTCTCTATACTACCCCAGACTGTACCCTTGCTAGTCCAGTATAGTATACCCTACTGTACCCTACCTCTATACACATTCCCATACTTTTCAACCCTGCATCATTTTGTACCAGGCCACCCCATATGCACTGTATTGCAGGATATCTTAATGCAGCATGCTACTGTGCACCATATCATATGTTTCTACACTATATCATATGGCACTGTTTTCTCTCCCATACTACAGTAGACCATACTGTAATGTCCTGTACTATGCTGCACCACATGATCGCATAAGGTGGTGTAAATTACAGACAACCTTTATTTTTGCTGAGTTAACACTTTCCACTCAGGAGAGTAGATAAATCAAGGAACGGTGGAGAATTTTGGCTGTCTTGAACAGAATTAGTGTACATCTTTTTTATATGGTACCTTTACATTACAGTGATGGGGGTGCTAGAAATGCAGAGATCTTGGTTATTACTCAAGATACCAATCACCTTGCTCTCTTGGATATTGTTGATGGATAGATTTCCCAAACACCATTATTACAACAGAAAAATAATAATATAAGAAGCCTCCAGGCTGAGCTACCCTTGGAAACATCCAGCTTGACTCTGAAGGAAAGTCCTCTATCATTGAGCCCAATGCCACATTTATAAAAGCTGGTGTCCTTTTCCACTAGCTTCGAGATCTCAATGGTGAAGATGCCTTGCTCTGGGAAGTCTGTGATTGTTGCCCTGCCAGCGAAGTCTTGAGCAGTGTAGCCACTGGAAGAAATGACGGTCACACATTGCGATCTTGATTCCTTGCACCAGTACTTTCTGTCATGTCGGTTCACACTGGTGCGAGGGTAGAAGCATTTCACAGTAACTGATCCTTCCTGCAACCCGGTCACCTGCCTTGGTCCGAATATGGGGTTTGAACTTGAAACTGGCAAGAGGAAATGCGTTTCATGTTATTCACCACAAGTCAAGTCATTTTTACACTAGCACCTTCAGGCCCCAATGGAGATCAGGGCTTCACTGAGCTAGGCACATAGCCACAAACACAAAGTAAGAGACAATCCTCGTCCTAAAGAGTTTTCAGACAAAATAGCCAGGACAGACAAAAGAAAAATTAAATGACTTGCCCAAGGTCACACAAGGAGTCTATGGCCGAGCCACAAATTAATCTCCTGTGTTCCAGTCTAGTGCCTTAGCCACAACCCCCTCTTTGTTTCTGAAAGTGCTATGAAATTTCTGTAGCAATATAGTGTGATAGTTACTCGTGATGGTTAAACTGGTTTGGATGAAGTAAGAACCAATTCAAACCTTCACGCAAACTTGAAGTGAACTTCACTGTTTTAGCTCACTTGGCTTTTTGACATTCTTTTAATTTTCTTGCAACCTTGGGTTTCAATCATAGGCAGAAATACTAAATAATTGTGAAAATACTCACTGCTCTGATTATTCCATCCTGGCTCAAAGCTGCATATATCTGAAATCTTGGAAAGCAGTGGGACTCTGTCAGAGCTGGGCAACTCTTCCTTAATGATGGTTTCATCTGATAGTTTTATTGCAAACCCAAAACTCAGGTTTTGCCCATAGTTTCACTGAGGTTCAAGAACCTTTGAGGGGGTCAGGGGGGCCCTGAATTTGCAGATACCTGGGGCTGATTTTATCTTTTAAAAGAAACAATGCTAAACATGATGGGTATCATATTATTTTGGGCCAAACCATGGCAAATTGATTGGGCTAAGCTTTAAATTGAAATTTTAGGTCCACTTGAACCCCAAACTCAAACAAAATGGTAGAAAGGTTTCTGTGAGCCCCATGGACAAAAACTGCAGTGCAACACACAGCTCTTGTTCCCAGGAGATTTCAGACCAAATACCTCACCAAAGAGAGAGAGACCAAGGAATGGGAAAGCCAGGAAATCTGATATATCAGCTGACTTGCTTCTAATCTGAATGGTCTCAAGAGATCAGCCAGGGCTAAAAAGAACATTCATCTATTTGGTCATAACTATGTCTTCACTGATATCTACTTTGTAAGATTAGCCTTACACTGACTGTGCTAAATGTCGGCATGTCTCACACTCTTAACTTAGTCACTGTTTGGTTAGATACTTACTTCTTGCAGACTCAGCTTGGAGGAAGGAGAGCAAGAAGATGAACACCAAGAAAGTCATGTTCCTTTCAGATGCCTGGTTCACCAACCTCTCCTGAAATCTGTAAATAACCACATTCAGAAGGTCACATTATTTATTTAGTTGGATATTTAAATTTTTTTTAAACCACCCATTGAACTGATCCATGATACAAACACTTTGAGTCGTGAGTTAAGCCACGTGCATGGAGTGTTACCAGAAACGTAGGCCTATAGCCATTTGTATTAAAGGAAAAACAGTATGATCTAGGGGTCACAGCAGGCTACTGGAACTCAGGGTCCTTGTGTTCTTGGCTCTACCGTTGACTCATTATGTGGCTGGAAATAGGTCATCTAATATCCCTGGACCCTAGTTTCCTTCTTAGTAAAATGGGATGTCAGGTTGTGTGGGGTGCAATCCAGACCAGTGAGGGGTTGAGTCACTACCTGCCCTGTAATCGTAGGTGCCTCAAAAGCTATGGTACTGTAACTCCCTGCCTGGGATGTCCACAGTCAGCAGCAAGCATGCAGGTCACACCCTGAGTGTCTCTCTAATGGCAGCTCTGATCCAGCAACTCTGAAGCCAGCAGTCTGCCAGCAACACACCAGTCACACTCCTGGTCTCTGTCAGCCTTGCTACTTGTAGAGTTTGGACACTCCCAGTCCTGAATTGTCCAAAATCATGTGCTCCGTAATGTCCAGTCCTCTCCTGGGCAGTTCAGAAAAAATAATGTTTATTTTTTCCCTCTAAAGTCACAAAAGTCATAGCTTATTAATTTCACTGGGGCAAATACACCCTTCCATTTAAACACAGCACTGAGTTAGTTTATAGTATAAAAAACAACTGTATTAACAATAGGACATAGGTTAAGTGATGCCAAGTAAAAGGAATAAAGTTAGAAAGGGTTAACCAACAAACACAAGTGAAAAAACACATATCTAAAAGACAAACTTCATCTATCGAGGTACAGGCTTTGATTAAAATGTTTTGTCTCACCAATCATTCTCCTTCCCAGCCAAGGCTGTTTTCCCCTCTATCAGGACCTTCCACAGAGGTACAAGAGGCTGGCTTCCCTTGTCTTCCTAGGTGAAAGATCTTTACCTAAGCGGAATTCAGTTCCTAAAGACTTCAACCCCCCGGTGGAAGGACCCATCCTTCTCAGCTTGCAAGAGTTCTGTTCCCTTTTGTCTGCATATCTCTACTTATATCTCCCAAAATTTAGTGACTTTTGCTTCAAGAGGCAGGATGACTTCAGTCTTCCCTTCCTGTGGGCTTTCCATCTCTCTGTATGTAAACAGAACTTCTATTGTCTTGATTCCACCAAGCGTACTTTACATAGGAAACGGGTAAATAGCTATTATGTTCCCTCCTGTCCAGGAGAGACCTGTTTCTCCCTTTGTTTGGACATAGACTGTAAAGCCTTATATCAATGAGTATTCATAATTCCTTATATAGCAGGGGTCGACAATCTTTCAGAAGTGCTGTGCCGAGTCTTCATTTATTCACTCTAATTTAAGGTTTTGCGTGCCAGTAATACATGTTAACGTTTTTAGAAGGTCTCTTTCTATGTCTTTAATATATAACTAAACTATTGTTGTACGTAAAGTAAATAAGGCTTTTAAAATGTTTAAGAAGCTTCATTTAAAATTAAATTAAAATGCAGAGCCGCTCCGGACCGGTGGCCAGGACCCGGGCAGTGTGAGTGCCACTGAAAATCAGCTCGCGTGCTGCCTTTGGCACGCATGCCATAGGTTGCCTACCCCTGTTATATGGTTTTAATACATACATTTTATGATGATATTAAACACCAGTGTGTCATTAGTTTTCATAAACACCTACTTGATACACTTTAATAATACAATAATATTGTATACAATTAGTTGATTCAGTTGCTTATCACTTGAGGTTCAGCCTCCCCCGGTATAGCCCAGTGAACCTTCACAATGTAGTCTCTGGAAAGTAAAAACCCAGCCCAAGCTTCTCTCTCCTGCTGGGGGTGGGCATAGATGTTCTGCTGTCTCCTTGCCCGCTTGATAGCTTTGGTTTTGTGTGATGGGGTGTCCCCCACACACAAGTGCCCTGAATGGGTTAATGGAGGCCCAGATAGGCCAATTAACCTATTAGGCTGAGGGCAGAGAGGAAAGTTCTAATTAGGGGATGCTCAGCTGTGTGGGAATAGGAGAGGCTTCTATAAAGCCAGGGAGCTGAGAGCAGGCAGGGAACTGTAGGGAGGTAGTCTGCAGTCAGTCCCTTGGATTTGGGGGCTATAGAGACAAGTAGCCCATGGTGACTCCCTAGGAGGAGGGAATAGAGAGGCTCGTAAACCCCAGAGATGGGGGGAGTGCTGGGGTAAGAAGCAGCCTAGTGAGTAAGCAGCAAGGGGACTGAACTGACCTTGGTTGTGTGTGGTAGGGTCCCTGGGCTGGGACCTGGAGTAGAGGGTGGGCCTGGGTTCACTTACGCACCACTGGGGAAGTGGCGCTGGTGGGGCAGTGAATGGAAGACTGCCTGGGTCACTGTGCGAGTGACAGAGACTTTGAAGAGCTATCTCCTGGAAGGGGAGAACACCGAGTGACCTGGCTGGAGGGCCGAGACACGGAGAGCAAGAAAGGGGCTGCAGACCAGATTGAGAGAGGGAGTGATGGCATACAAGTGAGGAAGTGGCATTGACCTGGTGAGCTATTCCCCAGAACAGCCAGGAGGAGGTGCCAGACCTCTGGTGAGTGGAGTGCCCCATCACAAACTGATATGTAAAAATGGGCCTTCATTGTCTCTGCCTGAAAACAGGGCTGGTCAGAGACTCGAGTGGCCATTCCTTTGTCTAAGGTACACTGTGCTTATGCATTGCTAGCCACACACATTTTAAGAATATAATTTTAGCACGTATTCATAACATTTTGCACAAACCCTGTGTCTACATTATGCAAGAATATTAATGCTCAGTGAGTTATTGGTTTTCCAATGAGACCTTGCCTGACACCTTTTTAGATACAGATTGTAACCATGGTTGAGTCGGGGTACACTGAATTGATCAGGCCAGCTGAAACACCTAGCCTGATACCATTAGGCCTCTAGCCATCTGGCATCAGGATGTTCTTACAGTCATGTGGGGATAATCATATTTACCTGCCTCCTGTGAGGTATTGCTATACTAAATTATTTAATGTTTAAATTCTTTATTATCTTTGCATAAAAGTCTCTATAGTTTGTAGGCCTGCTACAAGAAAGATTGCTTGAAAGGTCTGACTTCCATCCATTAGAGGGCAGTGGTATCATACAGAAAGTACCATCTAGTGTATATTCCTATCTACGGTGCAATGGCATTCTAAAACAATCCAGTCTGGGCAGTGTTAGCGCATGAGTTTCTATGAGAATAAATGTATTGTAGATCTCTTCCAGTTGAAGGTTCCCATGGGTAATTTACTCCGGAGGACAAGGCTTGGACCACAGCATTCCACAATGCAATGTTAATTATTTTTGACTCTTGGTACAATTTTTGTCTGGAGAATGGATTCATCTGGTGGTGTTGTCTGTTCTGGAGACACTCTCTGTACAGAGAATGAGTGAGACACCTGGATTCTGTAACCCCAAACAGTCTGTAAAAGCCAATACTTTTCTACAACAGTTCAGTATAAGGCATAGTCTTGTATTCAGGATGGCAGCCTGCACTATGGAATTACCTTGCTTCATTTTCCCTTCTGCCCCTCTTAGTTCTTTTGTTATGAAGAGCACCTCAAACCGCCTGTGTGTGTGTGTGTGTGTGTGTAGACATCGTTATGCTAAACCACTGCTCACAGCAAAGAATTAGGGCTTGTCAACACTTACAGCGTTACAGCTGTAGCACTTAGTGAAGAAGATGTTACCTACACCAATGGGAGAGCTTCTCCTATCAGCACAAGTATTCCACCTCCCTGAGAGGCAGTAGCTATATCAACGGGAGAAGCCCTCCTGTCCACATAGTACTGACCAGAGCAGGAGGTGAGTCAGGATAACTGCATCGCTCAGGGATGTCTATTTTCCACACCCCTCACCGATGGACTTATACCGACATCGGTTTGTGGGATATACCAGGGCTCAGATTTCTCCAGAGGAGAAATGGGCCAGATCTAACCCCCTCCCCCAAGTTTTAGGTTTTAAAAATCCAAAGCAAAATCTGGACCCACACTTTTCAGATGGCTCCTAGCCTTATTATGGGCTGAACGCAAACCTAGATCCAAACACCTCTGAACTTTGAAGAGGCAGGGGGAGGTGAGAGTAGGGTAGCCAGACTGGGATCTGGATCCAAACTCTTCAACTTGGGCCCATTTCGGAACAAAGCCCCTTTTCAAGAGTTTGGTGCCTCAGTTTCTCCCTTCTGCTTTTTAACATTATTCATCCAACAGGAAGAAAGATTGTTCTCTTGGCATCACGTTGGTTGCCAAAACCATGCCTTAAAAACCTGCTTCCATAGCTCCCGTAAGACTATATTGGATTTCTGACCATTGGTCATCTTCCTTTTTCAATCACAGGTGCAGATCTAAACAAAAAGTTTTTCCTCTTTTCCCCCACCTCCCCTCCTCATCTTCTGATAAGACAATGGGAGATGCAGGTGCTCAACATTTCTGAGAATTAGGTTTAAACTGCAGAGTACTTGTCACACCCCGTCTATCATACTGTGTTCACTGCTACACAGCAGCCAGCCAGGGGAAGACAGAGTAGGGCCCCAAAAATGAAACCAGGTGTCAAGGATCAAAATTCCAAACCTTGGGACATTAAAACGCTCCTAATCAGACTGTGCACATCTTAATCTGAATCTGTCTATAATTCATATGCTTCTCAAACCTTTAGATGTCCCAAACCTTTAATGGTTTGGATGGGCTTTTGAGTGATGTGCTGGAGGGAACTGGGGTTCTTAATATTTCAAACCTGCTTGCCTATCACTGAATTATTGAGTGCACTGGATTTTGAGTGTGTGTGTGTGTGTGTGTGCAACGCATGATCAATGACCCATCAACTAATCCAGGGAGCGGTGGTGGTTCATTGTTCAGTTACCAAGAATATGATGGATGCCAAGAAAAGTTTGTGCAAATAGCCAGACTGGTTTATTTTCTGGGCATCAGGTGACAGGTTTTATTTTTATAAGGGGTATTTCCCAGCAAAGAGAGGGTTTTATTTCCTCCTTCAGATAAAAGGTGTTCTGTTGTGCTTTCTTTCTCTTGCCTTGATATCTAATTGCTCAATGGCTACTTGTCTGTAGCTAATAATTAACTCCTGGAGCATGAAAAATGCCCTTAACTAGCCACCCCCAGAAGAAGCTGGTAAGATAAACATGACCCACTCAGCTGCAGAAAACCAAATCAACACAAAAATGGGCCCTGCTTTTTGCAACAGTTGCTGTGTTTTATTGGAGCTGGCCTTGTTGCCTAAGGACCAGCTTGTCTCTGCCTTGCCAGCCTAGGAGAGGTGGGGAAAGGCCAGGACCCCACACCCTTCCTCCTCCTCCTCCTTTTACAAGAAGATTAAACAGCCCAAGGGAGAGGTAGTGGGAGAGGTGAAAAAACCTCTGTGGAGTCAGCAGTTAGGCTGACTTCATTGCAAATAGTCAATCATTCTTTGGTTCTTTTTGGTCGATATTTGTTGTTAGGTAACAAAGGAACATCAACTGTGGGCTGTGAGCTCCTTGGAACATAGCTGTAGCCTTGTTCAAGGAGAGCTAGAATGTAGGAGCACGTTCTGGTTTGTGCATGTGTGTTAAATTGCATGTGTGTGCATAAGACCATGCAAGCATCCATGCGTCCATATCAACACAAGTGCACGTGTGTGCGTTCACGTGTGAGCACAACTGTATTCACATGTGTAGGCAAACACATTTGTGATCACTGAAACCATCCACTGGGTTACGGGCAGTCGGATCCTATTAGAGACTTAGTTCGATTCCTTCACTGCAAACATGGCATTTATGGAGAAAATTTCCCCCAAGTAACAAGCCCAAGCAAGTACAATCAGCTGTTGCGTAAATTGCTCTTTGTCTGGTACCTCCATGGCAAGAGTGAAGATAGGTCTGAGGATTAATCTCACTGGAAACCCCCTTTTCTCCTGCTGCGTATTATGCACTGCGCCCAGGAAGAATGCCATTTCCCAGGCACAGACAAATGGCACAAACAAGCTTTGCTGCTATGTCTACAAGACCCAGGCACTATCCAAGATGCTGGAAGACAATTTTATCAACCTTTTGTTGCTAACAGGGCTCTTGCTTCATGTTGCTTCCGAAGAGCATTTGCTGCTGGATTTGCAGGTACAGTGTGAGACTGAATATCCGGCCACCCGCAGAATGGAAATTAATATAGTACTGGTGTGAAGGAGAACGCAAGTAAGTACCATTGAAATTCACTAAACTTTACTGCTTGTGCAGACAAGAGGCCCTTGAAGGGGAGAGAGGGTCAGAAGATGGGGCAATCAGTTACTGTTTGCCGGGCACTGTCAAAGGGACTTAAGAGGACTAAAAGCAAAGTGATATGCCATATATATTGCATTCTGACCAGTGATGAAGAGGGTTTATAACATCCATGGTGCATGTTTGGTTTAGAACAATGAGTATGCTCTACATTTTTGTTCTTGCTGCTGCCACAGCACTTACATAAATTTGACATCTATTGAGAAGTGCACCAACTCACACACTCGACTAAGCCTAATGAACATGGTGGTAGAGTATTGAGACTGGTTTCCGTCTAGTGAGGTGTGTGTTTGTGCCCAGTCTGTGCACTACAGCCCATTTGCATAGGTATCTCGTAAAAGTTTTTATCTTGGGTTTTCAGGAGTACAAGAGGAGAAAAATAGCATTTCCTTGTTAGTACGTATCAGGATGAAATCTTGGCCCCACTCAAGTCAATAATAAAAAGCCCATTGACTTCATTAGAGCCAGGATTTCACACCAAATCTCCAAAATAGTGTCATCTGCACCTCTGCGGTGAACATAGGAATTGCCAGACTGGATCAGACCCAGGGCCCATCCAGTCCAATATCCTGTCTCTGACAGTCACCAGCACCAGCTGCTTCAGAGGCTGGGGCAAGAAACCCTGCAGTAGGCAGGGATGGGATCACCTGCCCACAGAGGAAGTTTCTGCCTAACCCCTTGATTGTGTTGAGATTTGGAAATGGTTATACATATAATTAACAACTCTACTTTGCACTTTGATCCAAAGGTCTCAAGGCACTCCGCAAACTTCAATTATTTCTATTTACATTTCATGTGAGTTTAGTTGCAATAGGCTGATGGTTGCCAGCGGTGCTGTGTAATTAAATGGGATATTCCTTTATTTTTCTCATTCTTACCCCAGCTCCTCCTTAGAGATAACACCCCTGTCCAGACAGACCACTTCTCCAGAGAGATTCTGATCCTTCTCAGATAAGGAAGAGCACCGCTTGGCAGACCAGGGTGACCCAAGGAATTGTGAATGGGATAGACCCCTTCACCCATGGGTCATCAGGTCAAATACATCTTAGGCTGGGACTGGCCAAAAGTTTGGTGGCTCGTGTGCAATGAGCTGGGGGAGGGGCTCAGTCCAGTTATTGGTGGAGAAAAGCATGCAGCCCACCTGCCATACCTGCCCCCTTTTGTGGACTGTTTCAGTGAAGAGGCCCAGGATTGAATGGACCCTGGAGGCTGGACTGTGCTGTCTCCCACTGATGGGCTCACTCTAGGCCAGGTGTGAGAAATGTCAGGGGGGTGGTGTGTTGCGGGGAAGCTTGGACTGCCACTGCTTGTGCTGTATCTATGCATATGGACTGAGGATATCGGTCTCCAGGGCTGCCAATCCAAGAATCTTCCACCAGCATTAAAAATCACTTGTCAAAATGCACTTAAAAACAGAAATATTAAAATCACAGAGAGGATCTGCATGGAGGGAGTGAAAGAGGCTGGTAAGGAAGGGATGAAATGAAAAGATCTTGTATCCCCGCTGTGGTGGGAGACAGCAGGGCTGCCACTGTGCAGGGAAACGTGATCAATATATGCATAATGCGGCAGGAGGAAGCTCTGGCGCAGAAAGCGTCAGCTCCGGGGCCACTCTCCTGCAGGTCTGTCTGCATTCTCTAGTGTTTTCTTCTGGGTTGCACTGCCTGGATGTGCAGCTGATTGAAGCTGCTTTCTTCTCTCTCTCTTTCTCTTTCTCTCTAAACAGAAAGCAAAATGTTTGAAGAAAAAACAAGCTGTGCCCGTTCCAACTGATACTCTTTGCCTCTCAGCAAATAACTGGCATGGGAAAAAACATCTGGGTAGGCTGGTTTTATCTAGCAAGGCACAGGTGTGTGCTGGCCCTGTCTGTAAATTCCCCTCTACAAAATTCAAAGGTCAAAATCCTCAGCTGATCTAAATTGACAAAGCTTCATTGAAGTAAATCATCTACTCATTTACATCAGCTAAAGATGTGGCCCATAATTTTTTATTAAAGGATACAGCTTGTGTTTTGCTATTCAGGTGGAGGGGGACTCTGATTGTGTTTTTAATGAATTAATTGCATTGCAACCATGGCAGCACCCCAGAACTGTGCATTTTCTGTGTGTGTGTGTGTGTGTGTGTGTGTGTGTGTGTGTGTAAAAAGCACCCAACACAATGAGGCTCTGATCCTGACTGAGGCTTCTGGACATTATTGTAATATTAAGAACCAGACCCTTGGGTCATCTAGTCCATCCAGCTCACCCCACTGGCCAGTGCAGGATTGTTCCGGACAGTGTATTTTCTATTGCTTTGACCAATCTAGTTTTAAACACGCCAAGCAATGACCTCTCCACCACCTCCTTTGGAAATGGCTTCTAATATGCCTCTGTTCCACAAGGTAATAGATTTATTCTGACATTCATCCTCCATTATCCTTTTCTTAATGCTCTGGGATGATTTCTAATTGTTACCATCCTGAGATCTCCAGAGGAAATCAAGCAAAAAGGCAAGCAAGAATGTTAACAGCTTCACTCCCATGGCCAGCCAATATAGACGTCACCAAGGACGCCTAAATATTATAATAAGGAGAATGAGTCACTCTTGTTAAACAGACTGGACCATTGGTGTGAGCCTTGGTTATAATGGCCTGTAATATACCTCTTTGCACTGTTTTACTTGGATTAGTCTGAAGTTTATTCTACTCTGCAAGAAGGCAAAAAGCCGATTAGATATTTGCATACAAAACTTTCTGATCTCTTCCTGGTTAAGAGCAAGGATTTGGACTCCAGTCCAGACAGTTTCTTAATATTGAAAAGTGCATTATCCATGTACGTGGAGATACAAGAGCAGTTTTTGTGAAGGATTTTGCTACCTTTCCCTGGGTTCTCATGGTGTACATTTGTACCTGCACACTGTGTGCTTCTACCTTCCAGGGATTGTTCACCTGGGACAATCTGTCACTGAATTCCCCCTTAGCCAAAACAGAATTTACATTTGCATGAAACATATATTAACCACCTGGAAATCTTTGTTTCCGGTTATTGTCCATGTTCTGGTTGTTAATTATTATTTATATTGCATTAGTGCGTCCGAGCCCATGCATGGACCAGCTCCCCATTGTGCTAGGCACTCTACAAACATGGCACAAAAAGAAAATCCCTGTGTAGGCCTGGGACCTAATCATGCCCCCCCCCCCCCCGATATTAAACCAGCCTTGTGCAAAACTCAGGGATTTCACCGCTGCTGCTGACAAAGAATTAATCTATCTAGGCTCTTGTAGGGTGTCCATCCCTGTAGATGCTGATCACCTGTGAGAACAGCCTCTAGATATGTGTTTGCATTAAAACCGCTCATTAATTTATTAGGCAAAAAAAGGCTAATTCCCTCATTGAAACATTAGTGGCCCATATGCGCCACTAAAATTATAGGTTCTATCACCAGCGCTATTAGAAGCACTATCTTCAAGGCTTTTTTAGTACCAATGAGACATAAATATTTACTAGCAACTTGATGTGTGACTCAAGGTCTCCGAGTGTGAGATGCCATTTTTCAGACTCCCTCCCCTCACCCAAGTTTGTATCTTTTGAATTGCAGGTGTGTTTAAAGCAGCTGAAGATGGTCTACTGTCCACAGTCCAGCTGCACCATTCCTGGAATCTTTGTGGCGAGTGAGGTCTCCAGGACCCCAAGAATGCTACAATTGCTTTAGGCCTACTTCCCCTACGTGGCAGATTGCTGGACATGAGAAATAGTCGTGTCCGAAACTGGGAATGGGCGACAGGGGGTGGATCACTTGATGATTACCTGTTCTGTTCATTCCCTCTCTGGCACCTGGCATCGGCCACTGTCGGAAGACAGGACACTGGGCTGGATGGACCTTTGGTCTGACCCAGTGTGGCCGTTCTTATGTTTTTATGTCACCTCTTCCAGGGTACAATACAATAAATGGAGCCAGTGGAGAAAACTGGATGAAAGAAAAATGTGAAGGCGGCACCTGGAAAGCAGCAGTGCAGCTTTTAACATGGAAGGTAGCCCTGCTCACTAGATCTGATTAGAGATTTAGGAAGAGTGTGTTTCTGTGCTTAGAGCAAGGGATTGGGTGTCAGGACTCCTGTCTTTTCTCAGCTCTGCCACTGCCTTTGTGTGCAACTGTGGCTACATCTGTGTCCCTCAGTTTCCTCATCTGTAACATGGGAACAGTAATGCATACTTGTTGTAGGTAGTATAAGAATCTGAAAGGGCTCCTAAGAATAGACTGCCTTCACTCAGGGCATGTTGCAAGTCTGAATTCACTAATATTTTTAAGTGCTTTCAGATTCTCAGTTTAAAAATACTGTAGAAGTGGGAATATGAATCTTTCTTTGATTTTAACTTTGTAGTCCTTTCTAGCTTTGTATTTTTCTTCTTGCTCAAGTAAAACAGTAAGAAACCTTTCTAAAAAGTTGCTCCCAGGGCTGATCTCCTGATCTCAATTATACCATTATTACTCTGTTGACACCATTGGAGATGCTCAGGATTTGCACTGATGCAACTGAGATCAAGATCTAGCCCCAGGATTTCATAAGAACTGGTAATCAGCTGCTCTTGCTGCAGAGGAAAGTGCCAGAGCTCCCTTCCAAATTCCATTGACTCAGCTCTGTGAATGAACCCTAAGGAACTGGTATATGCTAGCAGTACAGATAGCCTGGGGCCAGCAGTCTAATCCATTAGTCATTAACTATTGCTCTTAACAATGGCTAATGTCAAGGGAACATTACTTGATCATTAAAGCATTAAAAATCCAGTGTACAGTTTGTAATTTTACCAAATGCACTTTTTTAAAAAAAGATTGTTGCTGTCAAGCTGGTCACATTCACCAGGAACATGACCAGAATTAGTCACCTCCATGTAGACGAAGGGTTTTCTTTATTGTCCATTTGGAATGGACTTTTTGTATCTGCTCTAAAGCATTGAGGCGCATGAGTTGGAAGGAGGCATTAATGGCTGCAGCAAAGCTTCCCAGCATTGAGTAGCTAATGATGATGGTGGCAACTTTCCTGAGTTTTTAAAAATTATTAGTGGGAAAGTTCATCGCGTTTTGCTGAATTTTGTGAGCGTTTTCTAAATCAGACTGTTTCCTTTCCCTCACTTTTGCCGCAGGTGAAAATGGAAGTTGTGCTGTATTGCACCTTGAAAAAGTAGGAGGAAAAAATGAATTTTTGGGTGCATCACAAAATATTAGCATCCGTTGGTCTTTCACTCTTTTTTTCCAAAGCGAGACCTGTACCAGACAAAGTCAGTCTAATGTTATTTTATAAACGTAATGGATAATGCTACTTCTAGACATTCTTGAGTTTGTAGGCTCCTTCAACGTAACTCAAAATGGTTGAGATAACAGGTACAATAGAATATGAATGTCCCATTCTCTCTCCCCCCCGCCACGCCCTGCCGCCTTTTAAACCAATGTGTACCACAAAGCAATGAGTAAGACGCAGCAATGAAGTTACCTGGTACAGACACAGATAGTGACGTCTTTTGCTGAGCCATAGTCTATATGCATCCTCAGAGGTTAGAACCTGTTATATCATGAATAAGGCTAAGATTTTGTCGTGGGTATTTTTAGGAAAAGTCACGGGCAATAAAGAAAAATTCACAGAATTCACAGACCTGTCCCTAACTTTTACTCAAAATATCCAATGGGGAGCCACGGAGGTCTCTGAAAATCACAGATGCCGTGACTTCCACGACCTCTGTAACAAAATCGTAACCTTAGTCATGAGTAGGGATATTGAGGGGCTATTCCCTACCCTTTTTTGAAAGTTGCTCTTCACTTTGCCCATGCAAAGTCACCAGAAGTGGTCAGATCTAGACTTTTCTTCTGTACAGAAGGATTTTGATTACTTAGCTGCCTTGTAGAGTCCTTTTGCTGCAAAAGAAAAAAGGAAGTAGGATAATTAAGGAAGAAAACCCAAGCCGAGGGTCTGACCCCGCAAATCTTTACTAGTACAAGTAGATTTTACTTGGGTGGGTAGCCAAATTCAGTGTATACAACTGGTCTGTTTTCAAGCAAACTAAAAAGAAGATTGAAATGTGATAAGGGAGCATTCTTGACCCAAATCAGCCTCCAAGAGAGGCCTTGACTTCACCACAAGTTTAATTTTATATTTAGCAAACAAAATTTTGCCCTTACAATGGATTTATAACAAATAACTGACTATCTAAGACTCACATTTGTCCGCCCTACAAGAGAATAGGGGCTAAAAACCCAGAACTAAATGCTGAATGCCTTAGTCACTCCTTAGCAGAGTTCACTTAGCTAAAATATTCATTGAAGTCAATGGGATTTTGCCTTAGTAACAACTGTAAGATTTAGTGGTTCCCCTGAATTTACTAAGAATTAGACTAGTCCAGCAGAGCCACTTCACAAAAGAGATAATGAAAAAACTGACTAAATAAGAAGGGACCTCAGGGTCAGGAGAATAAGTAATATGAAGAGGGTAGGAGGGTAAGTTTGCTGATGGTGAGACGGTAAAGCTGTACGCAGAAACAAGACAATGAGAACCCGGTAAAGCAACAGCTGCATTTCATTTCTCCTTTTACAATGTGACTAACATCTAGCACTTCTGTATTTGGTAGTGCCTTTTCTTCGGAGGATCTCAACGGGTTTCTTATGCACTCATGAAGAATATCTGCACCACTCTGAAGGTAAATATTACAGCCATTTTACAGATAGGAAAACTGAAGCACAAAGTGGTAGTAACTTTCTCATGGTCACATTGGAAGCCACTGGTAGATCACCCAAGAAGCTTGATTCCCGTTTCTGGATTATAATTACTAGACCACATCCCATGCAATGTTACATTCTTAGGTTGTGAGAATTCAGCCAATAGGCTGCATTGGCAATATTCAGATATTAATGTAGCAGATATTAGTGTATTAATGTAATGTATTAAAGTAAAACAGATATTAATGTAGCAGATATTTCAGTGGGACCACCACCATGTGCATTTAGGATGATGAACTTTTATTGGCTGGAAAAGGAAACACAGCAAGTCCACAGGGATAGAACATTTCTAATGCATTTTATGGCACTCTGAGTGAGCCATTCATCATTGCCATCCTGAGCAATCACAGCCATCCTGAGCATCTTTGGAAATGAGGAAATACATCAGGTTCTGAATATGTCCCTTTATGGTGTTGAATAAGTAGAAAATAATCATCATGAAATTGTGATGTGCTAAACAAAGTGTCCCAGGATTTATGATAAAATTGACTATTTGCCTGTCTTGGGTTTTTTTTATAGCACCCAGGACCTTAGTATCTACACACTATGTGCTAAAATACACATCCTAATATTTGGAATCATTGTAACATGTATAATCATCATAGCATGTTTTAGGAATTACACTCAGAAGATTTTCACCATAGAATATCAAGTGACTAACGTCAGACAAAGACTGAAATTCACAGTACCAGGAGGGCAAGCTCTCAGATGATTTGGTCTCATGTTTAACCTAAAATGTGTCACACTGTAATATACCATTTTGCCATGTCTCAGATATTTGGGATTCTTACAGTTCACATGTCTCTAGTTTTCTGTTTGTTGTATTTGAGCCGCCTTACTTGCAAAGGGAATAGAGTGATAGTTGAATGCCATTAAAATGTCAAGCAAGAAGTTCTTTTAATCCAAAAATACTTGCTTTGTTGCTACTGATTGCACAATATAAAGATTGACAAAAGTAGATATTGCACCAGTGCCTATATTTTAGGATTAAGTAAAGGTAGACGTTGTTTCTACATACTCTACATGATAACGCGGACTAATAATTTTATTAGCATATTTGCTGGGCAAAGTCAAAATGTTGTTGTGCAGAAAAAGCCCTTCTCTGTTGTGGTATAAATGGGATATATGATGGTAGAGGGTGCAATAAACTTTCTATTTAATGGCTTAGGGATAATAATGTATTACCCATTCATTGACTGTTTCCACGACTTCCCATATCTCTGTCTATTGTGCAAACATGATTGTTTTTTTAGAGTCCACCAAGAGAATTAGCTACACAACTCCCACTGTAATTAGCAAGAGCTGGGTAACTAAACTCCCTAGTTGGCTTTAAAATCTTGGCCCTTATAAAAAATATACTACAGCTTTCTATACTAATGAGCCCAAATGCTTTAATAATCTGAATGATCTGCAGTGTTTTAGATCATTACTGTAGAATACAGTAGCACTTTTTAAATAAAGAAGTATTTTGTACATTTCCCTGCAGACAAGAAACAATAAAAATCTTGGGGCCAATCCTGCAGTCCTGACTTCTGTAAAACAAACGAAAAAACCCCATTGAAATCCACAGTATGTCTGTCTGTCTATCTAGGTTTATATATGAATAAGGCTCCCTGAATTTATTCACACTGGAAATCATGCTTTAAATTATTCTGCTTCTCTATGCCCCACATGTAGCTTACAAGGGATTTCATATTTTAGGGAGACAAATAATAACCATTACTCACACTCACTGTTGGTTCTGCAGACTATTCGGGTGACTTCTTTTCTCTGTTAGTCTGGTCACTTTAACTCTGCTTCCATCTCAGCAACCGGACCTCTGAGGATCCTGTGTGTGTGGGTATGTTCTGCCTCCCTCTGTGCAGGACACTGAATTCTGTAAGAATTGAAAGTGATTTAAATACTCCTCTCCACTCTAGCCCTGAACTTCTACCTGTTGAGCCTTCTTAAAGGAATAGCCTCCAAAAATGCAGGTAGGTAGGAATATCCCATGTGACTGTTTGTTCGAGTCTCATTTTAGTTTTGCTGATGTGGTGTTTGTTTATTTACATTGTCGTTTACTTTTTGATTAAATGGTGCAATAGTACTCTGGTGGCAATGCAGTTATTATTGGACTACGTGATTACTCCAGGTGTGGGAGAGTGCATGTTTGTGACCAGCCCTCTCTTGACACCCATGATTAGGGGAAAAAATCTTGGAGCGGTTTTCGAGCTAGACTTAAAGAAATTCCTAGGCCTCTCCTCTTGCTGGCTGCTTGCTGGATGGGCTCCCAAAGTATGGACTTAACTGGGCCACCCACATAACAATGTCCAGCCATCTTCTTTCCCCCATAGGTTTCCACTGTTATATCCTTGGGGCAGCCGGTGTAGGAAGCAATCACTTGAGGCCAGAGAGCAGGCAGCTAACCAAAACCTCCATTTTATTTACAGATATACAGAGAGCTCACTCAGCTGGTTGAAACCGGCTGAGCTAACCCATAATAATCTAACTCAGTTGCCATAGCAACAAAAACCATGACAACCAAATACACAACATACACGGTGCAAGCTTTTCTGGGCCAGCTGCAGGAAAATGGCTTGCCTTCTTTCATCTGCCACTGGAGTTCCCAAATGGGGGCCCATGGAGCACATGCTGGTGGTCTGCAGGGAGCTGACTGATCACATGGTGTGTGTGGTTCCTCTTTCTCATTTCAAGCTGCTAAACTGGATTAAAAGAAGCTTAAAAGTACACTAAGAACATAAGAGCGGCCATAGCAGGTCAGACCAATGGTCCATCTAACCCAGTATCCTGTGTTCCGACAGTGGCCAATGCCTGGAGCTTGAGAGGGACTGAGCAAAACAGGTCATCATCAGATGATCCATCCCCTGTCACCCATTCCCAGCTTCTGGCAATAAGGAGCTAGGGATACTCCAAGCATGGGGTTGCATCCCTGACCATCTTGGCTAATAGCCATTGATGGACCTACCTTTCCATCCCCCTTCCATATTCAAAACCTGAGCATCTGAACTTTCCAAGATCCCTTTCCAAGGCCCTTAAACCCAGAGAGGTCCCTGGGGGATGCTGCTGTTTACATCTCTCCATTTTGAAAACTGGCCATTTATTACTACCCTCTGTTTTCTGTCTTTTAACTCTTTACTGACCCATGAAAGGACCTTCCTTCCCCAAGCACCCCATGAGTGCTTACTTTTCTTAAGAGCCTTTGGTGAGGGACCTTGTCAAAGGCTTTCTGAAAGTCCAAGGACACTATATCAAATGGATCACCCTTGTCCACATATTTATTGTTCCCCTCAGAGAGTTCTAACAGATTGGTGAGACATTTCCCTTTACAAAAGCCATGTTGACTCTTTCCCAACAAATTATGTTCATCTGTGTCTGAAAATTCTGTTCTTTACTACAGTTTCAACCAATTTGCCTGGTACAGAAATTAGGCTTGCCATCCTATAATTGCCAGGATCACATTTGGAGCCTTTTTAAAAAGTATGTACGTACTTTCCTAACGTTACAGTCACATGTAAGCAACCGCTGAAGTTCCCAGGGGCCTGTTAATTGATTAGCCATGGGAAGGCAAGTGGATTTCTCATCATGAATGGGATA
Source organism: Mauremys mutica (assembly GCF_020497125.1). NCBI lineage: Eukaryota > Metazoa > Chordata > Testudines > Geoemydidae > Mauremys > Mauremys mutica. The sequence goes on from NC_059075.1 coordinate 139,667,070, forward strand.
GGATGTGTCCAGGGATCAGTCTCTCCATAGTGGCCCATGCTATGAAAAAAGTTTGAGATTCCCTGATTTTTAGATCAGGTCCTAAAAGGCTCAATTGAAATCCTAGGTACAGAGATTTCCAAAGACTCCTATGGGAGCTGGATTAGATCAATGGTACGGTGCTCTTTTATTCCAATTTTGGGAAGCAGACAGTCCCCTCCTCCTGGTGGGCCTTGGTATTTGCAATGTCACACATCTTCACAACACAGGCCCATCTGGAGATGGGGGAGGTGCAGTCCTGAACTGATGCGCTGCTAGCTGTTCAATCAAATACATTTCCCGCTCTGCATCTAAATAACTTGCATCCCCATACCTCAGCCCTCGTGTACTATGTGGAAGTTCATAGAGCTGAGATCTTCATGACTCACCTTTGGAGTCATGGTGCTATCATTCAGCAATGGTGACAGAACAGCCTCAAAGAACAACAAGATGAGATGGAAATAGAGGGGAGAGAGACAGGGAAGAAGAGAAGGGGAGGAATTATCCTGTGCCAGCAGGTTATTTTTTTCATGAAGACAAGTTACTTGCAGTTTGTATGAAGTGCACTTGATGGAGCTCATTCTGCTTAGTCACATTTGGTCATTTCCAGCCTCACTGCTCAGTGCTGAGAAAATTAGGAGATCTAAATTTGCTAGGGATCAAGTTTTTCAGCTCTTCAGAAAACAATGTCTTTCAGTCTTTTCCAAGAAGACCCATGTAGATGGCCCTTCCAAATCAGCAAAGCTCTGCAGGGGTGCAAGGCTACCCACCCACATAGCCCTGGTAGGGCTGTACTGTGTAAGCAGGCAGAGATTGCCCTTACTTGCATCGTATACAGTGCTGAGCAACTTGTGAGCTCTTAACAACTGAAAAGAAATAAACAAAACCTCTGCTGCCATCTTAACTATGGAGTCTTTACTGTTCCTCTATGAGAGGGCGGGATTAGGCAAAGATCTCTTGTTAAGTAAGGTGCTATCAGAAACCAAACCACATGGCAAACTAAAATGATAAAGTATCCCTTTATGAGGGATCAATCATTAATTTGCTCTCGGTATGGACTAATTGTTTTTAAACCATGATTTCATTTAAGCTGAAATGCAACCCTAAACTTTCACTATTCCTTTCCAGAGAGCTATGAGCAGAAAGTTGCCCAGATGTAGCAGAGGAATTGTCACCACACAATGGGAGCGCTGTTTAATTTTTAAACAACATCTAGGCCATCTTGTTTGGTTTCAGTCCTACCAAAATCTGGGCTCATTATTTCTCTGTGGCCATGAACTAGACTGCCGGATTTTTACAGGCTGTGGTCTACAGTGGCACTTTAGTTTCAGTTTTGCAGGCCAAGCTTTCCTATGGTGTGAAGGTTAATGTACAAGAGGCATAAACAGCTGGCTTCTTATTTTTATCCATAAAGCATAAGGAAATTTCAGGTTTCCAAAGAGCTATCCACAAGAGGCACAAACTGTGGATAAAACCTCCTGCAAAGTACCAAGCTTAAGAGTATTTGGCCATTCAGGGGACGGGACTAGATGACCTCTCGAGGTCCCTTCCAGTCCTACGATTCTATGATTTATAGGTGGCCCAAAACAGACTCACCTTAGTAGTGTAGATTATACCCATGCTGCTCTACCAATGTGTCTCAGCTATGAGCTGGAGGGCACCATGTGTAGGGAAGAATTTCAAAACATCTTATCAAGTATCAGAGGGGTAGCCGTGTTAATCTGGATCTGTAAAAGCAGCGAAGAGTCCTGTGGCACCTTATAGACTAACAGACGTCTTAATCCATTTGTCATGTTCTTTGTGATAGTTAAAGGCCTATCCATATTTCCACTAAAATTCTTGATTTTCAGGTGGTTTTGTCTTTTACATAAGAATTTGCTGGAGTTGCTATTAGAAAATATGAGGCTCTTTAAGATAACAAAATAGCTCAGCCCGACAGTTACAGGCTTGAGCCACGAATCACTGAATGGGGTTCTCTGGCCTTTGTTATGCAGCAGGTCAGACGGGGCAGTCATCACTGTCCTTTCTGGCCCCAAAAAATCAATGAATCTATTAATTCCCTGTGAGACTGAAATGATCCAGAGGTATTAATGGAGGGCAAAAGACACATGAAGACTTTGCTCCCTGAGCTCTGATGGAACCCCTAACCAGGGCTGGCAGCTGTAAATGCTGCAGACCACGTTGGTGACCGTTGGGGAGCAGATGGATTTTGTTCTCCGCTTATAATTTGTTTTCGTAGTATCTCAACTTCAAGCATTGTTTGTCCTGGCAGCAGACATTAGAGTCCCCTGTTGGAGGCAAGAGTTTTGCAGGGGGTGTTAGGTCTCCCAATCCCAAAGAGGTAGGGAAAGGATGACATTTCTTTTACTGTGGATTGGGTATCAACCCACCTTCCATGCAATAGGGTTGCATCTGCAAGGAACATTCAAGCCCTTGTTAAGTAATTCTATATGGTCTATGCAACAGCTTACACAGGATTAGCAGCTATCCAGACCCAGGGGTGTCTAAATTGGCCAGTTAAGCATAGAAAGGTAAAATGTTCAGGATTTGAGTATCAAAACAGGAACAGATTGGTGACCATTCACAGCAGCCATCCCGTCCCCATGTCACTGGTGCCAGGACAGAGGTTGCCTTTAGGTTTATTCTGTTCTGTCCTCGGACAAAAATTATTAATACTGTTGCAGCTACTTGGCCACAATTTACTTGTTTACATCTGCCCTCATTAGCACCTTCCATTAGCCATTTCCAATCAATCTCTTTTGTTTTGGATGTCTACATGCTTCTGCCCTATGCTGTCTTTCTTTCTCGTCGTCGTTTGCCCTGAGGAATAGAGTTTTTAAGAGCCTCTGTGACTGAATAGTTTGTAACTGGCACCAGGTTGGCATTTGAAGAGTGTGCAAAATGAATGCAATGCACACAGCGGGGGGTATGAAAGGGATGTTGCTGGGAAATCAACCCAGAAACTGGCCCGGTGACTCTAAATGAGCTGGAATTACCTGAGCATATTTACATGGCTTTAACTGACAAGGAAGTGTCCTCCTGCCAAGCTACAGGCTCCAATGCATTCTGGTTTCTCAGACAACAAACCTTAGCTGTTACTTCTCAGTCCCAAGTATGGTGTATAACATAGCACCTGGTTCACCCGTTAGAGCCAAGGACATTATTTAGGTCTGAGCTAAAGTCAGGCTAAAATGGTTTGATAATGAGTAGCTCTGAGGTAGAGCTGGATTAAAACCAGGGCCAGTTATCCAGATCCCCTGCACTTGCGTAACTTAGATATAATGAGTCTCAGATCTTAACTGCCTCTGGTTTTAGTTTTGCAAAACAAAACCTGACGGGTGAGGATTTTCAAAAGCCAAAACCACTCCTCAGTTTTTGCCCATCTCCAAGATAAATAAACAGTGTTTCGGTCTGTCGTTCATTCAGGCTAATGTGTCACATGGATGGTTCTGTGTTCCCCTTGCAGTCCCTACAGCTAGCCTTCAGTCATTAATGTTTTGCCTGTAGTATACGTTGCTCAATAAGAGTTACATAAATATCTTGGCTGTAAAATAGACATTTTATTCTCTGTTTAGCAAAGAGTCCAACTAAATGTGCAGTCTGTAGTTCTTCTGCACTTTATATAACATGCAGTTAAATGAAATGCATCCTGTTGCGGATGGGAATAAGCTAAGAGTTCAGCTGTGCGATCTGCAATTTATAGCGACGTCTATCTTGTAAGTCAGCTACTGAGTTTGTGAACACCATGATTTGGAGATAGGGAATCCTGCCCTATTTCCCTTGAGACTTCAGCAACTGGTACTTCATTGTGTGTAAGTGGCAGATGTAATTGAGAGAGCAACATTTTCCATTGGATGGATCCCTGCAAAAAAGAGAGGAAAAAATATTAGCTGCTATTGTCTCTGGCTAATATTTTCAGAAAAGATTTTGGGTGCTTCTATCTGTGGGTGTCCAACCTGAGATACCTTTTAAAAAGCACTTGTACAAGAGCTGGGTATTAGTATTATTATTTATTATTAATGGGGCCTGATTTTTCAGAAAGAGCTAAGCACCCACCCTCTAAAAATCAGGCCCTTTTAAGTTATTTCAAGATGGGCACCCAAAATCAATGAGAACTTTTGAAATTCTTGGCCTCTGGTCATGCTTTTTTTGACTCTCAAACTGTAAAATGTCATCATTGCTTTTGCTACTGATTGCTTCCCCCTCTCCAAAGCCCTAGATTTTAAGCAAATAAATTCTCTGTCTTGGATATTAGAAACCTCAAACATTAGGTTGAATAAAAATCCCTTGTAAAAACTATATCATTCTAAAATAAGGGCCCACAAACTATTGTAATTATGACTGACATTTTCCAAAGCAATTTTCAAAGGATTTGGATGGCTAATTCCCACTGAAAGTAACAGGAATTATGTATCCAGACTCCCTAAACAGCTTTGAAAATCTCAGCATACATCAATACAAGATGTGCTACCTACTTCTATTGAAGTCAGTGGAAGTTTTGCTATTGGCTTCATTAGGAGCACAAACATGAACAGGCCTCTATGCTTTGCCTGAAGTCTATGGTTGGGTCAGTGTAATGAAATTTTGCACTCTCTGGGCCAAATTCTCTGCTGGTATAAATGGTACACCAATTTTGGTGTTTCACCCATTTACACTAGTATGGAATTGGGCCCTATGTATTTTCACAAAATGTCATCAAATCACTATAACTTTCTTCCTGTTTTAACCATTCCCCAATGGAGAAGAGTAAATTTTACTGATATCAAATGCCACAAAATGGGGATCTCTTAAGGTTTTTCAATTATCCCAGCTGCTTCTTACAGGAGTTCCTCACCCAAGACCATTAACATTCTGAGAGAACCCCACTGTTTGTTACCTTGTTAGAAAAACTTAGAGATTTCATCTGGGCCACCCGGATCTTTCAACAGCCGTGAAGAATGTTCTGTGCACACGGAACAGAGGAGTTGAAATGATTGCAACATAATGAACAAAAAGGGTTTCTGTGTAGCCCTGTAATAGGTCACGAGCAATCAAATATTTTTAATTGACTGCAAACAGGAAAAGAGGGCACTCACTGGCTTTGAGTAAGCAATCCAACAATAATCTTAACAAGCAGCCTGATCCAAAGCCTGGTAAAGTCAATGGCTTAAAGACATATAATTAGGCAAAGAAATGAGGGAGTTGTTTTTGTTCTATTCAGGATACAAAATTACATTCATTAACCAGCACTCTACCTGCTGTATGAGGACGAATGTAGGATATTCAATTAAGGTCTAAGTTGGCAAACCCTCAGCATGGAACTCCCATTACTCCTATTCTTCCAGGAGAATTTTAACCTTAGATATATTTCTTGTCTATAAACTGGGCAAAACACTCACAATATAGTATGGGACACCACATACACGGTGTTATAGAAAATCCTAAAATAGCTAGACAGATACTAAGGTCGGGGGAAAGAGTTCAAGTGACTTCATTTAGCTCCCACTGAAATTAATGGGATTTGAGTGCCTGTAGGGTCCTTTTAAAAAAACCCTCAGCCTAACCGGTAAATGTGGGGATAAATTTAAGTATATATCAATAATCAGAAGTGGAATCAGGCAAATATGATCAGGCAAAAAGTAGAATAAATTCCAAGATACTCAAGGTGGTAAAAAATGTTAAGCTTTTGATATTTCAATAAAAAATTTTGCAAGAAAAAGTTCATTTTTTTCCCCAACTCACTTAGGGAGTGGTCCACATTTAAAAAAAACCCTGTAATTTCAATGAAAAATTTCCTGAAAAGTTTTGTGGGTGGGTTTGTGGTCTTGTGTTTGTATACATGTAGTGTGTGTATGTAACAATGTTTCTACATTTTTTGACCAGCTCTCCCTGGCTCTCGCTGACTGTGACTTTTGCACAGACTTTAGCTTTGTTTTTCACTGTCCTCTAACCAGGGAGATGCTGTTTGAGCACAGAATCCAGAATGTGTGTCTACCTTTGTCATGGCCCCTTGCAGGTTCACATTGCTTTGCTGGATCCATGTTTTCCTCCATCATTTGCTCTTTGCAGCACTTTAAATCAGTCAAGGTTACTGTTGCTTCAAGGTTTCTCACAGCACTTCTGTTCATCTCTAAAAAGAGATACAAAGATGCCTGTTGACTTCAGTAGACATATGTTCAGGCCTATAGTTTCCTGTTGTTGTGTTCCTTGTGAGTGAATAAGATATAGCTGCCAGACACTGCAGTAATTAAAGTTCTCTTTCAGTTTCTAAATTTATCTCTTATAAGACAATACATTCTTCAGTGAGATTTAACAGCATTTTCGTGTCCTGGTGAAGGATACCAACACAGAACATCTGCAGGTAATGATTATTCTAGTAAATTTTTGCACCATTTGGAAAGGAGCTGCTGTGCTATGGGTTTGTATCAAAGAGCAAGCGGTGTGCCTCTTATTCTGCACCATTAAAGACAATAGGAGCTTTTGTCATTGACTCCTATAAGCGAAGGATCGAGCCCTTTATACTCCTAATTTTCCAAATCACAATGGAACGATAAAGCTGTGATGTTTGTTCCCTGCATGAAGATCAGGCTTTGCTTCCTGTTTGAATGATCTTTACTTTAGATTAAAAGCAAGAAAGAACAAAAGCGAAGTCTCCTTGGGAGAGTTCACTGTGTATGTGTCTGCTGTGACAGGCTGCATTGAGCTGAATACAAAATGCCTGTTTCTGCAAAGGGCAGTTTTGAGAGATTTAGAGGTGTTGCACACAGAAACCCAAGGCACATGGCTAAACACAACACAAAAACCATCAGCCGAGGGTTGCTGCTCTGACTTACCCTTCTTCTTGTGAAGCTTGACTTTAATAAATATAAGAATAATAATAGCAACAAGAAGCAGCAGCACAATGATGGCTGGTATCACAACTTGAAGCAGTTGCAGTTTACTGGTTGATGAGCTGGAAAGATAAAGCACCAGGATTAAATGTGATTTAGTGACGGGGATTGTGCGCATGAAGGTGCCTTAACGTTGGCTGGGTTTGCATGTAGCACAGTTGCTTGCTGCAGGCTGAAACGTGAACCAAAAAAGTGGTAACTGCTCAACCTGAATCAAAGGAGAACAGTTAACAAAGCCAAGTGGCGAATAAGCCATTAGATTTGGAGTTCGATTCTGAGCAAGTCCTGTCTGTAGCTACTCGTGGCTGTGCCCCTCTCAGTGGAATTTATAGTGCTGGCTGAATTCCCCCCTGCAGAATGAAATCTCACTGCTCCCATTTTGCAAGTTCCTAGGTTTGATTACGGCTCTCTCTGTATAGGTTCTTACACCGTTCCCATCACCATGGTATCAGAGCCCCTCTGACTACTGTCGCTGTGCAGAATCTATACAGGTACAGTCAGACTGGAAATCTCAAGAGCGCCACATGCACAGAGTAAATTATGTTTGCCACTAAATAGAAATCTGGGATTTCAATCCATCAGAATGACATCTTGCCTATAGATTATAATGGACAACCCCCAATCACACAGGGGGTGTTGGAATGGCAAGAGTGCTCTTTTGGAAGATGGTGCTGCTTGTATTCAGCTCTAGGGGAAGCAGGAGCTGTGGTGAGAGGCTCTGTCTGTGTTACATTTTATGGGATTTATTATACAATGTGGTCTTGCCTCAATCCTTTTGGGTACTGCGTACGTAATGCTACCATATATTTTCTCCCTGGCGAATCCCCAAAGCTCCTTACAAACAGGTAAACAAACTACAGAAGGGAAATCCGTTCACCCACCACTGAAATGTAACAGTTGTTCACAGCAACATTACATAAACAGTTTGGGACAGGAAGTGAAGAAAAATATTTACACCCAGTTAAAATTATTGGGAGGATATAAGGAAGCAGAAACTTAGCCTGGACACTGGGCTTAGCAACTGAAGAAAAGTGACATGGAATCATTGCTGACCACAGTGGCACCTCCTCCAAAACCAGCGCTTGCCAAAGCACAGCCTCCCCCAGCACCCCAGTGGGGAATTGATTGGCTACTGACTCAAAGGGAGGCATGGCACCTACTGAATCACCCACATCACTTCCTGCAGCACTGAAGTTTCCCTGCAGATTTCCTCTCCCGATACTAATCATAGGAACATAAGAATGGCCAGACTGGATCTGACCTGTGGTCCATCCAATCCACTCTCCTGTCTATGGTCCTCTGCAGATGTTTCAGAGGAAGATGCAAGAACCTTGCAGTAGGAGGACATGGGATAATCAGCCTCCCATATTATGTCTCCTCTTAATCCGTTATAGAGATTGGCTTAGGCCCTCAAGTATGAGGTCTTATACCTCTTTTTAAAATTGGTTTGCATTAATTATATTATATTATCTGTATAAATGTTCAATCCCTTTTTTACATCTTGCTAACTTATTTGGCCTTAACAACATCCTGTGGTGAGATGTGCCACAGTCTAATTACTTTTTCACACAATGTGTTTTTCCTTTTATCAGTTTTGAATTTGTCACCTTTTAGTTTCATTGAAGGCCCCCCTGGTTCTTGTGTTCTGAGACAAGGAGAATAGAAGCTCCCTATCTCTCTCCTCTGAAGATATGTTGTTTTTATAGACTTTTATCATATCCCTTATTAACCATTTCTTTTCCAGTCCAGCCCGGCTTAGTTTCTTATCCCATCAGATCTCCTAGCACAAGGTGGAATTGCTGCAGGATCAAGTATTTTTCTATTTTCTTCATATAAAGTATTTTAAATTAAGTGAATCCAAATAATCTGAATAGACTTGGTGTAAATTGACATTGTCAATGGTGATTGGGGTAAGAAACATGTTTGTTAACTTACCTTTCATAGATTGCATTGCTAAAGGTTACAAATCTGTCTTCAGGGGTTGTTTTTTCCAATATTCCCTCTGTGACTCTGCTCATGGGATAGGTCTGATTTATGACATTTACATGAGTGGGGATGCTGTGGAGAGCAGATGTTGACAAAAGTATTTTAAATGAAGTGAATCCAAAGAATCTGAATAAGAATCTGGTGTAAGTTGACATTGTCAATGGTGATTGTGATAAGAATCATGTTTGTTAACTTACCTTTCATAAACTGCATTGCTAAAGGTTACAAATCTGTCTTCAGGGGTTGTTTTTTCCAATATTCCCTCCGTGACTCTGCTGGTGGGATATGTCTGACTTATGACATTTACATGAGTGGGGATGCTATGGAGAGCAGATGTTGACAAAAGTATTTTAAATTAAGTGAATCCAAAGAATCTGAATAGACTTGGTGTAAATTGACATTGTCAATGGTGATTGGGGTAAGAAACATGTTTGTTAACTTACCTTTCATAAACTGCATTGCTAAAAGTTACAAATCTGTCTTCAGGGGTTGTTTTTTCCAATATTCCCTCCATGACTCTGCTGGTGGGATATGTCTGACTTATGATATTTACATGAGTGGGGATGCTGTGGAGAGCAGATGTTGGTGATACTGGGCTCACAGATGCAAATGGTACTGGAGCTAGTGAAGAGAATGATTCTAACAAAGAAAATAAATAATTTCAGGGCTTGAATATTTACCCTTTGCGCGTCTGACATTTTTTAACTGTGAAATGCACAGTGCATCCTTCCTGGTAACATTTTTCCACCCTTTTCATTTCACCTTGCAATCTGTGTCATGGACAAACATGCAGCACAAAAGGGACCACGTCTTTTTCACTGTGGCCTTTGGCTGTATAGAATATTACGTATAAGTATTAATGAAATCCATGATCACTTTTGGCAAGTCAGACACTTTTGCTAAAGGTCACTATTTCTACCATCTATTATGTAGAAATGTAAAATGGATACAGCATCCCTATTGCTGAAGTAGTGACTTCAGTTATTGATTGTTTGGGGTTTTTTTAATGTAGGGTCTAATATCCAAATTAATATTAGATAGAGGGAAACATCTCTATCTTTTTTCTACATTGAGGGTCTAAAGACTGAAAAGTATTTTTCTGACAAAACTTGTGTTATTTGTGCCTTAAACTGGGGTGTGGAGGTGAAAAAAACTAACTCACTGACCCAATAGGGGGATTATTAAAAAATGGAGGTTCAGAAATAAGTTTGTCAGGTGATCTTCAAAGCAAGAGCTCTGTCTATCTCTGTGTTTGTCTGGCACCTACCACAGTGGAACCCTGATCCTGACTGGGTACTACAACAATATAAGAAGTAAATAATAACAACAATATTTAATATGATTTCTCTTTAGGGAGAGCTTTTCAAAGGCATAAAGTATAGATAAACATCCAACTTCCATTGAAAGCCAGAGGGAATTGGGCACCAAACTTTTCTTATCACCTGTGGCTGGGAGGGACACATGGAGTATGATAGGTGAGAATAAAAGAGAGAGAAAGAAGGAGGTATTAATCCCAATGGGCAAAGCCCCTCAAATCACATACCCTTTTGAACGTGTAACTTCATGGAGGATGTTTGTTCTGTGTCTCCATCTTTAGCCCCACACCAGTACCATCCTGCATCCTTTTCTTCCAGATGGCTCATCACTACCGTGAAAGTCCCATTTTCCGGGTCATCACTGATTATCCGAATTCTTCCTTCAAATGCATCCTGTAAAAATCCACTGGTATTCGACACAAGGGAGCATCCAGCTTCCTTCCAGCTGCACCAGTATTTCATCTCATAATTCCGTTGCGGATCATAGTGGCACTTGGCAAACACCAAGCCTCCTTCAGATCCATTCAGGAGCCTGGGTTCCCTGGGAAGGGTTGATTCTACAGGTTGAGAATATACTGGGTTAGCCTTACAGACTCTTTAACTGAATTCCCAACAAACACATGTTGGTTTTTGGGACCATGAATGTAAATACAGTGCTGCTAGCAAATCTCTATCTACAGCATCTTCTAAAAATTAATTGATCTTTCTTTCTAGGCTTACCTTCAGTCACTTGTAGAGCTATGGTTCTCGCACTTCCAGAGTCACCAAGCATGGCCATCCCACACTTATACAGTCCAGAGTCCTCTTTTTTAAGTCTGTTTATCAAGATTTTGAAAGTACCAGAGCTTTCTTCAGAGGTAATAGAGATCCTTCCCTCATAATTCGTGGCCACATAACCATCAGAGTCCACTATGACAGAACAGCCAGTTTTTCCCAGTTTGCACCAGAATTTCTTTCCACCGCCTTTGACATTTTCAGGTTGGCATTGTATTGTTACTGATCCTTTGAGCTTCCCAAGCACAAGCTCTGGTGATTCAGATACATTAGAACCTGTTTGAATAGAACATACCAAAACATCTTAATGCAACTCCTATTTCATGTGGAACAATTTCCCTTTTTCTTCATCTTAAATTTCTTAACAGCTGTTTCAGTAAAATCTGAGTGCTTTGTAGAAAAAAAAGTTCTAATCCTACAGGTAAATAACAAGGTCTTAGCAAGGGGATGGGAAGGTATGAATAAGAAGTCAAAGTTGGTGCAACAACCACTGTCTTAGGTTGAAATACTCATGAGTCAACACTTAGGACAGTGGTTCCAAAGGACTCTGTAAATGTGGCACCAGAATATTTCAAGTCTGGTGTTGCAGACTCCGAAGAGAGATTTGGGTCTGTACCTTTTGCAATCAGCCTGTTGTGAAGATCCCCAGCTACTGTACTTTCCAAAACTGTTAGATTCATGCTGAAGAATAAGGCTTTGTTGCTATTGCCGATGCCACATCTGTAAGCCCCAGCGTCATTCTGCTCCAGCTGTGTTATTTGTATTGCGAACGTGCCATTTTTAGGGAAGTCAGTGATGGATGCTCTGTCTCTGTAGTCTTCAGAGATGAAAGGGCTGGTAGAAATGATGGTGTTGCAAACTCTTCTGGCTCTTGATATTTTACACCAATATTTTCTGTCATGTCTGTTGGCTTTAGTCGGTCGATAGAAACATTTGATAGTGACTGATCCTCCAACCTCACCTGTCAAAAGCTTTGGTCCATATAAGGCACTTGAAACTTGTAAAAAAATGTAGAACATGCATTAGCCAATTAGAGGGCCAGAGCCTCAGCTGGTGTAAGACAGCATGAAAGTCAGTGGAGTCTTACTGATTTTCACCAGCTGAAGATCTGGCCCAGAAAGTGTCATAGTTATTCTGGATAATGTATGTTACTGTAGATCAGATCCAGGTCTCTCAAATCTCCTGTTTATTAAACTTTGCTTTAGAGGATAAAAGATTGGATAATACCCCTTGTTGGCATTGTGTATCAGCACATAGCCAAAAACTCTGAGCTCCTACTCAAATATTGCACAGTCTTTAGCCAGGTAAAACTATTAATGCCAACAGGAATTTTGCCTGAGTTAAAAGCTGAGTGATGCATGCAGTATTTTGGCCATACAGATTATGAGCTATATTTAGTGATGAGCAAACCCCAAAATAATCATAAATAGTTAGTATTTACAAGGCCTGTTGTGCCCCTGCCTTGCAGCCTGTGTTGTCATTGACATCTGTATAAAATGCTTCCAAATCTGAATTCTCCATTCATGGCAGTAGTAACATTTTACACCTACTTTGCAAATGTATCTTTCCATTGGCTTGTGGGCTTTTGACCAGGCCTCAAATGGAGATACAGGGCTTTCTGCCCGGTTACCCCACATCTTGTGTAGTCATTTATACCAGTGTAACATGGGTGGGAAACACTATCCTCATCTGAAATCTTTTCATACCCCTTTGCACTGATATTAATGGCTGCACCAGGTGCAGGGCAGTGGAGAATCAGGCATTTAATCCTGAAAGCACTTTACAATTCACTAATTTTCACAACACCCCTGTTAGAGAGACAAGGTGGGTGAGGTAATATCTTGTATTGGACCAACTTCTTCTCCAGAGCGCTGTGTAGCTCAAAAGCTTGTCTCTCTCTCTCACCAACAGTAGTTGGTCCAGGAAAGGATATTACCTCACCCACCTTGTCTCCCTAATATCCTGGGACTGACACAGCTACAACAACACTGCATACAACACCCCTGTTGGACAGGTAGGTGTGTCTTTTATCCATTGTGCAATGGGGACATATGACTCCAGCAGCCCTGCATAAGGCTTAATGTTCCCTCATTTTAAAGCCAGATTTACCTTTGTCCCCTGCAAGTCTGGCATTCTCTCACTTTTATTATGGTGATTTGCATCAGGAATGTAGTTCCCAGCTACTCACCTTGTAGCAAAGTTAATAAAACAATGAAGACAGCCATGTTTAATCTCCAAAAGGCGTTCACAAGGCAGACATCTGAATTTGACTCTGGATGTTTAACTCAAGATGCCCTTTCAGATTCAGGTGGAAATCTGAAGTCCTGACTTTTTCCTTTTACCTGTCATCAACCGTAAGGAAAAACAGATAAATGTTACTGGGATTTTCCAGGGACTGTATAGAAGTGAGGCACCCAAACTGCACTGGAATTTCAATGGGAGCCAGACATCTAACTCCCCAACAGGGCTCTGAAAATCTGAGCCAGTGTGAAATGTCACAGACCCAATGGGTGGATGTTTGTTGAGGATAATACTGCTTTTGCGCTTGCATCCAAGGATCTCAGAGCCCTTTTTGCATAGAGAAGCAACTTGCCCAAAGTCACACCGTGAGCCAGTTGCAGAGCTGGGACTAGAACTTAAGTGTCTTGCATGCCAGTCTCTGAGGCTCCATGGGTCTGCTAGCTCCTGGACAGCTGTGTGTCCACACTGCCACCTGCAGTGAAATAGGGAACAGCAGCCCATGAGTCCTACAGCTTCAAGCACCACCAGCTATCCCACCCATGGCAGTCATGACTGGTGGAGCCTACTGTGTTCCCTGATTGGCCCAGGCACACTATTTTAGGTTTAGGGAAAACACCTGGAGACTGTCTGTGCAGCTAGCGGGCTCCCTGGCTTGCAGCTGCAACAGACCTTACTGCATGCTCCTGATCCCTTGCCTTGTTCCTGGCTCCTGATACTTAGCCTCGGTCCCCGGTCCCTTGCTCTGCACCTGACCCTGCACCATCTCCCTGTTCCACTAACCCAGCTTCGGCAGGCTCACATGGCTCTGACCCAGCTCATCGACCTCAACTCACACCTGATTTTATGGCATGAAATTGATATGTATTGCTGCGCCTGGGCTTGAACCTCTAGACTGAATTTGGACCCCATTCTCAAGTCCTCTCCAACCCAGGCCCTGGCCTTGACCTGTGTCCTAGTAGAATCTGGTCTAGTGATTACAGCTGTCTTATTGCATGCTCAGTTCAGAAAATAAACAACTTTTTTTATTTGTACAGTGATGGACGTGGACAATATGCAAACAACACCAACCAGGAACTAAACCCATGGCGGAGGATTTACAGAGTGAGGGTAAGAGCTGGTGCTGCCTTTCACAGTAGCACACATACTGAACAAATGCAGCATAGCGGTATAGAATCAGAGAGCTTTCAGTATTGTTCTGAAGACGAGAGATGAGGCCTGGTGAATATTGAACAATAATAATACTTAGCTCGTATACAATGCTTTTCATCCAGAGAGTGACCAAAATATCATTATCCCCATTTTCCAGATGGGGATACTGAGGCACAAGGGGGCATTATCCAGCAGATCAGTGGTAGAGGCAGGACTAGCCCCCAGATCTCATGAGTCTCAGTCCAGTGGTGTAACCACTTGACCACCTTGGGATGGGAGGCTGTTTTAGGACAGGAAGAGAGAAAAGTGAGAGGCAAACAGGTTGAACTTGTATGTTCCTGGCATTGAGTGATGTTCAGTTTCTCAGGGAAGCACAAATCTGCCTAAATAAGGGCTCTAACTGGCCTTTCTGGGTCCGCAACCAGCCAAAGCTGTAGAGACGAAATTAAAGATTATCAGATCAGCAAACTCCAGCAGAAACAGCAGGTGGTGCTTTGGGGTTCCCCAAAAGTTCCGTACCAAGGGGAGATTGTCTTTTATTTATGATCTGCAAAAAAATAACTCTCTTCCTCCCCTTCACTTCTTGTTGGAATTTTTTGGACAGCTTTGCTGCCACTTTTAGCACTGAATCAAGACACTGTTCATGAATCCAACTCCCCGCTTTGGGGCAGACAGCGTTTGGAGTTACTTCCTCACTTGAGTTAAAAATTCACTCGCTGATGTTTCATTCTGAACAGGCTTTGTTACAGTTCTTGGCTCAGAAGTTGCTCAATCAGTGCGGTTAAAAACATCGCTTCCTACAGGCACACAATGAAGGTGAACATTTGTAGTTGTGAGGTTAGTTAGGTCACCTCAAAGCATTTCTGGAGGCAAGAAAAGGAAAATGAAAAGGTTGTTAAATCCATAGTTGAAACCAACCATGGGTTTGGGCTATGGCAAGAGTATTTAGCCACTTCTGTAAAGCAGTTGTCATGAAAAGTTCTAAAGGCTCATGGATCTTCTTATTGTTCATGGCAGGTATGTGCTTGTGTTCTAGGCATGTCTCTTTGAAACATGAATAGAATATCAGTGCCATAAAGGAACTCCACCACATGTTCCAGTACAGGACTGGAACACAGCAGTGAAGTGGCTAAGTATTATCGTGCCCCTTGACAAAGGGGGAAACTGAGGCACAGAGAAGTAAAGTGACTTGCCTAGAGCCTCTTGCAGAATGGAGAATAGACCCCAGGAATTCTGACTCCCAAGTCTATGCTCTAACCATTAGACTTTGCTGCCTCTTTGTCCATGGAATTTCCTGCAACAACCAATGTTAGGGAAGGTGCAAGTTGTTAGAATGGAGGCAGATTAAAAATATTTATCAGTTAGCGTCACTTAGCTAAAAATTCAGGTATAATACATCAGCAAAATTAACCTCTTCCTCTTCTGAGATCCTTAGACAGGTTCAAAACGAGAGCGGAACGGGTGGTGGTGGTGATGAAGGGGTATTGCAGATAAAGATGGGACAGCCAAAACTCTGGGTCTGAACACCACTGAACTTGGAAACCCAGATGAGATTTTTGTGTCTTGTTCTCTTCTCTTATGATGGTGTGGACTCAGTTCTGCCCTCTGCTGTGCTCGGGCCCAATCCAACTCCCTCCCTATAATGGCTACAAGACATGGGAAGGGACATACTATAGGGAGTCTGACCCCACACAAAAGCAGCGGCGCAGGGTCCTTGGTCTGTAGGATAATGCAAGGGGCTGAGCCAGTCTGAGGCACCAGTTACCATATTCTATGCCACATGGTCTACAGGGTAGGATGCATGTCCCCACCAAGCCAAGCAGCTGCTATACTGCCACCAGCAATAAGTGCTGCTTGCCATGCATGTTGCTCCTGCTCAGTCATGTGAACTTAGCTCTTGCTACACTGTAATAAGCCAATGAACCATGTGCAATGGGGCTGGGGAAATGTGTTCTTCTCTTTTTTAGGCCACATGCTGAATTGGTTGTGATGAGGCAGCGGGAACAGGGAGTAGGAATCATCCTCACTTAACCCCTTGTTTGCAGTTCATGGGACACCAAATACAGCTCCACTGGCCACCTACTTCTTCATTTCATTTAATCTCATCTCTCTCTGTTTCTCCCCTGGGCCAATGCTGCCTTCAGTACAAAGGTAAATAGCCCCGGGGAGCTTTCATTACATGAGGCAAAATCAACCTCATTTTCATCCAAACAAAATTGCATGGCTGCCCAAGAGGCTATCTGAGCTGCCGAGTTATTCAACAGCCTCAAGGTCCAAGTTCGTAGTAGCCGGGGGGGAGGGGGAAGGGTGCACCGATTTTAAAAGAAATGAATCCAACTGGGTGAGGTTCTTTGGCCTGCGTTAAGCAGGAAGTCAAAGCAGATGATGATAATGGTGCCTTCTGATATTGAAATCTATGATACCAACCAGCATCAAAAGGCTGTTTCGTGAGTAAGCCAGAGCCATGGGCCAAATTGTGGTCCAACGGATGTCAACTCACGTTGATTTCAACAGGACCAGGCATTAGCTCTTGGTCCCTAACAATGGACATTGTAAATCTGGTCTGGCAGCATCGCTGCAGGAGTCACTTGGTAGTTAGCACAAAGTGTATTGCAAATAGAGACCAAGGACACCCAATTCATATCCAGATTTCAAAGGCACCCAAAGTTCAGCAGGTTCAGGTGCAAGGTTCTGGTTTGGACTCAACTGCAACTGAAGATCTGTTGAGATTTGCTGCAAAATCTCATGAGAGTAGCCACTGGTATTTTGTTCATGTTGATGAAGCTATCACATACTGGCATCGTCTGTTTGTTAAAGTTCAGATATGGTGCCTATTGCCATGGCAGCTGGGCACCTCACAACTGGCTTATAAATAAACAAGTTTAAACTAGTATAGCTCAGCAAAATGGGTGACTAAGAAAAAATCATCATCGTCAGAAACCCCTTGCTACAGGAGTAGCCGGCTAATTAATTAAAAGTATTAATTTTATCCCATGCCATGATGATCACCAATCTTGGGGTCCAGAAAGGGTAAGGGTCCTTTACCAAGAGAGGAAGAAAAGGGATGAGTTTACAGGTAGAGAGACACACCCCACTTAGTCTTCCTGAAAAAATGTGTATCACATTACCATCCAAAATAAGCCATTTCTTCTTTTTATTGCACAGCACCAGTGACATTTAGTAATTCTGAATGATGCTTTGCACAAGAACTTCCAGTATCAGGGTAATTTTTAGCAAAATGGAGCAAACTGCATTAAAAATCACGACAGTGCCATTACTAGAGTTTACAATGATCTATCTGGCTATATCTGACTATATATTATACACATCACTGCAGTATCATCATTAGTTTCATATCCATTTCATATTGTATAACTACAGTTAGTTAGTGATGGCTGGTCAGACCCAAAGGTGTGTAGGTGAAAGTGACATGTGGAGTGCCAATTTATAGTGGTAGCCAGAAATAGTGCATTGAATACAATAGACCACACCTACCATTCTACCCTAAGGAAACGCTCTTCTGCACAGATTGGCAGTAGATTAACACTTTTCTCCAAGAACAAAATGATTTTACCTACCTTAAGTTACCGTGAATCTTTACTGTAGACTTTCTCCTATGCCACATCCCAAGATGGATTTAGACACCTGAGGGCTCTCCCACCTGGCAGCTTAGTTAGTATGTGTTCAGATCTTGATGTTTATTCCAATTTTTTATAAATGTCCAAAACTTACATATGGACCTATTAAACTTTTCTTCTTCTCACATCCAGGCCCCTGGAATAGTTTCCCTTCGAGGCTGCTATCACAGATTTGCCACCAAGAAGGTATCAGAAGTGATTGAAGAACTTGACAGGAATGCGAGAAGTGCCATCAGCACATGGGATGTGGAACCCCAAACTTCTTCTTATGTATTTGGCTCCTTTGTTCACAAGTGTTAATGAGGTAATAATTTTTTTTTTAAAAAAGAGAAGTTATGATAAGAAACAGCTAGGATGAAGGAGAGGAATTCCCCTGCTGTCTGGGTGACTGACAGATGTTTTAACATGAAGCAGCCTGTTCTTCTCCATAGCACAGAGTCTAATATCCTTTTAGATCTGATCATGTTACCAACCCAAGATTCTAATGTGAATTCATTCATTAACTTCTTTTAATGGAACCTTTCAGCATCTTTTCTCTGCCCCCACCCCCAAATCTGCACTTCAAATGAAAGAGAACATATTAACTTCCTAAAGTGCACCATTATTATTGTTATTGTGGTAGCACTTAGGAGCCCTAGTCATGAACCACGATTCCACTGTGCTAGGTGCTGTACAAACACAGCACAAAAAGATGGTCCCTGCCCCAAAGAGCTCACAATCTAAGTAGAGTGACTACTACATTGAGAGCACAGCATGAATATTGCCTCTTGATATCACAGATGCTGCATAACAAACACCAGTACCTGGAAACAATCCCTTTTACTGAGCAATTTGAGCCTATTTTTAAGCATGTCTAGCATCCAAGTGCAGGTTTCCAATCTAAACCACATGCAAATGCCCAGCAGATCAAAACTGATATTCCTGGTAAATTCATGTGATCTCCTGGCGGGTAATCTTTAAAGGAATTTTAATGCACACCCAGAAGAATATTGAGTGAAATCCTTAAATTGAAACCAATGAGCAATTAGGGGTTAGCACAGGGGTAGGCAACCTATGGCACGTGTGCCGAAGGCAGCACGTGAGCTGATTTTCAATGGCACTCACACTGTCCGGGTCCTGGCCACCGGTCCAGGGGGCTCTGCATTTTAATTTAATTTTAAATGAAGCTTCTTAAACATTTTAAAAACCTTATTTACTTTACATACAACAATAGTTTAGTTATATATTATAGACTTATAGAAAGAGACCTTCTAAAAACGTTAAAGTGTATTACTGGCACGTGAAACTTTAAATTAGAGTGAATAAATGAAGACTCGGCACAGCACTTCTGAAAGGTTGCTGACCCCTGGTTTAGCATGTCAGTTTTACCCAACAAGGGGACATCCCCTTGACATTGTAATCCATGCAGTAGTATAAGTATTGACTATTAGATTCATGTACAACCAGTGTTTGTACTGCTGGTAAAAACCATTCCCCCTCCCCCTGTGCTTCTAGTCCCTCTGCAGAGCTGCCATCCTTGGGACTAACAGTTCCTCATCTGTAAAAATGGAGATACTAGACCTATCTCCCCAGGGTGTTGTGGGGATAAGAACATAAGAATGGCCCTACTGGGTCAGACCAAAGGTCCATCTAGCCCAGTATCCTGTCTGTGACAGTGGCCAATGCAAGGTGCTTCAGAGGGAGTGAACAGAACAGGTAACCATCAAGTGACCCATCCCCTGTCGCTCATTCCCAGCTTCTGGCAAACAGAGGCTAGGGAAACCATTCCTGCCCATCCTGGCTATTAGCTATTGATGGACCTTTGATAAATACATTAAAGACTATGAAGTGCTTTGAGAGCTACTGATGAAAAGCAAAATAGAAGAGCTAGGTGCTATTTTTTTATTATTGGATGAAATTAAGCAAAGTAAAATTCAGTCAATATATCACCAAAAATTTTTCTAGCAGTGAGATCTGTTAGACTGTAGAATAGTCTCCCAAAGCAAGTCCCAGTCTTTGAGTAATTTAAAATAAAATAATTGATAAAATGCTATAAGGAACAATCCTGCAATGTCAGAGGGATGAAAATGATGATGTAGCAAGTCTTTTCCATCTCATTTCTGTGATTTTTAGTCAGCATTCCAAGGGCATCTCCAGGGAGAACACAATCCACCTCCAGATTTGTTCAGATTTAAATAATAATTTTAAAAGACCTCCTTCCAAGGGTCTAAATATCCTATCACATCATTAATAATACAATAAAATCCTAGCAGCGTTAAAATAACCATTTAACTCAGCCAGCCAGCCACCAAAGAAAGCCCCAGGAATGTTTGGCGATGGACAGAGACTGATGACGAATCATATGAGACAATCAGCGTTCTTCAATCAGTTCTATTTATTATGGGAAGTGCAAGCCACACAATCTCAACAACATGAGACAATTGCCTGCAGCCATCCCATGGCAGGTGGCGAAGACTTGTGCATTCCAAGCTAGTCAGTTACAGACATGCTAATGAAATAAAATCATATTAGAGCATTGCAACATAGCCCAACTGAACCAATCGCCAGAAGACAGGGTTAAGAAATAAGAGAAGCAAAGAGCATAATCCCAAAGTGCCATGGACTTCATTTGAAAATATCTTTTGCCTGGCTCAGTAACTGAGTTTGAATTATTCATGTAATTTTTATCATGGTGCATTTTATATGTTGCTTGTTTGGTTGCTTTAATGTTGTTTTGTGGGGTGGGTTCACATTGTAAAAAGGTGCCATGCAAAGAAAATGTATTTAGTTATTTTTAATTAAAAAAATTAAACCCAAGGTGACTGTGACTGCGCTGCACTGACAAAGCTCAGACATTTATAATGCCAGGGTTAACATGGTTACTACTGCAATTTAGTTTTGACAGGTACATTTTAATGTGTGATTGCAGCTAGAGTAATGATAATACTCATTTCCTACTGGGAATTGGAGAGAGAATTAAGAATGAGTCATTCATACCCACATAATTTCAGATTAGCTCTAAATAAATTGCCTTAATTAAGAAGGGAAAAGTAGCTAAGATGAGTGTGTGTGTGTGTGTGTGTGTGTGTGTGCACAGGAGATTCTTTCCCTGGAGATTTTCATCTGTGATTTCTTCAAGGGAAAATGTGGGAATAGAAAAAGTTAATCAGACTTATTGTTGAGACTGCTCCAGAGTAAAATGTGGCTCTGACACTTTGTATTTTCATGAGGTTTGTAGCAACAGTTATGTGAGAAATGGCCCAGAATTCATGAGACACATGGAAGAGTTAACATGATATATCTATTAGAGGGTTTGTTCTGTCTTTTTTTTCCCCCCAGTGGTAAAAGGGTTTTAAAGGTCCTGATCTTGCATTCCTCATTTCTGAGGCCCTTTGGAACCCTGAGAGATGAAGGCAAATCTTCATTAAGCAGATCTGCCTCCTTTATCATGTAATGATTAGTTCTACTACAGCAATAATCTCTATTGCTCTGTGCTGGATCTGCACAATAAATAGCTTTCAAAATTGATTAAACAGCTCAGCAACTATTCACCTTCAAACAATTTATTGCTCCATAAATTGTGGAGCAATAAGAGACAATAGAGATTGCCCCACTGTTCCCCATCACATTCCGTGTACAGTCTAGGGTTGCCAAGCCTCCAGGTTTGGCCTGGAGTCCCCAGG
Source organism: Mauremys mutica (assembly GCF_020497125.1). Taxonomy (NCBI): domain Eukaryota; kingdom Metazoa; phylum Chordata; order Testudines; family Geoemydidae; genus Mauremys; species Mauremys mutica. The sequence continues at coordinate 139,688,723 of NC_059075.1, forward strand.
AATTAAAGATTAATCTTTAATTAAGAATTATGTCGTGATTAAATCTCCAGGAACATATCCAACCATAACTGGCAACCCTAGTACAGTCCTTAGTGTGGCATACACACAGAACAAACCACGGGAGTTTGACAGGACTCTGTAGGACCCACCTAGTCATTGTATCTATTTTGGGAGCTTCTTCCAACACACCTGTAGGGAACCCAACATGGTGGCTGGATGGGGAACATGCAGGTCTTTGAGTTCCCCAGAGTCCTCTCTTTCTACAGTGATACTTTCCAGTCATAGCACTCCACAGATACCATTTCATTATGTGCCCGGGGTGCCTTCCACTAGTGTAAATAAGGCGTGTCCTGCTAAGGTCACTGGAAGTTAAAGGAATTAAACCAGTGTATCTGAAAGGAGACTCAAGCACAGGCTGTTCCCTTCTCAAATTAGTGCTGAGTTGACAACCCTAAAGGGTGAAGTTCCCTATCTCTCCCTGCAGCTGTTGCAGTACAGGCAAGTAACCCATCTGTGAGGGGAGGGGATTTGCTAAATGGATAATTAAACATTGAACCAAAGGGCCAAACCTCGGGACAGTGCCTCAGTTCTCCCTTGGTCCTGACTGGCAAACTCCTGAATCTTCAATGGAAGCCTTGGCTGAGCGCGTAAGCAGCTGAGCAGTTTGCCCCCACTGGAATTAGAGATGCAAACAAGAGCTCGGTTCACTTCTCGCCCACACTCTGGGCAGTGCAGGATGTGCCTTGTAATAGATATTTTGATTTTTGCTCAATCTGGTTTTAAATTGCTGTTGAGTTGTGGCTTCTATCACTTCCCTTAGGAATATCTTCCCCAGTCTAACAGATCTCTCAGAGTAAGATTCGCCCCGTGCAGAAGAACGTAAGCAACATTTAAACTCTATTTTGAGGGTTTAAGTGGGGCCTGTGCTTTGTGCTAGCTCTCTGAATGCTGGGGAATTTCCTCAAATTCTAGGGATTATGTCCCAGTATGCAGCTTGATTTTTTTTTTCTTAATTTCACTCCATTACTCCTAGCTCTATCCTCTGGGATGATAAGCAGTTCCCTCTCACCTTGGGGTTTATACCTTTGTGTGGAAGCTCTTATCATATATACAGGCCTAAATTTTCAAATGCGGCCACTGATTCTGAATGTCTCTGTTTCTGTGCCCACTTTAAAGGGGATTGCTTTTCCCCAGTGTGGAGCATCCGCCCTCTGAAAATGAAGCTGCTTTAAGGTCTCAAGTTGGGCTACCAAAATCCGTAGTAACTTCTGAAATTTGGAATTCTTGGGTTCTGACTAATCCCATGAGATATTGGTGAACTAGCCGACAATCTGTGGATGGCTTTCCATGGGCTATCAATGCCCTGAAACAGACACAGAGAGCAGCTGGGAGCTGAATGTAAGATTGGCCATATTGGGTCAGATCAATGGTGCATCTCCCCCAGGATCCTGTCTTCAGACAGTGGCTGATGTCAGATGAACAGAACAGGGCAATTTATCAAAGATCCATCCCCTGTCATCCAGTCCCAGCTGCTGGCAGTCAGATGTTTTGGGATACCCAGAGCATGGGGTTGCATTCCTGACCATCTTGGCTAATACCCATTGATGGCCCTATCCCCCATGAACTTATCTAATTGTTGTCTGAAACGAGTTATATTTTTGGCCTTCACAACATCCCCTGGCAATGAATTCCACAGGGTAACTCTGCATTGTGTGAAGAGATACTTCCTTTCGTTTGTTTTAAACCTGCTGCCTGTTAATTTAATTGGGTGACCCCTGGTTCTTGTGTTGTGTGAAGGGGTAAATAACACTTCCCTATTCACTTTCTCCACCCCATTCACGATTTGTGATGGGATGTTCACCCCACACCATCCCTGAAGGGGTTAAAATGGCTCAGAAAGGGCTACTTGATAGGATGGGCTGCACCTGGGTGAGGTGAAGGCTAGATAGACATCCCTAATTGCACCTGAAGCCCAGCTGGGCAGGAGAAGGAAGGGCTTCTATAAAGCCAGGGAGAGAAGAGCAGTAAGGGGGTTCAGGGGGAGGGAGTCTGCAGTCATTCTCAGAGCTGGGGGAAAAAAAAAGGAGTAGGAAGAGACCTAGAGAAAACAGCAGCAAGGGTGAGACTGTGTGGACCTTAGCTGCTGAGTACAGGGTCTCCAGGCTGGAACCCAGTGTAGAGAATGGGCCCAGGAAAGTGGCACAGACAGGGAAGTGAACTTTGAAGACTGCCTGAGGTGGTTTGTTTAAAGCCACTTTGATACCCCCAAAGGAGCTGGTCCAAGGGCCAGGCTATGAAGAGGAAGCGCTGCAGCTTGTGGTGTGCGCAAGAGGCTGCCAAGTGAGAGACTGGGACAAGGGGCCGCGAAACCACACGAGGAGGCGTCAAACCAGCACTGAGCTAATCCCCAGGAGGCGACACAACAGTGAGTGGCATGAACCCAGTGATGTGATTTTCTAGATCTCTGTCATATCTCCTCTTATCCATTTCTTTTCTAACCTGAACAGGCCCAGGCTTTTTACTCTCTCCTCATATCGTAGTTGTTCCATACCCCTAATCATTTTTGTTGCCTCTCCCCTCCTATTTTTTTTTTAGATGGAGTGATTTGAACTTCATGCAGTTTTCATGCAGTGTGGGCATACCATGGATTTATATAGTGGCATTATGATATTTTCTGTCTTATTATCTATCCCATTCCTAATGGTTCCAAACATTCTGTTAGCTTTTTTGATTGATGCTGCACAATGAGCTGATGTTTTCAGTGAACTATCCACAATGACTCCAGGGTCTCTTTCTTGAGTGATAACCCTCTAATTTAGAACCTATTGCTTTGGATGTATAGTTTGGATTATATTTTCCAATGTGCATTACTGTGTATTTATCAACATTGAATTTCATCTGCCATTTTCTTGCCCAGTCACCCAGTTTTGTGAGATCCCTTTGTAACTCTTTGCAGTCAGCTTTGGACTTAACTAGCTTGAGTAATTTTGTATCATCTGCAAACTTTGCCACCTCACTGTTTACCCCTTTTGCTAGTTCATTTATGAATATGTTGTATAGCACAGGTCCCAGTACAGATCCTTGGGGGACCCTGCTATTTACCTCTTTCCATTCTGAAAACTGATAATTTATTCCTACCCTTTGTTTCCCATCTTTTAACCAGTTACTGACCCATGAGATGACCTTCCCTCTTATCCCGTGCCTACTTTGGTTAAGAGCCTTTGGTGATGGACCTTGTCAAAGGCTTACTGAAAGTCCAAGCACAGTATATTCCCTGTTTCACCCTAGTCCACATGTTGGTTGATCCTCTCAAAGAATTCTAATAGATCAGTGAGACACAATTTCCCTTTACAAAAGCTGTGTTGACTCTTCCCCAACATATTGTGTTTATCTACATCTAATAATTCTGTTCTTTACCATAGTTTTGATTAATTTGCCTGATACTGAAATTAGGCTTACTGGCCTGTAATTGCCAGGAATGCTTTTGGAGCCTTTTAAAAAAAAAATCAGTGTTATATTATCTATATCCACTGCTACAGAGGCTGATTTAAGTGATGATAGGTTACATACTACAGTTCTGCAATTTCATATCTGAGTTCCTTCATAACTCTTGGGTGAATACCATCTGATCCTGGTGACTTTTAACTATTAAGTTTATCAGTTTGTTCCCAAACCACCTCTACTGGCACCTCAATCTGGAACAGTTCTTCAGATTTGTCACCTAAAAAAAATGGCTCAGGTGTGGGATTCTCCCTCATATCCTCTGCAGTGAAGAGTGATGCAAAGATTTCATTTATTCTGAGGATAACTTCTGCATTTTGCCATTGGGAGACATAGTGCTGAGCTTGAAATATTTGATTAAACCTCCCAGTGAGACCCCACAGCAGAAAGCAGAAGAGGAAGCTGGGGACAATATGTGGTTCCTTTCTTTAATACGCACAAAGATTCCTTTTCACTTCAGTTTCACGACTTAGCATTTCTGGTGTCAATAACTTACAGATAATACTAGTTCTGGGTAGGGATGGAGGGGAATTTGGGCCTAAAATGAACAATGTGGCCTTGCCATCAGGGAGAGGGGTGGAGTATGGTTGCCTTGTGCACCTAGCAATTCTTAACCCAAAGAATGGACTGACAGTCCTGAACCAGAGGCATGCTGGTGTGGGGGTGAAGTTGTTCCTATGCTCTGGCTATTCTGCAGTGGATCAAAATTGTCTTTTTGTTCTGTGTGTACAGCACTGACCACAATGGGATCCTGTTCTATGGCTGGGGTTCCCGGGAGCTCTGATAATACAAATATGAGGAATAATGATCATGATGGCCCTCAGATGCCATTGCAGCCAGGGTAGAGCATGCTTGAGGACTGCATCTTGCAGCCAAGTGTGGCCCTAGGGTAGTGGAGCCACAATTTGCTCCTCATCTCTGTGCCTGCACTAATTGCGGTCTTTATCCACCCAAGTGGTGCAGCTGGGGGAGCTTACCTCATGTCTGTTAATGTGCATCAACGTAGCCCCTAGGGGAGACGGGCTCCCCAGGTGAGAAGGGAGTGAGGTGTCCAAAGGCCCAGTCAGTTGAAAGCTGGTGTTTGGTGTTGCTGAGAGATGTCATGTTGTGACACCCATTGTTTTGTCCCATTTCCAGCCTTCCCATGGTACCCCTCGTATGGCACTGAGCCACTGATGAAATCTTTCTAATTTCCTTGTCCCACCCTGTTGTTTCCAGCCTGTCCTGCAGAGCACATGTGAGTTTGCTCCCTCAACGGACTGTAACTTGTGACCAATTCATTATTCTCACCAGAGCCCCCAACGAGTTGCACTGGTGGGGTGGGGGGATGGTGCAGTGAGCTGGGTATTAGCCAGAGATGTGGGTTCAGTTCCTTGCTGTCACAGGCTGCCTGCATGACCTTGGACAAGTCACGTAGCGTCTCTGTGCTTCAGTCCCCCCTGTGCAAGTGGCCATAATAAACAGCATTCCCCTACCTCACAGGGGTGCTGGGAGGATGAATACATTCACCATCATGAGGTGCAAGATATTACGGAAACAGGGGGCATGGAAGTGTCACAGATAAGTGCCGAGTTACAATTAACAGCCTTCGGCCTCCATGACACATCATAGAGACCTGCTGACAACCCGGACTCCTTTGTTCTTTTTCCTTATTATTTACTCCTCTTGGGGAGTATTGGATATGCTCAAAGGTTGCTACTATAATTATCTTACTGCCTCCGATAAAGCAAAGCCTAATTATGTCTTCGATACTGTTAATAGTTCACTTTCATTGTGATGCCAAACTAGCAGCCAGGCTTCCCATTCCAGTGCTTCTCCATTCTTAAATGATTGGACTGAATTTAGAGCTGGGACGCTGCTGGGGTGACGTCCTTTAGCCATCCATTGAACAGGTGCAGCATGAGCCAGGGGAAAGCAGGCTGCCTCCACGTGGGCATAAGCTTTTCATTGCAGCTGCGTGAAGCAAATAGGGACGTTTCTGTTCAAAAGGTGCAATACCCCCCACTTCTCCCATCCCCGCACTTAATGGCCTATTGTCCTCATTGGTGGTGTAACTACAAAGGAAATGCCCTCCGCAATGTGGTGATAGGGCTGGTATTAGCTTTGTGAGTAATTGGGTGGGTTTGGGTGGTGGTTCTGCTCCTGCATCTGAGCAGCTGGTTTTAGCACAGGCAGAGAGTCCTGTTCACATAAGAACATAAGAATGGCCATACTGGGTCAGAGCAAAGGTCCATCCAGCCCAGTATCCTGTCTTCCGACAGTGGCCAATGCCAGGTACCCCAGAGGGAATGAACCTAACAGGTAATGATCAAGTGATCTCTCTCTCCTGACATCCATCTCCACCCTCTGACAAACAGAGGCTAGGGACACCATTCCTTACCCATCCTGGCTAATAGCCATTAATGGACTTAACCTCCATGAATTTACCTAGTTCTCTTTTAAACCCTACTATAGTCCTAGCCTTCACAACCTCCTCAGCCAAGGAGTTCCAAGGGTTGACACTGCCAGTATCCAACTGCCCCTTCCTTTTATCCCCAGGCCACCCTCACTCTGTATGTTTAACTGGAAATGGCCTGCTAGCAACTCCATTTGCAGAACTGACCTCTTCACAGCTAGGGTTTCCAAGCCTCCCGAGTGGCTGACACCCCACAACTCGAGTTGGAGAATATTTAACCATTTAAAGCACCGGATTCTCTCTTCTCTGTCTGATTCTTCTCCTTGCTGGTCTTTGTAGCATCAAGCATTAGTGTAGGTCTGTTGCCAGTCCCTGCTGGCAAGTAAGCCCTGTACGTCTTCCATTGGGGATGTGCTCCCTAAGTCAGCCTAGGCCTGTCTGTGTTCCAAGCATGGGCTTTATTAAATTCATATAAGACACCATTCTGGGGACCCTTGCGGCCTCAGCCAGCGGGTTACTTTATTTGTCCTGAGCCAAGAAATAGGGTCACGGCACAATCAACTTGGATCAACAGATGCAAAACAGGGCAGGGGCCCTGGCTTCAAAAATATCATTCGTCTCATCAGCCTTTATGTCTTAGTTTTCAGATTAGACAACACCATTTTGTTCAATCACGTAGCAGTTTCTAAGCAAGACGTGGTGAAAGCAGACTTGTGTCCTCTGCTGGCTACCTGCTCTTGCTGCGCTTTCCTCTCTAGCTGTGATTATCTTTAGTTGAAGGTTTAGCTGGAAACATCCAGTCAGAAGCCGAACAGCCGGTTTAGAGGACATTCCTAACTAAGATTTACTGCGTGATTCAAAGCTTCAACTATCTGTAACCAATACCAAAAAAATACATAGAAGTAACCCTGGGTCTGAATGAGACAGACCAAAACCAGGAACTTTGAAATTAAGGATCCGTCCTCACAACACGGAACATGGTCAGTGTAGCCAGCAAATGCAGAAATAAAGGGAACAAAGGCAAATGTAGGCTGAATTGTACTGAGGGCAGAAAAAATCATATCTATTGGAGTGCAGAATAGTATCCCAAACGAAGTGACAAGACCCCAGAACTGGCTGTTTGAAGGCCACTTGCCTTCCCTTCCTGTATCCACAAGAAACCCCTAATACAGCAAGCCAGAGATGCAGCACTTGTGTACCGGTCTGCAGGCGTATGTAGGAGTCCGTCAGTGCAAGCTAGTTCTGTACAGGTCTGTGGGGTTGCAGGCAAGTGGCTGCTTGAGCCATGCTCTGCACATAGTGTTATCCTTTGGACACTGTTTCAACTGTGGAACAACACTGCCACCCTCTGGCCCAAGAAAGAGACACGTCTTCCCAGAGCTCTTCACTGCACCATATCCCCTGGCCGGTGCCAGTAAACCATCCTCAGACCAAAGGGAATCTGTGCAGGCCTAAGGGCATGGGAGGATGGATGTTGTTACTATTGATAGTCACTGTCATTTATGTCATGCAACAAATGGTGCCTGACATAGCAATCTGGTGTACCAAGAGCTGTGTGTGCCCCAGATCCTCTCTTCATACAAGCAGGGTGCTGCAGCTAAACCAAAGGTCAGCAACCTCTGGCACAGCTCGCCAGGGTAAGCCCCCTAGTGGGCTGGGATAGTTTGTTTACCTGCCGCATCGGCAGGTTCAGCGGACCGCGGCTCCCACTGGCCGCGGTTCGCCGTCCCAGGCCAATGGGGGCAGCGGGAAGTGCCGCGGGCCAAGGAATGTGCTGGCCGTGGCTTCCCGCCACCCCCATTGGCCTGGAGCGGCGAACCATGGCCAGTGGGAGCCGCAGTCCACCGAACCTGCCGACACAGCAGATAAACAAACTGGCCCGGCCCACCAGGGTGCTTACCCTGGCAACCCGCGTGCCAGAAGTTGCTGACCCCTGAGCTAAACTTTCATGTGATTTTAGGTAACAGGTTCTGCAGTGACAGCTTGGGTACTGGAGTTCCCATGTTTATCTACAGAACAGGTATAACTTGGGTAAAGGCAGGGCAAGCTTCCTCCTATGCTGTTCCACCAGTCTGACTCCTGGGCACAATGGGGTGACAAGGCAGTTTGGTCTCTCTGGTACTTTCAGTCCTTGCTCTCTGGGCTGAGGCTGCCAGCCAGTGTGCCCAGAGCAACAGTAACTTCTGGGATGTGGGCCCCTGGCTGCTGCAATGGACTGAGACTGACCAAACTCATGACACACAGGCCAGCAAAACAGACCTCAGGTGATGACAAATACTTGCCACTGTTAACATGGGCTGGTTGTGAAACTGCTGCATGGAGAAGAAAATAGTCTATACAGCCCATTACTGCTCTCCTGAGCCATCCACTCACCACAAGGCTAATCTTGAAGGAAGCAGACCGTAGCACTGGGAATTTCACAAGCAAACCTGGCCTGGTGAAATCTCCAACCTTGTTTTGCAAACTCAAGACACATGGGCACAGTCTACATCAGAGCCACACCTGAGGCCAACATAGAGCGAGGGTGGAAACTGCTTTACCTGACAAGCAAAGGGGCAAAAGAGAGGAAAGTGGCAGGAAAACAATCCTAGGAGAGTATCTTATAAAGCAGAGTCTTTCCCTGTTTTGTCACACCCCTTTGTGGCTGCTTTTCTTGCTATCCCCTTCCACCACCTGTGTGTACTTTACATCACCATTTATGGTATCTCTGTATTTGGCCTCTTGTGGGGTCCCTCCATCCCATGGAGGATTTGCCCATCACCTGGGTTTCTAAGCACCAAGTATCCATAAGCTGCAAAGATGCAATTTTCCTTGCAAACTTTTTAGGCTAAGAAAAAGCAGAACTTAACCCAATCTTGCTGCAAATGCCCCCTGCCGCATTTCATTACTAATGAGCTGGAAATGCAGCTGGAGGGAGCAGCAGCAAAGCACAGGGTTATTAATGCTGCCTCTTACCCCTAGGCATGTGCAATAAATATGCTTCTTGATGTATGTGACACACTCAGAGCACCCTCAGGGGTAAAGACCTAATGAACAGTAAGAGAGTCTAGGGTCAGAGCTTGACTCTGACAGGAGGGGCCTGTTAGGTCAGTGATGGAAATGAGCTGCTTTTAAGTAGCAAAGCTGCTATTTTTCCCCCTGACTGAATTCTGCCTGGGGAAGTGAGGGCTCATCTGCACCTGCTGGCACACTCCAAAGCTGGCAGAACAGAGCTGTGAAAAACTGCAGAGAGGCTGTGTCAATGCTCTGACCAACTTCAGAACAACGAGCGTCCTGGCCCTTGAAAATTCCTTCTGACTGCAAGGGGAATATCTTTGACTAGGTGGGTTCGTTCCTATGGTGCTGCATGTTAGACTGCAGTGCAAGCCTTTGGGGGCAGAGGCCATGTTCCTTTATGGACTGTGGAGGCCACACATTGCAGGAGCTCAGTGAATAATAAAAGATTGTAAAGCACTGCAGAGTTCTTCAGGATGAAAGGGCCTTTGTAAAAATAAGAAATAAATATTAACAAAGGTAGACTGGACTGGATTTGGTGCCCCTACCCCCAGGTCTGGCTTTAGGCCAATTCCACCAATTCCCCCGAATCGGGCCCTACGCCTAGTGACAGAGCCACTGGGGGGTGGAGCAAGTGGTCGAGAATCCCTTCCCTGGCTAGAGGCTCCTTTTTAATTTTTACTCACCTGGCAGCGCTCTGGGTTGTCACCGGCGGGTCCTTCACTCGCTCCAGGTCTTCAGCAGCACTTTGGCGGGACTTTGGCTTTTAGTGCCACCGAAGACCCGGAGCGAGTGAAGGACCCACCGCCAAAGACTAGGAGCGCCACCTGGTGAGTACAAGCCCCATGTGTTTTTTTTACGTTTTTTTTAAAGTCATCCCTGCCAGGGCCCCGTCGAAACTGTTCGAATCAGGCCCCACGTTTCCTAAAGCCGGCCCTGCCTACCCCTTCCACACGCGCACATTGGTGACCTCTGGGGCTGGAGCCAAGCTTTGACTCAGTTCCATCTTGAGCTGTTAATAAACAATTTTGGCCTATGTGGCCTGGAGAAAAGGAGGCTAAGATGCAGTTGTTTACAGTGAATAAGTACACCTGGAGCTAGATTTTTTTTTTTCAAGGGTACAGCACCCATAATGGGGAGCAGATTTTTAAAGGACCAACTTCTTCTTCAGAGCTCTGTGTTTGAAGTTTGAAAGCTTGCCTCTCTCACCGACAGAAGTTGGTCCAATAAAAGATATTACCTCACCCACCTTGTGTTTCTAATGTCCTGGGACTGACATGGCTACAACAACACTGCGTTCTTCATGGATCAGGCATTTGAGATTCAGTGCGTGTTTCTAGAATATTGTTTCATTGATTTGTATTTAGACGTGAGGTTGAGGTGCAAAATTCAGAGCCAGATTCCAAACCACTCCAATTCAGGAGCATTCAGATCAGGGGCATTGGACTTTGCTCTGTCTCTGTGTCTCCTGCACATTGACAATGGAGTGCTTAGTTTGTGGGAGGCAAGAATGATAAAACATCCAAGATATTTCCTATCTGGAACACGCAAGAAATTAGCCACCTGCCCTGCTGTTGAAAGTTCTATCTATAAAACCTTAGGATTTTATACTGCCACCCATTACTGTAATATCTGGGTGCCTTCTGTGTAAAATCAATAACAGTAGCAAAGTCCCTAGTGGACTTCATGGAGTGGTGTCAGGTACATCCACTATGTGCTGGCACTTTGAGGAAAGTTGGCAGGCACAGTGCCATCTGCCTTAGCAGGGATGCAATCAATAATTTGCTATCATCATTTATTTGAATTGCCTTCCCGATAGACACGACACTGCTTCTCTCAGTGCGTAAAGGTACTGGGTAAGGTACGGTAATCAAAATCAATAACATTTCCTGTGCATCAGACACAGAGAGCTGGGTTTCCACTGCAATGTGTGTGCTGAATCACATGATGGCGGAGCAGAGCCTTCTATCTCAAAGAATCGTAACATGCTATGACAGAACACGCCACCGCTGAAATACACCCACTCCCAGCAGCGGCAGCTCCAGGCACCAGCACTCCAAGCACGTGCCTGGGGTGGCAAGCCGCGGGGGGTGCCCTGCCAGTCCCTGCGAGGGTGGCAGTCAGGCTGCCTTCGGCGGCTTGCCTGCGGGAGGTCCGCCGGTCCCGCAGATTCGGCGGCAATTTAGCGGCAGGTACGCCGAATCCACGGGACCGGCTGCCCCTGGCCACCAGCAGCGATGCTTCACCATCCTCAGTAAGCAACAGTGTTTAGGAGAAGTGAAGAATAACGTACCTGTCTCAAACTGCACGGGGGAATTGAGAGTAGCAGAATGCTACTGAAAATTGGCCAGGACATAGTGGTGAATGCTCCTATTCCTGCAAATAGTGCAGTGGAAACTTTAGTGACAACATATGGATTTACATCTCTACCAAAAGGTGGCACGATCACCATGCTGGAGCACCGGTTAGCTACTGGCTCAGATGCTGTATCATTGTTTACACCTGTACACTGCCAGCTCAGGGTGACTGCATTTTGATTTTTGCACATGTGAATGATCTACACTGGGTGCAAGGAGACAGAGCATCAGGCCCACCAATTCCTGAGTTTTCTCTAGACACTTCCCATTCAGGTAGGGACCTAGCCAAGCTCTGATTTGCGTAGGAGATCTGCTGAGAGCACAGCTTGAGGTGCTACATCCACAGCCAAATATCCTGCCTTCCCCAGCTGGCTGGCTTGAAACTTAGCAGCACCTCTTACCCTTCCCCATCCCCTCTATAGTGAGCACATAGGGGGAGAAGTGCAGCTTCATTGGAAAATGAGGGGGAAATCCAGACAGATGGTAGCCTCTGGGATAAGAAGAAGAGCAGCTTGTGCTACCCAAAGTCCTGAAATAGCAACAAAAGAAACACGACACAGACACAGGGATAGGTCTGGATCTAAAGCCAAACTTCCCACAGGTTCAGAGTGTTGGGATCTAGTTTAATTTCGCTGCAAAGTATGTACTGTGCAGACTTCCAAGCACCTCCCCTGGTTGTACAACCCCCCAGACGCAGAATCAGTTGAAAGCAGTGTTTTGCAACATGACTTTCTTTCTGTCTGTGGGAGAGGACCACAGGTGTTGACAGATCGCCATTAAGGATTGCTGTCAAACTGGCTTGACTAGCAAAAGTCAGTCGGGCCTGATCATAAAAAGAACACAGTGCCAATGCGTAGATATGGCCAGGGCCTTAGGGTGGAGTCAGATTGCTTTTGGAGTATAAATTAGGATGATCAAATATTTAAAATACTTTAAAAACCAGCAGCAGCAGTAGCACTGGGAGGAACATGAGACATGTTCCCAGTGACGTTTGTAAAGCCGCTCCAGCGCTAACAGGGATGTGGCGCAAACAGACTTGAGCATATTTATTTGTAGCTAAGAGTTGTCCCTAAAATTAGCATTGGTTCAATGGGCTCTTCCCTTAGTCTTGAAAGTTAAAAGTTAGAAATGGGGCCCAAGCAGAAAATTCAAATCCGGATCTGGTTCCCTGTGGGCATGCAGCGCTGGGGCTTTGGTTCACCCCATCTCTAATAAAAAGAGAGCAGCTTCCTCTGTTGCCTTATTTTGATCATTCAGCAGCATACGGCTGTAAACAGCAGACAGATTCGGTAGTCAATAATACTAGTCGCTATTCTGCACACCTGCCCCCATGGCATAATATAGTACAACCAGGTATCTTGTGGCAGGGTTACATGTCACTCTGAAAAATCTGGGACTGACCCCATTGCAGACAGAATATTAGGCTAGCATGATGGCAGTTCCTATGTTCTTAAGTACGGCAGGGCAGACGTAATGTTACATCATGAATCCTTTATTATCTGCTCCATCATGCAGTGGGCTGGTGAAAACAGGCAGGTCAGATTCTGAATGGTTGGGGCAACAAAAGCATGACGCAGACACAGTGCCACAGAATATGTTCCAGGAGGGTTATTAATACAGTAATGGGCTGTGAGTCTCCACGAACTGCCTAGGGAGCCTTCAGCATCCTGCAGAGGACGGTGCAACATACATTTTAGAAATATTGGTTTTTCCTGAAGATTGCAATTATTAATTTACAAGAGGAGGTCAGACTAGACGATCTAATGGTTTCTTCTGGCCTTAAACTCTATTCATCTATGTAGCTATTTACAGTGAGAGAGAGCGCGAGAGCCTAGAAGTTAACCAAATCGGGGCCCTACTGCACCGATATATAGTAAATGACAGTCCCTGGCCCAGATAGTTCAATCTGCAAGATAAGACGTAACCGGTAGATGAGACAATGGCATGCGACTGCTAGTAGCAAATATCTCCAAAGGCTGGTGATGGGACTCTTGATGAAGATGGCTGTGAATTTCTATAGAATTTTTTTTCCTGGGTGTCTGGCTGCTGGGTCTTGCCCACATGCTCAGTGTCTAGCTAGTCACCATATTTGGGGGCTGGAAGGAATTTTCCACTAGTAGAGACCATGGGTTTTTTTTTGCCTTCCTCTGCAGCCTAGGGCCTGGGTCACTTGCAGGTTTAAGAGTGTCAGTGGTTGACTCTGTAACTTGAAGTATTTTAATTGTGATTTAAGGACTTCAGTAACTCACCCAGAGGATATGGGTCTATTACAGAAGTGGGTGGGCAAGTTTCTGTGGCCTGATCATGATGGTCTCTTCTGGCCTTCTATGCGACAATCAAGTAGGTTGGAGTGCTAGGTGGGGTGACAGGCTAACAACACTAATGGGTGTGCAATGCCTAGAGAGTGAGGAGGTGTAATCACTACTTGGTTGCAGCTTGCTGTGTGCATCATAGAACAGCTATGTTATAGGTGAGTAACAATTTGCGCAAACAGGCCTTGCTCATCATGGAAATTTCCTTCATTCATATAATGAGCAGCTGGTGACAAGTGAATCTGTTCTTTTACCAGAAGTGAAACAACAAGGCACAATGTACAATATGTGGGGCCCGTAATATCACCACGGGGCATTACACGATAGCCAACACTTGCTAACGATATGTAGTTGTCAGGGCCATGTTATCAGCACATCCCACCTCCGATCTTCAGTGCTCTGCAGCTTTTTAAGCAACCTCCTACCAGTTTTGCAAATCAGTAAGAGTTAAAAATGAAATCCTAGCCAAAGAGATGCTCTTGCAAAACAACCCAGATAAGTTATCGTTCTACGAAGTCTCCTGCATAATGCACCGCAGCTACTCCTCCTGTCTCTATTGAGCTGCAAAGCTATAGGGCATTACAAGCCGAATGCAGCTGCATTTAGTTAACATACACTGACATATATGTGGTTCTCTGCTTGCCAGGGTTAACTCACAATTTATGTCATAATCCAATTGGATGCCAATTGGGTTGGGCCAGGTCAGAACATGGATTCTGTTACCAGAAATGAGGGCAAAGGAATCCAGTTTGGTATTAAGATTCCAGGCTGATAAACCATGGCTTGACTTGTAACCTTGAGTGCCTTTGATCAGGAACAGTCTGTCTTGAAATCCACAATGTCCTTCATGGAGCTTGTCATTTACAGTCTCACCTAAAGACAGCTGCATTTTTCAAGTGCCCCAGTGCTAACAGAAAGGGAACTTCAGAGTGACTGTTTTTCTTTAGTACCTTTGAATCTCACTTAGAACAAAGAACAAGAAAAAAAAGTGTGTGAGAGAAATGTCAAACATTTGCTGAGTTCCACAATGCACTCTCCTGTGCATGTGGAACTCTCTACTATGAGACATTATCAGGACCAGGAACATAGCAGGATTTAGAAGAGGTGTGGAGACTTGTGAGGCTAGAAGATCCATGTTTACATTACATTTTTGAAAAGGATGGAAGAAATCAGTCAGCCCCTGAAGCAGGAGCATTTAGAAGAGGGATAGGAAGAAACTTAGTTTATGAGACGGTCATTCCATACTTGCTCACCTTGGAGTTTGCTGCACCTTCCTCTGAAAAATGCCACAGGGTCCCTAATGACCACAAGTTGTCCCAGGCCTTGGTTTATGTTGAATCTAAAACATGGCACCTCTGCCTTAGCACTCTGAAAAGGCATTGGCCCAGCACTGACCCAAGGGACAGGGTCAGATGTTGTGAATCACCATCCTACACCACCTGGGTTTTCCTGGGTGCTCTCTCATTCAAGGGTTGACCCAGCAAAACCTACTTAGTGTAAGGAAGCTGACAAGAGAGTTGCAGGCTGTAACAGCAACAACATGGATATAATCATTAAGCATTTGTATGACAGTACCACACAGATGTTCCGACTGAAATGGTGTTCCCGTGCTGCTAGAGGTTGTACAAAGATGATAGATTGTGCCTTAACCTCGCCTCTGACGTTAAACTAGCATCATACTTTTGTCAATCACCCAAAGAATTGGTGAATGTAACCCCAACACCTTGTTACACTTGGACAAATTGCTAGAGGGACCATCTCACTTTGGGCAGCAAAGTCCTCTGTGTTACCAGCAAGGCTGAAAGGAAATGTAATCTCAGTGCCTTACAGGCACAATCTACTGCCCCTTCAGGACTATACTGCTGTAGATGTGGAATTTTTTTATCCACGTGAGTTTACTAGGACTTACCACCCAACAAAATATACCACATCGGCCTTGTATTACCTTGCTCAGATCCAGCATACTGGCTTATTAGAATCAAACATGAGACCCTGCTGCTCGCTAAGTGAGGAGTAAAGGTCTAATTTCATGTTGGTTCAAAACTGTGTTTATATGGTGGCCACTCAAAGAATCTCATATGACTGGTACCTGTTTGCCATACTGGCCAAATACAAAGAAGTCCTAGAATATCCTGAGCTACAATCAGAGTGGGAAATGATTATTAATCATAATAATACTCTCTAGTTATACAGCGTCTTGCAGCAGAGGATCTCAAAGCTCTTTAAAGGCGTTAAGTAAGCCTCACAATTATCCCAGGAGGAAGGTATAATTATCCTTATTTTACAGAGGGGTAGGTTAAGGCACAAAGAGTGACTTGCCTGGGGGTTGTATAATGAGCAGTGCTGGGAAAACGATTCCAGGGGGGTCCTGCAACTTAGGACTGTAATTCAGCAAGGTGCTCAAAGCATGCAAAATGT
The DNA here is from genome assembly GCF_020497125.1 of Mauremys mutica. Classification (NCBI taxonomy): domain Eukaryota; kingdom Metazoa; phylum Chordata; order Testudines; family Geoemydidae; genus Mauremys; species Mauremys mutica. The sequence goes on from NC_059075.1 coordinate 139,704,700, forward strand.
CACACTGATGTCACCTCCATTGAAGTAAATGAGACTACACAGGTGCTTAAAGTTCTACATGTGCTTCCTGAATCAGGACTTGGATTCCTAACTATTAGCTAACACTACCAATAGCATGATCTACTCCACAGCTGACATGCACTCTCTTAAGGCAAGGGTGTGGGCGTGTCTTTCTACTTGGGTTCAGGGGCAGGCTTCCTTACCAGGGACTATGTCTTTTGCTGAACTCCAGGTCATTTGCAGGCTCAGTCCCTGGCCAGTGAGAAAGAAGAACTTAGTGAAATTAAAAAGTGGCCAAGCTTTGAAATAGATAATCAGTGCTCTAACACACGCGAGAGGATGGTAGGCGTCTTTCCCTGCTGTGTGAACCTAATGACCCAGCAGGCACTTGGCTCTTAGTGTCTGGGTTGAGACGACATGGCAGATCTGAAAGTGAAGCTAGGGGAGCCTATCTATAATTTCGGCTCAGACCTGCAGCTTTCAGTTTCTGACATACATGTATATAAAGGGGCAGAACCCCTGCTGGTATATTGTCATGGCTCCAGTGAAGTCAACGGAGCTGCAACAATTCACAACAGCTGATGAACTGCCCCATGGTGTGATAAACTAACAGCATGTCTAAGCCAGAATATTTCAATACATACTGGAATATATGCCCCATTAAAAAGCCACAGACATTTATCCCATGTCTCAGATTCAAAGCAAGCAGCTGTAGAGAATCCAGCTAAAACATGTTTCCCACAGGACCGATTTAGTACGTTGTCTAGTGTCGAGATTGAGAAATGTCTGTTTTCAAATGATTTCATGTAAAAGGTTGAAGTTTGCTTTTCACCCTGAGGATGGGCTGTTCTGCTCTTGAGTTTTGGGAGTCAGAGATTCCCAGGCCAGACGGGACCAATAGAACATCTAGTCTAACCTCATGTATAGCACAGGGCAGAGAATTCCACCCAGTGATTTCTGCATCTATCTCATATCTTGGGATTGAGCTACAGCATGTCCTCAGATAAAAGGTGCTATGTATCTGCAAAGTAGTAGACGCTGTAACAGTTTCCCATTGAGATTGTGGCACACCAAGTTGTCAAGTATCAGGGGGTAGCTATGTTAATCTGAATCCACAAAAACAACAAGGAGTCTGGTGGAACCTTAAAGACTAACAGATTTATTTGGGCATAAGCTTTCGTGGGTGTAAAACCTCACTTCTTCAGATGGCATTTTACCCTGGAGGATGCCAGCTATGCTGGGATAAACCCAATGGATGCATCCAAAGAAGTGAGGTTTTTTACCCACGAAAGTTTGTGCTGAAATAAATCTGTTAGTCTTTAAGGAGTCACCAGACTCCTTGTTACAACTAGGTTGGTGATTTCAATGCATTTTTATTGATGCCAGCTGCTTTATGAGATTCCTTAAGAACACAAGAACGGCCATACTGGGTCAGACCAAGGTCCATCTAGCCAGTATCCTGTCTTCTGACAGTGGCCAATGCCAGGTGCCCCAGAGGGAATGAACAGAACAGGGAATCATCAAGTGATCCATCCCATCTCCCATTCCCAGCTTCTGGCAAACAGAGGCTAGGGACACCATCCCTGCCCATCCTAATAGCCATTAATACAATCTGGAATCAAGAGGGAATCAGGATTTAACTTCCAGATTAAACAATACAAGGGCATCATCTTTGATGTTATCCAGTTTTAATAAACCACTTATCCTGGATTTGAGCTGGTTGTTCAGTTGGGTGATAAGTCTTGGTAAATTCACATAAGAAACAGAAACTACCTGTCTGAGCCAATATAGCCCTGATGGGACAGTACACAATCCCTGCAAGGCATTAAAATCAAAACAGCCTTTTTTCTAATTCACAGGGAGAACCTTGCTGCCCACCGTGAGCTGTCCCTACTTTGTCCAAGTATATTAAAGCTGTTGAGGTTACATTCACCAGTTCTTTGGGTGATCCTTCATTACATTCTCCCTTCACCCTGGTAACCTGGCCAAATTCCAACTCTGGCTCTGATCACAGTCTTGTCCTTACGACACAAAACCAGGAATGAGGAGACATTCCTGATTTCTATTCCGGCCTCTGCTCTCCATTTCATGAATGTACCTGAGCAAGTCAATTAACCTCTCTGTGGCTCAGTTTCCTCATCGATAAAAAGGGGCTAATACTTACCTACCTCACCGAGGGGTTATGAAGCTACTTTCAGAACATCTGGGAAGGGTTTTGAGATCTCTAAAGGTTCTGTAGAAATGTGAAGTATTGTTCTTATTAGTAGGAAACAGTATCCCTTTTTACTTTCTGTCCTAAGCTGCGGTGCAGTGTTGCTGCATTTCAACACGGAGGTGGCTGCATTTCAGTGACAATAGAGGTGATTCCTGTAGCTTCTAGAATCATTAGTTTGCAAAACACTTTTAGACAGGAATGTCAGCTCATTATCATCTAATCTAATCTGTAATACATAGATAGATATAAATATATCTCTATGATAGTGTGCAGTTTTTCATACCAGTGGCACTTTATCCTTTATAACCCTGGAATTTATTCCCCCCTGTGGCATCAAACAAGGTTTGAATTAATATTTGATAGGAATATTCTAGTTAAAAATAATTAATTTATGAACTTTGTTAATAAGAGTGTCCCAGATAGGCAAATATATAGGTTAGAGCAAAGGCAAATTCATCCTATACATCTAAGGATTATGAGTTGCATAAGGGATATAAAAAAAAACTGTTTTGGCTCCCAGCAACTCATCCTGCCAGTGTTTATGGAACAATTACATCACTGAATGTAAGTGAAAGAATGTCATGATGGATGCTAAATTTCCCAGCCCCTACAGTAAACATCATTGAAAGAATATCTGTTGCTTTGTGTGTAAACTGTCTTCTGACCCAGCAGGTTTAAACTAGTCTGGGGCACAAATAGCAGCAAAAGAAGTTTCCACCCAGTTATGAACTCTTTACGCCATATACTTTGAAGTGCAAATGGTTGTCTTAAATGAAAAGGCAGCAAGTTAACCGAGAGAGAGGAGAAGAAATTTCAAGACGGTGCAGAATGCGTTTGTCCGTCTGTATTAACACACAGTTATGCTCTGAAATGTGACTCTCTCAAGATGATATAGGGTGGCTCCATCTGTATTGACTCCCCATGAGTCCAGGCAAATTTCCTCACTTTACAAGTTCGAAGATGTTATCTGCTCCCTCCCCACCTGGGATCTGAAAAATCAAGATTGGTCCTGCCTGTCTCTTGTCTCTTACATTATCACCGGTGATAGAGATCCAGCAGGCAGAATTTATCTGGCATCTTTGGTGATAGAAATGTAAGGCAGAATAGAATCCAGCTCTCTGTCCCAGAGCTGTGTCCACCTTGATGGGTTGATCACACGAGGGCACTTACCAGGATGGTTCTTTTCGTTTGCCTTTTAAACCCCAGTAAATAAGGGAAATCTGGCAGGTTCAATGTTTTATCATCAGCATGGTGTTCCCTTGGCTACCAGTGGGCTGGGAGAGATCTCACGTCCAAAGGTTACACTATTGGGCAGATGCTGCAGTGGAGCTGCACCCATTTACACAAGCTGTGGATCTGGCCCAATGGATGTAAACCAGAAAGGGCACTTAAAATAAGACACGGCCCGATAGCGCTTTGCTCCGCTCTCTGGTGACACACAGCAGCAGATTTGTGGGAGAGCGCTGATGGGCTCCAGCAGAAACGTTGTCGATACCTCCCCCATGGAGTGAAAACACTCGGCATTTCTCCCACATCCTTCCTCCCAGGGTGTCAAATCATTTACTAATATTAATTAGTTCCACCCTACACCAGGTAACCAGCAAGATATGCCCTTTACCGATGGACATACTAAGGTGCACAGAGGTGCTGCTGTGGCTAGATGGAGATTACACCGTGCATGAGTGAAAGAGCAGAAACTTTGTCAGGAATCCCAGGCCCCTGCTCTAACTTACTAAAGGAAAAAAGAATTCTCACGGCTCTAAGAGGGGCTCAGAAGATACACACCTCAACCTCCCTTCTTTAATCACTCTGGGCCTAATTCACCACTGCCTTGCACCTTCTCTAGACATTTGCACCTGTGCAAAGAGGATGTAAAAAAACCCCTTCCACTCAGAAAGGTAGCATCTTACTGCAGCGGTTAAAATGATCGCACAAGGGGCAGGACAATGGAGATTCAGGCCTTGAGCGTTACGCTTCTCCCACTTTGTACTAAAAGAGGCTGACCTGAACTTTTTTCTGGTTAGTCCAGTTCTTATGCAGACTTCCTCCAGTGCTGTAAAACAGTTGAGTATTGTTTTGGGTTCTGTAAAGGAGTTTGTACCCATCCATGACTCGTATGTCATGTATCTTAAAAAGAGAGTGTTGTTTTATTAGACATATTTTAACACGGATATGTAGGCAGCTTTAACCTAAAGGCAATCTGATCTTGTTTATCTAAGCAAAAAGGTGGAGTCTGCCAGTATTGCTCAAAGAGCTTTTGTGTCAAACAAAACCTTTGCTTGGTTATCAGCATGATTTTGAAACAGAGGCAGCATTCCAAAATGATCTTGGATAAAGGAAAGATCTTAGGTGCAAAATGTTCAGTCTAATCTAACTCCTGGGGGATATTATGGCATCATATCTGTCATGCAGTGTGGTGAAGTATCGGTTAAGTTTCCAGAGAGAGAGATTGCACGTCCAAAGTTTACACTACTATGCTGACACTTGAGTGCAGAGATGCCCATTTACAACAGCTGTGGATCTGGCCCATAAACTGAAAGGGAACTGCATAAAGTAAAAGCATGACAGCTTAACACCAACATAAGGGGTGCCCCAGCTTCTCCTCTGCACTAACTCTAGCTGTCTGTGTCGTCAACGGTCTAAATTAGATCCCGATTCTTATCATGGGTGGGTGGCTGTGGGTGTTCTGTACATCCAGCTTGGCAGCAGCTGCTACCTCTATCCTTCAAATAAAGTAGGGCAACATAGAGGCCAGTTTATTTTATAGAGTCACTAGCAACCAAATTTTTTATCCCCACAAGTCATCCTATTCCCACTGTGCCAGGGCTTCCAGAGCTGGGGCATTGGAACAACGGTCACATATTCTTGCATGGTGCCACCTGGAGTTAAGCCCTCGCATGTAATCTGTGTTGATAAGTGAATTCTTCTTTAGCAGGGAGGGTAGAGCTGAGCCACTCCGGTGATGTTACTTCAACAGCCAGGAAGGGCTCCCCAGGACCAATCTGCCCCCTCTACTTCTAGTTTGATCCAGTGTGACTCCTCCAGAACAGAACACATGGCTTCAGACCAGCATGGCTGGGTGCGATCTGTTCCTAGCAGAGGCATGAGGAGGACAGGGGTGGGGTGGGACTCATGTGAATACAGGGTTTAGAAAAACAGACCACATCCTCCCTTGATCCCTGCTCAGGATGAGCCCGGAGGCATGTCCCCAAGCCAAGATCACCAGGCAGTTTAGGAGGTTGCATTGTGGGTCTCCAATACAAATAACTTGTCACATGACCCACTTGTAGTAGGGAAACGGAATCCAAGGACTAAACTCAGCCCTGTACTGGCGCAGGGACTGAGAAAGGGATGGGCCAGTTCAGTAGGTTAAAGCAGTCTTAATTTGTCCCAAGTCCCCTACGAGCCTTGTAACCGCTGGAGAATCGCTGGCCCAGCCCCACCACGTAGAATCCGTGCCTGCCTCCAATATGCATCTGACACAGAGGGCTACAGCAGGAGGCTCGGTGGCTGCTTTGCAGCCCCTGTGGACCAACATATCACAAGGCAACAGCAATGTGGACCCCTAGACGTGCTAGGCCTGGAATGGGCCCGTAGTAGGTCTGACTCCAGGATCAATATTCAGTAGCAGGATTGTCACACTGGCAAAAGAGCTTTAGGAAAATTCACAAGCTCCTCCAGTGGGATCCAGTGTGTCTGCAGGATATTTCATAGTGGGCAAACCAGAAGGGTTTCCAGCTAGGCACTGTTCAGTATAACTCACCTGCCTCATTTCCTCTCAATGGTGTGTGGGTTTGGATTAATGCTGACCAGCCCACAGCTCATTAAGATAATAGCTTACCTGCAAACAAATTACTGCTTATGAAAACAAAGTTTATCAAGCATCTTTCTCTGACATTGTTTGGATTCTTTCCAAGGGGTGGTACTTTTCATTTATTCATATTAGTTTGTTTGCTTTCTTTTTCTGCTCTATTTTGTGGAGGGTTTTGAAAGGGGTAGGGAGCTGAGCCTGTTGGTGGGGTTTGCAGGAAAACCACTTTTAAAAGAAAGATGGTCCCAATTCAAAATCCTAGCTCCTAATTCCCCCCCCCCTCCCCCCAACATACACACACACAATTTGGAGTGATTAGAAATCTTGCTCTGAATATTGTAGCCTGCACCCTTCTCTAGGTTTTTAAAACACCATGGCCCAGCTGTTTACCAATATTTAAGCATGTTCCAACCAGCAGTGCATGGTCTGTGACTTAAGGCCCTAAGTATCAATACCTTTGAAAAAGCTGGGCCTATTTGCATTATACTGACCTTAAAAGGAATGCTGATTGCTTAATTTCACTGCCAGGTTAGCTGTCTTATCTCTGGCCTGTGACTTTCGGTAAATATTGCACGCAGTTGACATAGGTAGTGGTAGGCTGCATGACTTTTAGCTGTTAAATTTCCTGCTGGGAATAAGGACACTTGATTTATTCACCCAATTGAATCTTAAAAATGCAAAAACTTGAGAACAAGACTTCCCTTTGAGCAAACTGTAATGTGCAGAAAGACACTTGTATGCTGCTGAGTGGCGTGTCCACAAAACACCACCTTTGCTGATGAGGAATGTTGGTCATTTGGGGCCCACTTTTACTTTTGTCAGAAGGAGACATTTTAACTGACCCCCCAGGGCACCAATGCCAGGACTCCCACTGGACAAATTTTTGCAAAAGTGGTCATGGATTGTGAGTGCCCAACTGTGCCTGATTTTTCAGAGGTGAAGCCAATAGGACATGCAGCAGCTCGGTCCTTTTGAAAATCAGGACCAATGTATTAAAGGAGAAAATGTTCAAAAGGGGCCATACAATTTAATTCCTTTTCAACAAAAATAGCATGGGCAAAGCAAACAAAGCATATGGTAAAATGAGATGAGATACTCTTGCTATCTGTATCTTTTTGGTTCTTCTAGTTCAATACTTTTAATTAATGAATTTATTACACTTAGACTGAGGCGTAAACTCATACAAGAAAGTATGATTGGCAGAACAGAGGTTGGTGATGGAAGGCTAGCTAAAAAAGCAGAGCCTGGGTGGCAGAACAAACAGACTCAGATGAAGTTTTAGGGAGGCAGGGCTGTGGACAAAAAGGTTGCAGAGAAAAGCAGCATTGTTTGCGGGAGGAGAGCACCATAGGAGCAAAAATGGCTGCAGCACTCACAGAACAAAGCATCTGTGGGTTGCTGAAAGGACACAGGAAATGATATGCACATTGAAGACAAGGATGTGGTATCTGGTATAGAGGGGCATGCAGGCCTCATTCCAGCTATCTTCTACTCTAGGGACTCTTTAACGTTGCATTTCTGGCACTGGTAAGGTCACTCATCAGTTACTATGGAGGGAAAATTGCATCTCCCAATGAATGTGGCTGCCTAAGGCTATGGGAAGAGTTTCTCAGGCTTACAAGTGTTCACATTAGAGCAGCGGAAGATCCCAGGAAGCCTAAGGGGAATCAGTGTGACAGGTACAGCTTATGACTTTCAGCTCTGAGAGGAAATGTGTATTAGCCTCAGGGGCTTGAAGAGTAGTCTGACACCTGTTTACCATGCTCTCCCTGTACCACACTTCTTGGGGGAGGGGGAGGATGGCAAGGGAAAGCCAGAAGTAGAGTACATTTATTAAATACCCCTTTTACATCTGGGAGGTGGAGTCTCAAATTCCCATAACTTGAACACCATGATAGGATGCTTTTTATGTAATAAAGTTGAAATATCCATTGATGGTATCAGCTTGACAATCTGAAGCAATTTTTTTTTATTGCTGCTACAACCATTTCTGTTTAGTTCTTTTACAGTGAGTTGCAATGTTCTGTACAAAAAGCCAAGCAACAGCAATTGGAAGAGCTTACAATAAATAGAGGCAAGCCCTAGGAACATACAGACACTGGCTAGATACTGCGAGATATCAGAGCGAACCCTTCAGGGAAAGAGAACAAACTAACTCAAGGCTGACAAGGGGAGAAATATCTTCCCCTGGTGACATCATTAAAATGTGGAATAGTCTTCCAAGGAATTGGTTGGCACTAATGAGTTATAGAGGAGTGGAAGGGAACTCCTGGGTTAAAGTCCAGCTCCCTCCTATTGCAGGCAACCTCCTCAGACAGTCCAGGCTGGTCCTCCTAAATAAAAGAAAATAAGTGTACAGAGTCATGTTCAATCCTGAATTGGTAAGGGGAGCAGGGCCCACCAGCTTTTTAAAGGGTCTCATCTCTATGCCACAGTACCTGGATCTTGCTACTCTAATAATGTGGGCTATGCATGACTGCTGTCATGGCTCAGAAGTTGTCTAAGGTCCTGATCTCCAGATTTTTTTTTAAGTTTCTGGGCTCCTACGCTGAGCACAGAAGTTAATCAGAGTTAAAATGGTGATGCACTATATAACCAGAGAATTTAGTTTAGTTGTGTAGAATAAGTGACGAGTAACTGAAGAAGAGCTGGGGGAGGGGAGAATCTGCAGCTGCCTTTTTGTTGAAATTTCACCTCCACTTTCTAAGAGTAGGAAACTTAAAGGAGGCGTGGCATAGCATCCCGCCACTGGCCAGCCACCTCACAGGAGAATGTGGGTTCTGACAGGTCCCTACCTGTGCTCCTGTCAGTACCTAGAGTCAGTTTGGAGAGGCAGGCATTGCTCTCGGCTCAACTGTGGCATTGTGTAACACACGTTTCCTCTCTCCAGCACAAAGGTCATCTGAGTGTAACACAAACACACGGTTCTGATCGTACAAAAGGGTTTGTGCTGTAGAGTGGCGATCTGAAAGTCCTAAACTGTAGTTGTCATGCTCACCAACTCAGGCCTCTCAGGATTTTCTGTAGTGCTGATGTGATCACCCAGAAGCATGAGCAACTCATCTAACCTCAGGCAGCTACATCCACTGAAGGGAAAATATTGTCTTCCATAGTAACTGATGTATAACCATATGGGACATTGCTGGCAGGATGCTATGTGCCCAATGATTAATTAAAGAGTTGACTACGTTGCTCCTGGATACATGCATCATTGCAAGTTTTGCCAAGTCGGGGCAAGGCTTCATTGCTCAGGCTCATTGCTCATGAATGGATCCAATTAACCTATACAATTTAAAAAGTCTATTGTATGTGATGAACTTGGAGAGGAGGCCAAGCCCATAGCAGAGAAAGATTTAGCCTTAGTGGTAGCTACCACTTCTCTAGAGTCTAATGTGCTAGACTAACTGACCATATCAAGGTCAGTTCAGAAGTTGAATCAAGTTTTGCTCTGGCTACCATCCAATGCAACCCTGCTTACTTTAGTGGGTTGCACTTATTATCACAGCAAGACCAGTAACTGTCATATTATAGAAATGGAAGTAAATATCACATTAAAATAGTGCAACTTTTCAGGTTCTGCCGCTCAAGTGCAGAGGGAACAGTTTCCTTATTGGTTCACTGCTCCAGGTTGAGAAGATATTTAAGAATAAAACGTGTGCTTCCCACTCTCCCAAACACTTTACTGTTGAAACATACTGTCTTTTAAAGAGGAAATCCACAAATATACAGTCGTCATTTGGCCATTTAAAATAGTTTATTACCAAAATAAAAAACCTCTAAGATAAAAGGTGCATAACATAAAAGCTGATGACAAGGCATCAGTAGTTTGCTCATACAGCTGGATATAATAAACCAGATGTCAGATAAGAGTTCATGAAAGCAACCAACAAACAACCACAACAACAAAAATCAACTTCTACTCACTTGTATTTTTCCTCATATTGGGCAGCAGTTCTGAATCAGATACCTATATACAAGTTCTATTGCCAGTCATCTTTCACGGAGAGCAGCATCAGGCACACATTCCTCACTGCTATCCAGGTTAAAATATCCAGGTCCTGATCACACTGGCAGTTGCATATGCATCGCTCCCCTTGGCTTCAGGAGGTACATGCATGTGCCCAATGTGATGATCAGGTCCCAGAAAGCTTTGAATAAATGTTTTCTATTAATAAGACACACACACCTACCTGAGCCAAATCCTGCCATCCTGTCTTTCCCAGATTGGCTCCCCCCACCCCACCCAGCCACCACATGCCAGGAGTTCATGATTTGCAAACAGTGAACATTTAGGGGAACAAATGCAATAAAACATTTAGGGGAATGTTCCTATCCATATACTTATTCCCATTACATATAAATAATTATATACACTATATACATGTGATGTCTATTTAGCATGATGCTTTGAATAATTCTAATGGCCGTATTGATTCAGGCCTGCCCTCCTGAGGCCCTGGAGGGGTAGAAATCAAACTGTGAAGACGCTCATTTTTCATACTGCCAGTTCAGAGTGTGCAGAATTAATCTAAGTGTGCCTAGAACCCCGTTACAAGACTTTGCTGTATTCACCCACACAGTTTGTCCCATTTTGCTTAAGAGGAAGGACAGAAGTTCCTGTATTCATAGCATAAAAACATAAGTGAATTTGCACAAAGTGTTCGATTGTTTATTCCTTCAGTAGGCCAAGTTTTTTCAGAGCCTCCCGCCGGTTTTCATCTGTAGCTCCTTTAGGGGTGATTTTTACACTGACACAAGTAGGCCGGGGAAACTTCAGCAACGGGTAAGATTTGCGATTTTCACTTTTCCCCAGCTCCTCGTTATCAGTTTTGGATGCTTTGAGTTCGATAAAGTCTTCCCTTGTGCCGAGGGAAGCTGGGCGTGTTCGGTTATTCCTGATAACACTGGGAGCCGCCATCGTAAGGGCTGATGTTTTGCCAAGTGAGCTGCTGTCCATGTTCTGGTCCATGCTGCTCAGACCTATGCCTGAACGGTCCAAGGAGTTGGATTTGATTGTCAGTCTCAAGCCAGGAGCAGTGCTCTCTGCTGGATTTAAACCTGAAGCATGTTGGTGGTCAGGTTTCCCATTCACAGGAACATCCGTTCCATCATCACTGTTTAAATTATCTCTACTAGCAGCCCTAGGAATGAGGACAGGGTTTGGTTTGGGAGCAGTAGGTGGTCTGACAACATGGACTTTAGATTCCCTTCCTTTATCATGTAGGAGTCCCAACTTCTCCAACGCCTCCCACCTGGCCCTTTCCTGCTTTTCCACAGAAGAGTCACTGGTGTTGGATTTGTGCTTGGGTGAAGATGGAGAAGGAACTTTTCTATTGTGATTGGGGTCTACGAGAGGTGCTGGGCTGATTTTGCTAGGTTTCAGGATAATATTTGGTGGCAGTTTTCTTGGCTTTGGGGCTGTGGGAGGCCCTAGCTTGATGTTTGAATCCAGAGAAGCTTCTTTTGAGGGTGATTTCTCTTGGTTGCCTTGAAGATCAAGGGCTCTCTCTCTTCCCTTCTCACAATGTTTCTTTTCCTCTTTCAGTGGCAGCCTTGCATTCTCTGGAGCAGAATGCTGTGATGCAACTTCAGCTTCATTCCCCATTGCTTCCTCAGCTTTCCCCTTTGTCTCTGAATTATTAGGTAGTAGCAGCCCATCTTCACTGCCATTGCCAGGCCCCTTGCTTCTGGGATCCTGGAAGGGTTCAGGGGGGCGGATAATTACAGACTCCAAGTCTGATGGCTTCATCTGAGTACTCATGCTGGGCTGGTGATTTGACATGTCCTCAACCCCCCTTTTCTTGGGCATCTTCCATGAAGACTTCCCTGGTTCTTGAACTGTTCGACTTGGACCATCGGGGAGGTCAGCTGCTTTGCTGACAGAAACCTTGGTGGTTGTTTGTGCACTTCCTGCATTCACACTTCTTGGAAGACTGCGGTAGCCTGAGCTTGTAACCCCCACTGGAGCAGAACTTGAAAGAAGAGATCCATATTTATCACCCTTTTGTTCTACTGCATGTCGCTGACCAAAACTTTCAGTGGGAGACCCACTGTCCAAATCTACACAAAAAAAATAAGTGTTAAGTATGCAGCTATATGCAGAGCAGTGCATCAAGACCACCCACTAGTTACATACAGAGCTAACCTTTTTAAATGGGGCTGCCAATGGAACAGAGCCAAGATACCCAACTTAAAAGACTTACTGGGGCATATTAGCAATAGGGAGGCTAATACTATCTTTGCAATAAGAAAATGTATGTTTGCAGTTAGTGACACGCACATTGCCAGATGAGTCCTAGAGATTAACATTCAATATTTTCCTAGTGTCAACAGCATATAGATATTTTGTCCTACAGTTTTGCAGACTAGCTGTTTACCTTTACCAGGACAACCAGCAGGCTCTTCTCCAAGGGTAACCTACACTAGGTGCATTGGAGAGAGATAAACCTTTAGTCACTTCTCCCTACCCTAGCACAGATTTTTCTAGTCAATTGCGCACTACCAGGTGTTTACTGTATGAGGGAAGCTGGAACAATGTTCTGTCCCCCCACTAAGATTTCCTGCATCACAGGGCTTTCAGTCCTGGCCACAGTCCAGGCCCTGAGTTCTCTGGGGTTCAGAACACAAGTTTTAACCTTACTTTTTGGAACAACATCTCTCTTCGGCCATGTCCTGGGGAGCTTGGAATGTTCAGCATAATCGATCTCATCAGCAGAAACCCCACTGTCTGCTTCTGTATCCAGAGAATCAATAGTTTCTTCTAGGAACATCAAACATTCCTTTTCCTCCACAGATAAGTAGTCATAGCTGTTATCGCTCTTTAAAAAAACAAAAACAAAGCACAAATGGGGAAATTAGGCATAATGCTACTTACAATAGTATTTATAGTTTAAATGAAGCCAAGGACAGCTCTCTCCTGCAGGATCTAACTGTTGAATATCCAGAAACTGCCAGTCTGCATAGTGACAACAACTCAGCCACTCACCACCAGAAGCACTACTTAAGGGCAACCTCATTTGGCAGTATAATCAAACTGCCTCTGAGGATTTGGCATTCCCAATCAAGCAGTTAGACTCATGCCCCTGGCAGCAGCCACTCAGTTTCCTTTGAAGCTAATCCCGTAACCATTTGGCTGGCTAGCTGTACTCTGGACAGGCCACATTTGTATGGATCAGCCATATTGAGTTTTGGAAACTTGGCTAAGCATCCAGAAATTCAGAGGTCTTAGGAGTATGATGGCTTCTCTCCATGCTCTGGAACCCCCCACACCTCCTTTTAAACAAGCATTATAGGATCTGGCTCAGTTATCACTGGACTGTAAGCAACTCTTCTTCCGTGTCACATCAAGCCTTAGTGTCAGGGCCAATGTAAGATGCTATTCGACTCTGTAATGCATTGTTAGAGGCCTATAAAATTGAAGGCATGAAAGGGAAAAACTGCATTAGGCATGACACGCAAACCTCCACCTTGGAAAAAACTCCCTTATTTTAGAAAAAGGCATCAAGTGGATCTGGTATCATAGAGCAACTAGTTTGCCCATCCCTATTAGTTATAAACAGGTCTACTTCTGGTGTGCAGTAGCATGGAGGGCCTGTTCAGTACAGAACTGCAGTGACTTCATTGCAATATGCTCCAAGTCCAAGAGGAGTAATTAGTCTCCCTAATCCTGGAATGTGTTTGATACAAACTAGCCCTAATGGATGGGTGCAAATGCATGATTTTCACCATCTAATGGGCCAAATTCATCACTGGTTTCATTATGACTTAGTTGGAATTAAATCAAAGTGGAGTGTGGTTTAATACACGTCTCCTTTAGATTAACTTGGCATCAATTTGTTATAGTTAGTCACACTTTGGTCCCTCTCAGGAGATCTAGCCTGCTAGACTCCTCCTACCCAATGAACAGAGTGTGTGGGCCCTAACACAACCCAGTCTGGATTCAAGGCTCTAGCAATTCAGAAGAGGCAAAATGATAGTCCCCACTGGCCAAGCCATTCTGAGCTACACAAAGCTCAGCACATTGGCAAACACAGATACAGCCAACCTGTGCACCAGTTGGGAGCAGGTGATCAGCTTGTTTTGTAAACTTAAGTTTACCACTGATAGATCTCTCACTACACACTTCTATTGTGTGGCCGTCTGGGAGCTCCATAACATATAGATCTTAAGCAATACCACCACAGCTCAACCGCCAAGTGTTAAGATTGCTTTGGAGCCAGAGAAGGAGTTTGGCATCACAATTCAGCTGTATTGATTCATGCTTGTGGTGATGAGTCTTTTATAGTACTGTGCTTCACTCTCTTTGCTTAGGCTAAGAGATCGCCTGTGTTTGTTCTGCGCAATGGTTTGATTGCTGGATTATACCAGAGGGAGAGTCAATGAAAAAAAAACTGAGGAGTCAGGTGGCACCTTAGACTAAGATTTAATTGGGCATGAGCTTTTGTGGGTAAAAAAAAACCCCACTTCAGATGCATGGAGTGAAAAAACTTAACTCTTTGGGGCAGGAACCATCCTTTTGTTCCATGTTTATACATTAACTAATACAATGGGGTCCTGATCCATGACAGGGGCTTCTTCATGCTACTCCAGTACAAATACATATTTAACAAAAAAACCGAGCACTTTCTGCCTACCTAGAATCCCTCCTTCAGAACTTACAGGGCCACCCAGCTGCTAGCCATGGAGAATAAAGTTTACTTAATGTTTACTTACAAATTCAGAGCGGCTTGAGTTAGTGCTGACCATGCTGTCACAACTGCCAGAATCTTGACCAGCTGTCCCTAGCCACAAATCCTCTTTCGGCATATCACAAATCACTGGGGCAAGAACTTCCAGGAGCAGGTGTAGAGTAGTTCCAACTCAAGCTGCAGAAAGAGCATGACGTGTTAAGTGTTGTATTAGTTATGCCCGGAACTCGCTTGCACCAATTCAGACACATCAGCTATATTAGCATTCAACTCTAAGGAAGCAATGAGGACTTCAGATCTGTTTGATTTGGCCATCCTTCTGTTCTGAAAGACTGTTCACAAGTTAGTGACTTAAAAAAAGAATAGAAGTCATCTGGAAGACTCGAGGGCTCAATAGATCTGTAATAGGGTAAATGCCACCAATTCAAATCAAACCCATTTCTGGTAGCGATCACAAGCTATCGCTATCCACTGACAGTCTAGGGGGTCTCTGCAACATGAGTAAGGTAGTGATTAATGGGCAAGAGAAAAGAAAGCCAGAGAGCGAAAGCAATGCCATGGTTAGTTCTCAGCTCCGCTAGGCTCAGTCCACGTGCTGGGATGGGATGAAGCAATTTCTGAAATTGTGCTGACCACTTTGTCCTTGTCTCCACTTGCTGTTTGAACATTTTTCAGTGCTGGTTCAACTGCATCCATTGGCAGAAGAGGGTAAAACTTGTAGCATAGACAAGACTGGAAAAAAAAAAACCCCAAAAACATAGCCAAGGTATTTTGGAGAGTTTAGCAGGTGAGGCTAAATCTTACCAGCCTGCTAACTGAACTAGCTAGCACATTGCTTTGCCATGAACTTCCTCTTTGCAAGGTGCTAGTTTTCTTCCACCCCACACCTCTAAATGATGCAAGTTTGTCAGCTGCCACAGGGAGAGGTGCTTGTTTACCTAAGTCATGAGTTTAGGTGGGTGTGTTCATGGCATAGCCTGTGTGAAGAAGAGCACCTCACAGAGGTTCCTTGTTCTCACTGAAATGCCAAGAGGAAAGGGTCTTGCTTCAGACAGTGCTAGATTGCTAAGGGTCTCTGAAACTGGATTAGGAGGCCCAGATAAACTGTAGTAACTCATTTAACAGGACTGTGGGTGCAGTGAGAGCTTTGATTTTTTTTAAATTCAGAGACATGTGCAGATGTACTTTTTTCCTTGAATCAGTGAAATTCCAGTTACGGACAAAACACTGAACTCCTCTTTCATCCTAGGATTTAAAGCACTGTGCAGAGTGGGAGTAAATTATCCCCATTTTCCCCACATAAAGGATCAGAGGCTAAGCAACTTGCCCAAGTCCCACAGCAAGGCAGTAGCAGAGCTGAGAATGGAACACTGGTTTCTCTCCCTACTCTAGCAACTAGACCATGCTGCCTTGTGACCACACTGTCACAAACTCCATAATTAAATCTGTGACCAGCTCTGCATCATAAAGCTTATTGCCAACCCCACCCTCTACACAGTCTAAGTCATCCAGCCACTGATCAATATCGTTCCCTCCCATCATGGGCAACTGGTCTTGAGACTAAAAATCAGATCTCAAACCCACATTTGTTAGGACCATGACAGTCAATGTGGTACAAATATTGCCTATTTTGTGAATAACTGTATGACAAGCCCTCAAAGTCCAACATGCCAAAATGACGGCTGCAGAGACATTGTCACAGGTGATAGAAATAGCTAGGAAATTGTAACTGATGGATGCACAGCCCATATGCAATGGCTGCTTTTCTAGAGGTCACTTCTTCCCCTCATACCAGCAGGTATTTGAATGTTTCTAGGCTAATATGTTTAAGATAGAGGCTAAACTCAAGTGTATTGTTATCAGTAATTAGCTCCCAAGAGACTTTCAGCTCCTTACACCTGGTGGCAAGTTCAGACGAGTGGGTTGTTTTACACATGTTGCTTTTAGACAAGTTTGTATGTACAGTATCCAGTGACAACGCTTTATGGAGGCAGAGAAAAAACTAAGCATTTCAGCAAAAGTGAAGATATGAAGTTTGAAATGGAGGTCAAATGTTGACTGAGAATGAGAGGGCTTTTCCTAGGCTTAACACTAGAATGCATTGCTAAGGATTTAGGGGGTGTGATTAACTCAGGTTAACAAAGGCTAAAAGTTTAGCTTAAAAAAGGTGTTAATATTTTATGGCTATAAATAACTACATTCTGAAAAACACAGCTCAGTGATACTGCATATTTAAAAAAAAAAAGAAAAAAAAGTGATACATATATTCCAGATGCATGCTGCCTATTCTTCAGAGAGAGGAGAAGGGCAGGGCCACAAATACTTAATCCACTAAAAACACTGCCGGTATTACCCATCAGAAGGAAAGGCAAAGCAATTCTTTGTAGTGTTACCTGGTGCAGCCTTCAGCAATGTGGCAGCTGGCTTCTTTTAACAGCATCAGGAAGCCACATCTAGTAATACAGGATTAGTCAGAGTGAGACTGCTGTATGCATGGAGGGATCATATCTCCTATGGTGTGTATTGGAATTTATTCTCTATCTTTATTCAGGAAATACTTACAAATTCTCAATTTAATGTTTGATAAAGTATTTGAAATAAAATACCACCCTTTGGTCTAGCATAGCAGGTAGTGTTTACAGCCAGCTGTCCAACAGTTTGGCAGTAGGAGGACCAGGTTGAGTGTAAGGGACCCTAGGACATTATGAGATCTAGGACTTAGTAATGCTAACAATGCAAGAAGCCAGATGCTAACATTAGTTTGAATGAGACCCACAAGTTTGCTTCAGTGGTACTCTTAACCTCTTCATTAGTTCCCCACCCATAAACATTTAGGAGCGAATTGGTGTTTGTGGGAAGTCAAAGTCTTACACCTACTTGTGTGACAGCTGAAACCTGAAGTGGCTAGTTCAAGCCAGCTCCCTGTTTACAACTATTTGTCATCCACACAACAGAAACAATGCCCTGTGACCAGTTACACAACAACAAAATACAGGCTCTCCAAATTTGAGCACAAGAGTTTAGGTTCTATATAAAGAGGTAGAAGTCACTCTTTGTGAAGAGACCTAAATTCATCTAATTATTAGGAACAAAAAGTTCACCTGGATCTGTATCACAGCCTCAAATGTGGCATTTACAAAAATATACAACCAACCACCATGCAGAGTTGCATGATTACTACACACTGTCTCATTTGTTCTTTAGGGCAAAGCTGGGGAAGAAAAGCATTCTGAACTACCAAGACACACACACTCTTACAGGGTAGATCAAAGGTGCCAAAAATGGAAAGAACAATAATTTGAGTTTACCTTCTAGGTTCTCTCCCCCTCTACTCCTGATCTTACATCATGAACTTCAACCCACTATAGCTGGTCAAAAAGTGACAAGAAAAATTGAGTGAAGTTTTTCCCCTTTTGCAAGGTTCAAAACAGTTATAAAAAAAAAAAAACTTTCCCATTTACAAAAAAAAAAAGCCAGCAAACTATATTTCAGTAACCATTTTGATTTTTAAAAACTATGAGAAACTAAATTTCAACAATACTCAGCTTCTCTTTTTTGTTTGAGGGAAAAAAAGCCATTTTTCCAACAAGAATCAAGTTTAACCAAAAAACCCCAAACAAATAAATGCAGTTAGCTGCATTGCTATGACTGCTCTTCAAAGCTTAGACCAGCAATCAGCATTGGGCTAGGCAACACTTAATTCTGTATATCAAGGCAGCTTTTAATGCAGCTACTAACACAAGGATTAGTGACACAGCTATTTGAGCAACACGTTCGTGAAGCTTTTTTTGGGCTAGGGCAGAACAAGTACACAAAACATGCACTTTGCACACAGGTGCAAAAAGGCAAAATCCTGTTCAACAGACCACTTCCACAGGCACAAAAAAGTTTAACTAAAATTCTTGGCAGCTAAAGTTGCAACTCCTTTTAGTTCTACAACAGGATCAGAGGTATCAAGGCTCAAGCTGAAAGGAGATGGGCGCTACTGTCACACCAGTTCCTCTTGGTTACATAAACAGATTTAATTGATAAGTTTTTCTTGTTAACTTCTAACTAGCATGGGAAACTGTATTAAGAACACCACATGCTTCTAAATCAGAAGAAATTAAAGACACCCCCTAAACTACTGATCATAAAACCATTTTAATTTTTAGGGTCTAGAAGCTAAAGACCCAGAGTAAAATCCTGATTTAGAGTCCATGGGATTTACATTCCACCCTTGTGAGTTTTATCTCCCACTCTCACCAGCCTTCTCCCTAGAAACCAGCCAAAATAAACTATTACTTGTCACTCATTAGAAGCTTTTAATTTCTGTCACCAAAGCTGGTTGCAGAGGAACCTTTCCCCAGCACTAATAAGGAAGCAGTGAGAAATCTAGAAAGCTTTACCTGAAATGTGGTCTTCAGCCCCTGCAAAGCAGGCAGATTGCAGCAGCAGCAGCAGATATTGAAATGGCAGGGAGGAAATCTGAGTAAGACTCAAAAGCTCTTTCCCAAACTTCTATTCCACTGCACTCCTCCCCAACTGTCCCAGAATCCCTCCACTTTATGTTAAACAAATATAGCTCAGTTAGAGATTAACTCACCTTAACTAGAAGGGAGCGAAGGATCAAAAGTCTCTGTTTCTCTAAGCAAAGAAAGGAAACCCCTCCTATTCTGTTCTGCTTATGACCTATCACTGACTTACCTGGACAGGTATGCCTCACCCACCCTGCTGATAACTGCCACCCAATCACAAATCCTCCTCCCAACTTCTCACTCCAGCTGTTCTCAAAAGTAGGGAGGGAGGGAGGGGCTTGATGTGGGGTGGGGTGGAAGTCTTCTTCACCAATGAAAGCTCTTGGCCTCACAGCATGACAGCCAATGAGATCAGAGGGTGGGGTACACTTTGTGGCAGCTGGAGAGGGGCTGAGTGCAGCAAAAAGGGCTCTGATAGTCAGTTGAGGGAAGTCTAAACAGACAGGTGAACAAATGTAAGTTAAACTGATTTCTCAACTGTCACGAAAAGCTTCTTCGCTGCTCCTAAGTGGGGCCATTTTCTCTCCCTTTTCCTTTGTCAATGGCTTAGTGCAACTGAGGTGTGCAGACTGGCTAACTCAGGATGCTTTAGTCCTCTGTCCACAGAACAGGTACGGGGGGGGCAAGCTCCCCATCTCTTGATGCTAACAAAATGCCTCTTCCTTGGACCTAAGGAGGTCAGTTGCAGGGTGATGTAATCCTTTCAGAATGCTGATACTTTGCATGTCTAGAGCAACTTTCATCCGAGGGAAAGTGCTTTATGAACATTCCCTAATTATTCCTGGGAGAAAGGTACTAGCATCACTCTTTTATAGCTGGAGAAACTGAGGCAAAGTGACTCCCTGGTAGAGCTAAGAAAAGAACTCTGAAGTCCTGACTCCTTGGCTTTTTGCCCCTTGTCTTTTGTGAATAGACCCATTGCTTTCCAACCTTTGCTGAGACTGAAGAGGCATGCCAGTTGCTGGGGTGTTTCTTATTGTAAGATCACCTGTCCTCTCTCAGCTAGACTGAGACAACCAACTCACTTCTTACATGTCACTGAGCAACCCTTTCATTTCTGCGTGCCCCCATCCCTCTAACTTCCTGCCTCTGTCTTAAACATTTTAAATAGGGCTCAATGGAGACACCTTAATCTGGTATCCTGTTCTTCTGCATATTTAGTGACGTTTGGAGGAGTCAAACTCGTAGCCTTGACCAAAATGTGTGTGTACATAATAATTAGTGCTCTTATGAGGTGTCTAGTAGTGTGTGGCAGTGAATATATTAGTTCTCAGCAAGTTTATTCTCTTACGTGGTTAAGTAGCTTAGATTTTACAGCTCAGTGCAGAAGAGCTTTAATAGGATGATTTTTTTCCCCTCAGCTATAAAAATGTGCATTGCTAGTGAAACAAGCTTGTGTCTGTGTATCACTAAAGAGAAGAATGAGGGGGGATTTGATAGCTGCTTTCAACTACCTGAAGGGCGGGGGGGGGGGATCCAAAGAGGATGGAGCTCCGCTGTTCTCAGTGGTAACAGATGACAGAACAAGGAGTAATGGTCTCAGGTTGCAGTGGGGGAGGTTTAGGTTGGATATTAGGGAAAACTTTTTCTCTGAGTGTGGTTAAGCACTGGAATGGGTTACCTAGGGAGGTGGTGGAATCTCCTTCCTTAGAGGTTTTTAAGGTCAGTCTTGACAAAGCCCGGGCTGGATGATTTAGTTGGGGATTGGTCCTGCTTTGAGTAGGGGATTGGACTAGATGACCTCCTGAGGTCCCTTCCAACCCAGATATTCTATGAAAGGCTTCCCAGACTGGACCACCCCTACAGATATCTCAATCATCTGCATCTCCATTAAGAGTCTTTGTAGCAAACCTAGCACCCACTGCAATGAGTTCATGCAATATGCGTTCCTGTTTCCTGACTGTTTTGTGAACCTCGACACCAATCAAGCAGGGGAAACTTTTCCCTCAACCATATAAGCAACTGATTGCTCTTAGACAATAGCACCTTTCTCTCAAGCTATTGTAACAGCTGCTTTCAGCTGCTGCTGTAGTCAACAACTCAGGCTGGTAATGCCACTGAAATCAGTGACTTTAATTTGACCTTGAGTATTGACCCTGCCATGTGCCTTCAACTCCCAGTGACTGCAGCAGGAACAGGATTAGAGTCTGAGGGTCTGATTCTGCCAACTCTTGCTCATATGAGTAGCCCTAACCTCAGTGGTGTCACTGCTGTGAGTAACAGCTACTCACATGCATAAGGGCTTGCAGACTCAAGTCTAAGTGCAAGCCATTCATTAACAAAACTCCCGAGTGTAACTTGCAACTGTTACGTCAAGGGGGACCTTGGCCCAGTGGGAATTCACAGGCAAAGCGCATGCAGGATTGAGGCCCAGTGTTAGCCCTGGCATAGTGCATACCGAGAGTGTTTTATTTTTGTAGGGGAGGAAACAAGAGTAAGTGTGAGTACACACACCTTCCATCATGATTCTGCTGTTTTCATTAGCACTTGCCACAGACTGCAAAAGGGGGGGGGGGAAAAACTATTTACAAATGCCATTAAAGCACTCTCGCAGCACCCACAGATGGTGATGAGCACGGAAATATTTTTCCTAACAAGGAAGGTTTGAATGTTGAGCCGTAGGTCCTGTGCAAAGCTCAATCCTCCTGGCTCCATCCACCCATGATACTTTCTCTACTTCCCAGGGTTTCACTCCCTCTCCTGCCCGAACACCTTCCACTTATCATTCAAAGCCACTTGTCATCTGAAGTGAAAAGGCATCTCCTTTGGTAGCATCTTCACCTCCCCGAACAAGCATGTCACCTCTGCAGTCTGTCTCCATTAGGCAGATAGAGTCCAGATATTATTTTCAGATTGAAGCATCCCTTGAATCACTCAGCTGATTCTGTGCTGTGCAGTAGGAGCTGTTAAAAGAATAAGAAATGACTTGTCCTTTTGTGCTTCCCTGACATTAGGATCTGAGGCTACTATTAAAGTTACACCCCTTCTGGTGGGTGAGCAGTGTGGGGCTTATTTCTGCTGCTCACATCTGCTCCATGAGGTTTGCCACAGCCAGCCACCAAAAAAATCCAAGAATAACGCCAGCAGCAAACTCCCATCTCTCAAATCCACTAGCTGACAGGCTCGCTCAGGGGTACAAGCTTCAGTTATCAAATAAAGGAGCTGCTCCTATTCCAACATGTATTCCCTTAGCACTACCCTGAATAGTTAGGTGGAAATGTTGTTTAGCCATATGGAGCCATGTAGAAAAAACTAAGGCAAAGAGGCAGCTGAACCAAAGAGGCACAGAGATTCACCTCTCAGCATTTCCAGGTCATCCTCCAATCAAATGGGAGAGGGTATGGGGGTGAGAGAGCAAGGAAGGGGAGCAGTCTCCTAAAGCCATGGATCCAAAGAGAAGGGACACACACACACACACACACCCGAGACCCCAGGGACAGTTGCAGAGAGTTACCAGCAGGAATTAATACCATTTCAGCATTAAAACCAGGTGAGAGAGCCATGCGGTTATCCCTGGGAAGAGAATCAGGCTGGATGTCAGAGTTGCTGGTCCTCAGTTTTACCCCTAGCCTGTATAATTGAGTGGATTTGACATTTATGTTCCTTCCCTGGTATATAATTGGCATTTTATGCATCCATGTTCTATAAAGATGATCCATGGAGGAAAGAGTTGTATTGTTGGTTGTATTTAAGAAACCTAAGATTTCACCCATCTACCTACCAATTGCTCAGTCCATAAACATGGTCTTGAAAATTAATATAATTTTAAAAGTATGGGGTGGGATTTTGAAAAATACTCAGCATTGACCTAACATTGCTTCTATTGAAATAAATAAGACTCCCGTTGCCTTCACTGGGAGCAGAATTAAGCCAACACTGAGTGCTTTTGAAAATGTTTATACATTTTACCATTTCTCTGTTGCCCTAAAACTAAGGGCAATATGTCTCTGTTCAAAATGTCCTGAGCTGCATATTTTATTTTGCTGTAAACAGTATCTTGCCTCATCTTGAGTAGAAGATTGTAGCAGAGTTGATATTTTTCTTACAATTATTACCATGTAACATTTAATGTTAGTGCATAAACAAATTCAGGTGGACACGTGCTTGGTGGTATGCAGCATAGCTGTAAATATACATTATGCACACTCAGGATTCATATTGTCTGCAGCAGTGTTGTTCTATACACAGGCACTTGAAGGCCACACTATTCCATATACACCATTACAGCTAAAAGACACTAATTGTGGTCCAATCCTGTAGTCCTTGGGTCATGAAACTTCTACTGACATATACAAGTGTTCCATCTGCAATATCATACTTGCTTTAAAGTCATTTATTTAAAAAAAATCCCTTTACTCTAGGTCTAATATCAGATAGCAAATTATATTTACAAATTTATTTGCATTTCACTAATGAATGAATGAGATTTATGTCCCTCTTGTTTATAGTCACTTTCTAGTTAGGAAAATAGGGATTGCCAGGCTGGATAAGTGCTCATTTAGGGCAGTTTGCTGTTTCAAAGAGTGGCCAGAACCAGATGCTTTAGAGGAAGATGCAAAAAACTCTGTAGTGATGGTCATGGAATAAGCTGTCCCTGGGTACAGTTTCTTCCTAATCCTCTTAATTAGAAGGTGGTTTATGGAAATTCTCTTACATTTTGTAAACTTTTCAAATAATTTTACCTTTCAGTAGTTTGGCAGTTTCCTTGTGAGCAAAATAGCATTTGGAAAAAGAAACTACTTACAATTCCTCTGTCTTTTACTTGATATTTTTCTTCCCATTACTGTGGGTTTGGTAATAAAATAGACTGCACAACAGCTTTCCACAAGCTGCACATTCTCTTTGCTTAATAATTAACAAAAAGGTTCCTTTTGGAGGAGAGGCACAAACATTGACCGTACTAAATCTATGTTTGATATGAATTACCTTTGAATAAAAACATGACCTATTTTAACACTTGATATGCACTCCCATAATATAGTCAAAAATATGTGGCTAAACAAGTTAAAGGACATTCCGTTTAGGTGATTTGCTCTATGACAAGCTTCTGGCTGGTTCTTGCCTATTTTTCCTCTCTATGCAGGCAAGTTAAGTAATCAGAAAAGTGTATTTACCCATTGCAAGTGCAAATAGAATTTTGTTTTGTAGATATTCCGAGCCATGTGTTCTGCTATCAGCACCTCTACTGATTTAGCAGGACTCAGAATAGTTCTAACTACTTGAAAATAGAACCCCTTGCAGCCTGATACCCTCTGTGTGAATTAAACATGTCATAGCATCTATTAATTTAAGTCCTGATCTGCAAGGGGCATAGCACTCTTACCTCCCATTAAAGTATCAAAGGTGCGGCACCTCTAAGGAGTCGGCCTATAAAAAGACCCCGTTTGACTGCACAGAAACTAAAGACCCTATCCATGAGATAATGCATTAGTGAGAACCTGAGGTGTTTTTCATGTCCTTCCAACAACATAGGCAGGGGTAATCTAAACTGTGCGTGATTTTATATATACAGTAGCGAGCACACACAATGATATAGGCAAACACCCCACTCCCAACACAAAAGGACTTTGGACGTGTTAACAAGTTCAATGTACTTCACCCTATTGATAAATACAAATAATTCAGTATAGACACTGAGGGTGTGTTGCGGGGGTGGGGGGAGAACTAAAATGCACTTGTCGATAAGATATCTTACCAGGCTGGGCTAGTCACCTATATGTAGTGCTATTTCCACTTGGCTCTGTAGGACTGTCAGGCACTTTTCTCCTGTCAGCTGTGTACAGTTCAGTACCAACAAACCAATTAATTAGGCAAAATGCTAATTAACATATAGCATTTATATAGCACGTCACATTTTCAAAATACCTTACAATATTGAACCTTAACACAGCTGTGAGATAGTTAAGTTCCCCATTTTACAGAAGGAATAAAAGAAGGCAGAGATCTTAAGTGATTTGCCCAAGGTCAGAAGTAGTGAGTATTAGAGAGACAGTTACAACTCAAGGGTTAACTTCCAGCACAGTTACAGTACAATCTCTCCCCCTCTTATTTTCCCATAGTACAAAGGACACTGCAGCCATTGCCAGGCTGGGAAGATATGTTTATTAATTGCTTGGTTGCCAGTCATTCATTACAAATAGCTTCATAGTGCTTGGAGTCAGAGTAGAAAAGCAGTGATTTGCCCCACCTCTCCATTGTAGTTTTACTTCACTCAGTCCAAGCCAGAACAGGAAGGTAATGGTGAAAATTGGAGGCCCAATCTCATTTAAAACCGAAAGTATGAAAGATTGCTTACGTTTTAGGTGTAGCTACAATTTTCAAAGCAAGTTATGTCCTGTTAAAGGGCAATGCATCTTTTATTAATATTGTACAAAATTAAAAGGATGTTTCTGAAAACAAACATTTAAGTCACGGAATGACAATTATACTGGAAATAGCAGCTAGTTCCCAATGTTTTGTGGG
Source organism: Mauremys mutica (assembly GCF_020497125.1). Classification (NCBI taxonomy): domain Eukaryota; kingdom Metazoa; phylum Chordata; order Testudines; family Geoemydidae; genus Mauremys; species Mauremys mutica. The sequence goes on from NC_059075.1 coordinate 139,730,392, forward strand.
GCAGCTAACTGCCTAGGATGTTTGTTCAAAAGGGAGACTTAATTTTGGTGGGCAATACAATCCTTGCTGCAAAAATATAGTAATGCATGAGGAAATGTTTTCACTATCACTATATACCACTCCCCCACAGACATCCCATTTTGTCTATGTACTTTGTTTTCAGGACAATGTAGGCAGTCAACTAGAGAAATATAGTAACAGACTCTTGACTAGATTATGGGTTTTAGTGCAAATAACACTTTCAACAAATGAAAGACTGCACTTAACTGATTTCTGCTCCAAGGAAAATAGTGCTGCTTACAAACCACCCCTGGCAATGGACAGATTCCCCCATAGGGTTTACCAAAGCCTGCTGAAATGAGTTAAAACTGCAATTGGCTTGTCTTCACAAGCTTTGTAATATGTGGCTAGTTAACACGGGTTAAACATGTCTTTAGTAGGAGAAAAGGTAAGGCCATATAAGAACGTACGTAGTTTTGGAAGCGCATTAGTGTTAGGGCACCTATTCTCCCCTTGGTGCACAGGTGGTTTAATATACACCTCTACCCTGATAACACGACCCGCTATAACACAAATTTGGATATAACGCAGTAAAGTAGTGCTCGGGGGGGCTGCACACTCTGGCAGATCAAAGCAAGTTCGATATACCGCGGTTTCACCTATAAAGTAAGATTTTTTTTGGATCCCGAGGACAGCATTATATCACGGTAGATGTGTAGTTGCAGTTCAAAATTTAATATTTTCTAGTACTTGTTTAGCCTTGCAAAATGGCCATGAAAACGAATCCTATTAAGCCCAGTATCTAGTCATTCAGATCCTGATTTGGGGGGGGGGGGGGGGGGTTGGATTTTTACTTGTCAAACTACTGTACTCAGTTGGGGTAAACCATCTTGCAAATGTATTACTTCAGATTGAATGATAAACAGTCTCTGTGCTCAGTCTTATGTATAAAATTCTCAAATTGAATGGAAAGATGTGTTAACACCCCCCTCTGGTGTTAAGAACTGAGAAATACATCAAGTGCATGAGATTGACCAAGTATGCTGATCCTTTAGAAAATAGACCTCAAATTGAATAGACTACTGTATAGCCCAGAGGTTGGCAACCTTTCAGAAGTGATGTGCCGAGTCTTCATTTATTCACTCTCATTTAAGGTTCCACGTGCCAGTAATACATTAACGTTTTTAGGTCACTTTCTAAAAGTCTATAATATATAACTAAACTATAGTTGTATGTAAAGTAAATAAGGTTTTTAAAATGTTTAGGAAGCTTCATTTAAAATTAAATTAAAATGCAGAGCCCCCCTGACCAGTGGCCAGGACCCGGGAAGCGTGAGTGCCACTGAAAATCAGCTCGCGTGCCACCTTTGGCACACGTGCCATAGGTTGCCTACCCCTGGTATAACCATTACATGGGTTTTTGTACACCAAGCAACCAGTGAAAATCTTATGCAGAAGACAAATGGTTTACCCGACACATTGTTCACTCCCTCCCCCCCCCCCCCAGCAAAGTGAATATACAGCATCACTTAATCATACAGATTTACAAGTAAAATGACGCACTGTTCAAAATGGCAAATTCAAAAGGCTTCAGAAGACATACAAGTTGCCTTCTGTATAGTCCTTGCAGCAATGACCTACTGAATGAGAACGCTGGAAAATACGATTGGACAAAATATGCCACAAGTAATGACAGGATTCTGATGTGAACTTGTGTGCATAGAAGATAAACTCAAGTTACTAACACTATATTTTGAGACCCCAAAAGCCTCCTTTTCTGTCTCTTGCCATCATGCACAGGTTTCCTCTCCAACTTCTGACAGCCATGGCCTTCTACCTTAACTACATCTTATGGTCCTTTCAGTTCAATATCCTCCTACTACAGTATTGTGAATTTATTTGCTAAAGGTTACATTGTCTAATCGGGCTGGTAAGATGTATTTTTTTTTTTTAATTTAAACTACTGTATATTACTCTTGCAATCAAGAGTGGGAAACAATTATACAACTTTGTCCTTTGTGTATTACTGAAGCTCCAGTGTTGTGCTTCATGCTCATGTGTACAGTATGCTTCACACTACTTTGTCCAGCACAATATAGCAACCGTAGGTGAAATCACACCTCCATTAAAGTCAAAGACAAAGCTTGCATTGCCTTCGCTGAAGGTATGACCTTACCCCAATGGTTTTTGCACTGTAGCATCAGTTTTTCAGCCTTCTGGAGGAGTCTTCTATTGTGCATGTCTTTTCTTATTGTCCAAAACAACCTCCTTTTGCAGTATCAAAGCTAGTAGTTTAACTGGAACACTAAAGATTGTGACTGAATGCAGTGACTTTGCACAAAGTGCTTTTTGAACCGAAGTGCTAAAAAAAACCCACCCACCTCTGTTAACTGTGTGCTAACAACTAACCTACATTGCTCCTTAGTGAATTAGACGCATTTTAAATTTACATTACAAAAAACATAATGCAGTATTTCAAGTTTCAAAAGTTAATCTAATTACACTTCCAAACCCCTGCTTGAGACCATATTAAATGCACTGCCCTTTAGAAGTGATTTTCTTTTTTGTACACTGAAAAGACTATTTTACATTGTGGAATGCCTTATACACTTTAATGGACCTTACAAGATTGCTGTAGTGTTTTGACTGCCTTGGTTTCAGAAAACTCTACTTGTCCATGAATTCCACAGAAAAGCTATATTACAAGTGCTTATTTGCCTTTGGAACTAACTGCAAGGGGCCAGGTTTTTGTTAGTGGCTTGTGAAGACTAACTGATGCTCCAGTCACTTATTCAGGTATTTCCACCTAAACCCCAAGACCTAAGCCACAAATGAACACTACACCAAAAATATGCATGCATAAATCACATTTTTATTGGTGCAATAATGAGTTTTGCAATATAGGGCACATGTTTAAAGAAATATACTTAAAAATAACCTGTGCTCATAAAAACAACAACAGGATGTTATGTCACTGGAATACATGGGTATGTTTTTAGTATCAAGATTTTTAGAAATTGTTCACTGCCAGTTATTTTACTGCAGCACCACACTTACATCAGGCCAGGTCCCTGCAAAACACTGCTGAACATGTAAACTTTTACAAGCTTTTAAAGTGCTGTGAAAATCATGAGATGTGCATTTCTTCATGCAATATAAAATGTTTGTGAAAGGCCACATGATTAGAGTTTGTTAAGCTTCTTTCCTGCCTTCTTCAGGAAAAGGAATTGAGTGCTGGTGAAAAGGGCCAGATTGGCAACCTTGAAGTTGAAGTCCTATAATTAATCAGAACTAGTCCTGCACAGGCCAGCTTCAAAAGGATAGTAGTGTGCTTCAACCTTTACCAAGGAATCTACCTCTAGGGGTAGGAAGTTCAGTCTCCATGGCCCATTCAATCTCTAGTCTCAGCTGAAACTTTCAGCATGGAAATTAGTGCTAACATTCAGAGGGAGTTTTAAGGACATCAATCCATATGATATTTTTTGGGTCATTATTTACAGATGACAAGCATCATCATCATCAAATGCCAGTTACCTGAGCTTAAGATCCATGCTGTCTTGAACAACTAATTTTAGAAAGTGTCCACAATTAGTATCTTGGAGCTACAAGTAGTAATGCTTCAGTGCAAGTCAATTAACAGAGGTGTTGAAAAAAAGTCACAGGTTGATTCCCCTGAGATAAGGAAATCATTCATGATATTTCCATGTCTGTACTGTAAAGAAAGGGTACACACATGCTAGTAGTAATCAGACATAACAAAGCTAGCACAAATTTATAAGGTCTTGCCATAAGGAGAAAACATGTGAAATTGCTGTTTCAAATATATTTTACAATTATATTTCTACAATTTAGATTTTCTGCCTGGGAGGAAGGTAACTGATCACTTTCCATCTTTTAATTTAGATTCTGTAAATTACTCTGCTCTGTTAAAATTCAACGTCTTAATTTTTCAAAGTTAACTGTTACACTAAAAGACTCTGAACAAGTATTACAGCAGTTCAGTTGTGATTTCAGATCCAAATCCATCTGATTTTCGAGGTAACTAAAAACACATTCAAGCAATGAGAATGACACTTGCATTAAACACAATCTAGCAGATTCAATTAAATAACGCAGACTTTTTTTTTTTTAAGTATTAGAACAGGGCAAACACTTGTGACCATGCTATCCACTTTAGAGATCCATTGCAGATAAAGTTTGGACTCGGTTACAACGTATGTAAAGATTTATCAAGTCTTATATTGCAGATTCCAGAGCACAAAACTAAAGGATTTTGCAGTACAGAAGTTATGTTCCCAAAAGCCAAGAATAAGTTTGCTAACATGGCACACAATAATCAATAGTACTTTGCACTTATGTAGCACCTTTCATCCAAGCACTTTACAAACATCAATCCATTAGCCTCACAATACCTCTGTGAGGTACATATTATACCCATTTTATAGCTGAATATACAAACTGAAGTATAGCAATTTGTCCAGGGTGTCTCACCCATTCACTGACAAAGTTGGGAATATAATGTAGGAGTCTGACAGTCCCTTGGTCTAGTCAGTAACCCAAGTTCCATCTCAAGTGTTTATAATACAGTAACTTTCATGTTCCTAGCTTTAAGCATCTGCTTCTAGTCGAGCATTAAAAACAGTTTAAAACAAGTCTAAAAGCTAAGTGGGCTTAACACTAGCAGCTAACTTGATTTCTGTAACAAACTCATGAGTGCAATGTAACTTAATACTGAGTAAAAGAATTCTGGTCCATTATACTGTTGGTGATTATACTATTTTTATACTACTTTGTTTAGGCCTTAATCCAGCAAGACACACTATGCACATGTAACTACAAGCACATTCCTAGTTCCATGGAAGGTCCATAGAACTATCCCTATACTTATATATGCATGAGGGCTCCAATTCAGGAAATTGCTTAAGCAGGTGCTTAAAGGGGCTTTCCTGAATCAGGGCTTTAGTTAGGCTAGCCTTACTAAATTGTCTGTCTTTGAATAACTAGAAGTTTCCATTCCAGAAGCCGACACATTGCTACTTTATTATGAAGATGTACATCTTTGTTCCCCATTTGCACAAGCATTCAGAAGGCATTTCAGACCCAAAACATGGCTAAAAGAGTTTAAATGCCTTAACACGTGTTGAGGCATTCTAAGAAATAATTTCAGTAATATGCACATCTACAGCATCTTTAATTTAGATGATCTCAAAGCACTCTACATTAAGCCTCACGCTCCCACATAAAGATGAGATTTCTTTATTGTACCAGTTTTGACATCCCTGCTTTTGTCATTTCAGAAGTAGAGCATTTTACCTAGCTTATTTTGTTGTGAAAAACTGCTCCATTCCTTATTAGAATAGAGGTCTTGCTATTTAATCACTGGGGAGAAACCAAGCAAGTTAAAGAGCATCTGGCAGCATGCAAACAAAGAAACTTCAAGTTTTTCCCTTTTGGATAAATGCTCTGACCTTCTGAAAAAAGAACAAGCCTTTGACCTGTAAAAGAGCAAGAACCAAAGATTAAAAAGTGCTAACACTATCTGGAGCCTGGTACAGCTTAACAACACTTTCAGTGGCCACAAGATCAGCCACACTTAATCAAAACTATATTTTAATGTTTAACCAATACAATCTGTAATTTCAATCTCAACTACAATTCCTTCTTGCTGGAATTGAGATCATATTGTTACCAAGAATCCAAGTATTTCAAGAAACATGCCAACATCCTGATGCAGTGTAAACAGAGGGGTTGGCAGTTAATTTTCAAGCAACTAAACTACATTTCAAGTAGTATCTAAGGAAAAATTATTAAATTTATTGGGTACTTAACTCTACTCAATTTAAAAAGGCTCTCAGTACAGCCACTATCAGACTGTACATTCTGCTGTTGTTCATTGTGACCTAATACAGGGCAACTTTGGTGTTACCATTTCTATATGAAGTATGCACTATAGTCATCTCTGCTGCAAAAACTGCTTGAATGTATAAGAGTTACTGTGTAACTCTTCGTACAAAATGCTGATAGGCACATGAATGTGCCAAACTAAGACCAGTTTACAAGTACTGAAAGATTATAACTAAACCCGATAATTCAGAGTTTAGATTTCAACTGTTATTCTAAGTCTATGTAACTCTAGATACAGTATTGTATGTATGTCCAGCCATGTCACACAGCAGCTTCTCCATCAGAAAATAAGGTTCTTCAGGAGTCAGGACTTTTAGCTGCTAACATACAACAAACAGCTGCCAGTTACTTTAAAATCAGCATGCAAGAAGTTACCTATTTCAAACTAGTTGGGAAGAGTGTGTCACTACTGCATACCTATCTGTAAACCTGCACACTAACCATAACAAACCTGTGCGTCTCAATCATTAAGTTAAAAGGGCTTTTCAAGCTTTGAAGGGAGTTTTTTATGCTTACACATAGCTTATCTGAAAATCCAGAATCTTATTCTGGAGCAGTGAGGTAGTAGATGTAAACATCCTCATGTAGATGTCACACTTCTCCAAAGTTCGCATGCCCAGTCTCCTTGGCATGTTCTCTGGCTTCCACTTGTCCAGTTAACCCCTTCTGGCACACCATGCATCTTAGTGTAAAGCGATTTACATCAGTAAACTGCCTCTTTCGTCTGGCTTCATCTGCCAATTCCAATGCTTGTGCAAGAACAACGTCATCATTTGTTGAGAAAATAGTCAGGGGAGGGATGTCTGAGTCAGGGATTTTACGTTCAAGTGGATCATAATGAATCCCATCATAAATCAGAAGGACCCGCCTAGCATAGCCAGCATCTTCCCCAAAACGGTCAATTCTGACTGTCTGTGTATCCACTACACAGATTTCACACTGATAAAACTTAGACAGAATGGATACTTCAATGGCTCCTCCCCATGTATCTTCTCTTCTGATCCACTCACAATACTCTTCATTGGTTTTCCCTAGTACTGCCTCACAATAGGACTCTGGATCACTTGCCACTATCTGGGCTATAAGACTGCGCATCTCTGGAGCGCATGCTGGATCATAAATGCCTCCCTCTACCACATAGAATATGCTTGTGAAGAGACAGGAGTTATCTGCTGGAACAACCCTCCTTGCAAGTACAGGCAATGCTTCCCTGACCAAAGTAGGGACACTCCTTTTTGCAACCACAGGTGACTCAGTCTTGGGTTTGGTTGTGTCCTCTTCAACAATTAGAGTATCACCTGTCAAAAATAAAGAATCAAGAATGGTGAGGATTAGGTAGATGAAATGCAGTGTTGCTTCACCAAAGTGCATTACAAACAGAAAAGGAAAAACTACAAAAACAGAAGCAAATCATTTAAAGCCTCCAGTATATCATGCCTCAGTTCTCTGACATTCAGATCAGCACAACAGAAGCATTACCAATTAAATAAATTACATAAGAAGCCACAGCATGATGCAGCAAATGATTGTAGCTTTGGCCTCTCACTGTATATTGCTAGTTCAGATAAAGACACAGGGTTTGTACTGAAGTCTCCAAATTAGCACAGTAGTTAATGTTTTCAAGTTTACTGTCCAATTCTGGAACATCAGTGATACCCAGTTCTTTTCATTATAGTCTCTTGAAAACCCACTTTAGAGTCAGTGAAATAGAAGATGTTTACATTTACAGAAGCTGATAAACAGGTTGGACAGTCACTGACAACACTATTTTGCAATCAATTTTTTATTAAAGGGTGGTAGCCCCAATGTCCCAACCAAGTTTCAGGTCAGGTAATTATAATCTGCTGAAATGCAGTTTCGATTAGGTATGGCATTCTTTTGCTCTTCCCGTCTTGAGCTGCGGAACACTGTAGGCAGCAGAATATTAATGTTGTGCCTTTTACGCCAGAGAGAACTAAAGCTTTTGCTACATGTTCTTTACACTGTGTTGAAGCAGGCCCATAAGGCTTTAATATTTGCAGAGAGAATGAAATAAGCTCCAGAAAGGAAATTCATATTAACCCATAACCATTTCAGTGAGCCATGCGCATGATCAGAGAAGTTTAAAGGGGCAACCTGAACATACGCTTAACCCAGCAGTCTCTACAACATCCGTTCTAGAATTAAAGTGTCAGAAGATACATATTTCCATACACGATCCTCTCGCCTCCACCCATTTTGTCCTGTGTCTGTTCTCTCTGCATCTTGAGCACTCGAGGGCAAGTACCAACTTCTTAGACCAGCCTTGCCCGGTGGGGCACCCAGCAACCTCCCTGCACTTTGGCTCTCACTGGGGTCAGGGGGATCCCCCGCCCCCCGGCTGGGTTCAGCCTTTAGGGACTACTCCCCCCCTCCCCCACCGCCCTAGGGTGAGGGGAAGAGACGCTGCCCCGCAGCCTGGGCCCCCAGCAGGCGCTGTGCCCTGCCCATGATGGAGGCAGCCAGGAGCCCCCCAGGCTCAGGCCTGTCACCCGGGCAGGAGCAGCCCCCGGGCCCGCCCGCCCGCCAGGGAGGGAAGGGGGGCGGTGACCCCACGCTCCTCACCTGAGTGGATGCCGAGCTCCCCCAGCCGCCGCTCCCCGTCGCTCAGGTCCAGGCTCCGCGGGGGGAAGCCGAGCAGGAGGCGCTGGGCCGGGGCCGGCACCCCGGTGAGGGCGGCCAGGGCGGCCTGCAGCTCCCGGAGGCGGGAATGCGCCGTGAGGCCGGGCAGCGGGTGGGAGCCGCTCCGGGCCTTGCAGCGCAGCCGCAGCATCCTCCTCCTCCGGGCCAGGGCTCCCAAATCTGCTCCCCCAGCAAAATGGCCGGGGCGGCTGCCCGCCAAGTCTCGCGATGCTTCCGCCGTGCCTTACTATTGGCTCGCGGGACCCACGCCGCAACCCGCATCTCTTCCCGCGTGCCCGCGGCGCAGCCAATCCGCGGCTTGGGGCGGAACGCTCGAGGTGCCCTTGGTGCCGTCACACGCACACGGAGAATCTCACAGTCGAGGGGGGATACGTCACCGCGTTCTGCCTCCCCGCGGTCCAGGTGGACTAGGAGCTCATTTGCATAATTGCTACTTATTTGCATAATTGCAACTTATTTGCATATCCGAACTGCCTGTTCTTTTACGCCTTCGCAGTTCAGTGGAAAATAATTGAGCGTTCTGAGCTCATTTACATGCCATTTATCTATGGACGTATTTGCATCTCAGTTGCACCCTTTGCCAATGGACGCGTTTACGCCCCGTTTGCATGTCTAAGCCTATTCTAATGGTTCCCGTTCATTTGCCTAGTTTGGTCCCGCTCCTCTGGTTCCACGGGTCTCCCCCTAACACGGCTGCCGCGCTGCGGCTTCGTCACGTGGGCGCCACATTAGCATATCATTTGCATCTCGTTCCCGGCCCGCCAGCCTCAGCTGGTGCCAGCCGGGCAGCGCGCAGGGGGTGTGCGGGCTCCGCGCCGGCTGGTTTGCTGCTGCTGCAGTGCGGGGTCGCGCGAGCCGGCCGGTCCAGTCACGTCCTGGCTGCTGCGGGAGGCTCCTGGGCGGTGTCTGAGGCTCGCAGCGCTTGGCAGGTGCAGCAGCCGCCTGGCTGCCCACCCCTTCCCGGTACGTCTCAGCGCGGAACCCGGTCCCGGGCTCGTGCGGAAGGCTGGGGGGGTTCTGCGCCTCCGTTCCCCCGCGCGGCGAGCGGGTGTGTCGGCGGGGGGGCTCTGCAGGTCGGCACCCGATGAATGGCAGCAATCCTGGAGCGGGGCTTGGGAGTGCCTGGCTGAGAGACCTGCCCTGTCCCCTGCTCAGAGGATGCTGTCAAACCAGCTGGGATTCTTTCCCAGCCTTGGCATCTCGGGGACTGCCCCCCCTCCCCCTCCGAAACAGTGCCTAGTGCTGCATAATGACTTTGGGAGGCTGGGGAAGGCTGTTCCTTTATATTTTTAGTGACTTACAGGGAAGGGGCAAAAGTAGGTACTCTCCCCCTTCTGTTCCTTGGCTGAGATGGTTCATTAATGTCCCAGGTGAGGGAGGTATTTTTTTCCTCCTCTGCTTCATTTTTCTGTGCTTTGCCTTATCTTGTGCCAACTACATTTGTTACCACCTACGTATGTTGCGACCTGCTGTTGACCTTGTACTGTGGCTCTGAGACTGTTCTATGGTTTCCTTTCCCTCCCACCCGGAACAGCACAGATAAGTTGCTATGCATCTTATTTTATTCTGCCTACTGGATTTCACAAGGATTTGTTTCTTGGTTCTTCTTTTCTTTTCCAAGAGCCTAAAGGTCCAACACTGACCAAGTGTGCGATTAGCAGCAATGTCAGGACATACAGCATTAGTCCCAGAGCAGAACAACAACAACAGCAACCAGGAAAACAAAACTTCAAATATGAGAGTCTCAGAAAAAAAGTGCTGTGAGTATTTGTGACAGTCTTGGGAAAATAGATCTTGTGTCTTGCAATGAATTTCTCTTTGACTACTTCTTTTTATAAACGGGTAAGTCAGTCGTGCTTTATTCCTTCTAGCTCAGTGCAGTAGTAAACACAAATACAATTTAATCCTTAGTGCAACTCTATAGACTTCAGTGGCATTACACCAGGAATGAATTTAGAGCTATTTAAAATCCTGAAATGAGCTGCGCATGAGTGCAGGATCAGGATCTTTAAAAAAAAATCGTCCTACCATGCACAACTTTTGTTTTTAAGTCTTTAACATAAACATCTTGAATTATTTTACTTTTTCTGACTCGATAGCTGAATTATGTCCCCCACGCAATCCTCAGTACAACAGTGGTAGTGCTGGCTTCCCCCATGTCACCTCCCCAAAGTACTTCAGCTCTGATCTGGAGGGTTGTTCCTTTTGTATGTCCCAATCAGTTCTTGACCTCTCTGCTGAGGCTGCTAACAAGGGGAACAATTGTGATGTGTTTTTATGATGTCCACTTGGAACTGAGATCCCCAGAAATAATTTCATGTAGGCTCCTAAAGTAGTACTTCACGGGTTTATAACTGTTTACAGTTCTTGTTTGTATCACTTCTAATTATATTTGTTACATGTTTTGCTCTTCTGGACAAATGTTTACCTTTCGAGTTAATAATGTTTTGGAATTCAGCTGTTTAAAAAAGAACTCTGTTTTAATGTAGATTAGAGTTTTAATGTAATCTCTGTTCCTGAAAACCACCCACATGTACTAGGCAACAAGTAGCACAACTGTACTTGAACAGTGGTTTAAAATAGCCCATCATGAAACGTTGTTTCATATTTCTGTCTAATGTGCTTCATCAGGCAGTGATCTGGACATGTTACATCTCTGAAAGAATCATAGAAGATTAGGGTTGGAAGAGACCTCATGAGGTCATCTAATTCAATCCCCTGCTCAAAGCAGGACCAACACCAACTAAATCATCCCAGCCAGGGCTTTGTCAAGCCGGGCCTTAAAAACCCTTAAGGATGCAGATTCCACCACCTCCTTAGGTAACCCATTCCAGTGCTTCACCACCCTCTTAGTGAAATAGTGTTTCCTAATATCCAACCTAGAACTCCCTCACTGCAACTTGAGACCATTGCTTCTTGTTCTGTCATCTGCCACCACTGAGAACAGCCGAGCTCCATCCTCTTTGGAACCCCACTTCAGGTAATCCATGTTTCAGCTAATCATTTTTGTTGCCCTCCGCTGGATTCTCTCCAGTTTGTCCACATCCCTTCTGTAGTGGGGGACCAAAACTGGATGCAATACTCCAGGTGTGGCCTCACTAGTGCCAAATAGAGGGGAATAATCACTTCCCTTGATCTTCTGGCAATGCTCCTACTAATACAGCCCAATATACCGTTGGTCTTGTTGGGAACAAGGGCACACTGCTGAATCATATCCAGCTTCTTGTCCACTGTAATCCCCAGGTCCTTTTCTGCAGAACTGCTGCTTATCCAGTCCGTCCCCAGCCTGTAACGGTGCATGGGATTCTTCCTTCCTACATGCAGGACTCTGCAATTGTCCTTGTTGAACCTCATCAGATTTCTTTTGGCCCAGTCCTCCAATTTGTCTAGGTCACTCTGCACCCTATCCCTACCCATATCCCCGATATGTTGAGTTGATGCCAAACCTAGTGTCTACCAATCTCCATTGAAGTCTTTTAACCTAGCTTTTCCAATCTTCTGTTGACATAGGCCAGGAACTGATTTCAGCAAAGAATCCCAAAGGTATTTGCTCAGTAGGAAGGATGCGCACACACAATACTATGATTAGGGCTGCATAATCACCGGAGGTCTGTTTTGATTTTTACTGTTTTCCAAGTATCTCTCCCCCATTGAATAGCTTTATTAGGGATTACTTTTTCTCCACATGTACTAGTTGCTCTTATGCAGATTACACTCATTTTGTTATTTCCTGCTTATATATCTAACCATTCTGGATCTCATAACACAGTGTCTTTACTGATTTTTCAAAACCTCCCAATCTAGGTCACTCTGGGAATTAAAATTTAACATCTTGTTTGCCTCTTCCTCCAGATTCTTTATAAAGCTATTTAAAGGGACATCATCAATTTAAAGGTTATGCTTGTGTTTAACAATGTTTTACCTACAATTGTTGCAAATAATCCTTAAAATTACTATGACTGGAAGAGACTGTGGGGAAAAATATTTATTTTTTTCCCATTTGCTTACTTTGTGCATTTGACAGCACTTGGTACAGATGGCTTCCCCAAAGTCGGTTTCCCTGTTGTTTGTGTAGGTTTTTGTGCACCACAACAAGTGAGAGAAGAACAGTTCTAATAATAGACAAGTCTGGCTATAAAACTATAAAAAAAAATGGGCATGGTTGTTTGGGGGCAGGTGTAGTGCACAGATATATCTTTAACAAAGTCTTTGAAACTGATTAGATTTACAGCTGACAAAGCCCCGTCAGTATTGCAGTTAGATTTGCATTTTATCTTGTGTGGCGAAACCATCTCAACTGGCCATTTAGACATTTTGTCCATTCCATGTTCCATTCAGTTTATATTCACTTGCTTTGATCAGTTTAATTATGGCAACACATGCTCCCATATCCCTGTCTATAATCAGTGTCTTTCATATACGGTTGTTTTATAAAACTCAGTTTTACTTAATTAGTGGATTAGTTAATCTGTTGCTTTTGGGAAATTACGTAACTTTTTTTTTTTAAAAGAAACAAGAAATTTTATGCAAAAACAATAATGGTAAAAAAAATCCTGCTTCTCAGCAATAGGCTAAACATTACTAATTTAGTTTCTCAGATCATTTATTGAGTATGTTAAGGAAGGAAATTAGATTCCTGTCTGCTGTCAGGAGAGAAATATGATCTCTTTCATTAAAGAATTTTTTCCTATGTCCTTGACAGTTACTGCTTAATAGTTAAATATATTTAACTCTGGCTGACGTATTTTGGCTGACACATTAGTCACACGTTATTTTCCCTGTTCCCGGTGGCTGATCAGTCGTTAACCTACTTCATTAGCTAACTCCCGAGAGAGCCATGCTGTGGTCCAGTGATTGCTATTAACGTTTAATTGGCTGGAAGGGCATGATAATGAATCAACTGTGTGTTTCATACAGTAAGTAACCTTTTGTGTGGCTGGTAGATGGGCAGAGGCAGTGAGTTATGCCAGAGATGAATTTGGCTTCTGATTTGGTTTTTATTCTAAGCTGTTTTAATTAGTTTAATGATTTCGCCTCCTCCTCTTTGCAGCATGGGCTTCTTATATGACCAACTCCCCTACTTTGATTGTAATGATTGGCCTTCCTGCCCGGGGCAAGACTTATATGTCCAAGAAATTAACACGCTACCTCAACTGGATTGGTGTGCCTACGAAAGGTCTGTACGGATTTTTGTACATGGTAGCTTAAAGCGATGGATGGGTCAGGGAACTGGCAATGAGACATTTGTTTTAATCTAGCCCAGGTTTATAGTCACTGAAAGTTGTCATAACTTGGTAGCTACTTTATGAGGTGCTAGCTTCATTGTTGTCCCCGGTGAACAAGCGTCTACGACATAAAACCTTATTGGCAGTGCCAGCAAAGAGCCCTAAGATTCAGTTATCCATAGCAACTGAATTCCACTTGAACCCTTAGAGGTGGTTTCTACAAGCAGATTGGCAAGGGTCAGTATGTCAGGGAAGCTTAACTAGCGTTACTCAAGCTGTATCTATTCTGTGCTTAGAGAGGGAACATCATCCCTGTGCAGAGGGGCAGCACAAAATCTGTGCGGTACTTATGTCCTCAAAGTAGGTCTTAAGTGCTTCATAGACCCTTGTGCTGGCCCTCTGCACAGGTGAATTTCAGTCAGACAGAGGCCTTTGGTTTCCAGGGCTGCCAAATTTGGTATCTTTTCAGCTTGGAAAAAAGGAGACTAAGGGGGGATATGATAGAGGTATATAAAATCATGAGTGATGTGGAGAAAGTAAATAAAGAAAAGTTATTTACTTGTTCCCATAATATAAGAATTAGGGGCCACCAAATGAAATTAAAGGGCAGCAGGTTTAAAATAAATAAAAGGAAGTTCTTCTTCACGCAGCGCACAGTCAACCTGTGGAACTCCTTGCCCGAGGAGATTGTGAAGGCTAGGACTATAACAGATTTAAAAAGAGAACTAGATAAATTCATGGAGGTTAAATCCATTAATGTGTGTTAGCCAGGATGGGTAAGGAATGGTTTCCCTAGCCTCTGTTTGTCAGAGGGTGGAGATGGATGACAGGAGATGGATGGCACTTGATCATTACCTATTAGGTTCACTCCCTCCAGAGCACCTGACATTGGCCACTGTCGGTAGACAGGATACTGGGCTAGATGGACCTTTGGTCTGACCCAGTACAGCCATTCTTATGTTCTTATGTTTTCCGAGAACTAAATTCTTCTTCTTTAGCAAAGTGCATGAGATATTATAAAGCCCCTTCTGCTTGATTTGGGTCTCTTCTCCTTTCAGTGAGTGCATATAATCCTGCTTAATGGGAATAGGGATTGCACATGAACATACTGATAACTAGGAGGATAGTTATAAAAAATGTGGATTCACTTGAGGAGATCTGGGAAAAGGTACACACGATTCTGAAATTCTATGGTGCAGTTTAAGTGTTTCAGATTTCAGTCATAAGGAATTCTCGTGGTGTTTGCGAAAGTTAATTTGAAGTAAAATTGCTGGAAGATTTTAGTTGGACGGATAGCTCATAAATTGCTGTAATCAAGATAAGGATGTGATTCACCTCTTGGCTCACAGCCAGGTAACACATGTTTGTGAAATGCTGCAAATCACACGTCTTTGTTTTTTGTGAAGTGTTTAATCTAGGAGTATATCGTCGTGAAGCAGTGCAGTCGTACAAGTCCTATGATTTTTTCAGGCATGATAACAAAGAAGCCATGAAGATTCGGAAGTAAGTCTGTGTCAGAGGGTGCAACCCAACTTGAATGGTAGAGGAAAAAGTTCATGTCATTCTAAAGTCTGTGCAGCTGGTTTTAGACTATACCTCTGATTGTAGGAAGTGACATTTAATGTCAATAGACAAATATGGGGTTAAATTCTGCCACCATTGCTTAGGTTGAGGAGGACTTTATTGCATCAGACCTCCCATTGATTTCAATAGAGACTACTCACAGAGTAAGGTGTTACACTGTGTGAGTAAAGATGGCAGATTTGGGCCTGCAGTGAATGTTTTGTGGAGTGGATTAATAATTTGTTCCACCTGAGGAAATTCCAGATTATTTTACAAGTTTTAAAAACTGCATTGGGAGCATGTGACAGAATTGAATTTTGTGTAGACTAGTGCTCTTCAAAAAAAAATTTTTTTTTTCATTAAATCCTCATATTCCCACCTCCATTCTCCTGGTTGCTGGCACTTTGAAAAGGAGGAAAAAAAGGTAGTTGACCCTTGCCCAGTTGATGATACAGCTGTCACTATACAGGTTTAGGGGTACTAGAAACTCCAAGAACATCTTTAAATGAATACCTGGAATTATATAGGGAGAAAGTAAATTAACCCTACCCGGTAATTTAATTTTGCAGACAGTGCAGGGGGAAATTTCCAAGCATGTGAACTTGCTTGTGGCTCTTACAAAAGAGAGAGAGATTGTTGTTAAACTCTCTAGTAATTTGAGCTTTTGTGTGGTCTCCGGCATGCTCGACTATACCATTTTATAGCCCCTATAATCTCTGTGTATTTCTCTGTACCTTCCAATAGGATAAAATATTTAGGGCTTCATCCTCCCACGAGTATTTGTGGCAAAACCCCCATTGATTATAATGGCAGCAGGATTATGTTTTTTCCGTAGCTATTGAGATCAAAGCTTAGTGACTGATAATTTTTCTGAATTCAGCATTGCTCTGGAATTTGCTTCTGAACTCAGCTTACCTCTAGGTCAGTCTAAAAGTCATGCCGTTCCAGGGTTCTGGTTTGATTTTGCACTTCACCACCAGAATAAACAATTCCCAGCTTCAGACTCCAGATCACTTTTCTTACAGACATTTGCACACAGCAGGACATCAACACTGTAGTATGAATTCAAGGTGACAAAGCAGGCTTGTTCCATAAAATTCACCTATCGAGGCTGGGGGGCACACACTCTGTGTGCTTTGTTGGGTATCCTGTGCACGCCATTAAAACAGGAGGCCTCATGCCCTAGAAGCTGGGTCTTCAGGGTGGGCATGAGGCCTCCTGTTCATGAATAGGTAACAAACTTCAGATCCTCTTTAGCAAGTTGGCAGAGATATAACTATTCCTCCAAGAAAGTGCCCTTTGGTCCTTGTTCGAGCATGTTTACAAGCTGCCGTGCTCTCTCGCCCCTTGACTGGAGCATAGATATGTTCTTTTAAGGAAAGTTTATCCTTACAGATGATTGCCAAGGATGAAATCCTTGCTCCGCTGAAGTCCATGGCAAAACTCCCATTGACTTTCATGGGGTGGAGGGCAGGATTTCCCCCCAGGCATACAGTAGTGGCTGTTTAACGACGAGACATCCTGGGGAGAGATGTCAAATGATACTAAAACAATAAATCTAATAAAGGGGCTAAACCTGCTTCTATTGAAGTCAGAGGGAATCTTGTCATTTACTTCCAGGAATGCAGAATGGGGCCCAAGGGACAAAACTCAGATGATAAGAGAGGTATGTAATACAAATAAAAAGCAGATGGATTAAAAAGTCCTTATTGTCCAATTTAGTGACCAGTTGGGAGACCTAGATTCAGCTTCGGCTCCCAGAATCTATCTTCCCTGGTGGGCAGCGCATCTGTCCCCAAAGACTATGACTCCACAGAGACCCATTTGTTCCTTTAAGGAGAGATGGCAACAGACTCCTGAGCTGGAAAGATAGAGTGCTCAGAACAGAGGCATTTAAACAGGGTTGGCTCTGTAATTTGTCCCACTGTAAGCTCTGGAGTCGTGATTCATGAGGCCTGGAATCTGACCACTTTGCACTGTCTGCAATGCTGCCAATTTCTCTCCTTACAGACAGTGTGCCTTGGTGGCTCTGGAAGATGTGAAAGCTTATGTCACAGAGGATGGCGGACAGATAGCTGTAAGATAACACTTGATTATACTGAGTTTAAATCAAAAGAGTATTAAATCAAAGCCTGAGATATTCATCCAAACTCTTCTGACAGCTTTAAAAACTGTAGCTAATGTTTTTTTTTTTTTTTCTGTTAGGTGTTCGATGCAACCAACACGACTCGAGAGAGGAGGGACTTGATCTTAAATTTTGCTAAGGAGAATGCTTATAAGGTGACTTTCATTGATCTGGAATAAGGACAGTAGGAGTGAATGCCTCCTTTGGGTGTATCCCATTGCCATTAGCGTCAGTGCATTGGATGGCAGATTTGGGCCCTTATCTTTGTACAGTGCCGTTGTAGCTTCAGGGTTTGTGTCATCATGTCCACCTCTGCAAAGCTGGTTTGAAATGCCGTTCTGGTGTTGTTTTTCATCCATTCTGCTCCGGTGTCAATGAATATTTAAGGTGCACGGTAGGGGAGAATAAGCACCCTTCTATGCATATGTCTGATTTGGGAAGTACCCTGTTTTAGTGAATTGGCTGTTGGGATATCCCAAACAAAATATTCTGCCCTCATCAGCCCTTATCTCTCTGGAGCCCAGAGATCATGAGGATGAGTGTGGCACACATTCCTAAATAGACAGATAATAGGAACCCACTGTGAGGGGCAAGGTTAGTTTCTCACAAAGCATATCTGGCTAAATCTATCCCTGGGGTAACTCTGCTGACTTCATTTGTGGCTATACTGGGAATTAATATGGCCTATTTACATTACTCTAGAGGCTCTTAATTCTACTAAACATGCTTCATTGTCTCCTCTCTAGGTGTTTTTTGTGGAGTCTGTCTGTGACGATCCAGAAGTCATTGCTGCCAATATCCTGGTGGGTGCTGAATGTTCATAGGTGCAGTCTGTAGCAGCCTTCTCTAGGAGACTTGATGTTTGTCAGGGAAGGTCACGGACTATTATAGTGGCTCACAGTAACAGCTGAGATTCATTATTATTAGAGAGCCCTACAGTAAAGTTAAACCTAATCCACAGAACTCAGGGGATTCTGGGTTTAAAGGCTTTTACTCTCCCTCATTCTGTTGTACCTGCCTGTGGTCAGGTGATTCTGTGAAGTCGTACTGAGTGTTCTACACTGAGGTGTCTGTTTGGGCCTGTTGTTAATCTCTGTTACACCCACGTAAATTCAGAATAACCCAGTCGGAGTAAGATGAGTCACTCTGGATTTATGCTGTCCTAAGAGAGATCAGAGTCTGGCTCAAAGACTGAGTTCTAACTTTCATTCTGATTTTCCTTTCTGCAGTCACGAAGGGCATCCTCGGTTAAACTCACCCAATATTCTCTTACCCTGCTTTAGTGCAGCTTATGCCAGGATCAGAAAAACTGGTCTTTGTTATCTCAGTAGGCAGAAAGAGATTGAAACTGAACTGCTTCTAATAAGTGTAACTCTGCAGTTCTTATTCTGGTGCAGTGCTATCCCTGTATAAACTGCCTGGGGTGGGGTGCCCTTTGCAATACTGTATGCAGTTCTGATAGCCTTGTTCTGATGTTTCAATTCTGAAATAAGTGGTTAATATTTGCAGATGCATGGCAACCAAGACAGATGGGTTATTTATGTGGGAACTTGGAAACCAAACTAAAGCCATGAAGCATTTTATCTTGGAGCTTGATTTTATTTTCATAGGAAGATCTGCAGTAAGTGGTTTGTGTGGAGAGGCAAAAGTCAAGCCATCTGTCTCTGTCCCCTGACCAAATGCCACCCTGTGACATTTGGAAGTGTTCTTTGTTTCCTTTCCAGGAGCAGGTTCTTCACAGGGCAGATGGGAAGGGGAAAAGTAAACAGTGTTTGCTTGCTTGTTTGAAAATTGAAGAATAATGTCACTTATTCTGATTTATACAAAGTTTGCTTAACTTTTCTAAAATCTCTCTCTCTCTTGTTCAGGAAGTGAAGGTCTCCAGCCCTGACTACCCAGAGAGAAATCGAGAGTGTGTGATGGATGATTTCCTGAAGAGGATAGAGTGCTATAAAGTCACATATCAGCCCCTTGATCCAGATAATTATGACCAGTAAGAGGCGAGATTTAGCAGCATGTTGCATACTGGATATGCTGTGGAAACAGACTCATGGGCTGCTTTCTTTTGCCAGTTTTGTTCCCTAACCTAACATGCTGCAGTCCCTATGCTGGCAAAACTCTCATTGACTTTGCAATATGGGAGATTTGCTTGTGTGAAGCGTGCAGGATTATGTCCAACATGATTTGCAAGGATTTCTCTCTAGTGTATAAATGGGAATGTTTAAATAGAAAACTACACTACATTGTAATAGTCTGTCCTTTCTCTCTAAGAGTTTTCTAAGGCACCTCAATGCCAAGTGGTAGCAGCAGTATCAGTATTACAAGAATACACACATATTTTGCTTTAAAGATGCTGATGAGTGTCCTTGTTTTGTGTTGACCGTAGAGATCTTTCCTTCATTAAAGTGATCAATGTGGGACAGCGGTTCCTGGTAAACCGTGTCCGGGATTACATCCAGAGTAAAATCGTCTATTACCTAATGAACATTCATGTCCAACCGCGCACCATCTACCTTTGCCGGCATGGCGAGAGTGACTTTAACCTTGTTGGCAAGATCGGTGGGGATTCTGGCCTGTCGCCACACGGGAAGCAGGTATGTTCTTGGCAGTGTCAGGATTGGCATCCTTTTAAAGTGTGTCAGTATAATGGGGACCTGGATTTAGGTCAGATTGTCTGCTGGTGTAAATGGGCTCAGTTCCATGGACTTCAACAGAGTTTTGCTCATTTATGCCAGCAGAGAAATTGGCCTGCATCTGACTGTCAGGGGTGTGTGATTTCTCTTTTGCCTGGGGTTGAAGTCCTCACATTCACCTTCAGCAGTCACTCTCCGTGCCCCCCTGTAGCAGTGCTCCCTGCCAATGAGGGGTGTTCATTCTGCAAAGGATTCATTCTTTACTGTGCAAACAAGAATGGGCGTACATTTTTATGGATTTCCCAAGGTGCCAGTTAGACTGTAAAGCTGACATGTAATAGACTAAATTTGCCAATATGCGAAATGTTACTGCCAACATTGGGATGCAGTTTAATCAGGATAACTCCTCTTTAATGAATCAAGGGAGTGCTAGTTTACAAATTTTAATACTAGGTTCTTTGCCGGTCTACTTTTATCTTAGACAGTATTTCTGAGATCAGGACATTTTGTTATTCTTAACCAATCAGCAGTTTATTAATTCACCTAGAACCTCGCTGGTATATAAACAACAGTTGATTGATCAAGTCAGGGGCGGCTCTAGCTTTTTTGCCGCCCCAAGCACGGCAGTCAGGCAGCCTTCGGTGGCTTGCCTGCGGGAGGTCCGCCGATCCCGCGGCTGCGGTGTAACTGCCTCCGAAATTGCCACCGAATCCATGGGACCGGCGGACCTCTCGGAGGCACGCCACCAAAGGCTGCCTGACTGCCGCCCTCGCAGGCATCAAGTGTAGATACGACAGATCATCTAGGCGTATGCTGAATGCAAAATACACATGCAGTCTTCTGTGTGAGTAACACAGACCCAGCAACTAGTTGTTGGGATCCAGCAACTATTCTGAGGAACAAAACAAATCACCCTAAATCTTATTACATTTACTGATTGTCACCAGTATCTCTAATGCATTTATCACCCTTCAGGTAATTCTCTCAAAGAATAAGGCTGCCCTTGCCTTAGGATACTCTCTCTTATGAATTTGGTCCTTGCTATTTCTTGTGTTTGGTTTGATAGGGACTAGTTTGAAACGTCAAAAGCAATTGCTTACATTTCTTTTTTTGAAGGTCTGAGGGCAGTGTGCTTGGATTTACAAAGGAGAAACACATATAGAGCATTACTTAGTTAAAATCCACAGTTTGGTTACTTGGCAGTGTGACGGGCTGTCCACCCTTCACAATGTCTGAACAGGTAAAATAGGCCAATTAACCTTATAGGCTACACCTGGAGGAGAGCCAGGGACTGATGAGGCCTAATGGCTGATGAAGCCTCACTGGGGGAGAAGCTGGGTAGGGAATCTAAAGAAAGGAGATTTTTATTTGTAGGGGAGAGCCTGCAGTCACTTGTTGGAAGCAGAGAAGTAGGGAGGAGGAAACGGGGTCGGGGGAGAGAGGGAATGGGACAATAAGCCCTTGGATGCTAGCCCTGGGAAAAGGGTCAACCCCAGAGGAGTTGTGAAGAAAGAGAGTCCCCCAGCCCAGAGCCCTCACCCCCTCCCACACTCCAACCCCCTGCTTCAACTTGCAGCCCCCTCCCGCGCTCTGAATTGCTCATTTCTGGCCCTACCCCGGAGCCTGCACCCCCCAGTTAGAGCCCTCACCCCCTCCCGCACCCCTAACCCCCTGCCCCAGCTCAGTGAAAAAGAGTAAAGGTGGGTGAGAGCGAGCCACTGAGGGAGGGGGAATATAGTGAGTGGAGGCGGGGCCTCAGGGAAGGGCAGGGCTAGAGGGTTCGGTTTTGTGCGACTAGAAAGTTGGCAACCCAAGATGCAGGGTGGATGAGGGTGAACTGAGGGCTTGCACCAGGGCCGCCTGGGAGGGGGGGGGCAAGTGGGGCAATTTGCCCCAGGTCCCACAGGGGCCCCCACGAGAGTTTTTCGGGGCCCCTGGAGCGGGGTCCTTCACACGCTCTGGGGGCCCTGGAAAACTCTCACGGGGCCTGGGCCCCCGGAGCTTCTTCGGTTCCAGGGCAGAAAGACCCCCTCGCCGCCGAATTACCGCCAAAGACCCGGCACTTCGGCGGCAGGTCCTGCTTCAGCGGTAATTCGGCGGCGGGGGGCCCCGCCGCGAGTCTTCGAGGCACTTCGGCGGCGGGTCCCGGAGTGGAAGGACCCCCCGCTGCCGAATTACCGCTGAAGCGGAGGCCCCCCGCTGCCGAAGACCCCAGGCTCCCTGAATCCTCTGGGTGGCCCTGGCTTGCACCTGCGGCGGGGTCCAGGGCCAGAGCCCAAAGCCCCACGACTGGAGTCTGCTACCCACCACTCCAGGGCTGAGGCCTGAAATCTGAGACTCACTGCTCCCAGGAAGGTGGGGAACTCACTGGCTGCCTGCTCCTCTGGCGTTTGTGGATCCTCAGGGGGGCAGGGCCCACACCCTGCTGGTTCCCTCCCCCGGCTTCCCCCGAGTCACTGCCCAGGAGGTTTTGGCTGTAAGAAAAGCCTTTGGTGGCCACATTTGAGAAACGCTGCAGTTTCTATTGGCCACTTGAACGAGAGCTGAAAGCCATTCGGCTCCATTGTTTCCATTGATATCCAGCAGATGGCGCTGGCGTATAGCAAATGTCTTCAGTTCCTAGAAGACTTCAATGTTTCATTCATTTCAAAGATTTCTTTTATGTTGTTTTTTCTGTATTATCTATACTGCGAATTGGAATCTCTGCTCAGTTTCAAAGTTATGCCTTGGTTAGCTGCTTATATCTTTCAGTGAGACAAGGTGGGTGAGGTAATATCTCTTATTGGACCAACTTCAGTTAATGAAAGAGACGAGCTTTTGAGCTTACACAGAGCTCTCTTCAGGTCCTGGCCTGTAGCTCACAAGCTTGTCTCTCTCACCAACAGAAGTTGTTCCAATAAAAAATATTCCCTCACCCACCTTGTCTCTCTAATATCCTGGGACCAGCAACACTGCATATATCTTTCAATGTTGTTTCTCCTTTTAGTGCCATACAGTTCATACCACTTAATGCAACAATTATTTAGAAAGAAAGCGAACAAAATCTCTTTACAGCTCCTGTAAATTTAGTGGACTTAGTCCATACATTCTTTGATTATATCGAATACCTTTTATTTCACATCTTTCAGGGCTTGTAGTGGAACAAGAAACATTATTTTGAAAAGACAGACAGGGTAATCAGATCTAGAGAGATGGTACCTTTAATTCATAAAGCAGATAAATGTGCAGTTTCTAATTTGGGATAAAGATTGTTGGTTTGGATTTCTTGGGGTATCAGGAATCTTGACCTATATATGTTTATATTTCTATAGGTCACCTAGCAAGCATTCTTAACTGGTATAACTCTGTTTCTACACACAGCTCTGGTTCTTGATATGAAACAGTAGAGTACTCTGCACTGGAAAACAAGAAATACTTGTCTGTCATCTGATAGGGGCTCTCTTTAGCTAGACCAAGAGAGATGGAAGTCTCGTCCACAAGCAAATTATGGGAGTCTTTGGTTTGAGAATTGAGCAGGGGGTTGGACTAGATGACCTCCTGAGGTCCCTTCCAACCCTGAGATTCTATGATTCTATGAATAGCTGGAGGACTCCTTAACAAGCATTGGAGCTTTCCTTTCCTGAGGAAAGTGTATTTCAGCTCTAGTTTAACTGATGCTTCCCAGACAAGATGTCCCACACATTTGGATGTGCGGATTGATTCCCGTTGTCTTTAGTCCTCAGAGGAAGCTAAAGTTGGGAGCCCGTATGCAGTGATTAGTTGTAATCCTAGTTGCTGTGTTTAGCTTCCGGATTAAAAGGTGCCTGAGAGGGAGCTATGGTAACTTATTGCCAACATGTATTCAAGGCATGTTTGACATCTATACAGCTCACAACTGTGAACATATTAACTCTAGACCCAGAGTGGCAGAAATTGGCTCTGGATGGCATCAGTTAATGCCAGTCTGGTGAGAAGTTTAGCATGTTCTTTCACAATGAAGAGTGAATTCACAATGGTTACTTTTCTCATCTTCCAACTTGCTTCAATTTCTCCAGTTCGCTCAAGCCCTTAAAAAATTCATTGCTGAGCAGGAGATTGTGGATTTGAAGGTTTGGACGAGCCAGCTGAAGAGAACCATCCAGACAGCTGAGTTCTTAGGGGTCCCCTATGAGCAGTGGAAGATTCTGAATGAGCTTGATGCTGTGAGTACAGTGGGGAAAACATCTAAAGCTATACACTGAACGTATGGGGGCTTGTAAATAAGAATAGTGAACATGAAATAAAGTCTTTCCCCTCCCATCTAAACATTTTCTGAGCATTAATTACGCTTCACAACACTATGTGTTTATATTGCAACCCCTCACCTCTGTGAGCTATGGAACTGCTTGGTGTAAAATTGAAAATGCCGATGGATTTTTACCTGTTTAAGTATCCCAATGCTCTTTACAGCAGATACGATTAAAAACTCAATATTCAAGGTCCCAGGTACCTGCAACAGCCAGCTACAGCACAACGGGCATATGTTGGGCTTTCAGTGGTTCTCACTGTAATTCTTTCATGCAAATGAGCTGTAAAGATAATAACATGGAAATAAATACTTGTTTTCATTCTTTTCAGGTTTAAAAACCAACAAACCAAAACCACAGCCATAGAACATAAAGGTTTTGGTTTAAAATTCAAACTAGAAAACACATTGCAGTTATTTTGGGGGGGTGGGACTTTTGCTCCTTTGCGGAGGTCATTTCTGTTGTATTCATAGATTCCAAAGCCAGAAGGGACCATTGTGATCACCTGGTCTGATATCCACATAACGCAGGTCAAAAAAACCTCTCTCAAGAAACTAGTTTCCACAGTGCAGAGGTTGAGTCTCCTGTTCATCCAACTGATCTTGCCTGCCTGCATCTGTATAACGAGGATGTTAATGCTTGCCTACCTCTCGGGAGGGGTGGGAGGCTTAAGGAATTAATGTTTGCAAGCCCGCTCTATGGTTCTCAGGTGTAAAGTGCTGTGTTAGAATTACTCCTGTCTGTTACGAAATGTAAAACACCACATAGGCATAGAATCTTCTGTGTTCAGTCCTTTTTCCCCCCCAGTGCTTAAATCTATTGAAATAAATTCCCTCGTAACAAACTCCTCTTCCACCAGGGAGTGTGTGAAGAGATGACATATGAAGAGATTGAAACTCAGTACCCAGATGAGTTTGCGCTGAGGGATCAAGAGAAATATCTTTATCGTTATCCTGGAGGAGAGGTGAGTAGGTTTAAAATAATAACGTAGCTGAGTATGTGTAGCTAGGAAAGAAGGGAATAATTAAAACGAAGTTAGATTTATGTGGGAAATGGCAATAGACCTAATGGTAGTATCCCAAATTTAGCTGTAATACAGTGGGTTACTGATCAGTGACTATTTCCTTTATGGTGCCATGCAAGTGATACATTTTACAAATATGATCAAGTGGTATGAGGGTTATTGTATTATATCCTTGGGACTGTGGGCAGACATAGGGGTCCTTCTGCGTGGAGCTCGTTGCGGGGAGAGAGCCATAGACATGATTATTTAATGTAGTTTATTACTTATTTTTATTTACATCTGTTGAAAATGTTGCTCGAAATCTGACTATCTCCACAAATTTAGGGGCCAGTTACCAATCCAAAAATATATCTAGATCCACCCCCCCCAGTGCTATCAGTTCTTCTATATCTTCCATATTTTAAGATTTTTAACCTGTGTTTTGATTAATGTGAAGCAATTTTAAGCCCTGCTCTCGGTTCTGGCATCTCCGCATGCTTGTGAAACCCCTAAACATCCTTATGCTGTTGAATGTTTCCCTTGATTTCTAGTCATACCAAGACTTGGTCCAGCGTTTGGAGGCTGTGATTATGGAGCTGGAGCGTCAGGGCAGTGTTCTGGTTATTGCTCACCAGGCTGTTATGCGGTGCCTGTTGGCCTACTTCCTTGACAAGAGCGCAGGTATGAAAGTAAATTCACTGTGTTAGGTTGGGGTTTTCCATTTACATAACAGAGCTTCTGGAAGGGAGACTTGCATTATTCATTTAATTTAAAAAAAACCAGAACTTTTTTGGGGGAAAAAATTCAGTAATATAGTACTTTACAATTCTCAAGCCTCTTTTAGCCCGGAGTATCTGTAAGTGCTTCACAAACAGTTCTCCTTGCAGTGCCACTGAAATGCAGCCACTTTGGGTGTGTGAGTTTAGGAAGGTTAGTCTGGATTGGCCCCGTTATTGGGACTTGAGAGATGTGGGTTTCAGTTCCTGTCTCTACCACAGACACTTCTATGACATTGGGCAAGTCACTTAATCAATTCCGTGCTTCAGTTTCTCATCTGGAAATGGGAGGATGATACCACTTTACCTGATGGGTGCGAGGAGGATAAAATCCATTAATGATTGTGAAGTGCTCAGATACAGCAGTGATGAGGGTCATGTAAGTAATTAAAGAGAAAGCATCACCCAGCCAATTTCTGGACAGCAGTGGGGCTAAATGGCACAGGGAAGGGAAATTGTGTCCAAGGACACGGAAGTGAACTCTTAAACTCCTGAAGTGTTTGCCACGATCTTTAAGATCCACCAGGCAGATACCCTTAGAGACCTGTGGCTGCAAGAAGCTATGTGGATGAATGGACGGTAAGGTGGATAGAAAACTGGCTAGATGGTCAGGCTCAACGGGTAGTGATCAATGGTTCCATGTCTAGTTGGCAGCCGGTATCAAGTGGAGTGCCCCAAGGGTCGGTGCTGGGGCCGGTTTTATTCAATATCTTCATTAACGATCTGGAGGATGGTGTGGACTGCACCCTTAGCAAGTTTGCAGATGACACTAAACTGGGAGGAGTGGTTGATACGCTGGAGGGTAGGGATAGGATACAGAGGGACCTAGACAAATTAGAGGATTGGACGAAAAGAAATATGATGAGGTTCAACAAGGACAAGTGCAGAGTCCTGCACTTAGGACGGAAGAATCCCATGCACTGCTACAGACTAGGGACTGAATGGCTGGGCAGCAGTTCTGCAGAAAAGGACCTAGGGGTTACGGTGGACGAAAAGCTGAATATGAGTCAACAGTGTGCCCTTGTTGCCAAGAAGGCTAATGGCATTTTGGGTTGTATAAGTAGGGGCATTTCCAGCAGATCGAGGGATGTGATCATTCCCCTCTACTCAGCACTGGTGAGGCCTCATTTGGAGTACTGTGTCCAGTTTTGGGCCCCACACTGGACAAAATTGGAGAGAGTCCAGCGGAGGGCAACAAAAATGATTAGGGGGCTGGAGCACATGACTTATGAGGAGAGGCTGAGGGAACTGGGATTGTTTAGTCTGCAGAAGAGAAGAATGAGGGGGCATTTGATAGCTGCTTTCAACTACCTGAAAGGGGGTTCCAAAGAGAATGGATCTAGACTGTTCTCAGTGGTAGAAGATGACAGAACAAGGAGTAATGGTCTCAAGTTGCAGAGGGGGAGGTTTAGGTTGGATATTAGGAAAAACGTTTTCACTAGTAGGGTGGTGAAGAACTGGAATGGGTTACCTAGGGAGGTAGTGGAATCTCCTTCCTTAGAGGTTTTTAAGGTCAGGCTTGACAAAGCCCTGGCTGGGATGATTTAGTTGGGTTTGGTCCTGCTTTGAGCAGGGGGTTGGACTAGATGACCTCCTGAGGTCCCTTCCAACCCTGAGATTCTATGATTCTATACACTGCAATTAGACACCCACGACTGGCTCATGCCAGCTGACTCGGGCTCGCGGGGCTACGGCTGAGACTCTTTAATTGCGGTGTAGACGTTGCAGCCCAAACATCCACACCGCAGTGAAACAGCCCCTTAGCCCGAGCCCTGTGAGCCCACGTCAGCTGGCACAGTGTAGACATTGGAGTATAGACATACCCTAAGTGGGTGGGTCTCTGAGGAATTTTGCTATTGAATCTGCTATTGAAAGCTACTTCCACTGGGTGGCAGGTTAGGAACAAAACAAAACAAAATCCCTATCTAAGTACAAAGCCTGCCTGTTGGGACTGTTGCTGGCTATGCGGGAGGGACCTTGGGAGGAATCCTGGCCCCACTGAAATCAGTGGTAAAACTCCCATTGATTTCAGTGGAGCTGGGATTTAAGCCCTTAGGTTCAGCTCGTGGTCTCTTGGTCCCAAAGCTGGCAGGCAGGGAGTGATGCTTGCGAAGGCAGCGTGATCCGAACTTGGGGTGGGAGGAACTCTCCTGGCAGACTGAGTAGCAGCAGTAATGTGCCCTTAGATGGAATGACTGGACCTGTGACTTGGTGGCTCAGTTGAAGCAGGAGGGAAGTGCACAACGTTGATTCTGGGGTGTCCCTCAGGACTGCAGCAGTAGACTCCAGGAGAGATAAGGGGATGTCAAATAAATTATGAGGCGGTTACCTTCTGCATCAGCTTTTCAGAAAACAAAGGCCCTGATCCTTCGAAGACTTACCCACACATTTTAACTTTAAACACGTGAGCCATCCTCTTGAACCCCATGGTACTTCTCATGTGCTTAAAGCTAAGCGTGTGTGTAAGTCCTTGCAAGATCCGGGCCAAACTGAGGAACCACAAAATTCCTGCATAGTTCAAACTGTGCCCAGTACATGCCGTGTTTAACTTCTCCTTGTCTGGTTTCAGACGAGTTGCCATATCTGAAGTGCCCCCTTCACACCATATTCAAGCTCACACCAGTTGCTTACGGTAAATAGTTCCCTTTTTCTCACTTAGCTGAATGTTTGTGAATTTGCTCGGCAATTTGATATCAAAATATAAATGCAAAATTATGTCCTGTTAAACATTTAAGTGCTACATTTATTATAAAAGTTAAAGAAAATAAGGGGGAGGCAAAATGAGTGAGAACGTTATATTTTTATAATATACATAATTTATATATATATAAAAAATGAGTAACAACCAGTTTCTTCTAAAGGAGACCCATTATCTCTGGATTATATTTATTGACCCGGAAACTGGTTTTTCCCTCCAGACTTGAACTCGTACCTGGGAATGAACTGAACTTGAACTAGTTTTCACGTCAATAAGTGTAATCCGTACAGCATGTATCTTTGTGTGAAGGCTGCCCTTGTTTACTAGCTCCACTTCTGCAGCAAAATCTACAGAGAAAGTAATTACAATGTTGTATATCACACACACACACGTAGAATCAGTGATTAATATTAAATTTAAAGTACTGTATATATACAAGTTCTTTACAAAAGAAGAAACTGAATTATTTATTGTCTCTGCAAACATCTGAGTCCAGTTGCCAGTCATTTAACTGAGAATAATTGATTTTAAAAGAAAATCTAGTTCCTCTTTTGAAGTTTCTCTTTTCATTTGGTGAAGGGTGTAAAGTGGAAACGATCACCTTGAATGTTGAAGCAGTGAATACCCATCGAGACAAGCCTTCTGGGAGTACTGTAAGTCTTTACTGAAAATCCCTGCTCTTGATTCGGGATTGGCAAATTACACAACTAGAGCCTGCATCAAAGATAATATTGCAAATCTGAACAGTCACTATGGAGTGCCTGCTAGAAATTTTCCATTCATTTCAGCTGTCACAAAAACTGCTTTTGAAGTATTGCCCCTATAAGGATAATTAACTTCTTTGAGCAGAACTATTGCAGGTTTAAATTTTCCAGATATTTCATTTGTTGTTTCCAAACATGAATGGGAGAGAGTTTATTTTAAAAACTATTTCAATAACCATATTATGACAACTGAATGCAAAGTTTATCAATACAGCCTTTTTAAGCTTTAGGGTGATCATCCCAATGTGTAATGATGCATTTCCCCATTGTTATTGCTATGATCTGTCTTTTTAAGGTGCTCGTTCTATAATTCTTTAACGTGAGCTCTTGCTCATATTTCTAAAGTTATAAATAGCATTGGACAAAAGTCATAAATAAACTTCTTGGTTGGCTTTAACTCTGGTTCACAAGATCTAAAAAGCGGTGGAAAGGTCAAGGTCAGTGCTGTAACTGGTCTGCCTGGAAAGCTAAACCTTCAAGGCACCATCAGTGCATTTGTTCTACTGCTGTTGATCCAGATATATGTAGTTATCTGAGGCAACTAGAAAGGTCTTTTGTACCCTGATCTCTTCGTACTGATACTCTTAAATTTAGTAAAGACACATCTACGTATTCTGTGCAAATAAGGACATTCTGACACGGCAATTTAGGCACACATAGTGGGGAATGACTCCTTAGGACTACAAGGTGAATATGAACACCGACCTTAGCCATCAGTATGTTAGGGAACAGAAGATTGTGGCAACGTGAGAGCCAAATTCAGCCCTGGTGTGGGCGGTTGCACCTCTACTGAAGTGCAGATGTTGGAACAGCAGTTAATGTGTAACAGACTCTGCTGCTGTCCCCAACTCTTCCCTAGGCTTCGGAGCCCAAGCTCTAGCCTCAGCCATAGCTCCAAAGTGCTGTCTGTACAGCTATTTTTAGAGTGCTAGCACGAGCCCCGCTATCCCACGTCTGTCGACCTGGGCTGGGAAGCTCCTTTCCACGGGTTATGTAAG
Source organism: Mauremys mutica (assembly GCF_020497125.1). NCBI lineage: Eukaryota > Metazoa > Chordata > Testudines > Geoemydidae > Mauremys > Mauremys mutica. Next base: position 139,761,006 of record NC_059075.1, read on the forward strand.
CACACCACAAGGCCCACATTCAGCATCCTACCCTTGTTCAGCAAAGCACTTAAACACACGCTTAAATTATCTGCTGAATTGAGGCCTTACGGCCAAGTTTTCAAAGGTTGCATCAGTTATTGAGTGTCCACCTTTACACGCTGACGCAGGGCCTGATAGTTCAGAGGTGCTGATCATTTGCAACTGCTAGGGTCAAAAGATGGCGAACACCTGGACAATCAGGCTCTGCGTGTTCACGTTGAGCACTCAAAAACTGCAGCCCTTAGAGTTAAAGGCCATCTGCCAAATCCTGCTGGGTTAGACTGGTGTATATTGGAAGTGATTCCATTACATTTAGACACGCTTTTGAGAACTTGGACCTTTATCTCTCTGTGCTTTGCAAAGCGTATGTAAAGTGCTGTGAAGATGATTGTCATTAATACCTATTTCTAATCTTGTTGAATTTTTTGTGGCATCTAAATTGTCTTATTATTGAACTACAGGATGACAAGAGAATCATAGATTGACAAATTTGGAAGTTGTAGACGGGCAAAAAGTTTTGAAGGTGTCTTGCAAAGGCAACACCTGCATTGAAATGGCCACTCTGAGGAGATTCAGCAAAATTTCAGCGGCTAGTTCAATTTTGGTGTTTTATAATTTGTACTCAAATTGCGCTAGCACTGCTACCTTGTTCCTGTGTGATACTCAGCACTGCGTCATGAAAACAGTAGGAGCTGTTACTATTTGATTCTTTGCTTTCCTGGGAAGATGCAGCAGGTCTGAAAATAAATCCAAGTGCTTGGGGAAATTTTACTATCAATAATTTTTTTTATCTGCATCCTGTTTAAAAAAATCTTGAACCCACAGAGATAAGGGAAATAAAGCTGTTACAGTGCAGTGACAAGAGTGCATTTTAACAGCAGCTACTGGTTGAAAGCAGTATCTCAGCTGTTCTGTGTGCAGAGGGTCTAAGGTAAAGGGACTGGTTAGAAATGGATAACTTTAAAGAAGGTGACAGGTGAAATTTGATAGTTGAGGGGCCTGATTCTGTAGCCACCCAGAAGTTTAAATTTACTCCTATGCAGAGGGCTAGCACAAGACCTATGCACCTTGTGAATTCTCAAAATAGGACTTCAGTGGTGCATACAGTTTGTGCTGGTCCTCTGCACAGAGGAATTTTTCCATTGACTTCCATGGGCTTTGCATTAGGCTTCAATTGGTTTGAATAGCAGGTCTGCCTGCAGAGCAGTAGCAGGATTAGGCTTCTGGTTATGGCAAGTGGAAAGTGTCTCTGGCATCAGGAATATCTTGGCATGAACTTTGATTTCAGATTGTGGTTCTGCTTTTCATTCCTTGTAATATCCTCCATTTTCAATCAGAACAACCTTCCAAAGAGCCAAACCCCTGTAAGGATGAGAAGAAACAGCTTTACGCCTCTGGCCAGTTCGGACACAATAAAGCGCACACGCAATTATAGTGTTGGGAGCAGGCCTCTCAACCCAGTGGGGTCTCCGCTATTCCCAGAGACTCGAGATGGGGCTGATCAGCAGAAGCTACAAGTCAGTGTTCAAGTGGTAACTTTTCTATCTTATCCCTCTCTCCCTGGTCAAACACAGAACTAATGGCCAAACAATTACTCCTGTTTTCCAATGGTTCTGTGCAATGCACAAATGAAATGTCTTGAAGTTTAGATGCCTTATCATCATCCCTGCTTTAAAATAGCTTCAGATTACAAATTCCTTAAGAGTCAGCAAATTGCGGTGCAACTGCAATCGTGTAAGCATAAAATGCCCTGCTCCCTGCAGAATGAATGTCATTGAATAACAATGAGTTCCTGGTTTGTGCGTTTTAAAATACGATTCCCCTTTCCAGACAGACAAGTTGATTTTTAAGGGACTCTCTGCTTGCCCGAATGTCATAAGGTATATGCAACAAAGTGATCCTCTGTTCCCAGTGCAACTGATCAGCAGCTTTGCATGCATGATCTTGTTGCGGGGAGAAGTAATTCTGCCTCTTTGTAAATTGAAATGGATTAGTCTGTTTTTGTTGTTCCAAGCTGGATGCTTAGTTTTTTGCACTTCACACTGCATAAATACTGAATTGTAAGTAACACTTTTAAAGCTGAGGTCCTGATTCACCAGTGTATCTCTGCTTTCACACTGGTGTTGCTTCGCTGATTTCCACAAATAAAAAAGAATAGGTAACGTGACAGTTTGGGCCCCCGTTCAGTTCTAATAATTCTACTGTGGTAATAGTAAAACACAGGTCTAAATTTTCAAAAGTGGCAGATTTGGGATACCCAATTTTAAGGCACTGTAAAGGAGCCTGTATTTCAGAGGGCACGTGATGAAAATGGAGACACCCAAAATATCTAGTCACTTCTGAAAATCTGAGCTACAGAGAGTATGTTTTAAAACCTGAAAACATCCCTTTAAACTTAGTATTTAAAAACCATTTCTCCCTGTACTGACATTAACGTTGCAGCTTATCAATATGGAATACACTGAACTGGGCAGAGCCATTTAAATGAGTGTTCAGCCAAAAAAACTGGTTGACTGGCTGGACTTCATTGGTGCTTTAGGATGCAGTTTCCCTGGCTTGTATGAGGTAGTTGTTTCTTATACAAGCCTGCAATGGTCCCGCCTTCACATGAGATTCTGGGGGTTGTTTCAGTTTTTCCTTGTTTTCTGCTCTGCTTCTATATTATTATTTTTAGTCTATTTTAAAATGCAGTATGAGCTATCCTGTGCTGTTTCTTTTTTCTTTGCAGCTTCAAATGGGAAGTGCTTGCTTGTGAGTATCACTGAGCATAGCTTGTATGCATTCTCTCTGGGTTTGTTTAGTAAGTAGCAATTCTTTTAATTATAATTGCATGGCAATCATTGTGGGGATGGGGGGGGACAATGAATGCTTGGGGCAGAAGGAAATCATTTGTCACATAATAATCCAGCAAATCAAAGAAGGGCCATCGTTGGTGGAGAATCTATTTATCATAGGTGAAATTCATCATCTGCAGAGGCAGGTGCGAGGGTTGAAATGGAATATAATGGTGCATAGGCTTCATGCTGGCCATTTGCAGAGGGGTGAATTTCACCCCAGATCAGCAAGATTACTGGGATAGATGAATGGTGTATCAGGCCCCAAATATGTTCTGGGTGTAATCCTGTAGAAATCATTCCGTGGAATTACACCAGGCGAGATTTTGGCCCTAGGTGTCTGTTTACAGCACAGGATGCTAGTAGCTGTAGTTTTGTTGTTGATCCATGCTAGGAATTCCCTACTGAGATGAATAAAGGGTGAGTTATGTACAGGGGTGGATGGCATGATGCAGCCCTCATCTGCAGGACTTCAGAACCATTTACATGAAGAGTTTAATAAATTGGAGGAGGGAAAGTTCTGCCCGAGTCTAGTGGCCTGAGCCAGGAACTTCTTGAGTTTTAATTCCTGCTGGGACACCAACTCTCCGAGGCCTTGGGCACATCTCTTACCTTATCTGCCTTAGTTTCCCCCTATGTGATAGGCAAGTATTATCTCGCAGGGTTTTTGTGATGGTTATTTAATTATAGCCTAGTCTCAAATGGTGCTGAAAACCTTCAACATCCATTGACTTCAAGTGGGGGTTGAATTAATTTCCCATCTTACAGGAGAAACTTGGTCCCTCACAGGATTGTGAACTTTGTAAAGTGCTTAGACAGTGAAGAGTGCTATGTTAGTGTTAAGTATAATTATTAATCTTCACTATCAGATCCCATAATCCTCCTGGAGGGGTGAATTGGATGGGGCTGAAGGATACTGTAGCATCTCTCTTTCTCACATCCAGTGAGAGAGGACATAAATAGTCTATTATCCCTTCTCTCCAGGGAGTCAGCAAACAACATCACCTGTGAGTCCTTGGTTTCTGTCTCAGCCACCAAGTGAGGCTGTCGAGCGAGAGGAATTTAGTGTCACACTGTACAGAATGGCCAGGAAATTACCCGTGCTTCCCTTTGTGCCTGTGTTGCTCAGATCCAACCTTGCTGACCATGAGGCCCTTTCTTGTCCCTGCTTTAAATGCTTGAGTGAATGTCACTGCAAATGTTAATACAAATATCTCTTGATGTACTTGATGTTTCAGTTTATGCCTTACCTGTGAAATTGACTTCTGTAACTTTGATGTTGCATTTTATTTACCTTATTTGTGAAACGGATTGTGCAATGTGAGATTTGGTTTTATTTAACTTCGTTGTGGTTCTTAGTAGGTGTCTCTTTGGGTTTTGTATGTGTGTGTTTAATGTTATCACAGCGTTTTTGCTTTCTCCTCTGGGGAGTGGTATCATTTTCTCCTATGCATTTGTCGCAATTCCATTTAAATGCCTGTGGTATTGCTTATTTGCCAGTTGTTGAATACTCTTTGCCTAGAGAGCTTTACCCATTGTGGTTGCTTGCCGCCACGTGGATATGGAGTGGAAGTTGTTTTATGCCCAGTTGCAGCCATTTGGCATGAAATCTCTTTCTCTCTCCAGTGATTTTTGACTGTGCCTGGAACGCCCTTCTATACTCAACAATGTTACTGTTGCTACATTGAATAAGTGACTTTGCTTCAAAGGAATATTCTCAAAAGAAGCTGAAAAATGTTTGCATTAGAACAAGGCCTTCAAAAAACTGTCTCTCTCCTTGGTGACCACCTTGGCAGCCAGAGGAATGTTTTAGAATTGGGGTCTGGGAGTCAAAAGTTATGGGTTCCATATTGACTAATTTTATGGCATTGATCAAGTCACTTAATCTCTCTGTACCTTGGTTTCCCATCTGGGGATAGTACCCATGTTTATAAAGCACTTTGAGATCATCCAATGAAAGGTGCGATATAAGTGCCAAATATCATTGTCGTGGACTTGAGGGGAGCTCATTTTAACTATTGATTTTAAATTAGAAAACTGATCTTGAAACAGCTTTGTAAAAACTCTGGTTTCCAAGGCTTTCTAATGGGGATCGTCTCAATCTGGTGTTGCATGTCAAACTGTCAAGATGACCGTGATGGTCAGTTATTCTTTTTTTAACTTTGTTTAAAACATGTCAGCTTTTTTTTCATTTCATGGATCCAGTGGCCAGGAAGTACCCCATGCAGAGGGAAGCACAGACTACACTCTTCCAGACTATTCCTCTTGGGTGTTCCAGTCATTACATGGACCTAATGCACTCCCTCCCACACACCCAAGACAGAATTTAACCCTATAGAAATTTGTTTGCAATTCATCAGAGTTGCAAATACTTCTTGATACTAACAACATTATGCTCTGAGGAACAGATATTCTGTGGCCTTCTCCATTTTATAGGCAATGCACTTGTCTTTCAGTTTCGTTGGTAGAAAAAAAAAATGGGAGGGAGAAATGCATTTTTTTCCCCGTGACACTGAAGTTAGATGCCTTGTCCTACTTGACAGCTTCATTTTAGAGCTATATTGAAACTGCTTTTTTTAATTGTCATTTGCTGAGCTGCCTTAACTTACAGTTTGCACTTACAAATTATATGCCAATTCTCTCTTTATGTAGAACTGTGTTCTGCAGATGGAAAGGAAAATGGTTGCTGGTTCAATTATTTTCCAGACATCTAACACACATAGTAAGAATGGAGAATTAGGGTTTCATAAAAGAGACTCCATTCATATTTCATTCTCAAAGACAGTACCAAAAAAAGGAACGCTACAGCCAGATGTGGGTCTTGCTGTTTTCAGATGTCACTTAAACACCTCTTTCAAGCGGGGAGGGCTGAATCAAGACAAGCACAACTTTCGTTCAGAATTGAACAACTTCCATTGAATGTCTACAGACATTGTGAACATGCATCTACAGGCACAATCAGAACTTGTAGTTACCACACAGTGATCTATAAAGGAGCTGCTTGTAACTCATCTGCTAACAAAAGCATTTTGAATTTAATTGCACTTTGTAATGAGAGTGAATCTCTTTAGCACTTTTACTGTGATTACATAGCCTCCCTGTTCGTAACCAGCATTTTATAGGCATACATTCCTTAGGATAAATGACTATGTTATGGGTTTCAGGGTAATGTGCCTTGTTTTGTCGTTTATTCTCTCTATCTTAACATAGATTTTAAATAACAGATACAGAAAAGTTTTTTTTAAATGATAAAGTGATATTGTGACTGTTTTACCCAAGCTGCAATAACGCACGAAATGTCAATGGATGTTGCTAGATACTGAGTGAATGTTTTGGGTGTTGTCAGCAAAGTTGTTATGCAGAAATGGCACCTTAGTTCGCTCCCTGTGTGTCTCTCTGTCTCATCTGTGGACTTTACTGACACAAACATGTACGCATGGGAGAGCAAGATGGATTTTATTCTCCTCCCCCCGAACCCTCGCTGTGGGGCTGATCCTGTTCCCAGTAAAGTCGGTAAGAGTTTTGCCGTGACACATCCACAGGAGCAAGCCCCAGTAGAATGGTCAGGCTAAGGTCCAGTTGCAGAGTCTGTTTTGCTGGGGATGAGGTGAGACAGCAGGGTCCCAGCTAGGTCTCCAGGTGGGAGCTTGTCACTGGCAACTAGGTAAATTGTCATTTTCACTTGTAAATTGAGCAAATAAGATTTCTGATCAACAAGGGTAAAATTCACCCCTGGACTGAGGAACAAGACCTACATGCTGCTTATGCCTGGCCTCTGTGCTGGTACTTTGCACAGAAATTAATTGTATCCTGAAGAAATAAACCTGTAGCCCTCCCCCGCCCCCAAATGCCATTATAGCAATGTTATTTTCTAGCCATAATCGCACTTTAAGCTTGAGTCTCTATATGAAGAAGCTGGTGGAGGGTGTGTGTGTGTGCAAACAAACTGGTAGAATTTAGTCTACAACATCCTCCCCCCCCAGTGGTTTTGTTTTGCATTAAAACTCGGTGTGAATGTGTTGCTATAGACACGTTCTTTATAGAATACTAGCATCTTATGCTGGCATTGGTTTGTTATAAAAAGTTGCTTGTTTTTTCTGTTTGTGGTTTCTTGGGGTGGGGGAAGTTTTATGTGATTTGTTTGTAAATCACACATGGAAAAATTTCGTGTCTGATTTTCTGAATGTTTTGTTTTTAAAAGAGTAAATATGTTTTGGTGATTTTTGTCATTGAATCAATGACTTAGTTCGCGTCTCTTTACTGCTAAACACTGATGATTATACCATAAATAAAACGGCACAGACTGATTTACAAGATTGGGCCACAATCTTCAGAAGTGCCCCTTACGTTGAAGGGCAAGTGCTCAGCAATTTCTGCAATTCAGGCCCCTTTTAGGTGACTCATATTGGGCACCTAAATACATTAGTCACTTTTGAAAATCTTGGCCTTTGTATTTTAGTTTATATAACTGCGTGTCTGTAAAGTTACCTGATAGTCTTGCTCACATGAATGCATTCTCTTTATAAAATGCATCAGAACATCATTAGTACATTTCCTGTATGGAAGGAGCATAGTTATAAAACCAGCAAAGTGTTTCATGTGGTTGATTTTTGTGTGTGTGTTGTTCTTGCAAATATGGGCCTGCAAAATAGATATTGTAATGTTGTTTCTGAATATTTGTGTTGTAAACTTTCTTGTGAATCAGATAAATAAAATCAAGTAACTTTGAATCACTAGACTGCTTCAGTGTTGTTTTTCTTCTCATCGCATGCTCCAATAAACTTTTCTACACTCCATGTGTGAAATGCCAACGTTCTGATTTATACCCACTTTGCACAGTGATAAAGAATGATGCTAAGTGCGAGTTAGTGGAGACTTGAGCTGTATATGCCCAAAGTTCGCTTCCATCATTTCCCAAGTAAAACTGTGTCCTTTAACTGTAACACTTGAAGGCACCAACTCTATATTTGTGATGTCATAGCCCAGAAGAAAATTACATGTTGTAAGTTTAGAGGAAGAACACTATGGGACATGAGCAGAGATGTTATGATTTGAAACCGAGATGTATCTGAAGGAGAGAATTAATGAGCACAAGATTGTGGTGTGGAAGATATTTGTTCCTAGAAGAGAAAATGAGTTACTTCTGTTGTTGTCATGGGTCATATGCTGCCAGCAAAACTCCCCTCTGAAATCAATAGGAATGGTCTTAAAAACTACTGGGACGTTATGGCTCTATATTTCATACTATTAAAGTATCATACTTTATACTTAGCAATAGGTAGTCTCAGCTCCATTGTCCAGAGTGATTTCAATGGCTTATCTCCTTTCAGCTTTGCACAGTTATAATTTGTGCCTTTTTGATTTCTCATTTCTAGAGGTAGAGGTCTTGGTTTCATCATGAACTTGGCTGAAAACTTAATGGACACTTGAAAGGACAAATCTCATTGTGGAATTAGAATGCATCGACAATCCATGTTGGCTGGAGCTGTCTCTGTGGACATGGAAGTAGAATGAGCCAGTTAACTACACACTTTGGGCCAGTAACTTGTTTTCAGCTCTCTTTAAAAATGATAAAAGTGGTTCCTTGCTGCGAATGCTAGAACGATTCACAGTTGGGGCAGAAGAAGCCTCACCTTGGGAACTTATCAAGCCCCTTTTAAAGTAACTGTGTGCGCGCATGTGATGCCTAACGTAATCTTACACTTTCTGAATTAAAACAAACACTCCCATTTACTATTTGACATGGGCCTGACCCTCCAGGCTGCTCTCACTGAAGTGCAGTTTTGCCCTTGACTTCTGTGGGAGCAGGCTCCCCTGTTTTTATTTATGAAAGATATCTAGTGAATTAGACAAGTCACAAAAATGAGGAAGAGAAAGCATCTTGGAGGAAGAGACTTGTGGGCTGTCGCACATTTGCACCCGTGGTCACTTCCTGTCTAAATGCATGAGCTTTCATCCAAATCTACCATTTGCTTACCTGCTTTCATAGAATTAAAATAACACTGCAAAGTGAAGGTAAAAAGCAATATATTGTAATTTGACTACGCACAATATGCTGTAAGCACTTTGCACAACATTGTGAAGTTAATTATTTTTCTATTATGGGTGAGCTTGTGGTTACATCATTAGATAACTGGTATTTTTTTCCCTGCCAGAATGTATGAATGTTGCTGCTAACATATTGACATTGTAACTTTTTAATCAATACCAATGATCAGTTCCACAATAGAAATGTGTTTTGGGAAGTTGGGTCTGGTACCCTTACTGTGCCAGTAGTCCCCCTGCTTGCAGGGTAAGGTGCTAACAAGAATGTGTCAGAATGCGGCCCCCTGTGTTTTAGTTAAGTCCGATATCTTTGTCAATCAATGTTTGACCTTAAATTCAGCTTGCAAAAGGGATATGTATAATTTGATAAATATATCAGTACTGGCAACGTTGTATTGAGCTTTCTTCTGCAATGAAATTCTTATACTTGGCACGTAGATATAGGTGAATAACAGAATGGGTGATAAAATGTGCTTTTAGATGTAGGAACACTTCTTGGCACAGCTAAACTTACAATTGCATTCTTGCCTCAAGCCATTACTGATGTATGTATTTGGCTGGTGCCAGAGTTATGCAGGCCAAGTTCAGAGTTTTGTCATTATTAACTGAGAGGTGAACCCAACAATATAATTTTTCATGTTGTCTCTTTCACCTCCTACTTAAGTGCTACTCATGTGAGTGGGTGCTCCAACATTAGGACGGGTTGCACAATCTTAGTTCTACTTAAAGATTAAGCACAACTATTCTGGCCTTGTGAGATGGGGTGCACAGACCCTACACTGAGCAACAAGTGCTTGTTTTGGGCTCAGCCAGCCCTGCCCTGCCACACCTGCAGCGAATGCTCCATCTGCTGGAGGAATTAATAGGCAATGAATTAGCTCATTTGGTGAGCAGCACTGAAGGTGAGCAGACCTGCATCCCTTAGCTCCAGCAGAGCAGAACAGAGGGAAACCTAAAGGCTCTGACCCAGCTGACTAAAGAGGCCGTCCTTGAGGGAAGGGAGGACCCTCCGCAGAGACAAAGAAAGAGGGAAGTGTCCGGTGGTCCTGGGCAGTGGCAACTCCGTCTTGTTTCTGTTGATTTGGATTTCCCCACCAGGAAAAGACCATGGACTGAGCTGACCCCAGAGGGGGAGACGAGAGGAAGAGGCCCAGGGAGGACAGCCGCAAGTAGCCTTGGTTGCCAGGTTACTGGTAGCCTAAAGGACTCTGGGTTGGAGTCTGGTGGAGTGAGAGGGCCCGGGCTCCCCTCCCCACAGCCCCCTTGGCAGTCCAGGGCTGTGGCCGTGACCACTAGGCCACACTTCCCAAACCCCGAGTGGGGACCATTGCACACTGGTTACACCATTTTCAATCTGAGGTAACTCCATTGTCAGCTGAGCCAGTTGAGTTACTCCACACCGATGTAACGAAGCTGAATCTAGCCTTGGTGCATTCCTAAGGAACAAATTTATTAGTGGTGAAAGTTACATTTTGCGGTGTAAGCCTGTCAGAAAACAAGCAGCAAAGCAGTTACACCATTTTCATGCCAGTGCCTGCTAAATAGGTGTAAGCTACATTTGCACCAGTTTGATATTCTGTCAGGAGTCAGCTTAGCCAGGGACTAAGTGGTTCATTGACTTCCCTGGAATTGTCCCAGAGGCTAGATTTTTTCCATCTACTTTTCACTAGCTTTTATGTCCAGTAGCTGTTAATACACAACAAGGCACTGCATCCTGCACTATGAAATAAGCACTGTCTATCCCTCAGGACCTTGCATTAAGATGCAATTGCTGTCTTCTTTTACATTTGGTGAGTTGCAATTTTTTTTCATGTCTTTCTTTTAATCATAGTTTTCAAAAAAGAAAAATGTTTGTTTTCACTTGTGTGAAATCTTTTCAATCTTAGCTATGAGGTGTCAGGGGTAATTAGAATGTTGAAAAAGGCTTATGGAGATAAAAACAAATTAAATCAGGCTGGGCAACTTACATTTGTGTATGTTTGATGTGATCTTGGATACTTGCAACAAATACATAAATGGGAGGGAGGGGTAGCACCAAGCTGTGCATCAGAGGTTCCTGTCCTGAATGAAGTCACAGGCATAGTTATTTGGCTTTGAAAAGGTGCTGTGAGGCCCAATTCTGCTGTCCTTGTGCAATCAGAATTTTCATAGAATCATAGGATATCAGGGTTGGAAGGGACCTCAGGAGGCCATCTAGTCCAACCCCCTGCCCAAAGCAGGACCAATGTCCAGACAGATTTTTTCCCCAGTTCCCTAAATGGCCCCCTCAAGGATTGAACTCACAACCCTGGGTTTAGCAGGCCAATGCTCAAAACACTGAGCTATCCCTCCCAATTTTGTCTGTATCAGAAGTGCAGGATCAGGAAAACAGCATGTATGTTGCACTTATGTCCTTTTTCCATATCGTATGAGATGTTTGTTCCAAGAATACTTGGAATTTTGGCACTTTATTGCTTTTTAATTTTATGTTCAGGTTGAAGAGTACAGCATTTGCAAACCTACCTGGATATATTTTCTGTGTGCTGGTTGCAATTACACACAGACATTCACAAATGTTTGTTTATAATAAAGGGTCTCTACAACAAATCTTGTTTCCCCTGTGATTTTTCCCTCCAGTATTTGCTGTAATGAGCAAAGCCTCCATTGACAGTTTGGGGTTCATATTGTATGCAGGCTTCATAACACTATAATAATGTCTGGGAATATATAAAGTCTGTGGAAACCATTCAGAGAGTAGCAGTTAAAATGTATAAAGGAGACAAGGCTGGGCTATGCAAAGTGGATCAATTATTGGTTAGGTTTGAGAATGACATTAAGTAGTTATTGCATCTACACCTTCTACCCTTGCTGCAATAATTCCCCCCAAATGATAATTGTCTTAATTTTTTTTAAATTATGATTTTAACAGTGGGATCTTTTTACTTGCATTCTGGTGTTCGAGCATTTAGGGTTCACATTTTCTAGCTTTTCTCTACTACTATAAGGATTATAAACTTTTTTTTAGGAAAGCCTAGAGTCTCATATAATCACATGATTCCAGGAGAGGGGACTTTAAGAAAAACCACCGGTATCACAAGACTTGTGATAAAATCATGAGAGTTAACAACACCGAGAGTCCCAAGATTTGAACATCTGCAGCTGGCAGCCAGGAGCTCTCAGTGGAGGGTTCTTTGAATCAGAAATTGACTTTCCCCATTAGTTTGACAGCCCAAGTCTATTTAATATTCACACACAAGCCAAGGCTCAGATTTCTTCCCAGTATTTGAGTGAGGGTGCTGGTGGGCTGGTAGATAGTTGGTTTGGAGGGAAGGTCAGAGGGGGTTTTCTAATAATGGTTTTGAAAAATATTTGTTTCTTTCAAATCTAAAATCTGACCTTGAGTATTTATATCAAGATGTATTTTACGTTTTAAAAATTAACTAAAAATAAATAAACTTTCATGTGAGCTGTTCTAGCAGTGGGATAGACTGGGAAGACCTGCGTGGGCATGTTTGTGGATGTCATGCTGTGTTTGATTTGGAAGGGTTATGAAAGTTAAGCAGCATTGCACAGGCAAACTTATTTGGTAGAAGGAGTGACTTGGCATTATAACCCCAAGAAGTATCGCTACCTCCCTACATAGTGGCAGCACAGATCCTAGGTGTTCTTTACCTCCTGCCTCATGGTGTCAGTTACACAATAACTCTTCAGTGGTAGGGGATCTTTAGAGAACTCTGTTAAGTCCCCTAAAGATGTCTGGTAGCCGCCCAGCTGCAGCAACTTACTTGTGAAATTCCTGGAGCACCAGCAACTGTATAAATGCCTGATGCAGAACCCTGGGTTAAGGAAACAGCATGATGCTCTGTGCCTGCCAAAGTAGGGACATGTTTTTGTCTAGGTGTTTTTGGAACCTACCTTATTCTCTGTACTGGGCCCTGCAGTAGGTGCATGGAGGCTATTGTCTGTCGGACAGACTCCCAAGAGGTGACATGCCGCACAACATAATTCTTCAGCGGTTTATGTTCTGTGCTGTCTGAAAATTGAGGGAAAGGCCTGTGGTTTGTGCTTGACATGAACCTGGTTCCCGCAGTGGACTAGTGATTAAATATTGACTGAGGTCAATGCCTCTATTGTGCAAAGCAGAGTCTCAGCTTGCCCAAACTTGCTCAGCAAAATAAGCCATTATGCAAAAGGGTATCTACAAAGTGAAAACTAACACAGACTCTCTGCTTATTTTATTTTATTTTTTTAACCTGGGCTCAGGTAAAAAATAAATCAATTCCACTTAAAATTATTTCCCTCCTGATTTCTTTAAACCTTTGCTGCTGGGCTCTTTTGCTCCTAGTTTGCTTTGTTTCTGTGCGTAAATATCTCCTTGATCATGAGCCACAATTTGTAAGAATGTTTTCGCAGTGGATAGCGGGGGATATGGGAGAAGGATACCTTAACCTGTGTTTTATACTCCATTTCCAGGAAGCTTTTATTAAACTCTGCTTCTTTCACGGGTTCTTGCTCCTGGTTTTGTCTCCTGTTTCTAGATCTTACAGGATCTTTTCCCTCTGCTGTGTGATACGCTGGGAATCCAGCCTTTGGGACAAGAAGGGAATTAAAAGATGAAGATATGGCTAATGTTGTTCAATCTGGCCACCTGGCTTCCTATTCTGTTTGGTAAGTCCATTAAATCTACTTGCTGAGTAATACCAGAAATGCGGAAGAAAACTGTAACACAGAAGATGAGACTGACAGTGAGGCGCTTTGTAAAGAAGCTTTCAGGGAGCTCAAACTTACTAACTTTTTTTGGCATTTCAAACCCTGTTACAAATTTTGTTTTTTGCCTTGTTTCCTAAATGTTCCTGCACAATGCATATGATGAACAAAGGAGTGAGAAAAAAACAAGAGCCCCAGTCTGAACCGTCCCAATCTCCAAATCAAACAGGACCTAGATCTTATTTTGAGGTCTAAAAAAAAATTGATTGTGTAAATGTGGCTCAGGGATTTTATAATGGGATAGGGAGCTTTTCCTTTATAGGTGGCTGGTTGAAATCCAGCTCTGATCCCAGAATAGTTACCATGTGATAGATGGTTAGAGTCAAATCATCTGGTTGCCTCTGGCTACTTCTCAGTGGACAGGTGACCATACTATAGTAACCACCATAATTAGTTCTGGCTGGCTTTGGTACAGGAAGTAGCTAAGCAAAGAGGCCAGTGAGATCCTATCTTGCCTATAGGAGTAGGTCTTTTTAGGTTAAGATGCAGCACCTAAGGAGTGAGGGTCTGGTAAGCCTGCAGTGCTGCTGCCTGTGCCTTTTCTGTTCTTTGGATGAAGAGGAGTTCAGTCCCCAGCCCACCACCCTGCAGGATCACTTAGCTGACTATAAAGGAACGGCTCCCACAGTGGTGGGCTTAAAAAAAAAAGTGCAACTCACTATAACCAGAGCTAAGCTCATCATTTTGATATGCACAAGAACCCTCAAATGGCTAGTTGCCCCGCGCTCGGAGATCTGTGCTCCATCTGCTCCAGTATACGAGTTGAGAAATCCAGTTAAGTAGACGAGCGATATCTCTAATCACTCTGCAGTGTAACTGGGTTACATATAGTGGTGCAGGGGCTAGTGTTAGATATGGATGCCATAGTGAGCAGCCATTCTAACCTCAGCAATAAGTCCTTGGCAGCCTGTCCTTTGGCATGGCTGCTTCTGCAAAGCCTAGAGTTATTCCCACTTGCAAAAGAAACCTGATTGGCACTGCAGAATTACTTTTCTACAGCACAGATCCTATGCTAATATTGCACATTAAAGGGGTGGGGTACGGGCATGAATGATGATGATGAATGATGTTCCTTCTTGCAGGTTTTTTTTTTTTTTTTTGCCAACAATCTCTTCTGTCTCCGTACAGGGGAAAACTGATTGATTGTTTTCCAGTTGTGCTGGGTTTTGGTTTTCTTTTTAAGCTGAAAGTTGTGGAGATAGTCCTAAAGTTGACAACAGCACTGCATCTAGTTGGGGAGCTGATGAGGGAAAACAAGTCACATACACTTGTGCCAATGGTTACCATCTTTTTGGAGAAAAAAAATCTTTTTTGTACGTCTTCCCAGAAGTGGCATGCATCTGCACCCATCTGTAAAGGTAACTCACCATCTCTCCCTCCCTCTTTGTTTTTTTGAGAGTCACATCCAGGTATGTTTAGCCTTTTGAAGGGCTAGGCCTGATCCTGTGACACTTATTACCCAAGCAGAATCATTAGGCAAGAGTTTAAAAAGTGACCAGTGTTTTTAGAGGTCCAACTGGAGATGTCTTGGAGGAGTCTAATTTTCCAAAAATATTGCGCACCTTCCCTCTTAATAAAAGCCAAACCAAACCAGACCTCTTTTAAAGTTTCACAAGCTGGGCATTCAGAGTCACTTTGGGACACCTTGGCTGTAGGCCATTATTCAGTTGTATAACCGTGGCACAGTCCTCTTTCTTCAGGGTCTCTTGACAGGAGGTGACCAAAGCTGCACATGAGTCACAATCCAGACACCCAATTCACCACAGCACCTGAGTTGTACCTGGAACACTGTATACACTTGGGCCTCCTTTGTATCTGTGTCTGTAGGTTGGATGGGAGGAAGAATAGTTTTGTGGAAGATAAAGGGTAGATTTTAAGTCACAGGATTTGAAATCTTCTATTCCCAATTCTGCTGTAGACTCACTGGGTGCCCTTGGGCAAGTCACTTCATTTCTCTGCGCTTCAGTTCCCCCATTCTGTGAAAGGGTCAGATTAATATTTGCCACAGGGATGTTGCAAGACTTAATTCATGTTTGTAAAACATTGTTTAATTTCTGTCAACACTGTACATGGTCCTTCCAGCTGTGAGTTCCAGAGCTTCGGAACCAGACAAAAAACCGAAGAAAGTGAAGCATTAGTAACAGGGAAAATAACACTATTTCTACAGCTGTGGTAAGAGGCAACAATGTCTGTGCTGCTGGAATTATCAACTGCTTAGTAAGCATATAAGAGAGTGGAGGAGATAAGCAGCAAATTCTGCTGCTGCCGCACCTCCCTCGCCCCAGGTGGGGAAAAAAAACAACAGAAGAAAAGTTTTTAACTTTGGGTTGAAAATTCCACATTATTGGCATGACCTAAGGCCCTGAATCAACCGTATGATGCAGTGCAAATAGGTTTGTTTCCATTCAAGTATCTATATCAAGGTAGCTACACCAATGAAAACTTCCCGTGGAGATGTGCTGCACTGGTATAAGATGAAACTTGCATCAGTATGACCATCCCTGGTAAATTGTACTTGTACAAGCTCTATTTGTCACTGGTGCGTTGTATGAATATTAGGACTTTTGCTCCAGCATAATTGCATTGATGCAGTCCATTGCTGAGTTTGTGTACCGTAAGGGTCAGTGGTTCGCAGTAGTTCAATCCCCCACATAGGCTACAACTTGTAATGTGATGGCCCATATGGGAATTTAAACTGCTGTGAACCTTTGATGCTCTGGAGGCGCTTCCCTGGCCAAGGAGAGTACGTACTACACCAATACAACGTGGTTCTTTGTCCACGCCCCACCCCCATTGGTAGATGTCATGTAGAGGCTCATGGGTCTGCTGTACTCTCTGGATTAATGGATCTGGTCCTTCAGCTTTGGCAACAGAGGCTCATGCTCTTTAGAGTCAGAGGTCATGGGTTAAAACCCTGCTAGAGGCTTTTTGGCACTTCCATAACATTTAAAAACAGAATCAAGTCTGAGTTCTCTCTGGCTTAGTGATGTGCCTTCTGTTGCGTGTCTCTTAGAAAAGTCAAAGCCTGTGTGCTGCTGTCTGTGAGGATGTGCGTAAGATGGCAGAGTCCCTGTCATGTGGGACGAACTGGATTGAAACCAAATCAATGATGGAAATGGAAAAACTCTGCTTGGAAAAGCTAAAATTCCAGCTGGAGGGAAGGCAAGGTAACCAACTTATGTATGCAAAAGAGACCTAAATAAATGACTTGCCCCACTTGTTGGTTTGGTTTGTCTCCTTTTTAAGTTTTCATGCGAATTTGGTGCCAGTGAAAGGCGCTAGATAAGACAGGACCAGCGTGAGCAGCTGCAGAGCAAACTTCTTCAACACGGCCTCAAGGTGCTTCAACCCGTCTTTGCAAGGACCATCTCTAGGGGCAGGAGGGTTGTTCTGTCTCCATGGCCTGTTTTGTCCTTAACGTCTTGGCTGATACTGACGAACGGGGGGAAAAGGGGAGTCAGTTAGTATCAGTTTGAATTTTGTTTGTATAGTGGTGATCCCGGTCCACTGGGAACTAGAAAGACACCCACAACTCAGTTCAGCTAGGCTACCCCAACAGCTATCCTCTGCTAATAATTCTTCATCATCAGTGACATAGTTCCAGTGTGGAACCAGGTGACCTAGCGGTCAGTTTAAGCCCTGCAGTGTAAATGCTGATGGTAGTTGGGTGTTCTGACCCTTTTCCTGAGTAGCAGTGAAAGGAACAAGCAGATACCAGCACAGAATTATAAGTCCCTTCCAGTCCTACACTTCTCAGTAGGTCATCTAGTCCAGTCCCCTGCACTTAAGACAGGACTAAGTAATAACTAGACCATTGCACATGCATATTTTAACATGTTCTCTGGACCAGCAGAAGCAAGGAGCACAACCATGAAGGTGAATCCTTGGCCCCTGTGGTGTAACATTGCATTGTGGATGGGTTAATGTCTGCTGGTTAACCTAGCATTGGCTGAATAAACTGCTTCCTTGCTGGAGACAGGATCCAGGGCTATTGGTTATTCAGTTTTGACAATTCTTATGTTGTCTTAAGATGCCAGGATTGAAGGGGTAAGAAAATGAACTGCCCATTTAAAAACTCAACCATGCCCAAAATGAAACTAGTCTGAGGAGGAAGAAACAGGCACAGAAGCACCAAATGCTGAAGATGTTACTCAGTCAAAACACCCACGGATGTCAGTGAGCGTTTGCCCCAAGTACAGATCAACTAAGAACCAAGTCAGGACTCAGGGATTTGACCCAGAATCAGAGAATCATAGAAATGTGGGGGCTAGAAGACACTTTAGGAGGCCACTTAGTCCATCCCGCCGTGCTGAGGCAGGATTAAGTATACCCGAATCATCCCTGGCAGGGGTGTGCCTAATATATTCTTAAAAACCTCCCATGACAGGGATTCCCCAACCTCAGTTAGTAATCTGTTCCAATAATTGCTTTTCCTAATATCTAACCTAATTTTTCTGTTGCTGTAAACTAAGTCGATTTCTTCTTGTCCTACCCTCAGTGGACAATTGATCATCCTCTTATAGCAACCTTTTATATATTTGAAGACTGGTCTCATGTCGTCCCCCCTCCCCCAAGCCATCTCTTCTCTACTCTAAGCATGTCCTATTTTTTCAACTTCCCTCATAGATTCATGTTTTCTAAACCTCTCATTTTTGTTGATCTCCTCTGGACTCTTTCCAATTTGTTCACTTCTTTTTTGGAGCATGGTGCCCAAAGCAGGATCCAGTGCTCCAGCACTACTCACCAGCCCCGAGTAGAAGAGTGGAACAATTTCCTCCTCTATCTTACATAGCAAACTCCTATTAATACGCCACAGCATCACACAGTTGATTCAGGAGACAAAGTACAGCATTTGACATTGTAGGCAGCATGGCTGGTATTTTCAGAAAGGCCAAAGGGAGGGAGGTGCTCAACACTCACTGAAATTTAGTGAGATTTGGGGGCCCATTTCCCCTGAATGCCTTTGAAAATTCCAGCCTGTATCGTTTTTGAATGAGTTCAGAGACACTTGGAGAAACTATCGAAAAATCTCCATCATAAAATACCATCAGGGTCAGGAGGCATCTACTCATATGATATACACAAACTGTTGTGGGTTTTCCACTGAAACGATCCCTTTCATAAAAGCAAAATAGAAAACCCTTTGTAGTTCAGTAGATATATCCCAGCTGGCGTGACCATCAGTCTGTTTGCTCTTGGAACAATGAACTATTCAACCAAATTCCAGCGAACTCTTTATTCATGTCATTTTCAGTAAAGAGTTGGCAGATTAGCGCAGTAAGTAAACAATTTCGACATCTGCTTGCGGTGAAATGAATTATCTAACATTTGATTGCAGGTTGAATAATTTACTTCCTTGTCATTTTAGAGGAGGAGTTAATCATTTATAGATAAGCTGGTGCACCACCCTTCGCCCCCCCCCCCCCCCGTTGCCCCAGATCGAAACCTTGTCTCAATTTCACCATATCGCAGCACTTCTGTATGTGTAAGCATATTGTGCTAGCTTCTTGTTTAGCATGGTGATTCCTGGGTGCAGGACAGGCTAGACTGGAAAAGTCAAAGATACCATTTCATCCTTCAGTAACCAAATAGACCTGAGCGCACTCTGCCTCCTGCTGACAAACCTACCGGTAAGTTGACTGTGATTGCAGCCAGCTACTTAAGGCACCATTGCTCTGAGAGAAGCCCAGGGGAAATGGGCTGGGGGGAAGCAGGAAATCTAGAACCATTTATTAAACCTCAGTATAATCGATTCTAGCAAGTATGCCCATGTGCACAGAGTTAGTAAACAAAGCCAGCCCTAGCAGAAGAGGGGGAGCTAGCAAAGGAGAACAACAGCAAGAAGTATTAGGTTTAAGGAAACCAGGGGAGAGGGAGACAGAGAAAGTGAGTTTAGGTGATTTTAAATAAGTACTGTACAGGTTGCAAGCTAATACCTTCAACAAGAGTCTCTTGCATTTGTCTGTATGGGGCACATCTTGTAGTCATGGGGTAAGATTTTTTTCAAAGGCTCCCAAGGGACTGAAGCTAATTTTCAAAAGTGACTCGGGCACTTAGGGTCTGATCCTGAATCATTAAAATCAAGAGGGGTTTTGCCGTTGACTTCCAGGGGAGCAGGTTCAAGCCCATAAATGCCTGAGGCACTTTTGAAAATGGGACTCGGGCACTTCTGAAATTTTCACCCCAATCACTATGGACTTGTACAAAACTCCAATTGACTCTACATATTTTTCACACACTTGTACATACATATGGGTATAATATATTGCGCAGCAGTTGTGCTGACTCCAGTGGGAGCTTTACCTGCCCATGAATGGTAGGGTTTGTTCCATTGAGATTTACAAATAGAGCAATTGTTTTCTTTCTGTCAGAGTATTCTAATGGACGTAGAGGACTATATAAATTCTCTGGAAAGTGCAGATCAACTTATGTTCCTGTAGGCATTAATTTGGCTACCTGGCTGGAAAGTGCCAATGTCCTGGCAATAACAAAGGTTTTAAAGAGAGCCTGACAAACTGATAAGCAGTTGGCATGTATTTTGGGGACAAGTTTGTGCTTTGGGCAGTGAATTTGTTACCTTTTATTGTGCGGAAAGCTCAGTTGTTATCTGAGGAGTCAAATAGCTTTATGCAAAGAACAAAAAGGGTCTGAAGAGATACAATAAAACTTCCGAACAGACACAGCAAGTCACATTCTTATAAAACAATTTGCAGTCATTCTTAACTCTGAATCCTTATTTCAGGTATGTTTTACCTTATTTTGTTACTGCAATTATCAGCTACGTGTTGTGCAATGGTTATATGTAGCTAGCTAATTTAATTGTTTAATAGGGGAGTAGAAATTAACAAAAGCCTTTCCATTAATCACCAATAAGAGACCAATGAGATTTAGCTAGTGTTCATGCTCTCGCTCATCTAGTTTGAGTGCTTCATTAGCCCCATTGGGGGGGTGAGAGACTGTGGTGTCGCAGTTTCAGAGTTAAGTGCCTCTTAAGGTTTCAGGCTCCCTGCCATCACCTCTCTCCCGTGGAGACCTGCATCTCTTTCCCTCAAGGCGAGGAGTTTAGGCTTGCTGTCCCTCTGCACCTTGCTGAGATTGCCTGTAATTAACCTTTTCCCAGGGGTTACTACATCTATACCAGCTACCAACCAACCTTCACAAAGCCAAATGCATTTATTCTTAGGGTAAAAGCACTACAGAGTAAACATACAAAAAAAAAGTTCCTATACGTACGCTAAAAGGATCCAGAGGTCCGTCAGTCTTATGAGCCCTTTCATAAGGGTTGAGGACCCCCTTGGACAGAGGGTCCTGTCCATTTGGTGACAAAAGGAGGCCACATGCGTCAGTTTAAACTCAGCCTTTTTATACCAGAATCACTTTGTCTGTGGAAAATCCAGTTTGACCTAGTATATATGAAGCTCTCCGGGGAGGTGTTCTCATCCTGAGTGATTCACCTGCATCACCCTCCCCGCACACACATTTTTGGTTCCTGGAGGAGCTGTAGTAACCTTCCCCCACACCAAAGTAGCAAACAATCCGTGGCCCAGAGTGATACATAACCCATTCATAAAATGAACACTATCTGGTCCCCAAAGATAATTCATGCAGTTGCAATATCTGTCACAATACAAATAGCTTTGACAGTTTGTTCTTTATCTATTCATGACTGTTTCAATGGGTACTGTTGGGGAAACTGAGGCACAGAGCAGTGCTGTTACTTGCCTGTGGTTGTAACAACCGGCCAGCAGCACAGCCAGGAATAGAACCCAAATCTCTTGAGTCCTAGGCTACTGCTAGCTCCTTTAAGCCACCCTCCATTGTTAGAAGTATTAGGACTTGAGAATTAGAGGTCGGTTTGAGCCATGTTAATCACATAACTTACAAGGTGTGTTGAACCCTGAAGTGTGCCAAGACTCAGGCATTTCTATTTACCGTGCTATAAACGTGCCCTGGGAAAGTGAGATGTGAGGCAGGTTTTAGTAGATTGAAAAATTAAATAACTTCCTGTTCATTTGGGATTTTAGTTTTCATTTAAAGAAAAAATATCACTTCAAAAAAAGGCAAAGAAATGTGTCTGATTAAAGCCTGTAGGAGTTATGTGAAACTTGCAGTCATAAGAATGGCCATACTGGGTCAGACCAAAGGTCCATCTAGCCCAGTATCCTGTCTACCGACAGTGGCCAATGCCAGGTGCCCCAGAGGGAGTGAATCTAACAGGTAATGATCAAGTGATCTCTCTCCTGCCATCCATCTCCACCCTCTGACAAAACAGAGGCTAGCGACACCATTCCTTACCCATCCTAGTCTCTTTAATCTCTCCTCATATGGGGCCTGTTCCAAACGCCTAATCATTTTAGTTGCCCTGCTCTGAACCTTTTCTAATGCCAGAATATTTTTTTTGAGATGGGGCAACCACATCTGTACACAGTATTCAAGATGTTGGCATACCATGGATCTATATAAGGGCAATAATATATTCTCCTTCTTATTCTCTATCCCTTTTTTTAATGATTCCTAACATCCTGTTTGCTTTTTTGACTGCCACTGCACACTGCGTGGACGTCTTCAGAGAACTATCCACGATGACTCCAAGATCTCTTTCCTGATTAGTTGTAGCTAAATTAGCCCCCATTGTGTTGTATGCAGGGCCGGCTCCAGACCCCAGCACACCAAGCGCGTGCTTGGGGCGGCATGCCGCGGGAGGGCGGCAGGCGACTCCGGTGGACCTCCCGCAGGCACGCCTGCGGATGCTCCACCGAAGCCGCGGGACCAGCGGACCCTCTGCAGGCGCGTCTGCAGGAGGTCCACCAGAGCCGCGGGACCGGCGACTGCCAGAGCGCCCCCCGCGGCGTGCCACCCTGCTTGGGGCGGCGCAATTCCTAGAGCCGCCCCTGGTTGTATGTATAGTTGGGGTTATTTTTTCCAATGTGCATTACTTTACATTTATCCACATTAAATTTCACTTGCCATTTTGTTGCTCAATTATTTAGTTTTGTGAGATCTTTTTGAAGTTCTTCACAGTCTGCTTTGGTCTTAACTATCTCGAGCAGTTTAGTATCATCTGCAAATTTTGCCACCTCACTGTTTACCCCTTTCTCCAGATCATTTAAAACCCTTGTTATTGCAGGGATGTTTGACTTTACCTCTCAACTTTCCCCACCTTGCTTCTGTTTTTAATAGCCTAGGCTACACCCTCAGCAGGTGTAACTCAAGCTGGCTCCACCAGCTTCGATGGAATGACCCCAACCTACACCTGCTGAGGATGTGGCTCACTGACCTCTGTTGTAAAATGCTTTGAGATCTACTGATGAACAGCGCTATACAGGAGCTAGGTATTGTATTATGTTTATCATTACTTCTATGACCGAGCTCCTAGGAGCCACAGTCAAGGACCAGGACCCTAGGGGCTAGCCGTTGTACAAACACAGGACAAAGAGATGGTTCCTGCCCCAAGGAGCTTACAATGTATGTTCCTCCTAAATGTAAATGAAACACCTTACTCCCCCCATCTCCATATTTTTACAGATCTTTAGCCTGGAAAGAGATGTGCTAACTTCCTTTTTAGGTCTGCAAGAAGAGCACATGACATAAAGGAAGATGGTATCTCTAACCACTGGAAAACAGCGTTCTTACATAGCCACCATTCCACTGTTACTTGCTGCTGCCTTCGTTGTTGCTGTACACAGTGAGTAAACATGAGTATCTGGCAAATCCAGCTGGGTAAAATAAGAGCCAGCCTGAACATCCAGTGAAATCTCAGTGTGAGGAACCTCTTTTTGGAGGTTCATATAACTTTGTTGTTTCCCTCTGATCATTTTTCTTGCTGCCTCTGCGCTTCTGAACAGTCTAAAATTCCACTAGACGATTATCAGCAGTCTTGCAAGAGACGAGAATCTGTCTTCCCAATACCCTTAGGGCTTGATGTTTTTTCCACTCCCGACACCTTGTGCATTCATTTACATAAGTGCAAAGTGGGTGTAAAGTGCTTCCAAATGAGAATTGTAGTGCAATACAATGTGTAAGACACCAGTTAACTGGAGACCCTCCTCAAGTTCTTGAGACGTAAGAGGCTTGGATAAATGTGCATATTTTGGGGTAATGAACAATCTGTGCTTAACATCAGGCTGGTGGCTTGACGTTCAGGATTTCTCAGGGTTGCATCCAAGATCGCAGGACTCTTGAGGCCTCCCTCACCATGGGTGCTTATAACTGGGGGGATGACTGATGGCAAGAGTAGGCCACAAAGTTTTCCTTGCCTTTTAAGGATATAAGCAGGACGACGACGATTTCTTTTTGAGTTGATTCTAGCACTCCCCCCCAGCCCCCCCCCACACCTTTTGGCCATTCCTTTCCTCTTTGTCCATCAGCTGGTGCCAATAGCATAACAAGCACCAGATCTGCGTCACCTCCAATAACTTACCCTCTCCCAGCTGGTTTCAAAGTGTAGAATAAACTGGGTACAAGGATACTAGCTTTGTTTCTACCTTAGCAGCTCCAGTCCAGCTGCTTATCCACCTTCTAGGACCTAGCCTGCAGTGTTTCGTGTCACAGCTGGAGATGCAACAACCATCACAGTCATGATGGGGAAGGACATATTATGTTCTGTCCAGACAAGCTGCAGAGAAAATAATTCTTGCATCCTTATCCTCCCCTTACAGATGGGAAGATTGTTTTCCTGACTTTAAGGAGAACTTAGATTTGTTTGATGCCAACATTTTTTTTTTAAGACAAATCTTTGAGAGAACCAGGTGGAGTAGCAGGGGTCAGTTAGGAGGGAGAGCTCAGGTATTTTGTTTACAACCCTTCTAGTATTCCAAGAAAGGACACTTCAGTAAATGAGGTCTGGACTATAGCACATTTTCCTAGTTACATATTTTTGACACCTCTGTTTTGTAACTAGGTGATTGTGATGAGCCACCGCGTTTTCATTTTGCTGAGCTAAAGGAGGAGTATAGAAATCGGAGTAAGTTTGCTGTTAGTAGCAAAGTGGAGTACAACTGTCGCTCAGGTTATACCAAGGTACAAAAGTCCATTCTTTATTGCACGTCACGTTCTCAATGGTCAGACGCCCTACAGTTTTGCAGGGGTGAGTATTTTGTTTTTTTACTTTTCTTTTTTTAAACTAATTTATTTTCATCAGCCCTTTTTGATTAAAGAGCATAATGAGAGGGACTGCATGCCTGGAGGGAGGGGTTAAGTTCACTGATATGATATGAAGGCTTTCACCACTAAATGACCAGTTCGTATCTGAAACCTGCTGCTCCTTGATCTTGGGCAACTCCAAAGATGTCTACAAAGGTTTCCTTCTGCTCTGAAGCTTTAAAACACACACTAAAATGGATTTTGAACCTTAAATAGTAGACTATTCCAGGCTGGAAGACGTTCTAACTGTCTCAGGTGAAATATTCACATGCACAAAAACATGGTAATGGAACAGAGTTTGATTTAAACAAGCACATACACAAATTCCAAGTTAAGACTGGCTCTATATCCTGAGCTGGCAAAAAGTGAGTAGAGTTTTGATAGAGACAGAATCTTTGGTTCTTTTATGGTTACATTTTACTGAGTCAAGACATGCAAATAAAAACTAATTCCAGTCTTATTTCTTTCTAGCAAGATCATGCCGTCACCCTGGAGAGCCAGAAAATGGCAGACTTGTTATTCTATCAGATCTCACGTTTGGTGCAACAGTAAACTTCATCTGTGAAGAGGGGTGAGTAATGGGCAGCTTGTGCCGATAGATTTATAGGTTATTAATTTCCAAAGGGACCATTATGATTATCTAGTCTGACCTCCTGTATAACACAGCCCAGAACATTTCATCCACTGATGATCAAACCCATATTTGTATTTGAGCTAGAACATATTTTTAGAAAATTCCAATCTTGATTTGAAGCAGCAAAGAGTCCTGTGGCACCTTATAGACTAACAGACGTTTTGCAGCATGAGCTTTCGTGGGTGAATACCCACTTCTTCAGATGCAAAGAATACCCACTTCTTCAGATGTTTGCATCTGAAGAAGTGGGTATTCACCCACGAAAGCTCATGCTGCAAAACGTCTGTTAGTCTATAAGGTGCCACAGGACTCTTTGCTGCTTCTACAGAACCAGACTAACACGGCTACCCCTCTGAATCTTGATTTGGAGATTTCACCACATCCCTAGGTATGTTGCTCGAATAGTTAATTACCTCCACTGTTAAATTCAGGCTACATACAAGGCACAAACTGTTATCTCGTTTCAGCTTCCAGCCGTTGGATCTTTTTATACCTTTTTCTGCTAAATTAAAGAGGCCTCTATTATCAAATCTTCTAGCTGTGTAGGTACTTACAGGCTGTCCATGATCAAGTCACCTCTTAACCTTCTCTTTGAAAAGCTAAATAGATTGAGCTTCCTCCACCCTAATGAGGCAGATTTTCCCAGCCTGAAATCATTCTTGTCGCCTTTTTCTGCACTCTTCCCAATTGAATATCTTTGTTTGAAGTGCGAACACCAGAGTTGGATTCAGTATTTTTGGGGTAGCTGCATGGCTGCTGTATATAAAGGTAATACCACCTCCCGACCCATACTGAACTGTCCCCTGCTTGCGTATCCATGTATTGCATTAGCCCTCTTAGCCACAGCATCTCACTAGGAGCTCATGTTCACTTGTTTATCCACCATGACCCCCAAGTCCTTTTTCAGAATGACTGCTTTCCAGGATAGTCTTCCCATTCTGTGTGACTGGCATTTTTTCCCCCTAGACCTATACCTTTGTATTTAGCTATATTAAAACGCATGGTGTTCAGATGAGCCCAGTTTACCAAGCAATCCAGATAACTCTGTAAAACTAACCTGGCCTTATCATAATTTACCATTGCACCAATCTGTCATCTGCAGACTTCAATAGCAATGGTTTGATACTTTCTTCCAGATAATGGATACAAATATTGAATAGCACTGGGCCAAGAACAGATTCCTGGAGGACCCCAGTAGAAATGACCAGTTTAAGGATACTCCCACTCCTATACTCTCTCTTTTTTTGAGATATATCAGTTAAACCAGTTTTAACCTATTTGATTTTTTTTGGATAGTGCTAGTTTTTTAGCCAGAACAGCATGCAATATTAAATCTAGTGCCTTACCGAAGACTAAATATATTATTATATCAATGAGTTATCGTCATCAACCAAACTTCTAATCTAATGAAAAAAACAATATCAAGTTTATTCCATAAAATTTATTTTCCATGAAACCATGAAAGCTGCCATCCTTTCATTCTTTACTGATCGCATCCCATATCAGCCATTCCATGACTGCCTGGGATCAATGTCAGGCTAACCAGCGAGGGACTCTGGGATGGGGCATACAAACCCCAGGAAAAGGCTAATGAGCTGATGTAGGCTCAGAAGCCTCACCCTGCTACACCTGCTGTAGGTGTCAGATTTGGTGGGAGGAGTTAAAAGTAGAATGCACAGCTCAGCTGGGGGCAGACTGGGAAGGAGAGCAGACCTCCAGCTCTTACTCTGAGAGAGGCCTGGATAAGGCCAGGAATGGCTTGATAGACAGCTGCCTGCCAGGACTTCCCTGAAGGAATGTGGGCGTGACACAGGACTCTGTTTGATTTGTCACCAGTGACCTACCTGCTGGTGCTGAGTAAGTCTGCTGCAGCTGGTGGCCTGCCAGAAGGGGGTGACAGATAAATAAAATACCTTCTGTTTCCTTACACCTGACTAGGGACCTGGCAATAGTTTGTCCTGGGCCCAGACGCAACCCAGTCACCGATTCCCATGATCCTACCTCCTCTTGCGAAGGCCACGATGAATCATGGGAGATGTATCCTCACCTGGGAGACCAACCTATATAGGAGAATGAGGCATCCAAGCTACAGCTCCAATGTGGCACCATGGCAGCATTTTGGGATTAAAATATTTCAGTTTGGGGGCATTCTATTTTTCCATGAAACATGGAAAATTTCTGCAGAAAGCAGATGCTTTAAAAAAACCCAAACACTTAATTGAAAATCCAATTTACTGTTGAAAAATAGTTTTGATGAAAAGTTGTTGACCAACCCTACTAATGATGATGTAAGAGAATCAAAGCCTTATTGATGATGGACTAGGCAAGACATCCAATCTCAGTTTGTATCATATAAATTCCATTCCCCCCTGTTTTATTCAGGTACAGACTAATTGGAAATGCAGAAAGAAAATGTGTGCTTGAAGGATCACAGGTTACATGGGACAGAGATATTCCATACTGTCAAGGTGAGTAGAGACTCTTAATATGGGGAAAGTGTAATCAGGGTTAGACAATGAAAAGCGTACTTTCTCCTGCCGGATGGATTCTGAAATACAACTCCTTTATCATTTCACTGCATACTAAATTCTTGAACACTTCAGTTTTGTTTTCCTCTTGCACCATGTTGTAGAAAACCTTGTTAGCTTCTGAATTTGTCTGTTTGTGGGGTAGAAGTGGGGCCGGCTCCAGGCACCAGCTTAGTAAGCAGGTGCTTGGGACGGCCGCTCCCGAGAGGGGCGGCACGTTCAGGTATTAGGCGGCAATTCGGCGGAGGGTCCCTCACTCCCGCTCAGAGCGAAGGACCTCCCGCTGAATTGCCGCAGATCGCGATCACGGGTTTTGTTGTTGTTGTTGTTTTGGCTGCTTGGGGCGGCAAAACCCCTGGAGCCGGCCCTGGGTAGAAGCACAAAAGACTCAGATTCTTGGCCGACAGAGCTTGGACCAGATCCCCAGCTGGTGTAAATTGAATCAGATCCTTGCTCTTCAGATATAGTATTAACATGCTTATAGCACAATCTCTAAGCACTTTACAGATATCTTTATATTTAGGGATAACTTTGCCTGTCACTCATACGCAGCTATCCCTAGGATGGAAAGTGACCGGTGCGTTTCACAGTAAAGAGCAGTAACTGTTTAGGACAGGGAGTGAAGCATTCTGGACTCCACTGAAACTGCAGGCAGAGTTTAAGGAGGCAGGATTAATTACCAAAATAGCTAACTCCTCCCTTTGGAGGAAGTGCCAGAGAATCCTTAATACGCGTGAATGGGCAAGACCTCGATTTGATTTCTCCTCCCTTCTCCGGCTTTCATGATGCTTCAGTCTGTGCATCCACTCCCACCACATCCCGGCGGCATAACTACATTAGGAAACGTTCCCCATTTTCTAGTCTTAAAAATCTTGTCTCCCACAGAGCCCCAGCTGGTGTAAATGGGTGTAACTCCATTTTAGTCAATAGGTTCGGTCCTCTGCTGGTGAATCAGTGCTCCTCCCTTGATGTCAATGGCGCTACATTGATTTTAAACAATCTATGGTTTTGGTCCATTGTGTTTCAGCCTCTTCTTTTCTCATAAGACTTTGGATATGACATACATTAAATTCTCTCTTGCTTCCTTTCTTTCCTTTTTCCCTCTCTTCAGTGATACCTTGCCTTCCTCCTCCAATAATAAAGCACGGGACACATACTGGGACAACGATGGAGGAATTCAACTATGGGACATCTGTCACTTACCAGTGTGACACTGTAGAAAGGGGACAGGTTCCTTTCTCACTTATTGGAGAGGCCTCCATTCACTGTACATCCAAGGATAACGTAAATGGAGACTGGAACGGGCCTGCCCCGGAATGCAAAGGTGACGGAATCCAATTACTGTAAAACAAGTGGTAATGTGCACGTACACATTAGCCACGTCAGTTGTAACAGTGCCACTGCTTAATAGATTGTCCCCAGGACTCCTAACCTTATTCCCACCCCTCAGCACACGTTCTTAGTAACACCCATTGGAGAATAGAGCCCAGTTTGAGATTTGCAGAGACACTAAGGGGTGCAGGGAATTGCACTTATTGTGTCCAGATTGGCCTCAGTTCCCACACACCCTGCCAAGAATTGCTGCCCGCTTCCTTGGTCTGCCCATGCCCTGTGTTCCAACCCCTCGCTCAGGCAAGGAGCCAGGAAGCTCGAAGAGGCAGTTGGTGTCGGTATGGGAGGAGGGAGTGACATGGAATCCTGGAAAAGCTCCATGTGGGGAGACAGGCTGGCAACATGAGACTGACTACTCACATGGAGGGGAGAGCCGGACAAGGTGGTCTGCTTCTCAGAGGAGAAGCTGGGCCAAGACGAGATGGAGCAGGGCTTGGAGCTGGATGGGGAAGGAGAGGAGAAGGAGAAGGATAGAGAAATGGAGTTTATTCAACATCTGTCTTCACTTCAAGTCCTCAGAAGAAGAATACTGGAGCTGATCGAAATTTTTTGAAAAAAAAAAAGCAAATTGTTTTGTGAAAAACGGTCAACTTTACTGAAAAAATTTTATTTTCATGTTATTGTTTTTAATATCCACCCAACTCGTATAAAATGTTATTGAAGTGGCCATGGAACTTACTGAAAACCCCATTTTATGGGTGTTTTTTTTTAAATTGATCATATGTTTGATGAGACATATGTGGGAAACGCATCTAATTTTTTGCTCACTCTAGAAACTATTCCTGTGGCGGTTTCTGCAGGTAAGCCAGGAGCATATCTGCCTATCTTCTTCACAGGAGACCAGATCTGAGTGTCTGTCAGCTATAAGCACAGCTGGAACTCTGATTGGAAAAATGACGTTATAATGTCCACAAATGATAAGCAATAAAAAAGACGGGGCAGTTCCAACAGCTCCTGCTGCCCAATGAGACCTCTCTTGTCAAAGACTGTAATTATGTGTGTGCATGCTCTCTCCCTCCCTCCCTCCCAACCCCAGATCCCCACAATTGCCTGTGACAGAACTGTCATTGCAGGTAGTCACTAATTCAGCAGGTGTAGTTTGATGCTTTACTTGAGTTAAGAAAAGGCTAGATAAAGACTAAAACTTGCCTACTATGTTCTATCAAAACCGATGCCCCAAGGAATTTGAGAACATGGCATCAGACCCACTGATACTTTTCTGCTTTTCCTTAACACGATGTTTCAAATAAATAAATAGGTGGTTTCTGGGGTGCATTTGGGAGGGGCAGGAGCAGGAGTGTTCAGACATGTCATGAGATCTCTGCAGGGCCATGTGTATGTGCTTTCAAATCTGTTCATATCCTCCTGGTAAATAGATCTGATTCCACTGAAGTATCTTCACTTTCTTTCCCAATTTTTGATTTAACAGTAAACCTCCCAAGCTGACACTGTTTTTCTTATACAGTTGTTCGCTGTGAACAGCCAAAAGTTGACCATGGAAAACAGATGACTGGATATAGTCTTGTATACACCTACAGAGCCTCCGTTCTGTTTGAGTGTGAACACCGCTACACCCTCAAAGGCAGTAACATACTTCATTGCAATGAAAATAGTAGATGGGATCCTCAGTTACCAGTTTGTGAGCGAAGTAAGTGTCATATGGTGACTATCACCTCCTTCAGACTGACCCTGCAGCCCTTGGTCACCCAAGATTCGGGGACAGCCAGTTTGATGTCCCCTTTGTTTTAAGAGAGGAAATAGTGACTGCTGTGTAAACTTGCATGCCACTGTGCTGACACAGCTCCATGATATTTTGGTTAAATGACTTGTATGCTGAAAACAGGGATTCCAGTTTTATTTTATTGCAGGCAGTGTTGCCGAGTGGATAAAGCACTAAAGTGGGACTCAGGAGGCCTGGGCTCTGTCCTTGTTGGGTGACCTTGGGCAAGTCACTTCCTCATTCTGTGGCCCAGTTTCCCCTGTAAAATGAGAATAATGATACTGAGGTTCTTTGTAAAGTGCTTTGAGATCTACTGAAGAAGAGCTATGTATTTATTGTATAAGTTCTTATACTGCATTCATCACCATAATATCTCAGTGCCATCCAGTATTGCACTAAATAATGTAACTATGCACCTGGCATGTGTGTTTTGTTTTGTTTTGTTTTGTTTTTTCCTCTCATCCTCTCCTCGGGAGAGAAGCATGTGCAGTGGAGTTTCTTGTTTTGTGATAGGGTTTTAGGTTTTGGGGTTGTTTTTTTTAATATACATGTCTTTCATGTCACATTCTTGTAGAGAAGAATTATTTCTCTACAAGATTTCCTGGTTATGTATGTCCTTAAACTTTTATTTTGACTCTTAGGTAGCTGTGATGACCCACCTTATATTCATAATACTTTACGAGATCATTCTAACAGCAACTTGTTTCCGGCTGGGACAGTAGTGAAATATAACTGTGTGAGAGGTTATGAGTTAATCCCTGAAATATCCTCTGCGAGTGTTACCTGTCAAAAAGATTTTACATGGTCTGAACATCAAGAATTTTGTCGGAGTAAGCATATTAGTCTTTGGTTTAGCTTTCTTTGTTTTAATTGAGCTACAAAATTAACACAAATTTGGGAAGTTCTACTCAATAGTCGATATGTGGTTCAAAGTATATGTGTGTGTGTGTCCGATCTGTTGCCCCCACCCACAATCTCCATATAACCTTAGGCAGATTATAACCAAGGTAGATTCTACACAAAATTTATTGTAACACAGCAATCAGTGTTGTTTAGAACCCTGCTGAAGACCAAAATATTCTGCCAATTCAGATAGTTACCCAGAAGAAAACTGGAAAGGGTACTCCTCAATCCACGAGGCACGCCCACTAACACTCATGGCAGGAAGAAATGATTTGCTGTGTCTGTCGATGATATAAAACTTCCACCGAAAACCAGCCTCTTCAAAAATGTGAAGGAAATGCTGACTTTCTATAGCTAGCAAAATGTTCACCTGCTCCTTGTAAATGAATCTGCAGAATTGTTTTTGCTCTGATTTAACGATGGTGGTGGTGGTGTTTCACAGAAATTAGATGTTCATCTCCAGACATTACCAATGGAAAAGCAATACCTAGAAAAGAAACCTACATGTATGAGGACAAGATTCGCATTGAATGTAATTCCGGTTATGCCCTCAAAAACAAGAATGGATTGATTAAGTGTGAACATAATCGTGCATGGCATCCTCCATTACCAATTTGCGAACCGGGTATGTATAAATGTTAAAGAACTCTGACATGGTGACCTGCTATCTCTGACCTACTCCCAAACAATGTAATTGCTGCATAATTATATATTTATATTATGGTAGCACACGGAGGCCTCAGCTGGGAAAGAGGGCCTCTCTCTTGGCTTCTGCCCTCACCTCCTCCCTTCTTGCTTCCCCTCTTCTGCCTCTATCACCCTGAACCTCTGTCTTCCACTTCAGTCCTCTCCTGAAACGCCATGAGGATCCTGTGTCTTTCTTAGAACACTGACTCTGGTTTCCTGGCCAAATTCCAGCTCTGCCATTGCACTCTGCCTCCCTCTGTTTCTCCTGCAGTTTCAAAAGGATGTGATGTTTTCTTCACTTAGGCCCTCATTCCACAAAGTCCGCAAGCACATGCTTAACTCTAAGCATGGGCATAGTGTTGATTTCATGGAGCCACTTCCATGCTTAACATTAAGCACTTATTTAAGTGCTTTGCTGTATTAGGACCTCGGAGAAGTAGCTGCATTTCTCTGGTGGATGAAGTAGCTCTGGGTGTAACAGGTTGAACAGTGTGATGGAAATGCAGGGTCATTACAATGACTGACAGGCAGGCCAAATGCTACTGGCACAGAGACATTTCACAAACATTCTTTCTGCTCCCTTTCTCTACCGTTCTTCCATCATGAGGCAAGGACACTCCAAAGGAGTCAATGTATGTTGTTAGCTACACAGAAGGAACAAAGTTGGTGAATGGCACTGCATGAGCTCACTAGTGGGGTGGTGGTGGTGGTGGTGTTGTAAGACTTTGGTTCATTCCAGCTCCCCCCAGTTCATTCCAGTGTACCCCTGGGGGGAGGGATAGCTCAGTGGTTTGAGCATTGGCCTCCTAAACCCAGCGTTGTGAGTTGAGGGGGCCTCTTAGGGATCTGGGGCAAAATTAGTACTTGGTCCTGCTAGTGAAGGCAGGGGGGTGGACTCAATGACCCTTCGAGGTCCCTTCCAGTTCTAGGAGATAGGTATATCTCCTTTTATTTATAGTGGGGTGTCAGCAGATACCCTCTGGTAAAAGAGGAGAAAAGGAACTGGTGATGGTTGGGGTCTGCAGTGGGCAGGCTGAGTTTCCTCTGAAGAAATCTGAAGGGAGAGTAGGTGTAAGAGTGACCATGACAGACCCCAGTTGTGTTAAGTACACACAGCACTCTGTAAACACACAGAAAACAAGATCCCTGTACTTGTAGCTGGACTGGCTTCGTGATCCTCTTACTCTATCCCATTTCAAAAAGTGGTTGGAGGATACCACTACACCTCTACCCCGATATAACGCGACCCGATATAACACAAATTCGGATATAACGCAGTAAAGCAGTGCTCTGGGAGGGCGGAGCTGCGCACTCCGGTGGATCAAAGCAAGTTCAATATAATGCGGTTTCACCTATAATGCTGTAAGATTCTTTGGCTCCCGAGGACAGCGTTATATTGAGGCAGAGGTGTATTTTCCTTCCACCCAAAGAAGGCATGACCCCACACTGCTATTAGCCAGCTCCAATTTCACACACACACTTTTTCTTGGTGTCCATCCATTACTCTTCTTTGAATGACTTTAGTTCTTTAAATTAATCTGATTGACTGAATCTCACGTTATAGGTTCATCTCTACTTTAAGGGGCTGTTGTTACAGTTTGCAAACCAGTTTGTATAAATAGTGAAGAACTCTGATACAGTGACCTCCCATCCCTGATTTTGAAAGGAACATTTAACACTCACATAGTGTAATTGCTGCATACTTATCTATTTATATTATGGTAGCGCACAGAGGACTCAGTCAGGATCCAAGGTCCCATTGTGCTGGGTGTAAAACCTTGGGAGAAGTATTTCTTCCGCTCTACTCCATGCTGATTAGGTCTAAACTGGAGTGTTCTGGGTGCCACTTTTCAGGAAAGACTAATTGGAAAAAGTCCAGAGAAGATCAACAAAAATGAGTAAAGGTCTAGAAAGCATGACTTATGTGGGAAGATTGAAATAATTAGGTTTGTTTTAGTCTGGAGAAGAGAAGACTGATGGGGGGGACATAAGTTTTCAAGTACATAAAAGATTGTTACAAGGAGGAGGGAGAAAAATGTTCTCGTTAACCTCCGGGGATAGGACAAGAAGCAATGGGCTTAAATTGCAGCAAGGGCAGTTTAGGTTAGATGTGACATTAGGGAAAACTTCCTAATTGTCAGGGTGGTTAAGCACCGGAATAAATTGACTAGAGAGGATGTGAAATCTCTACTGGAGATTTTTAAGAGCAGTTTAGACAAACACCTCCGAGGGTTTGTCTAGGTAATACTTAGTCGTGCCATGAGGGCAGGGGACTGGACTAGATGACCTCTCAAGGCCCCTTCCAGTCCTACAATTCTATGATATGTGGGGTACATTCTCTCTCCGACCTAAATGACCGATGTCCTGGCAGTGTGATATCTGTGATGGGCAATTTTATCTTCTCTGTGTCTATTGGCATCCTCAAGTAGTACCAAAAGGTACAAGTAATAAGTGAGTATTGCTTGTGAGCCTTTACTCCCTAATGACAGTAGCAAAATTAAGAACATGGAGATTGGGCACATTGGCTTCTAGTTTTACTTCTGCTAGGCACCTCTATAAAACTTCTCTCTCATGCTGTTGATAGAATTAGGCAAATTCACCCCAGCTCCAGTGGAGAGCTTATCTGGTGAATTTCCTGGTGTTTGTGCTCTCACTTTGATCTTCATGGAATGAAGTATTCCCCTGCTACCGGATTTAGTTTGATTGTAGAATAGAATCCTATAAAGATTCACCACCTCCTTCAATTTGTAAGCTTGCATTAGCTATTTTTTAATCAAATTTTCCAAATTACTGGAGTGTATTCCACAATTCTACCTCCATCGCTTTGGAAGCAGAAATGAATCCACAAGAACAAAGCATGTCCCGGTGCAGACTTGTATGGAACCTTCTCCCAACTCTTGTAGATATGTAATTCACTTTCCAGTTGCTGTGGTACCGTATAGACTAATGACTCCCACCTATCTGCAATTTTCTCATTTACTATGGCAGTAGGATTGGGTAATACGTCTCTATCTCCCACTTCTACAGTAGACATGATCACTTTGGCGTACCATGACCACTTGTTTGCCAACTGATTTTTCTCTGTTTTCTTAGTAGCTAAATTATATGCATAGCAAAGTCTGCATCTCATGTCCTTCACATGCTGCTGATAGGTTAATGCAGCTTGCCTTTGCGATTGGATTTCAAAATACAAATCCATTGATAGCAAAGGATGCCTGCCAAGCATAGAAAGTATGGGGTCTCTCCCATTGCATCATTCTTAGCACAATTATGTACCAATCCTTTAACTAGCGACTATAGCTGAGGAAGATCCTTTTGTCCTTTCCTGCATGTTAGTATTTACTGCATCTAGAATATCTGCTTGCCAGCAACTGATTTATTAAACTGTATTGGGAGAATTTTCAGTCTCCCATAAAGTCTCCCAGACTTTATATCTATTCTTCATTATCCAGCATTTAAAGAAGGCTGTATATTGGAGTTAGTGCCTGGACTATATGTCTGTACAAGTAAATGCCTTTTGCAGTTCAGATTTCTTGAAGATAAATATGCTCTATTCCTTTAAGGATGAGCCCTGAGTTAAACAGGCTTCTGCAGAAAGATTGCCCTGGATTAAGGGAGCTATAATGGGAGACGGCCTCCACAGTGCCCTGTTCCCCCAGTGGTCCAGAGACCAGACAACATTGCCCCAAGTGTAGATGGTGCTGGGTGAGGCAGAGGGTGGCTGGGATGCCCAGAGGATACAACGATTCTGTGCCTCCCTTAGCAGCCAGCTTCACTGTGACCATTATAAAGATCCCGTCACAGATTAAAGTTGCCATCCCCCAATGCAACCATTGAGTGAGAGCAGTGGTACAAATGCTTCTGGCAGCTGTGTCAGTGTTGGGGCAGTTCTCAAAACACTGAGCACATGAAAAGAGAATTTTAAGCATCCATGAATTTCCAAAAAGCCAGATGAGGGATTAGAGACACCGGGGGGCGAGATAATATCTGTTGTTGGAATTATTCATTACTTGAGCATTTTCAGAGCTGTAGGCTTATTTCAACAGGCAACACTGGGACTGCTTTTCATATCACTCTGGCTACCATCAGAAATGTGTGACGATCCCAGAACAGTGTCAGAAGACTAAAGCTAACCACAATGAAAAATTACATAGTCTGCTAGAACCAGCTCTATCCCCTTCTTTCACCCTAAACAGTACTTCTCCTCACTAGTTTGAGAGGGATGGACATATGGGGAAAGGATGGCTCACTATACTGGAAGGGTGGTGTGCGGGAAAAGTTCAGTAGCTAGTGGGGATGAGTGAAGAACTTGGGGGACCCCAGAAGAATTTCCTAACTTGGAGGAGGCTTGGCATGTTGTTCAGGGGGTTCTGGCAAAACTCAGTGGCTATAGAAGCGGGTCAGATCTGGAATTTGGTGGTTCAGATGTAGCAGGACCAGTTCAATGACTCAGGGAGCCAGGCAGGAGGACCCTAGTGTTGAAGGAAGCTGCAGGCCATCACTACTTCTCAGGGTCTGGCTCTAATTCTCAATAATTCAGTGCAGTTGACTCAGTGTCGTCAGCATGTGAACAACGATCCCTGGGGCCCCTACAGGTCACAGAGCCATTTTAAGAGTGTTTTGCATGTTGCTGTTTTTATCTTTGCTCTCGCAATGCCATGGGTATGATGCTAATTCACATCCAGACACTAATAGAAAGTGCTGGCAGATTGTCAGAGGTATTAGAGACTGGTGCCTCTCCAAGCACTTTTTTTTGTAAATGTAGTTTCATGAAACCCCACAGTAGTTATGCTGCCTCCCTTCTTTTAGGAGATGTCCTGTTCTGTATCAGTGCTGTATTTTCCCCTTTTATTCTAGCTTGTGAGTCACCTGCACGCATCGCTAATGGACGGGACGACCGCGGCTTGAAAGATGTTTTCCTTGTTGGCTCAAGTGTGACCTATGAATGTGACCGTGGTTGGTCACTTGTTGGAGTATCCTCCATTCAATGTACAGCTGGTTATTGGGGAACTCCACGCTGGAATGCACCAGTCCCTGAGTGCAAAGGTGATTCATTTCTTCATCACACTAGCATAGGCGGCAGGTTTGTATAATTTTTGGTGGGGCCCAAAATGGTGGTGCCCCCCCCCCACTCCCGCCATGTAAGCCGATATAAAATGAAGCTACAACGCGTCAGTGCCACAAGATTACAAGGTTGGAGAAGGGGTAGGGGGTTCCAGGGGCCAGTCAAGGGACAAGGAGCAGGGGGGGTTGGATGGGGCAGAGGTTTGGAGGGGCAGTCAGGGGACAGGCAGCAATTGGATAGGCATGGGAGTCCAGGGGGTTTATCAGGGGACATGTAGGGGGTGGGGTCCTGGGGGGAAGTTGGGTGGGGTCTCAGGAGGGGGCAGTTGGGGACAAGGAGAAGGGAGGCTTAGATAGGGGCTGGGGTCCCAAGGGGCAGTTAGGGGCAGTTGTCTCGGGAGTGGGTAACGGGGGACAAGGACCAGTGGTGCTTAGATAGGGGGTGGGGATCCTGGGGGGCAGTTGGGGCAGGGGTCTGGGGAGGGGGCAATCAACAGCCAGGGGCTGGGATTCAAAGGGCTCTGAGCTGCTGGCAGCCGCGGGGAGCCCTGAGCCCTTTAAATCCCAGCCGCCGCGGCTGGGATTCAAAGGGCTCTGGGCTCTCTGCCCCTGCGGGCAGCCCAGAGCCCTCTGATTCCCAGCCGCGGCTGGGATTTAAAGGGCTCTGGGCTCCCCGCGGTTGCAGGCAGCCCAGAGCCCTCTGATTCCCAGCCGCGGCTGAGATTTAAAGGGCTCTGGGCTCCCTGCGGTTGCAGGCAGCCCAGAGCCCTCTGATTCCCGGCCGCAGCTGGGATTTAAAAGGCTCTGGGCTCCCCGCAGCAGCGGGCAGCCCAGAGCCCTCTGATTCCCAGCCGTGGCTGAGATTTAAAGGGCTCTGGGCTCCCCACTGCTGCCGGCAGCCCAGAGCCCTCTGATTCCCAGCCGCGGCTGGGATTTAAAAGGCTCTGGGCTCCCCGCAGCAGCGGGCAGCCCAGAGCCCTCTGATTCCCGGCCGCGGCTGGGATTTAAAAGGCTCTGGGCTCCCCGCCGCAGCAGGCAGCCCAGAGCCCTCTGATTCCCGGCCGCGGCTGGGATTTAAAGGGGCGAAACCTAGCTCCAAATATTGGTGGAGCAGAGCCCCTGATTTTGAATATTCCTGGGGCTTTAGCTCCACGAGCCCATATAAGTTGGCGCCCATGCACACTAGAATGACTGAGATTAGAAAAGGGTGGAGGGCACATTGCAATGACATGGGGGCGAATTACATCTTAGCCTTTAAATACTGAAAATATGTAGAGCCATGGGCCAACTCACTGCAGACTCAGTGGCTATAGAAGAGGTTCAGATCTGGAATTTGAAGGTGCAGATGTAGCAGGGCCAGTTTAATGACTCAGGGAGCCAGGTACGAGGATCCTACTGTTGAAGTTGGTAGGAGCTGCAGGCCTTCAGTACTTCTCAGGATCTGGCTGTAATTCTCAGTAATTCAGTGTCGTCAGCATGTGAACAATGATCCATGGGGTCCCTACTGGTCACAGAGCCATTTTAAGAGTATTTTGCATGTTGCTGTTTTTATGTTTGCTCTCCCAATGCCATGGGTATGATGCTAATTCACATCCAGACACTAACAGAAAGTGCTGGCAGAGTGTCAGAGATATTAGAGACTGGTGCCTCTCCAAGCACTTTTTTTTTGTAAATATAGTTTCATGAAACCCCACAGTATTTATGCTGCCTCCCTTCTTTTAGGAGATGTCCTGTTCTGTATCAGTGCTGTATTTTCCCCTTTTATTCTAGCTTGTGAGCCACCTGCGCGCATCGCTAATGGACGGGACGACCGCGGCTCGAAAGATGTTTTCCTTGTTGGCTCAAGTGTGACCTACGAATGTGACCGTGGTTGGTCACTTGTTGGAGTATCCTCCATTCGATGTACAGCTGGTTATTGGGGAACTCCACGCTGGGATGCATCTGTCCCTAAGTGCAAGGGTGATTCATTTCTTCATCACACTAGAATGACTGAGATTAGAAAAGGGTGGAGGGCACATTGCAATGACCTGGGGACTATTTAACATCTTAGCCCTTAAATACTGAAAATAAGTACAGTCATGGACCAACTCACTGCAGATTCCTCCTTTGCAGCAGACCAAACACTCCCAGCTGGGATGCCCACTGCCAGCATCCTCTCTGCCCTGGTACTTGTACACATGATCTGCCCTGACCTATGCCCTAATTTATGCTTCATCTTCCCATTCCAAGCTTCTTGAATTCCTCCCTCAGACACACTCCTCCCCTGACCCATCTCTTGGTTTGTGGTTCCCAATCCAGCTGTCCTGATGTTGGCACTTTTAATGTAGAATCCCTCTCCATGTGTGTGGTGTCAGTATGCTTGTGGGGACAATCTGAGTCCAAGTTGGAAAGACTCCTGTGGCTTGATTTAGCAGCAGGAAGCTGTGGTGGAGGCAGCTAGCAGCATGTTAATGCACTGGTCACTCCATTGCCCCATCTGCAGTATTCCCATAATCCCCGGGGAGTCCTGCCAGCAGTGCCAATGTCGCTGTGACTCGAGTGCAGGGTGAAATTGTTTGCCACATCGGCCTGTGGAAATAGAACTTTCTTGGAATGCATGGTTGAGAAAATCTGCTCTTATTATATAGCCATGGCCATGTGTTCTCAAAGTGTTGGGATTGCATAGAAAATGAATCAACAGCTGTATAAATTGACTTAACGCTAAAATTTTAGATGTTTGTCATTTCTCCTTATGAGTTTGCTGTCACAGGCCTATGGTTTGAAATGGAATAGTGACTCTCCCAATGAACAAGTCTCCCCAACAGAAAGTGTCTCTACTGTGACTTTGGAAGAAAATTTACTAACCCACAAAGAAGCCCTGTCAGTGTGGAGTAAGAGTGTCCATGGGATGAGTTAGTGTGGAGTTAGCTATTGCCCTTTTAATTCACAGCCTTGCTATTTCACCCTAATTTTCCCATGAATTTCCCATGCAGACAAACCCTTTGTCTGAACAAAAACATTTTAAACCCTTTGTTTATTGGTGTTTCTCAGAGAGTCTTCGTTGTCCCAATCCAGTAATTGAACATGGAGAACAGGTCTCTGAATATACTGAATATACAGTTGGAAACCATGTTGAGTTTCAGTGTGAATCTGGCTACATCCTCAAAGGCAGCAAGTCGACTCAATGCCAGGCAAATGGGACGTGGGATCCTCCAGTGCCATCTTGTATTAAGGGTAAATATAAACACAACTAAAGCATCCTGCTGAGGAAAAAATAGACTCCTATAAAACCAAGAAACCGCATCAGAGAAGATGCAAACCCATCAGATCTGTTTCTAGGTGGGGTCTGTTAGAAAGAGCCCCACGGGGCAATGATTCACAAAGGCCTTTTCCCTCCCTGCCTTCTATCAAATGACCTCGCCCATCTCGGGGGAGATTGATCTGTTTCCATATAGACTAATCTCCAGGGCTTTTTCTAATCAAGGCTTAAATATGCCAATCAATAGAGCTTCACATCCCTTTTCTTAGGAGACTATTCAAGGGTTTCTTAGATCTCACTCTCAAGAAGCTTCTTTCTAGTGTTCAGCCTAAACTTTCCTTTTCATAGGGCTTGGCTACACTGGAGAGTTGCAGCGCTGGTGGAGGCTTTACAGCACTGCAACTTAGTAACTGTCCACACTTGCAAGGCACATCCAGCGCTGCAACTCCCTGGCTGCAGCGCTGGCTGTACACCTGGTCTGCTTGGGGTATAACGAGTGCAGCGCTGGTGATGCAGCGCTGCTCGTCAAGTGTGGCCACACACCAGTGCTGTTATTGGCCTCCAGGGTATTAGGAGATATCCCAGAATGCTTTTAACTAAACTACTCTCTTTGTTTTGTTATGATGCCTCTCTTCGTTTTGTTGTGAACTCGGTGCTCTGGGAGCTGCTTATTTAAAAAATAAACACAGCTCCTGTTCGCTGTGATCAATCTGTAACTGACTGTGAACAATCAATTGAGATAACCCACTACCTTGCTGTGAATGAGGCAGGCAGGGGGATGAGTGTTTGCTTGAGGAGAGAAACAGCGGGGGGGAGGGGGAGAAAGGG
Source organism: Mauremys mutica (assembly GCF_020497125.1). NCBI lineage: Eukaryota > Metazoa > Chordata > Testudines > Geoemydidae > Mauremys > Mauremys mutica. The sequence continues at coordinate 139,802,788 of NC_059075.1, forward strand.
AGTCCGTTGGAGCAGCTGCTTATCTGGTCTGCAGGCTATTTGCAGTTAAGAGTGAATGAGGGCATGGGCGCCAACTTATATGGGCTCGTGGAGCTAAAGCCCCAGGAATATTCAAAATCAGGGGCTCTGCTCCACCAATATTTGGAGCTAGGTTTCGCCCCTTTAAATCCCAGCCGCGGCCGGGAATCAGAGGGCTCTGGGCTGCCTGCAACCGCGGGGAGCCCAGAGCCCTTTAAATCCCAGCCGCGGCCGGGAATCAGAGGGCTCTGGGCTGCCTGCAACCACAGGGAGCCCAGAGCCCTTTAAATCCCAGCCACGGCCGGGAATCAGAGGGCTCTGGGCTGCCTGCAACCGCAGGGAGCCCAGAGCCCTTTAAATCCCAGCCGCGGCTGGGAATCAGAGGGCTCTGGGCTGCCTGCAACCGTGGGGAGCCCAGAGCCCTTTAAATCTCAGCCACGGCGGCTGGGATTTAAAGGGCTCAGGGCTCCCCGTGGCTGCCAGCAGCTCAGAGCCCTTTGAATCCCAGCCCCTGGCAGCTGATTGCCCCTTCCCCAGACCCCTGCCCCAACTGCCCCCCAGGACCCCCACCCCCTATCTAAGCACCACTGGTCCTTGTCCCCCGTTACCCACTCCCGAGACAACTGCCCCTAACTGCCCCTTGGGACTCCAGCCCCTATCTAAGCCTCCCTTCTCCTTGTCCCCAACTGCCCCCTCCTGAGACCCCACCCAACTTCCCCCCAGGACCCCACCCCCTACCTGTCCCCTGATAAACCCCCTGGACTCCCATGCCTATCCAACTGCTGCCTGTCCCCTGACTGACCCTCCGAACCTCTGCCCCATCCAACTCCCCCTGCTCCTTGTCCCTTGACTGGCCCCTGGAACCCTCTACCCCTTCTCCAACCTTGTAATCTTGTGGCACTGACGCGTTGTAGCTTCATTTTATATCGGCTTACAGGGCGGGAGTGGGGGGGGCACCACCATTTTGGGCCACACCAAAAATTTTACAAACCTGCCGCCTATGAATGAGGGGTCAAGGAAATGTTCAGATTTTGCAAGGCAGGGAGCTGACACACAGTGTCGGCTCCAAAAATCCACTCTCTCTCTCTCTCTCCTCCGCTCCCTGTCACACTCCACCCCACCCCCCTCTTTTGAAAAGCATGTTGCTGCCACTTGAACGCTGGGATAGCTGCCCATAATGCACCACTCCCAACAGCGCTGCAAATGCTGCAAATGTGGCCACACTGCAGCGCTTTCCCTACACAGCTGTATGAACACAACTGTAACTCCCAACGCTGCACATCTGCAAGTGTAGCCAAGCCCTTAATCTCCTCCTATTAGTCCCAGCTCAGCCTTGTAACATCCTCAACAATTCTCCCCCTTCTTCACAGGTACGGGTGGGCAGCGGCGGTGGGATAGCGATTACACTGCGAGGGAGACGTTGTGGGATGGTTCAGCAGTGGGACTTGTTGGGGGACTCAGAGAGGGTTGGTAGGTTGCAGGAAGGTTGGGCTGTTTGCCTCGGTGATTCTGGAAGGACTAAGCACCAGAGGAGGGTGGTTTGGCTAATTTACTGCCGTGGGGCTTGATCCATCAGCAGCTCCTCTTAAAGAGAATTTACCTACACTTTAAACAGGAAGTGCTGGATTCTTCTGTCACTTCTCTGGCTTCCCTGAAGCCACTCCTCTCACTCACTCCACTGAGAACCAGGGCAACCAGGCCTTAAATTTATCTGTCTGTGGTGTTCGTACTGTGCCAGTCACTGTGGTATCTTTGGCATCCTGCAGGATGAAAGTCACTATAGAAGCGTAAGATGCTGTTGAGGACCAAATTCTGCTCTTGGTTCCACTAGTATAAATCCGGGGTAACTCCACTGACTTCCATGTATTTCTCCCTCACTGCAGAGGAGGCTAATTCTGTAATAGACCAAAGAGGCTATTTTATAAAAGGCCACAAATGTGCCTGGGAGTGAACTGCACGTTCCCAGTTGTCCCAAGTCTGCCAATAAGACTTCCTTAAATGAACCAACAGAGCGCCTGTGCTCTGCTGCTCCACCTGTGGACTTTCAGCTGCCAATGACTCCAGGAAATGCCCATGATACACAGTACTGGGTGGGATTTCACTCGCACTCTTTTTTTTGTTGAACTCATGATGTTTGTTTCTCCGGAGAGAGAGATGCACTGTGGGTTTGGTGTTACAAGCAGTTTATTTCTCTGCAAAACCAAAACTGCTGCAAAGAAGTGAACTAAGGGCATGATTTACAGGCAATAAGCCCCATTCACCGTGCATCTCCTCTTCGCACTGAACTGTCTTCTCTTCCGCCTTTTCCTTTTAGTTGGGTGTCCAAAACCAGATGTGCAAAATGGAGGAATAGTCAATGTGTCAGATGAAAAATTGTGGTACAACATGGATGAAAGCATTACTTTCACATGCTCTCCTGGGTACCAATTTTCAGACCTTTGGTATCAGTCTACAACAGACAGTTTCACTATTACATGTTCAGCTGATGGCACCTGGACGGTGTTACCCAAGTGTGTAAGCATCACAGTCCATTTGGGTTTCTTGATGCACCCTGTCCAATTTCTCATGTAAAACATAACACTGTCTGAATGTATCTTTGCTTCTTTAAAATAATGAGGTCTGTTTGGCGAGGAAGATAGATCTGCCATTGATACAACTTCAGTGGAAAAAAATAAGTTGACCTGAAAGCAAACGCATCCCATCACTCCCCCACCCCATCTCTTTCTTGTGTTTTAAGGGAGGAGGTTTTCTTCCTTTGCAGTGGCTGCTCCATGCCCAAAATAATATAAAATCGGTAAAATGTGGTGGTTAAAAATCACAACAGGATGAAAATGCTATGCCCTATTATGAAGTGTAGAGAGAGGTTTTCAAAGCTGTCAGTGGTGGTGTGATACGTGATGTATTTTCTGTTGGTCTGGGGCACAGTATAAAGCAAATACCATGACTGCTTTAGTGAGCAATTGCCAGTTTGTTCAGCATTGTACAAGTGTAAATGGAGGCCTGGTTCCTGTCCCAGGAGTTTACAGTCCAGTGCCTGATGCTGCAAGTTGCTCAGAACTTCCTCAACTTTGCTTAGCAGTATCAGAGCCTGTAGAAGTTAAGAATTAAGGGTGCTCAGCATTTATTGGGATCAGACCCTAAGTCAGGCACAGACAGTATGAGACAGACACATGTAATAGGTGTATGTGCAGAAATTGTAAATGACCAAAGCCTTCCCAAGATGGCTGCCAAAGCTGAGCGCTCTGTCTCTCTGTCTCTCAGCCATTGCCACCCATGCCTGCTGTCTCCAGGGCCAAAGAGGGAGAGAGCCCAGTTGCTCTGTTTCCCTGGCCCCTGGAGTCAGGAGGAGTCTGAGTGGCCAGGCTCTCTAGCTGCTGGAGCTTGAATGGAGTCTATGTGGACAGAGTCCCTGCCTGCTGGCTGGTGTGATCAGCCACGAAGCCAAAAAAATTCTATTTTGGGGTCTCTTGACATAGAATTTTTCTTGAAATCCCTTCCCATAAAAAATGGAGGGGTCATTTTTTGTTTTTGTTCCGGTTCAGGATGAAACTGTTTTAAAAATAACAGTATATTTCACATGAAATTTTCATTTTCTGGCCAGCTCTAATTGAGAATGTCCAACACCTTTTGGGATCATATAATATGTCAGACACAGACTGTATGAGACAGACACATGTAACACACTGGATAATGATTCAGCTAAAAAAGGACTAAGCATGCTTGTGAGGATAGGTCCTTATCTTCTTCAGCGTAATCACATTCCCTCTGTTTCTGTTTTTTAGGAGAAGCAAATCGATTCTCCTCTGTGAAACATGGTTCGCGAAACTGTACAGATTCTCCACTGCGGTCTATCTCTGGCAGAACTGAGAACCCGTCTGGAAGCACAGAAACTGTATCTGGAGATTCAGAAACTTAAGCGAGACCTACAAAAATACAAGGAATAGCTGAAATCTGTGACCCGTTACTGTGACAAACTGTCTCCTTTCGATGTAATTTGTATAATTACTTTGTACATATGATGATTGTTACTATTTTCAGAGAACTTGCTAGTACGTCTAGTGATCCAGGAAGATATTAGCCAGTACCTCAGGAATCAGATATTTTTCATGCTGTGTGCCAGTGATTAAAGTTTTGGGGTTTTTTGCTATTTCCTTTCAATCTCCCAAATGTAAGTCCCTACTTGATAAACTAGGGATCTGATCCTCTTATATGTTTGTGGGGGGCTATAGTAAAAGGATTGAATTCAGATTCCTTTCAGTTCGGAAAGGGAAAGCAAGTTGAGAGAAACTAGATTAAAATGTACGGAAGTAAAACTTCAATTGACGCAAGCTTCAGACCCTATACAGAATACACCAACAGCCTTGAGCTTTCAGAATTCATCCAACTGTTGCATATATTTTACCTTAATGCATTATAACCCAAACATATTTAAAGTAGTGAATGGCTATTTAACGGCCTGATTTCCATGAACCTTAAGGACATCTCTGTTCACAAATCCCTCTGCCTCACTGAAAATTTAAAGGTTAAAAAAGCCAATTTCTGCCCTATCCTCTTATTTAAAAAGTCGGCAGTTTTTTCCTCCCAAACTGAACAAATCTATTTTTGGTTGACATCAGTGCTGATCTCATCTGTAGCATTTCTATATCCTCTCACACACTCCCACAAATCAATGGTGAAAATTTAACTGTAGACAGCAACCCACTAAACATTTCCCCATTGCCCAATGAATGATAGGGGTGTCCTCTAACCTACACCTTTGTGATCAAGCAATTATTTCTGCCCTGTAGGGCTACAATAAACTGCAACTGTAAAAACTGCTGATTGTCTTTGTTTTTATAATTTTCTCCCTTTGGCTGTAAGACAGGAAGATGCCCAGCATGTTTAAAGGCTCCTTTTCCTGCTGAGGAGTGAAGCACCAATATCTCCCCCAGGCCAGTGAGCCCTCACATCAGGGACACGAAGGGGCTTGGGACAGCCCCTCCTCTCATACCTAGGGGTGATTAGAGTTGAAACTTATTTGGCCAGGTAGCTTAGGGGGAAGCTTGTCCTGCTACTGCCAGAGTGGTACCTGCTCTGTGGAATTACAGGGGAAGGTCAGTCTCCAGTATGGTTCAGTTTGCATCTGTAAGCCAGGGGGAGCTTTGAGTCAGATACATCCCCGGTGTAATGACATTAGCGGATGTGGATGGAGTAACAGCAGGGATGAATTTGAACCACAGGATGAGTAAAAAGGATCCTTTGGTAACTGGACTGCCTCTTGTGTTTCAGAAATCATCCCTGTTTGGGGGTGCTGATCAGCACAGGGTGGTGTAGTGCTGGTGAATCAGAATAACTTTGTGATTGTCCCCAGGGCAGAAAAATAACAATGCTGCGTTTCCCTTCCACTGAGACACCTTAGCTGTACAGTGCTGCAACGGCAGGTGCTTCTCTCTGCAAACTTTACACCAGCCAGCAGCTCCCTCTGTAAAGAAAGAACAATCATGTGCAGCCTGCAGGGGATGCTGGACATTAATACCCCTCTGTCTCGTTCTTCTGATGCCGCCCCGCCTTTGGAAGGAGGCACGGGGAGGAAATGCTGTCACCCCCAGGTGTTTCCTATGCTGAGGGGGTGACCATAGTCTGCCTCTGTTACGGTACTAACTGCAGCTGCATCCGGCTCTACCACTTGCACTGTGCCATGAGAACAACACTACAGAGGGGGCTGGGCAGCATGTGCACCCTCTGCCCATCCCCTTCCTGGGCCCCTGCAGCGGCAGCGCACAGACTCCCACTTCCCCTTGCATCATGTGCCTATGGGTGGCCATGCCTGGGGTCCGTGTTGCATAGGGCGCAGGGTGAGGAGCGGCTGCAGCCCTTCCTGGACTGCGCTGTCACCACCATTCTCTGGGAACTCACCTGGCACCATGATGTCACTTCCCTCTGGCTGGACCCTGCGGCTCCTGGGGACCCTGGTACTCATGCTGCCGCCTGGGGGAGCTCTCAGTGAGTAGGAGAATGAGCCTCTCCCTTCGATCCCATCCCCACCTTCTCCCCTCTCCTGGCTTTCCCCTACGCTCACATCCCTTGATTCTCCCTTTGCTTCCCTCTGGCAAGCTCCTGAGCGCTTGTGGTCGCTGAAGATCCCATGCCGTTCTTACCGCTCTGATCCTGGTTTCCTGGCCAAATTCCAGCTCTGCCTTGCTACGTTTCTCCTGCGGTTCCAAATGGAGACGGTGCTTTTCTTTCCTTAAGGCCCCGTTCCACAAGCTCTTGAGCACGTGCATAACTTTAAGCACATAGATAGTGTTGACTTCCATGGGGCGACTCCCATGTTTCAAGTTGAGCTCACACTGTAAATGCTTGGACGCGACAGGTTGAAAAGAACTGTTTGGCCTGAGCAGTTAGCCAATACGCAGGGTCTGGCAGGCTGTTTCTATTAGGAGGAGAAATTGATGATGGAGCTCGGTATTTCTTTGATGCAATCCTGTTTATTCACAGAGAAAGGAGACAAAAGTCCTGATTCCCCGAAACAGTAGGAATCACACTGGAGACAGGTTTTTTGCTCACCGTTCCAAGCCTCGTTCCTGCCAGCACACTACTGAAAAGCTCCTGCTCTCCATTTTCTCTCAGACCACATTACCGGTGCATTTCTTGCCATCTCCTTGGCTTTCCTGCTCCTTCTTTGTCTGCTTCTGGCTGCCTGGGCAGGTTCTCTCTGCCTATTCCCTGGGTGCTTCTGTTCATGGACATACACGCACACACAGCCTTTGAACAAAACTGACCAGCCTTGCGTGCAGCCTGTGTTTGGGCAGTGACTCCTGCATAGCAGTGGCAAGCTGCATCGACACTTTTCAAAGACACAATAATGGCCCAACTTAAATGTGTACCACAAATTAAAAAACACAGTAAAAGAACTAAAAAAGAGCCACCGTGGCTTAACAACCATGTAAAAGAAGCAGTGAGAGATAAAAAAGGCATCTTTTAAAAAGTGGAAGTCAAATCCTAGTGAGGTCAATAGAAAGGAGCATAAACATTGCCAAATTCAATGTAAAAATGTAATAAGAAAAGCCAAAAAGGCGTTTGAAGAACAGCTAGCCAAAAACTCCAAACAAAATGTTTTTTAAGTACATCAGAAGCAGGAAGCCTGCTTAACAACGAGCGGGGCCCCTTGATAATCGAGACACAAAAGGAGCGCTTAAAGACAATAAAGTCATTGCCAAGAAACTAAATGAATTCTTTGCTTCAGTTTTCATGGCTGAGGATGTTAGGGAGATTCCCAAACCTGAGCCATCCTTTGTAGGTGACAAACCTGAGGAATTGTCACAGATTGAAGTGTCACTAGAGGAGGTTTTGGAATTAATTGATCAACTTTACAGTAACAGGTCACCGGGACCAGATGGCATTCATCCAGGCGTTCTGAAAGAACTCAAATGTGAAATTGTGGCACTATTATGGTTTGCAACCTGTCCTTTAAATCAGCTTCTGTACCCAATGACTGGAAGATAGCTAATGTAACGCCAATATTTAAAAAGGGCTCTAGAGGTGATCCCGGCAATTACAGACCGGTAAGTCTAACGTCAGTATCGGACAAATTAGTTGAAACAATAGTAAAGAATAAAATTGTCAGACACATAGAAGAACATAAATTGTGGGGCAAAAGTCAACGAGGCTTCTGTAAAGGGCAATCATGTCTTACTGATCTATTAGAGTTCTTTGAAGAGGTCAACAAACATGTGGACAAGGAGGATCCAGTGGACATAGTGTACTTAGATGTCCAGAAAGCCTTTGACAAGATCCCTCACCAAAGGCTCTTACATAAATTAAGTTGTTATGGGATAAGAGGGAAGATCCTTTCATGGATTGAGAACTGGTTAAAAGACAGGGAACAAAGGGTAAGAATAAATGGTTAATTTTCAGAATAGAGAGGGGTAACTAGTGGTGCTCCCCAAAGGTCAGTGCTAGGACCAATCCTATTCAACTTATTCATAAATGATCTGGAGAAAGGGGTAAAAAGTGAGGTGGCAAAGTTTGCAGATGATACTAAACTGCTCAAGATAGTTAAAACCAAAGCAGACTGTGAAGAACTTCAAAAAGCTCTCACAAAACTAAGTGATTGGGCAATTAAATGGCAAATGAAATGTAATGTGGATAAATGTAAAGTAATGCACATTGGAAAAAATAACCCCAACTATACATACAATACAAGGGAGGCTAATTTAGCTACAACTTATCAGGACATTGATCTTGGAGTCATCGTGGATAACTCGCTGAAGATGTCCACGCAGTGTGCAGCGGCAGTCAAAAAAGCAAACAGGATGTTAGGAATCATTCAAAAAGGGATAGAGAATAAGACAGAGAATATCTTATTGCCCTTATATAAATACATGGTAGGCCCACATCTTGAATACTGCATACAGTCCTCATCTCAAAAAAGATATTCTGGCATTAGAAAAAGTTCAGAAAAGGGCAACTAAAATGACTGGGGGATTGGAACAGGTCCCATGTGAGGAGAGATTAGAGAGGCTAGGACTTTTCAGCTTGGAAAAGGGGAGACTAAGGGGGGATATGAATAGGGGGTTCTAACTTCTAATAGTGACCAGCATTTCCCTGGCACCTGATCAGTGTGATTGTGACCGGAATAGGACCACTGCTAATGTAATTGCTACTGAGCATAACTGACTTGGTGAGAGAATCTCCATGCGGGATCTGCAGTGCGCAGTCTGCCCAGCCTGACTGAGGCTGGGTATACAAGCTGGCTCAGGAGCAGGAGTGCTTCTGGCTTGCCTGTGGGGATGTGCACTGAACTGACACCTATTGCAGTTGTGCAACCAGTTTCATGTTTTGTTTTTTAAAAAAGAGGAAATTGTCACGGCAGCCTGAAGCTCACTGAGTTGAGACAGCCCCATGATGCTGCTGTTAAATGACTTTACCATTGAAAACAGGGATTCCGGTTTAAACCATTCTATAGTTTGAAATTAACTAGAGGTTTGGACACTTGGTTACATCTGTAGGCTGAGATCATTGCTCACACCACTGGGCTTCTTTCATTCCTCCATTCTCCACCACGAGATCCCTGTGAGCCACCCTCCCACCCCGCTCTGTTTCCCACAGGCCTGATTGAAAGCCTTGATGGGCCATAGTTTGCCATCCCCTGTTTTAAATGGTACTGGGAGAACAGGCAGTGTTGAGATGGCAGGTATTATGCCAGAAGGTGTTAATGGCTGTGATCAACCAGTTCTTTGATCTATTGACAATTACCAGATGTAAGAAGCTCTGTTTGTTCCCCATCCATCTTCCAATTGTCCACATTCCACCAAAATGAATAGGCTTCTGCCTACTGATGCCTATAATGCTCCCAAAAATTTTGGCATTGATTGGATGTGGTGTTCAGAAGTTACCATGTTACCAACGTGCAGAAGAGCTCTGTGTAAGCTCTAAACTTGTGTCTCTCACCAATAAGATATTCCCTCACCCACCTTGCCTCTTTCTAATATCCTGGGACCATGATGACTACAACAACACTGAATGTTACAGACAAACAGAAACACCATCTGGTTTAGGTTAGAGCTTTGCATTTCCCTTTCTAATTTGAAACGCAGGCTAGAATCGTATAGTGACTGCCACCCATATTCCCATTTGTTATTCTTGTATTTTCTATGCGGTTTCCTTGCAATGACTGAGCTAAATTCTGGGCAATGGGATTGCATGGATCTGAGTGAGGGAGAGTAGAATATGGACCTCTGATTTTCCCCAGCTATGTCTTTCACATCACATTCTTGTAGAGGAGATTTCACCTCAATAGGTTTTCCTGGCTAAGTATGTCCTCATATTCTTCATGTTTTACCCTTAGGTTATTGTGTTGATCCACCTGACATTCCCAATGCTGTTCTGAAGACTAATGTTGGCACATTGATTCCAGCCGGGATGGTGATTAAATATGGCTGCCGCCCAGGTTATAAGCTGATCGCTGGAATAAGGCAAGGGAATGTAACTTGTCTTCAAAATTCGACCTGGTCTTCAGCTCCGAACTTTTGTCAGAGTAAGTGTTTGGCCAAATCATCTTTGTTTTAATTGAGGAAATTTAACACCAATGGGGAGATTGTGCTTATAGTCAGCTTGTGTATGGTTCAAAGCGTAGAGAGGGGATGAGAGAGAAGGAAGGAGAGTCAGGGTCTTCTCTCCCTGCTAACACTGGGGATTATGGTTAGCAATTCGAGGTGCAATCCTCACTTCCAAGTAAAAGGTCCAGAGTGACAGAACAGGTTTTTAAATGCCCTGGATGTATCAAGAAGAGGACTTCACCTGAAGACAACAATAGGACTGTCTTCCTAGGATCCTCTTGCAAGGCTTGGAGTAAGTGATGTGCCAGTGGGAGGGGTGTGTTGGGGCGTTTCACAGCACATAGCACTGCAGAGATTCTGGGTAAAGCTGAAGCCAAACCCATAGGCAGCTGGGCACAGGTCCCCAGGGCTGTCTGCGTGGAGCAGTCCAGTACTGGGAAAGTAAAACAGTAGCTTAAAGTTTGCATATTACCCCTGGGCTATGAATTCCATGTTGTGCCTCTTAAAATCTGCCACCTTTCTATGCTTACAGACAGATCTGTTGCCCCCATCCACCATCTCCATCTGCACCTAAAGTAGATAGCGATCAGGATAGATCACAGCATATCACCTGCCTTCTTGTACACAGTATGGTCATAACACAGCAGGTGCTAATCACTGAGTCTATCTGTAATGAAGGCCAAAAATTCTCTGCCAGCTGCAATCAGAACAGCTGTCATAAGAACAATGGAAATGAAGGCCCTTGACCCACATGCTATTTCTGCCCAGGAGAGAAAACTTTCTCTAAAACCAAGCCTCTTCAGCAATGTCAAGGAAATGCCAATTTTCTATAGTTTGCAAAGTTTTCGGCTTCATCGGGTAAAATGAATCTGCAGCCCCACAATTGTCTTTGCTGTGATTTAACGCTGTTGCTGTTGTTGGTGTTTCTCAGAAGTTCGTTGTCCAGCTCCAGATGTTAACAATGGAACACAGACACTGATGCCTAGAGCTGGAGAGGAGACCTATGCGTTTGGGGACAATGTTACAATTGAATGTGATTTGGGGTATGGTATTAAAGACAGTATCAATGGAAATGCTCAGATTCACTGCAAACATGATGGCAAGTGGGATCCTGCCGTACCAGTTTGCGAACGAGGTCAGTATAAATGGTGGAGAACTATGATTCTTCCAACTCTGGCCTGGTGGTTCTTGTCCCCTAATTCCATGGGTGACCTCCAACAACTAAAACCATCCACTAAGAACAACTATATTAACCCTCAGACCTAGGGCTATCCCCTTGTGTCACCCTAACTAACCTCCCCCTTTGCTAGTTTGGAAGCGATGGGCAGCTGGGGATAAGGATGGCTCTGTGTATCTACAGGGAAGGTTCAGTTGTGGGGGTGGGCTGAGGTGTTTGTTGGGGGACTCAGAGGGTTTGGTAGCTTGGAGGAAGATTGGGAAGCTGGGAGAACTTTGAGCAACTGAAGGAGATTCAAATCTGGATTTGGAGGAGTGGCAGCATATCAGAGGGGAGGGATAGCTCAGTAGTTTAAGCATTGGCCTGCTAAACCCAGGGTTGTGAGTTCAATCCTTGAGGAGACCACTTAGAGATCTAGGGCAAAAATTGGCCGTGCTAGTGAAGGCAGGGGGCTGGACTCAATGACCTTTCAAGGTCCCTTCTAGTTCTAGGAGATTAGTATATCTCCAATTACTACCTTTATTACCTAACAGGGCCAATTTACTGAATCAAGGCCTGACCTAGTCAATGGAAGCTGCAGGCGCTCAGCATCTCTCTGGATCATCATCATCATCCATGTTTCAGTGCTGTTCACGGATCACGTGAATGACTGTCACAGCAGCCAAATGGCCACATAAACACTTAACCATCTTTTCATTATTTTTGTGTGTGCTGTCCTGATGCCACTCACAGCTCAAGATGAACACTAAGATAGCAGGTTGATGGACATACCTGGGGTGTTCTTTCAGGTATTATGGAAAGACTGCTTTTTGCTGTAATGGCATCAGGAAATGCTGGGAATCTGTCACCTCCTTTTCTTTTTAGAGATTTTTATCTACTATATAAATAATGTATTTTTCTCTTTTCAATTCTAGTTTGTGCCCAACCCCCAAACATCTCCCACGGCCAGTACAATGACGGGGGCAAGAGAGGTTTTTTTGTTGGCTCATCAGTAACTTACAAATGTGACAGAGGCTTCTCACTTGTTGGAATAGCCTCTATTCAGTGTATCGCTGGTGATGAGGTCACTCCAACCTGGAGCGAGCCGACCCCTCAGTGTGAAGGTAACTCATTCTGCATTACCCAAAAATGACACGTATTGGGAAAGGGTAGGAATGATTTGGTGCAATGTATCCCCATAACCCATCCACTCCATTGCTGACCACTCCTTTCCAGTGCCTTAAATGTTCCCAGCAACCTACTCCCTAAGACGCATGCTGCCAGTTTCCCCTCTCACCCAGCACCCATATATGTGATCTGGTGTTTGACCCACATCCAAGCTAATGCTTGTCCTCCTTTCACACTGATTTCTCCACCACCTGTATCTGTCCCTTGTTCTGGCTACTGGTTCCCAGTACAGCTGTCCTGAGAGCATCCTCTTAAGCCTATAATCCTCCCTGTCTGCAGTAGACATTTGCAGGAACAGTCTGAATCCAAAAAGTTGAAATGACCCCGGTGGCTTGACTTAGCAGCAGGAAGCTGCAAGGAGGAGCGGGCAGCATGGAAGGTGTTCATGTATTGAATTCTGCATTGTCCCATCTCCAGTGTTCCCATAATCCCCCCAGGAGACCTGCCAGTAGTCAAATTTCATCACAAATCCAGTGCAATAAGAAATGATCTGTTGCAACTGCCTGTGGAGATAAGAACTTTCCTTAAACACAAAGGTCAAGAGCAAGATTAAGAAAATGTGATGTTCTTTTGTGGCCATGTGTTTTCACAATGTTCAGATTGCTTGGAAGATAGATCCAGCAGTACTCCAAGTGTCTTGGCTTTCATTGTTCCCTGTCTTAGACTGAGCACCAACCTCTTTGCTCTTTTCCCTCAGTGGTTGAAAATGGAAGGATGACTACAAAAATATTTGTATTTACATATAGTGTCATTCTTGTAACAAAAGCTACCCAGTCAGCGGCAGCAAAGAAAGCCAGTGCATAGATGACAGTAGATGAAATTTCCCTGTATAATTTTGGGAGTGGGATGTATATAATGATGAGCTATGGTCTGACCACTTCTCTGACACATCAGCTCAGATTCTGAGTAATGACAACATATGGAGAGGTGATGTGGTGCCAGCACATGGTTGGGCAATGGAGACCTCTGAGTTCTAATCCTGGTTCTGCCATTGTCTTTCTCTCAGGCTTTGGGCAAGTCTCTTTGTTGCTCTGCCTCAGTTTCTCTGTTTGTTAGTTTCCTTCCTTATTTGCCTTGCAGAGGTGTGGGGAGGATTAATCGACACTTTAAAAAGACATGCACTAAGTAATAAAAGGATCTGGAAAGCCTTGTTTGGTGTTTTGCAGAGACTCAGTGTCCAGTCCCACATATTCAACATGGAAGCCTGAAATCTCCACTTCCACTTAACTATACACAAGGAACCAATGTCACATTTCAGTGTGATCCTGGTTACACCCTCAGGGGCGCTGATAGGATTCATTGCCAAGCTGATGGCAAGTGGTATCCGCAGCTACCCGTTTGTGACCCAGGTAAGTGTGTGACAGAGTAGGGTGATGCTTTGTGGGGTGTCTATATTGGGGCAGTTTTCTATAGCCTAGAAAACTCATTCTGTTGCATGTGGTATGATTGAGTGAATATGATATGAATAGTGTGTATTAGATTATCAGTCTGTCTTTTCCCCTCAGCTTCCTTTCTTCCATTTTATGTTTATCTAGGCTGCAGCCTTTTTCTGTTGAAGTTCCTTTCTCATTTTCTTTTGGGAATCAGATGAACGCTAGAGAGTTCAGACCCCAGGGGAAAACATAGGGTGAGAAAAGACAGGGGCTAATTGCCCAGGTTTAATACTGAAAGACCAGGTGTGGTTTGCTGCGGAGAGCAGAGTCTGAGGCCAGTCAACACCAGATAAAATCAGCTCTCAGTTTGGGAGGTAATTCAAATGCTGGGACAGTTAATCTTCATCTGCAGGCACTAAACTGGGAAGACTGCAGAGTGGAAAAGCTGGATTTTGACTTCTCGGTTTTTGTTCATGGAATGTTTTGGTGCCTGTCCTTTCCCAGCTCAGGGGAGGACAAAGAAAACACCTTTCACGCAAGAGAGCAAGAAAGCGCCAGTGACTTTCATTTACAAATGACACACCACCTGAGGTATCCCTGTGACAGTATAGAAGACGGATATTCCTTATTGTCATATGTGGTAACAAGACAGGCCTCCTGAAGTGCCCTTCCTGACTAGAAGTGGCCCCGCAGGCAGCCCACCTCAGTTTCCCCTTGTTAATATTCTTGCAGCAATTCTTTTTCAGTCTGATAATACCCCTGCTGAGGACTAATGCTTCAGAATATCCGCCCCACCCATCCAAAGTCATAGCAGAGCACATCTCTAATGTCAAAAACAGGCTCTTCTTTAGTGTCCCTCTTGAGACAGAGTGCCAGGTTCCTACATTTCTCCGCAGTATCCCTTACCTGAATTCAAAACCCAAATCAAGTAGAGTAAGCAGTGTCCACCTACCCTGGCCTGCACAAAAATGTAAAGTAACCTGGCCACTCACCTTGTGCTCGTATTCCTAATCCCCTTCTGGGTTTTTCCTCAGATCGCTGTTCCTACTTTGAAACACTGACCCGCAAGATGGTTTCCTTGGATCTTCTTTCTTGGCTGGAAGAGGTCAATAGACAAACTCCCCTCCACTGCTCTCTTAGCCTTGAGCTTTTCCCAGTTCTCTTCCTCAAGCTTCTATCCACTATTGTTCCTTGGAGAACTTGAGCAGTTCTCTCAAGAACTTTGACCCAATCTCAACTTCCCATTACTACCTATGCTTACCAATTGCTACCGGCCCCTTTAGGTAGACCAGGTGTCTTTTTTCCAGTCCCCTTAGAAGGCCATTAACAAAGTAAAGATGGACAGGGCTTCCTTCTTAAATGGGCTAGTCCCCCCTGTGACCCTATGCTTTTATATCATATGCAATGGTTTATCAGTAATTAAATACCGATACTGTCTTCTGTTCATATGAACTCTGATATAGTGATATGAAATCCCTGCCTTCACAGAGAACACATAGAGTAATTACAGCATGATCCCTACGGATCCCAAGTTGTCTACCCTTAATGAGCTGTCATACTTGAAGATTTTGGCTTTAATTGCTCTCTGCCTCAGTCCCCCCATCTGTAAAATGGGCGTAACATGGCTGACCCTACCTCTAGAAGGGTATGATGAGAATTCACTCACTGATGTTTATAAAGCTCCTCAGGAAGGTCCTCAGAAAAGCTGCTATACAAATGGAAATTTGCTATAAGATCCTAACTCTTTATTCCATCTTTTCATAAGGGAAAACTTACTGTTTTCAAGCAAGGTGATGTATTTAACAATGTAACAATTCTCCTTTTAATTCCATGCAGGGGCTAGCATCACACCACTTCACTACAGATTACTGCTATTCATGTATCTCATTGCTTACTATTACTACCCCCTGTGAACCAGGTAGTCATTGCAGTTTGTGTCCCTTCCCCTCATAACTTTGCATTGTCACGTACCCCAGCCCACAATTCAGCCCTACTTGTTTTTGCGGTTACTGAACCAAGTTCTACGCTCAGTGCAGTGGTGAGCAGAATGTAGGCCACTGATTTCGACAGCTGGGTCTCACATGCCACATTCTTAGAAGGACGCTTCACTGTCCCTAGATTTCAGGGTTAAATGACTTTTACAGGTCCCTGTCTTGTTTTGGATTGTCAGGGAGATGTTCCTACCCGCCAGCGCTTGTGTACGCTGACAGAAGCCATCACAGAGAGTTTCTAGTTGGTACTGTAGTGACCTACTCCTGTAGACGAGGTTTCACACGCATCCCTGGAGTATCCCCTCATGTGACTTGTCTTACAAATTTTACATGGTCTAAACTCTCAGAATTATGTCAGAGTAAGTAACTCAATTTTTGCCTCAATTTTCTTTGCTTTAGTTTATATACAATTAAAGAGAAATGTAATACCTTATGGGGGTGTGGGGGACACTTTGGGGCCTGGTAGACCCCCAGGTGCTGAGCACCTGCAGATCTGACTGCAGCTGGAGTTGTGGGTGCTCAGCACCTCTGAAAATCTGGTCCAGAACACACTGAGAAATTGGCTGTGTGAATGTGTCTGTACCATAGACATGGCGATACTAGTGTGATGTGATGAACTGCATTTACTGTACAACTTTTCTCAATGTCAAGGAAATGCCAATTTTCTATCGCTTGAAAAGCTTTCAGCTCCACCTGGTAAAATGAATCTGCCGCCACACAATTGTCTTAGCTCTGACTTAACGCTGTTGCTGTTGTTGGTGTTTCTCAGAAGTTCGTTGTCCAGCTCCAGATGTTAACAATGGGACACCGACACCGATGCCTAGACCTGGAGAGGAGACCTATGTGTTTGGGGACAGTGTTACAATTGAATGTGATTTGGGGTATGGTATCAAAGGCAATATCAACGGGAATGCTCAGATTCACTGCAAACATGATGGCACATGGGATCCTGCTGTACCAGTTTGCGAACGAGGTCAGTATAAATGGTGGAGGACTGTGATTCTTCCAACTCTGGCCTGGTGGCTCTTGTCCCTGTTGGGCAATCCTCAGCCCAGCTGTGACTGCTAGGCCAGCCTGAGTATGCCCCAGTCCCTTACGGGCTGGGACCCTGAGATTCAGTGCATCTCATAGCAGCCTTTGTTACTGTGGGTTGTATGGAGCTCCTGGTACAGATTAAAGATGATATTCCTCCTATGCTCCTCTTAAAGGAGGACAGTGGTGCAAATGCAAACTGCGGAGGGAATCAGATCTCAATGCACAGTACCTGAAAAGAGTTTCAGGCATCCAATTATTTTCCAAAGGCCTTGTGAGGATTTTAGTCGCTCAAAGGCATTTACCGAGCCGTGGGTGTATGTACATGAGGAGCCCTGGGACTAGTTTACCATCACGCTATAAAATGTGTATTAATTCCATGGGTGACCTCCAACGACTAAAACCATCCACTAAGAACAACTATATTAATCCTCAGACCTAGGGCTACCCCCTTGTGTCACCCTAACTAACCTCCCCCTTCGCTAGTTTGGAAGCGATGGGCAGCTGGGGATAAGGATGGCTCTGTGTATCTATAGGGAAGGTTTAGTTGTGGGGTTGGAGCTGAGGTGTTTGTTGAGGGACTCAGAAGGTTTGGTAGCTTGGAGGAAGATTAGGAAGCTGGGAGAACTTTGAGCAGCTGGAGGAGGTTCAGATATGGATTTGGAGAAGTCGAAGTGTAACAGGGCCAATTTACTGAGTCAAGGCCTGACCTAGTCAGTGGAAGCTGCAGGCATTCAGCATCTGTCTGGATCATCATCATCCCTGTTTCAATGCTGTTCACGGAGCATGTGAATGACTGTCACAGCAGCCGAATGGCCACATAAACACTTAACCATCTTTTTATCGTTTTTGTGTGTGCTGTCCTGATGCCATGCACAGCAAGAGATGAACACCGAGATAGCAGATTGATGGCCATACCTGGGGTGTTCTTTCAGGTATTATGGAAAGACTGTTTTTTGCTGTAATGGCATCAGGAAATGCTGGGAATCTGTCACCTCCTTTTCTTTTTAGAGATTTTTATCTACTGTATAAATAATGTATTTTTCTCTCTTCAATTCTAGTTTGTCCCCAACCCCCAAACATCTCCCATGGCCAGTACAATGACTGGGGCAAGAGAGGTTTTGTTGTTGGCTCATTGGTAACTTACAAATGTGACAGAGGCTTCTCACTTGTTGGAATAGCCTCTATTCAGTGTATTGCTGGTGATGAGGTCACTCCAACCTGGAGCGAGCCGACCCCTCAGTGTGAAGGTAACTCATTCTGCATTACACTAAAATGACTCATACTGGGAAAGGGTAGGAATGATTTGGTGCAATGCGTCCCCATAACCCATCCACCCCATTGCTGACCACTCCTTTCCAGTGCCTTAAATGTTCCCAGCAACCTACTCCCTAAGATGCATGCTGCCAGTTTCCCCTCTCACCCAGCACCCATATATGTGATCTGGTGTTTGACCCACATCCAAGCTAATGCTAGTCCTCCTTTCACACTGATTTCTCGACCACCTGTATCTGTCCCTTGTTCTGGCTACTGGTTCCCAGTACAGCTGTCCTGGCAGAATCCCCTTAAGCCTAAAATCCTCCCTGTCTGCAGTAGCAGTACATCTGCAGGAACAACCTGAATCCAAAAAGTTGAAATGACTCTGCTGGCTTAACTTAGCAGCAGGAAGCTGCAGGGAGGAGTGGGCAGCATGGAAGGTGTTCATGTATTGAATGCTGCATTGTCCCATCTCCAGTATTCCCATAATCCCCCCAAGAGACCAGCCAATAGTCAAATTTCATCACAAATCCAGTGCAATAAGAAATGATCTGTTGCGACTGCCTGTGGAAATAAGAACATTCCTTAAACACAAAGGTCAAGAGCAAGATTAAGAAAATGTGATGTTCTTTTGTGGCCATGTGTTTTCACAATGTTCAGATTGCTTGGAAGATAGATCCAATAGTACTCCAAGTGTCTTGGCTTTCATTGTTCCCTGTCTTAGACGGAGCACCAACCTCTTTGCTCTTTTCCCTCAGTGGTGGAAAATGGAAGGATGACAACAAAAAAATTTGTATTTACATATAGTGTCACTCCTGAGTTTTCTTGTAACAAAAGCTACCTAGTCAGCGGCAGCAAAGAAAGCCAGTGCATAGATGACAGTAGATGAAATTTTCCTGTATAATTTTGGGAATGGGATGTATATAATGATGAGCTATGGTCTGACCACTTCTCTGACACATCAGCTCAGATTCTGAATAATTACAACATATGGAGAGGTGATGTGGTGCCAGCACATGGTTGGGCAATGGAGACCTCTGAGTTCTAATCCTGGTTCTGCCATTGTCTGACTCTCAGGCTTTGGGCAAGTCTCTTTGCTGCTCTGCCTTCAATTTCTCTGTTTGTAAAATAGTTTCCTTCCTTATTTGCCTTGCAGAGGTGTGGGGAGGATTAATCGGCACTTTAAAAAGACGTGCACTAAGTAATAAAAGGATCTGGAAAGCCTTGTTTGGTGTTTTGCAGAGACTCAGTGTCCAGTCCCACATATTCAACATGGAAGCCTGAAATCTCCACTTCCACATAACTATACACACAGAACCAGTGTAACGTTTCAGTGTGATCCTGGTTACATCCTCAGGGGCGCTGATAGGATTCATTGCCAAGATGATGGCAAGTGGTATCCGCAGCTACCCGTTTGTGACCTAGGTAAGTGTGTGACAGAGTAGGGTGATGCTTTGTGGGGTGTCTATATTGGGGCAACTTTCTAAAACTCATTCTGTTGCATGTGGTATGATTGAGTGAATGTGATATGAATAGTGTGTATCAGATTGTCTGTCTGTATTTTTCCCCCAGTTTCCTTTCTTCCATTTTATGTCTATCTAGGTTGCAGCCTTTTTCTGTTGAAGTTCCTTTCTCACTTTCTTTTGGGAATCAATGAACGCCAGAGAGTTCAAACGCCAGGGGAAAGCAATTGGTGAGAAAAGACAGGGGCTAATTGCTCAGGTTTAATACTGAAAGACCAGGTGAGGCTTGCTGCGGAGAGCAGAGTCTGAGGCCAGTCAACACCAGATAAAATCAGCTCTGAGTTTGGGAGATAATTTGAATGCTGGGGCAGTTAATTTTCATCTGTAGGCACTAAACTGGGAAGACAGCAGAGTGGAAAGGCTGGATTTTGACTTCTCAGTTTTTGTTCATGGAATGTTTTGGTGCCTGTCCTTTCCCAGCTCAGGGGAGGACAAAGAAAAAACACCTTTCACGCAAGAGAGCAAGAAAGTGCCTGTGACTTTCATTTACAAATGACACACCACCTGAGGTATCCCTGTGACAGTATAGAAGATGGAGATTCCTTATTGTCATATGTGGTAACAAGACAGGCCTCCTGAAGTGCCCTTCCTGACTAGAAGTGGCCCCGCAGGCAGCCCACCTCAGTTTCCCCTTGTTAATGTTCTTGCAGCAATTCTTTTTCAGTCTGATAATACCCCTGCTGAGGACTAATGCTTCAGAATATCCGCCCCACCCATCCAAAGTCATAGCAGAGCACATCTCTAATGTCAAAAACAGGCTCTTCTTTAGTGTCCCTCTTGAGACAGAGTGCCAGGTTCCTACATTTCTCCACAGTATCCCTTACCTGAACTCAAAACCCAAGTCAAGTAGAGTAAGCAGTGTCCACCTACCCTGGCCTGCACAAAAATGCAAAGTAACCAACGGCCAGGCATTCACCTTGTGCTCGTATTCCTAATCCCCTTCTGGGTTTTTCCTCAGATCGCTGTTCCTACTTTGAAACACTGACCCGCAAGATGGTTTCCTTGGATCTTCTTTCTTGGCTGGAAGAGGTCAATAGACAAACTCCCCTCCACTGCTCTCTTAGCCTTGAGCTTTTCCCAGTTCTCTTCCTCAAGCTGCTATCCACTATTGTTCCTTGGAGAACCTGAGCAGTTCTCTCAAGAACTTTGACCCAATCTCAACTTCCCCTTACTACCTACTCTTACCAATTGCTACTGGCCCCTTTAGGTAGACCAGGTGTCTTTTTTCCAGTCCCCTTAGAAGGCCGTTAACAAAGCAAAGATGGACAGGGCTTCCTTCTTAAATGGGCTAGTCCCCCCTGTGACCCTATGCTTTTATATCATATGCAATGGTTTATCAGTAATTAAATACCGATACTGTCTTTGGTTCGTATGAACTCTGATATAGTGATATGAAATCCCTGCCTTCACAGAGAACACATAGAGTAATTACAGCATGATCCCTACGGATCCCAAGTTGTCTGCACTTAATGAGCTGTCACACTTGAAGATTTTGGCTTTAATCTCTCTCTGCCTCAGTCCCCCCATCTGTAAAATGGGGGTAACATGGCTGACCCTACCTCTAGAAGGGTATGATGAGAATTCACTCACTGATGTTTATAAAGCTCCTCAGAAAGGTCCTCAGAAAAGCTGCTATACAAATGGAAATTTGCTATAAGATCCTAACTCTTTATTCCATCTTTTCATAAGGGAAAACTTACTGTTTTCAAGCAAGGTGATGTATTTAACAATGTAACAGTTATCCTTTTAATTCCATGCAGGGGCTAGCATCACACCACTTCTCTACACATTACTGCTATTCATGCTTCTCATTGCTTACTATTACTATCCCCTGTGAACCAGGTAGTCATTGCAGTTTGTGTCCCCTCATAACTGTGCATTGTCGCGTACCCCAGCCCACAATTCACTCCTAGGTGTTTTATATTTTTGTGGTTACTGAACCAAGTTCTGCGCTCAGTGCAGTGGTGAGCAGAATGTAGGCCAATGATTTCCACAGCTGGGTCTCGCATGCCACATTCTTAGAAGGACGCTTCACTCTCCCTAGGTTTCAGGGTTAAATGACTTTTACAGGTCCCTGTCTTGTTTTGGATTGTTAGGGAGATGTTCCTACCCGCCAGCGCTTGCGTACGCTGACAGAAGTGATCACAGAGAGTTTCTAGTTGGTACCGTAGTGACCTACTCCTGCAGACCAGGTTACACACGCATCCCTGGAGTATCTCCTCATGTGGCTTGTCTTACAAATTTTACATGGTCTAAAATCTCAGAACTATGTCAGAGTAAGTAATTTTCAGCTGAATTTTCTTTGCTTTAGTTGATATACAAATGTAAGAGCAATTTAATAGCTTATGGGGGCGGGCACTTTGGGGCCTGGTAGGCCCCCAGGTGCTGAGCACCTGCAGATCTGACTGCAGCTGGAGTTGTGGGTGCTCAGCACCTCTGAAAATCTGGTCCAGGACACACTGAGAAATTGGCTGTGTGAATGTGTCTGTACCGTAGACATGGTGATACCAGTGTGATGTGATGAACTGCATTTACTGTACAACTTTTCACCTGCTCAGCTGTCCTCTGCCCACTAGCCCTAATCAGATAGGAGAAGTTTGAACACCCCCATTTTATAAGCAGCCCCAAACATCTCTCTCTCTCTCTCGCACACGCACACATATTACATACATAACTTAAAATACTGTGGCAAATGTTCCCCCCCCCCCAAAATATGGTATTTCCAAGCCCCTCCAGCCCCTCAGGATTACCCTGGCTTGAGGCTCAGGACAGGCAATAATAAAAATTCAGTTCTGCACCACTGAAAGGATTGAAGTAGAATGTCTGGTAAGCTGTCAGGGCTAGAAATTGGGGGGGTGTTAGATATGGTTAAAAATCCAAGAATCCCCCTTTCTATTGGGACAAACACTTGGTATTAGGACCTACCAGATCCTGAGATATCAGCCTTATCTATGTAGTTACATTAGCTATTTTAGGTAATTTTGAGGTTACTTACCCTTAATATCATGGATCAGATGTTCTGCAATAGAGTATGTCTACACTGCCATTGAAAAATACCAACATAACCAAGTCTCAGCCTGGATCAGCTGACTCAGGCCCAGGCTATGGGACTAAAAATTGCAGGCTAGACTTTGAGGCTCAGGATGGAGCCCAAGCTCGGAGACTCTCCCTCCGCGCAGGGTCTCAGAGCCCAGGCTTTAGCCCAAACCCAAACGCCTGCACTGCAATTTTATACCCCACAGCCCAAGCACCAGGATTAGCCTGAGTCAGCTGACCCAAGCCAGACATAGCCACACCAAGGGTCTTTTCTCACAGTGTAGACATAGTCTAAGATCTTGGTTTTACAGGTGGAAAATAAATAAAATAAAAACAGCGCCAGTTAAATGATTAGCTGTAACCCATGGCATATCCTGAATTCAAGCCAGTGTGCTGTGGTATAAAGGCTCTATTAGCATTGAATATGGCCTGTGTAAGTAACGTGTGGCTGTGCCACTCATGAGTCTCTCTCAACCATCCCAAACTCAGAACAGTAAAACCTTGTCACACTGCACCATCCTGCAGTGTCCTTCTGGTATATTATACAGAGCTTTTGGAGAAGACCCTCTTAGAAGCCACCTTCCTTTTATTGTGACACCCATGAAACAAAACTTCCTTTAGAAACTAGGGTCTTTAAATTAAAAAAAAGTTAAGGAAATTGATGTTAGTGTCAGTGCTCAGATTCTTGCAAAGGGTTCAGACCCTGCTGATAAAGTCTCTATTGTAGAAAATGTCGCTACTGTGACCTTTTTCTTCTGTCTGATTCTGAACAAAAACTGTTGGTGTTGCTCAGAGACTCGTTGTCCAAAGCCAGTGGTTGAAAATGGAAAACAAATCTCTCCAGTCGAGACTGAATATACATATTCCAACCGTGTGGTGTTTCAATGTGATCCTGACTACTTCCTCAGAGGCAGTGAGGGGATTGTGTGCCGGAGCGATGGGATGTGGCACCCTCCAGTACCATTTTGTGATAAATGTGAGTATAAACGGGAAGAGAACCTACCGTTCAGAAGAAATATGCTGCCACTGATCTTAGTAACAACAGCGGGAAGGCTGCCTCCCTACCTCTCAACTTCTACGGGGATTATTAGAAGGATCCTCAGAGGTTATTAATAAATAGCCAATAAATGACCTTGTCCAATTCTGGGGGAGGGGATCAACAGCTAAGTATTCCCTACAGTCTAAACTCCAGGCCTGCTTCTGGCTGAAGGTTAAATGTGCCAGCCGAAGGGACTCCCACCCCTTTGCTTAGATTATTGAAGAGTCTTAGATCTCACTTTCCGTAAGTTTTTTCATAATGTCATTGCTTAATTTGTGCCAGGGCCAGGGCTCAGCCCCTCTGGGCCTGGCAGTTCAGAGCCCCGGCCCCTCTGGGCTTGGCCATTCATAGCTCCAGCACCTCTGGGCTTGGCAGTTCAGAGCCCCGGCCCCTCTGGGCCTGGCAGTTCAGAGCCCCGGCCCCTCTGGGCTTGCTGCATCAGTTATGAAAGTTAAAAAAAAAATTGTTTGAGCCCCGGCACCTCTTTCATTACAAATTAAGCACTGCCTAATGTTCAGCCTAAATTTTCCTTTTCTTAATTTCGTCCTATTAGTCCTGGCTCAGCCCCCTTGTAACATCCTCAACAATCACTCCACTTCTTCATTCAGTGTGGCTGGGCAGCAGGAGTGGGATAGTTCTTACACTGAGGGAGATGTTGTGGGCAGTGGGACTGAGACACTTGTTGGGGGACGCGGGGAGGGTTGGTAGGTTGCAGGAGGGTTGGGATGGTTGCCTAGGAGATTCTGGAAGGATTAAGCACTATGGGGGGGTGGTCTGACCAATATACTGATCTTTCAAGCAGCTGAGCATCAACAGCCCCCATTAAAGAGAATTTACCTGTCATCTAAATACCAAGTGCTGGATTCCCCTGTAACTTCGTGGGCTGCCCTAGTTGTTGCCTGAGTCAGTGAGAGGAGCATCAGGCCATACACTGTTTCTATCCATGTGTAGCCTGTGGCCGACCTCCAACTCTCACGAACGGGCTGCACAATGGTGGGATGAAGGAATATTTTCCCTATGAATCACAAGTGACCTATAGCTGCGGAGACGGTTTATCACTGATTGGAGAGTCCTCCATTTATTGCACATCTGATGGGGTAAATATGATGTGGAGCGGGCCTACCCCGCAGTGCAAAGGTAAGTCATTCTCCATGACTCTAAATTACAAAGGGTAGAGGGTACTTTCAGGAGACCCAGGTATAACATCCCAACCCTTTTTGTAAGTGGGGCTGAAAATGAGCAGAGCTGTCTGCCGCGCCTAATCCCTCCCACAATCATCTTGGAAGTCCAGGATTACCGCTGACGTGGGTGGCAAAAAGCCGGGAGGGGGTGTGGCTATGGCACTCAGGCTGCACTGACCCAAGGTATCCTCACCCGTATGGCTCTCTGGGTGGAAACTAAAGCTTTGGGTGGAGCATTATCCCTCCTGGTCTGGTGGCAAACCTCACCCTGGAGTGCAGATGGCTCCACTGCTGTGCTAGCTGCAAACTGCCAGAGCTGAATAGATCCCACAGCTGTTAAAATAACCAGGTAAATCTTCCAATTTCCACGTGACGGAGCCCAGCAGGGACAGCTGTTCTTGCAACCCACATGGAATAGTGAGTGCAGTAGGAGCAGCAGGATTCCCCTGCGTGCAGGAGATGCTTAACATGTACAGCCTGGCAGGTGCATCAGGGGATTTGCGAATGGGCTCTGAGATACTAGCCCCAGGCAGAGCTAGAGAGCCGCTAAGGAGGGTTACGGTGCCCCACCTAAACTGTTGGCCTGGAACTGCCACAGACCGCTGTTGTCAAACATATAATAATTACTCCCTACTGATTTCGTCACTGGCCAGTGCCACCAGCCAATGGACCTTTGTCCCAGCTGGTGCCTGAGTCTCACTCCCAGTGACTTTTCCCCCCACCCCACTGACCCATCTCCTGGATCTGGTTCCCAACCCAGTTGTCCTGGAATCATCCCTTTAGGTATGGGTCCCTCTGGATGCAACATCAGAGAGCGTTTGAGGGAACAGCCTGATTCCAAAAAATGGAATAACCCTGGTGCCTTGATTTGGCAATAGGAGGCTGGGAAAAAAGAGAACAGCATTGAAAGCATTCACCCACATACCGAATCTGCTATATAAAGTTATCCACTCCCAATAGTCTCAATGTAATTGTGAATCGTCCGCTAAAAGGTCAAGAATCTGATATTCTTCTGTAGACGTGTTTCCCCTCCTCCCCCATATTTAGTATGCCTGGAAACAGATCAGCTGCTATTTAGCATATTGGCCTTGATTTGTTCCCTGTCTCAGATGTAGAACTAACCGTTTAGTTATTTCCTTCAGTGGTTCGCTGTCCGAGGCCACAGGTTGAAAATGGAAGAATGACGACTACAAGACAAGCGTTCACATACGGTGTCACTGTTCAGTTCTCTTGCAAGGAAGGCTACCTGCTCCATGGCAGTAGAGTGAGTCAGTGTCAGGATGACAACGCCTGGAATCCTCCTGCACCAAGTTGTCAGCCCGGTAAGTGTAAATGATGAACTGAGGTACGGCGATTGGTCTGGCACGTGTACACTGAGCTCTAGTAACAGCACCATAAGGGGAGAGGTGGTCTGAGCGCGGCACTGGAAACCAAGGCCCTTGAGTTTTTACGCTCTTCCTGCCCCAGGCCAGTCTCCTTGAGTGACTTGAGCAAGGGATTTCTCCTCTCTGCCTCCATTTCCCATCTGTAAAAATGAAGATCATGGATCCAAACTACCCTGAAGAGGTGTTATGAGGACTAGTTAGGAAAGTACTTGAAAGAAAGATGCTAATTATGACTAATCACACATTGCTGAAACTCTTCTGGCTGTACCGTGGAAGGGAACCCAAAGAAGCAAATATTTATCAATGGAATATATATTTAATAGGATAAGGACCAAGCAACCTCGGTGTTTAGGTCCGAGAAGCTTTCTTCAGGAGTGGACCAGATTTAATGATGGATTTTTCCAGTTTAGAAAAGGTGCTTATCAAGGACCCCAGGCTGCTTGTACCAGGCTGAAAAAGTGATGCCTTGTACTGCTCAACTGAGTCAATGCCAATGAACAGCAATGACTTCTGAGCCTGCAAAAAAAAAAAAAAACCCAACAGCCTCTGACTGCCCCTTAATCAATTTGATATTGACTAGCCCTTCCTTGGCCGGAATGGCTGAGTGTGTGAACCCTCAGGTTTGACAAGTCTGGCTCCACAGAGTCACAGACCTGAAGCTCACCAAAGCAGACTCAGCCTTTCTTCCTTCGGAGGTAGACACATTCAGTTCTGTAGAGACTGCTCTGCGGGGGTTGGAGGTGAGATGAAGGAGTGGTGGGAGCTGACTTCCAGATGAAACTTTAAGGACTCAGTTACTGAGTCTCATTTACACTAAGCCCCTCTCTGTTGCCAGAGGCCTCAGTAGTGTGCATGAGAATCAGGTTCTCCATTCAGGTCTGCATTCTGTAGACAGTCCTCAAATAGCCCTTCACGCTTACTTCCCCCAGAGGTGGTTGTTTCATTGGGGAAGGGGTTCCTTACAGTTATCTAAGGGGTCTGTACAGAGCCCGTCACTGGGGTCTCTAATCAAAGCCTTTGGCATCCTGCAGGATGAGTGTCACTACAGAAGCCTAAAACACTGTTAAGGACCAAGTTCTGCCCTTGGCTCCACCTGTGTAAATCCAAGGCAACTCCACTGACTTGCAATTGTCCCTCACTACAACGGGGGTGAGGGGCTAATTCTGCAGTACCCCAAAGAGGCTTTTAGAAGAAGGCCACAAGTGTGCAAGGGAGTGAACGACAGATTCACAGTTGTCCCAGTAAAACTTCCTTAAATGAACCGACAAAGCACCTGTGCTCTGCTGTCCCAAGTGTGGAGTTTCAGCTGCCGATGACTCCATGAAATGCCCATGATACACAGTACTGGGTGGGATTTCACTCACGCCCTTTTCTTGTTGAACTCATGATGTTTGGTTTTTTTCAGCGAGTCACGGTGGGCGTTATGTTAAAAGTAGTTTATTCCTCTGATTAAACCAAAACAGCTGCAGTGAAGTAAACCAAGGGCACGGGGCCTTAAGTAGAGCTGCCTCTTTCCATTACAGGCAATAAGCAGCACTCACAGTGCATCTCCTCTCACTGAATTGCCTTCTCGTCTGCTTTTTCCTTTCAGTTCAGTGTTCAAAGCCAGACGTGCAGAATGGAAGAATGGTCAATGCATTAGATGAGAAAATGTGGTACAATGTAAATGAAAGCATTACTTTCAAATGCTCTCCTGGGTACCATTTTTCAGACCATTGGTACCTGCCTACAACAGACAGCTTGAGCATTACTTGCTCAGCCAACGGCAACTGGACAGCATTACCCAAATGTGTAAGTATGACACTCCAGAGGGATTTGCTGAAGTAATAACAAAACAGTGTTTTGCATTTCTAAAGTCTTAGTCCTCATTGTTTTAATGAATCAATGGGACCAAGTAGGGAGATGTGCCATTGATACAATAGAAGGGGAAAATGAATTGATCTGAAAGCAAAAGAATGTCCTTCCTCCATCCCATCCTTTCTTGTGCTTTGAAGTAGGGCTAGGGCAAAGTTATGACTGTTTTAATGAGTAGTTGCCAGTGTGCTTAGCACTGTGAAAATGTAAATGGAGGCCTAGTTCTGGCTCAAGGAGTTGACACTCCAGGTGCCTGATTCTGCAAGTTGTTCAGAACCTTCTCAAAGTTGCATAGAACTGTCAGCCCCTACAGACTTCAATGAAGGCCTTTTCAGTATCAGGCTTTTGTCAGACAGACTGTATGATATAGATCTATGTAACACACTGGCTGAGGGTTCAAACCCAAAAAGGAGCAAGAATACTTCAAAGGTGAATCCTTCTCTTCTGCAGCATAATCCCATTCCCTCTTCCTCTGTTTCATAGCAAAAGCAAAGCAATACTGAAGAATGCGCAGGAGCACGTGAGAGTAAAGAGTTTCTCCATTGTGATGTGCCTCTGACAGAACTGAGAACCCTGCTGGAACTGAAGAAACTGTATCTGGAGATTCAGAAACTGAAGCGGGAGATTAAAAAATTGTAATGACTAGCTGAAATCTGTGATCCTCATTGTGTTAGGAAAGTGAAAGCAAGTAGAGGAACTAGATTGAACTGTATGAATTGAAGGTTTATTTTCATACAAGCTTCAGACCCTATGCAGCTGGAAATTTACGGCAACAACCTTCAGCTTTGCCATAATTGCTGCTTACATTTAGCTTTTATGCATTATAACACATACATTCACAGTGGGTGTATGGCTCTTCTACTGTCTGATTTACATTAACCTTAAGGGCAGTGATGTTCATAACTCCCCGTGCACCACTGAAAATCTAAGGGATAGCAAAGCAATCTTCCCTGTCTTCTTGATTTAAACTCAGCTCAGCAGACTTTCTTCTCAATCTGACCAGATCTAGTTTTGATTGATACCAGGGTTATCACCAGAAGCATTTTTATATCTAATCACACTCAAGAGTAGATGGTAGAAATGTAACTGTAGAGAAACAGCCTGCTAAGCCATTTTCCCGTTGCCCACTAAATGGACCTATACCTTTTGAGATCAAGTAATTATTCCTGCATTCCAGGGCTACAGTAAAATGCAATTGTTATAACTGCTGATTGATTGATTGTTTTTTTTTGTTTTTTATATCTTTATCCCACTGGCTACAAGACCTAAAAATCCCCAGTGTGTTTAAAGGCTCCTTTTCTTAGTGAAAAACCGTCTCAATCTAGTGAACAGTCTCAGCAGGGACTGCAAGGACAGAGCAAGCAGTGAAGACTGGCTTTTCCTCTCACATGTGGAGAAGCTCATGGTTGAAGCATACTGGGGAAGTAGCATAGGAGACAGCAGCTTGCTGTACATGTTCTGTGGAATATCAGGAAACTTCGGTCTACAGCACTGTTAGGCTGGTATCTTTACTCCTGTTTATGGAGCCAGCAAGATAGTCAGATCCCCAAAATAACAGAGATGAATTTGACCCAGAGGATGAGTAGAAAGGATCCTTTGGTAACTGCTAACGCTGTGTTGGCCAGAAAAATAAGTGCTACACTCCCTTCTACTGAGAATCGGTGGCTGTATAAAGCCAGGAGGCGCCAATTGAAAGAAAGCTGCAGAGAAGTAACATATAGGCCCAGAAATTCCCTCCACCTCAAAATTGTAGCTTTGTGGGCTACTGAGCTCTAAGGGGGCATCATACTCTCACAGGGTAGGGCAAATTGTATTTCCGGGAAGGTGTCAGATGGGGACAAGGGACAGAAAGCAGCTGAACTCTGCATTAGGAGCTCCCTAGAAGTTCACCTTAGAAGCTGCAGCTTGGTTGTGCTGAATGAGTGCAACTCTGGCTGCCTAGCCTACTTTTGGGGTGACACTAGCTGCCTGTTCCCCCCATACTCTGGAGAAGCCCTCTCTGCCCTAAACCAGTCTCTGCCACCATGAAGGGACTTGGGATTTAATTTGACTTAGCCTATTGCATCTCTCTGTTACTCCTCTAACCTGAGCTTTTCTCTGTAGACAAGGACCAGTAGAGGCCATTCACTTGCGATCCATTTAGGTGGCATGAACCAAGTCAGCCTGGGCCTCTAATCACCATTTCTCAAGCTGTTCTCTCTCTTTAGTGGTCTTGGTACCAGTAGATAAGACCTTCTGGGTGTGGTGTTCTGTCCTAAGTAACAGCCAGTTGGCTGTTATCTCTCTTTGCAATTTGGAATTTTGCCAAAGGAAACACAGCATCAAAACATGAATGTTTATTGCCCATCCCTGTCCCTTGCTAAATTAGATCATCCAGTTTCTCAGCCTCTAACAGACACATTATATAAAGCTTCCTTTTCTCATATCTCTGCCAAATGTTTGCATGCCCCAATGGAAAAAAAATCTGCAGTGAGGACAGATGTTCAAGTCTTCACAATGCTATTCACCATGCTGAGCTCTTTTGAAAATAAAGCCCAAGGGTGTGGGTTTTGGTATTTCAGTTCCTTTGCTGCTTGTGTTAACGGTGACTTTAAGGCCAACCTCCCGTCTGTGTTTGCTGTAACCAACCGGCTTCAGCCTGAGCCAGCCCCGCCCCTTGTCTCCTGACCCCGCCTCCAACCATTCCTGGCATTGTTCAGGCCCCGCCCCTTCTCTCCTGACCCCGCCTCCAACCAATTTCAGCGCTATTCAGGCCCCGCCCCTTCTCTCCTGACTCCGCCCCAACCAGTCCTGGCATTGTTCAGGCCCCGCCCCTTCTCTCCTGACCCCGCCTCCAGCCAATCTCAGCGCTATTCAGGCCCCGCCCCTTCTCCCCTGACCCCGCCCCAACCAGTCCTGGCATTGTTCAGGCCCCGCCCCTTCTCTCCTGACCCCGCCTCCAACCTGTCTCAGCGCTGGTCAGGCCCCGCCCCGCCCCCTTCTGTCTCACTTGTGCTGAGCACGGCGCAGGCTGCGGCTCGGAGCTCCCTGTCGGCCCCGCGATGTCCCCGGGGCTCCCCGGCCCCGCGCTGGCCCTGGGGCTTCTGGCGCTGCTGCTGCCCGGGACTCGCAGTGAGTTGCGGGGGGCTCGGCAAAGCTCCTCCGCGCGACGTGCGGGGCGGGGCTTCCCGGGGCCGGGGGCTGCGGACAGTCCCGGTGTGTGTCGGGGGGGGGCAGGGCAAGAGCTAGGGGCTGCCCGGGGCCGCGGCTGCGCTTTGGCCCGTGCGTTGGCCCCTCCCGTCACTGGGCACTGGGGGGTCCCTTCCAGGCAAAGGGGAGCCTCTCTGCCTGCTCTGGGCGCTGGGTCCCCCCGAGCCCCTTCCCCGGTGCACTCAGCCCGGGGACTGCCACCTGCCCCCGGGGTTTCCTCGTTCTCCGGGGTTCCTGCCATGGGGAAAATGCCTGGGAGGGTTGGCCCTGATTTATGTCTCTTGTGTTTCCCAGCTGTGTGGCTATTGCTGCCGGCCACGTCTTCAGTTCCCAATTTAAAGCCCCCAGGTGGGTGGGTCTGTCTGGGTCTGGGAAATCGGAGTAACCTCCCTGGTGGGCTCACCTGGTCTGTCGCAGCTCCGTCTTCTCACATGCATCTGGTGGCTTCAGGATCCTTCTGGTGTGCAAAGCTACTAGAATAAATATGTTCTGTTAAAACGGGCTTCTGTTCTGTCCACAGGTGACTGTGGGCCCCTGCCAAAGCTGAATTATGCTATTCCCCTCTGATATGGATCAGATAGAGGGCTTCCCTGTTGACACACAAGTTACATACAAGTGCTGTGATGAGTTTTTTAAAATGCCTGGAAAGTCAGACGCTGTAGTGTGCCTTTCAAACTCACAACGGTCAAACGTCAATGAGTTTTGTGGTTGTAAGTATTTTATTTCTCTGGACTAAAGTTCCTTGGGCTGCCTTTCACTTATGGAAAAAAAAAAAGACCATCCTTCCTATGAGTAATGTTTGGGACTGGATGTGCTCTGGTGAGAGAGTTTGCCAGGGTCCTATGTCATGGGGACCAGTGCCAGTTTGCATGATAACATTTAGAAGAGGGTGGAGTAAAGCTTGAAAGAAAGGAAGACTTCCCAGAGGGAGGAAACTCTCTCAGATTTGTTTAACATACAGTACTAATTACATTTTCAAATGGCTAAATATTTTTCTTCTTTTAGGGATCTTAACTTAACAAAAAGTTTATCTAATGTTTGCATTCTTAACTGAAACTTTTTATTATTTTTGATGAGATCAGGTTGGTGAGATCATCTCTTTAGGACCAGCTTCTGTTGGTGAAAGATAAGCTTTCAAGCTACACAGGGCTCTCAATATTACCTCATCCATCTTGTCTCTCTCATACCCTGAGACTAACACAGCTGCAACAACACTCAAGCATTCATATTCATGACCTTCTGTTTTCCTACAGCGATTACGTGTTCTTCCCCTCCTTACGTTGCCAATGGAACATACGATGGAAGGGGTGTAGAAAACTTTGCTTAATACTCAACAGTAACTTACAGATGTGACTGTGGGTTCCAGCTTATTGGAGCTGCCTCCATTCATTGTACAACAAAAGATAAAACAAGTGGAATCTGGAGTGGACCTGCTCCTAAATGCAAAGGTGAGTAATGTGTGTTTAGTGTCTTCCTCTGTCACTTTCTTGCACCAGGTAAAACTATTATTTCTAGGCACAAAATAACTTCAGTATAAGTTGCATGACCAACTTTGTTAATGTATTTTTAAATGTTTTCATCTTAATATGCACTGATATTTAGGAAACTATCACTGAGGGGCTGTTCATAACAGAACAATGTAACACTTCTGAATGTTTTTTATCCCTCCTTTTGCTGTAGACACAACTGCACGTGTCCTATTAAAGGGAAATGAAACAAGTGGTACTTTCTCAGGTGAGTTGGAAGAAAATGGGTTTGTTTAAAGATGTAGTTTCCACAATTTCACACTGTACATTACATTTTCATTCATTATTTCCATGATCTAACTTGTATAATTTTTGAAAATGTTAGTGGTAACACTGCTGTGGAATTTTGGGAGAGAACTTGGTTATCAATCTGCCCCTTATTCCCAAGCACGTCTTACAGTTGTATTTTCTGGTAGTTTACTAAATGTATGGCTTTGTGAACATAAGATGGGTGAAGAATACTGGAGGGGTTTAACAGGTACTGTCTGGGGTCAGTAATATGCTGATAAATGGGTTCAGAACAATATGGGGTCTGGAAGTGCAAGGACAGAGGTTAGAACAGTTTTTAAGAGAAGAGAATTTGCTCTGGGACAGATTCTTAGCTAGTATAAATGTTCATAGCTTCACTGAAGCCAGTAGAGCTGATACCGTACACATGCTGCATAACTATATTGCTATAAATACACAGTAACTTCCCCCAATAGTTGAACAAGAATAAACAAGAGTGTGATTTGGTGGTAGCTGTTTAACTGCTAGAAAATTAATTTGTTTTTTTTTAGAAATCCTATAAAGTACTGTAGTTAGATGTAATCTTCTTTGATATATTTCAGAGTAGCAGCCGTGTTAGTTTGTATCTGCAAAAAGAACCGGAGTATTTGTGGCACCTTAGAGACAAACACATTTACTTGAGCATAAGCTTTCTGGGCTACAGCCCACTTCATCGGATGCATCCAATGCATTAATCTTGCATCCAATGAAGTGGGCTGTAGCCCACGAAAGCTTATGCTCAAATAGGAACAATCACAGATACAAACTTATCAAAACTGGGCAGAGGTTAAAAATACCAACTTAGTTCATTTTATTCTATTCAGATTCTTATAATGCATCCAGTAACATGGTACCCGAGCAGCATCTGAAAAAGAAAATAAAAAGCAGACTGTATTATGTATCACAATTCCAAAACAAATATTTCACCATCACTTCCTCCCGTTCTTCTTCATTTCCCAAAGGTGACCTGAGGACACGAGGTGAGTCTTGTGCCCTATCTTGAAGGTCACCAAATCTGGGTTCTGGCAGACTAGAGGGAAGAAGTGAATTTTCATGCCTCGGCTTACAGCTAAAGCTTTCACTTCTCACATGTTTTTCTTTATTGTTAGGTAGTTGGATTACTCCATCACTGTTCAGATTTGCTGTACCCCTGTACGTTAATCAGAACTATTGTTCTGTCAGAACAAATGAAAGATCTATTTGACGACAGAGTTACATGGGAATCTCTGGAGTATTACCCAGCGCCACGTGCTTTCAAAACTTAAAATGGTCACAAGTCCCAGGGTTCTGTGGAAGTGAGTCTTTTTCCTTTTCTGTTTCAATTGATCTCTACAAGACATTCTTGTGCAGTTAATATAGTCTTCCGTTTAGCAGCTGGGTCAGAGTTCAGTCCTGGCTGCACTGATCTTAACATCTTGAAATATCTTTCTGTTTTAAATGTTTTGTTTTCAATTCACTGGATGTCTCCTTGCTCTATTATGAGAAGATAAATAGGAGTGCCCGACTGACCCCCTTATAATGTATCCAAAAGCAAGAGAACTTTATACAATACACATCAAAAACCTGTTTTTTCCCATGAACAATGAGGCAATGGCCTAATATTAATCTCCTTCTATACTAGCGAGATCTTTGCTATCCAGGAGAACAAGAGCATGGCAGAGCTGCTGCTATAACAGATTTCCAATTCGGTGCAAGAGTGGATTTCACCCTTGAAGAAGGGAGAGGATCAGGCTGTGGTGAATGACTGAGAGCTGCTGGCTGACTCTGGAAACTGAGCATCAAAGGGTAATTTCAAACTTACTCAAGGTTCATACTACAAAACCAAATACTCATAGGCAGAACTTTGAAACTGAACATGACCAAGGATGGGCTGTGATTCCCAGCCTTCCACACTTCAAACGAGAACCCAGCTCTGTCCCAGGTTTTAGTGTGGGGTTTCTGGATTTTGGGCCTACTGAAGTTTAGGCTGCTAAAATCTTGGCTTGATGGGAGAAATTGTACTGCCTAGATATCGAGTTGAAACAGATGATAGAGAATCTTGTTTATAGAAGGAAACAAGAAAGATACTAAAAGGGATTCCAAAGCTTCTGAGGGCCAATCTTGAGTTGATGTAAACAGTCATAGCGCCGCTGAGATCAATAGAACAACGATGAAGGATTTTGCCTACTGCTGTAGCGTGAGTTGTTTCTTGCTATGTAATGTTCCCCGGTCATGCTAGTACTGATAGGCCGACAGTTACTATTTATGGCCGGAAATGCAGTCCAAATTTCTGGACTATTGGACAAGTAATCAAGGAACCAGATAAACATGATTTTTATTCTTCTTTATTCAGGTACAAGTTAATTGGACCATTTCTTCCCAAATGTGTCTGGAAGCAAAAGTTGTGTGGAATAAGGTGCTTTCAGCTTGCCAATCTAATGGCTTTAAAAGGAGCTTGTAATGGCTTTAAAATGAGCTTGTGCCCAGAGATGTTGGCTTTGGTATGGAGCTGAGGTTAGAAGTTGCATAGATTGTTTTTCAAGGAGCGAAAGACTAGTAACCCTTATGGGTAAAGTCCCTCCTTCCCCTAACTCTGACTACATGCTTAAAATCTAAGGTCCTTTGGAATGAAAAAATCTCAAATCTTTTCCCAGTGAGCTCTCTGTAAACTTCCAAAAAAAACCCAAACAAACAAAAACGTTTGGACCCTTCTTGAGGAGGGAGGATCTGTAAAAATCCACAGCCTGCTGTCTGGTCTTGTATCAGATATGCTATTGGAAAAGTTCATGTAAGGGAGGTGTGTGCTCTGAGGCAGTGTCTCAAGGTTTGTGCTGTCAGCCTGGAGTCTGAGGCAATGAGCAGTGCTGGGGAAAGGGTGAGGCAAAACTTGAGAACTGTGTCCAATATCTGGTGGAGGTAATGCCTCAGATCTTTCTAAAATACAGTGGTAATTACACTAACAAATTGCTAAGTACCTTTCCCTCTTGGAATTTGGGACAAATAACAACAAGCCTTTTAAGTAATTAACTTTTTAACTGAAACTTTTTTGTTTAATATTAAATGTAATAATTCCTCTTTACTTTAGACTCCTGCTATCCCTAATGGAATAGATGGCAGAAATGTCGAAAACTTTGCCTGTGCCTCTGCAGCAACATAGATGTTATTGTGCTTTGTCTTTCATTGAAGAGGATCCATTTATTGTACAATGAAAAAACCAAAGTACTGTGGAGTTGGCCTGGTCTGAATGCAAATGCGACTAGCATTTAGTATTTGCCTCTCGTTCTACTGTCATGCACCGAGAAAAGTATTAATTACTAGGCAAGCACCTAAATGTGAGGAAATTGGTTCTTTTAGCTTAAACATCTCAATAAATATCTTTTTAAAACTGACCTTGTTGGAAGCTTAAGCTTTATGGAACAGCTGATTCACCATAAATAACTTCTTGGGAGCAATTCTGCCTCTCCTAGTGCCTGCATTTTTTTCCTTCCATACTTTAAAGTTCTAAGACACATCTCAGACCAGGGCATGACTACACTATATAAACTGCTACAGTGGCACGGCTGAAGGGCTGCAGGCACGCCACTTAGCATAGTATGCCGACGAGAGAGGTTCTCCCATCCACGTAGGTAATCCAACTCCGCAGGAGGCAGTAGCTAGGTCAGCAGGAGAATTCTTCCGTCAGTTTACTACTATCCACACCAGGGGTTAGGTCAGCCCAGCTGCCTGTCTCAGGTGTGAGAAATCTGTCTCAGGGCCACGTAGTTCTGCTGGTGTAAATTCCTAATGTGGGCCAGCCTTTCACCATACACTTGATATGTTTCTCCTTTGCAAAGCCTAGCTCTACGGTTATGCCAATCTGGAAATACCAAGCCCCCAACTTCCTGGGGGAAAACGTAAAACATTCTTTAATCTTGCTCTGTGCACAGGAGGATGTTGAGACCTCTTGCTGATTTTTTTGTTCACACCAGTATTTTCCACCAACGTTCTGGGTGATCTTTATTCATTCCCCAAGAGCAATTTTTCTCTCTCTAAACATCTGAAAGCAAGTTCCCAGAGTAAACAAAACAAGTTAAAAGTGGCTTGAGTAGATTTTCAGAGAGGACCTATATTTTTAGCCCTGCTTAGAGAAGCAGCATCATATGTTAGATTCTAGCCACATAGAGCTCGTGGGTTTGTAGACTTTAAGGGTCTAAACCCACTACCACTTGTGTAGTATCATGGGCAAACCATGCACCTGTAACACATTCTTTGAGTGTCATCCAGATTATTTTATATGTGTAGTTGTCACCCTGTTATGCAGATTTGTTAGTATGAAGACATGGATGTGGCCCTGGAAAGTTAGTTAGTGGGGATGGGTGAGGAACTTGAGGAAACTCTTCTGGAGTCCCCAACTTGGAGGCGGCTTGGCATGTGCATTCAGGGGGTTCTGGCAGAACTCAGTGGCTATAGAAGGGGGTCAGATCTGGAATTTGGTGGTGCAGATGTAGCAGGGCCAGTTCAATGACTCAGGGAGCCATGCAGGAGGACCCTACTGTTGAAGTTGATGGGAGTTGCAGGCCTTCACTACTTCTCAGGGTCTGGCTGTAATTCTCAGTAATTCAGTTCAGTTGACTCAATGCAATTATTCAGTGTTGTGAGCATATGAACAATGATCCATGGGCTCCCTACAGGTGAAAGAGCACTTTTAAGAATATTCTGCATGTTGCTGTTTTTATCTTTGCTCTCCCAATGCCATGGGTATGATGCTAACTCACAGCCAGAAACTAACAGAAAGTGCTGGCAGATTGTCAGAGATATTAGACACTGGTGCCTCTCCAAGCACTTTTTTTTTGTAAATATAGTTTCATGAAACCCCACAGTATTTATGCTGCCTCCCCACTTTTTAAAGAGATTTCCCATTCTGAATCAATGCTGTATTTTCCCCTTTTATTCTAGCTTGTGAGCCACCTGCACGCATCGCTAATGGATGGCACGACCGCGTCTGGGAAAATGATTTCCTTGTTGGCTCACGTGTGAGCTACTCCTGTAAGCATGGTTGGTCACTTGTTGGAGTATCCTCCATTCGATGTACAGCTGGTGATGGGGGAAGTCCGCGCTGGGATGCACCTGCCCCTGAGTGCAAAGGTGATTCATTTCTTCATCACACTAGAATGACTGAGATTAGAAAAGGGTGGAGGGCACATTGCAATGACCTGGGGGCTATTTAACATCTTAGCCCTTAAGTATTGACAATATGTAGAGTCATGGGCCAACTCACTGCAGATTCCTCCTTTGCAGCAGATCAAACACTCCCAGCTGGGATGCCCACTGCTGCGTTCTCTCTGCCCTGGCGCTCGTACACATGATCTGCCCTAATTTATGCTGGATCCTCCCATTCCAAACTTCCTGAATTCCTCCCTCAGATACGCCCCTCACCTGACCCATCTCTTAGTTTGTGGTTCCCAATCCAGCTGTCCTGATGATGAGACTTTTAATGTAGAATCGTCTCCGTGTGTGTGTGTTGTCAGTATGTTTGTGCGGACAATCTGAGACCAAATTGGAAAGACCCCAGTGGCTTGATTTTGCAGCAGGAATCTGGGGTAGAAGCAGTTAGCAGCATCTAGCTAGCACTCCATTGCCCCATCTGCAGTATTCCCATAATCCCCGGGGAGACCTGCCAGCAGTCCCAGTGTCACCGTGACTCGAGTGCAGGGAGAAATTACTTGCACATCTGCCTGTGGAAATAGAACTTCCTTGGAATGCACGGTTGAGAAAATCTGCAGCTGTTAAATAGCCATTACGATGTGTTTCCCAAGTGTTGGGATTGCATATAAATGTTGTGGCTTTGAATGTCTTAGACTTAATGCTAAAATTTTAGATGTTTGTCATTTCTCCTCATGAGTTTGCTGTCACAGGCCTATGGTTTGAAATGGAATAGTGACCCTCCCAATGAACAAGTCTCCCCCACGGCAAGTGTCTCTGCTGTGACTTCAGAAGAAAATTTACCTAACCCACAAAGAAGCCCTGTTAGTATGGAGTAAGAGTGTCCATGGGATGAGTTAGTGTGGATTTAGCTATTGCCCTTTTAATTCACAGCCTTGTTATTTCACCCTAATTTTCCCATGAATTTCCATGCAGACAAACCCTTTGTCTGAACAGAAACATTTTAAACCCTGTTTGTTGGTGTTTTTCAGAGATTCCTCGTTGTCCAAACCCAGTGGTTGAAAATGGAGAACAGATCTCTATAAGTGAAACTGAATATACAATTGGAAACCGTGTTGAGTTTCAATGTGAATCTGGCTACATCCTCGAAGGCAGCAAGTCGATCGAATGCCAGTCAAATAAGACGTGTAATCCTCGAGTGCCATCTTGTATTAAGGGTAAATATAAACACAGCTAAAGCATCCTGCTGAGGAAAAAATCGACTCTTATAAAACCTAGAAATGGCATCAGAAAAGATGCAAACCCATCAGATCTGTTTCTAGGTGGGGTCTATTAGAAAGATCCCCCCGGGGCATTGATTCACAAAGGCCTTTTCCCTCCCTGCCTTCTATCAAATGACCTCGCCCATCTCGGGGGAAGATGGATTTGTTGCTTATAGACTAATCTCCAGAGCTTTCTCTAATCAAGGCTTAAATATGCCAATCAATAGAGCTTCACATCCCTTTTCTTAGGAGACTATTCAAGAGTCTCTTAGATCTCACTCTCAAGAGGCTTCTTCCTAGCGTTCAGCCTAAACCTTCCTTTTCTTAATCTCCTCCTATTAGTCCCAGCTCAGCCCCCTTGTAACATCCTCAACAATTCTCCCCCTTCTTCACAGGTACGGGTGGGCAGCGGCGGTGGGATAGCGATTACACTGCGAGGGAGACGTGGTGGGATGGTGCAGCAGTGGGACTGAGGCACTTGTTGGGGGACTCAGAGAGGGTGGGTAGGTAGCAGGAAGGTTGGGCTGTTTGCCTCGGTGATTCTGGAAGGACAAAGCACCAGAGGAGGGTGGTTTGGCTAATTTACTGCCATGGGGCTTGATCCATCAGCAGTTCCCCTTAAAGAGAATTTACCTACACTTTAAACAGGATGTGCTGGATTCTTCTGTAACTTCTCTGGCTTCCCTGAAGCCACTCCTCTCACTCACTCCACTGAGAACCAGGGCAATCAGGCCTTACATTTGTCTGTCTGTGGTGTTTGTACTGTGCCAGTCACTGTGGTATCTTTGGCATCCTGCAGGATGGAAGTCACTATAGAAGCATAAGACGCTGTTGAGGACCAAGTTCTGCTCCTGGTTCCATTAGTATAAATCCGGGGTAACGCTACTGACTTCCATGTACTTCTCCCTCACTGCA
Organism: Mauremys mutica; assembly: GCF_020497125.1. Classification (NCBI taxonomy): domain Eukaryota; kingdom Metazoa; phylum Chordata; order Testudines; family Geoemydidae; genus Mauremys; species Mauremys mutica. The sequence continues at coordinate 139,843,141 of NC_059075.1, forward strand.
GAGGAGGCTAATTCCACAATAGACCAAAGAGGCTATTTTAAAAAAAGGCCACAAATGTGCTTGGGAGTGAACTGCACGTTCACAGTTGTTCCAAGTCTGCCAATAAAACTTCCTTAAATGAACCAACAGAGCGCCTGTGCTCTGCTGCTCCATGTGGGGACTTTCAGCTGCCGATGACTCCAGGAAATGCCCATGATACACAGTACTGGGTGGGATTTCACTCGCACCCTTTTCTTGTAGAACTCATGATGTTTGTTTCTCTGGAGAGAGAGATGCACTGTGGGTTTGGTTTATAAACAAGCAGTTTATTTCTCTGCAAAACCAAAACAGCTGCAAAGAAGTGAACTAAGGGCATGGTTTACAGGCAATAAGCCCCATTCACCGTGCATCTCCCCTTTGCGCTGAACTGTCTTCTCTTCTGCCTTTTCCTTTCAGTTGGGTGTCCAAAGCCAGATGTGCAAAATGGAGGAATGGTCAATGCGTTAGATGAAAGAGTGGTGCAACATGAATGAAAGCATTACTTTCACATGCTCTCCTGGGTACCAATTTTCAGACCTTTGGTATCAGTCTACAACAGACAGTTTGACTATTACACGTTCAGCTGATGGCACTTGGACGGTGTTACCCAAGTGTGTAAGCATCACAGTCCATTTGGGTTTCTTGATGTACCCTGCCCAATTTCTCGTGTAAAACATAACACTGTCTGAATGTATCTTTGCTTCTTTAAAATAATGAGGTCTGTTTGGCGAGGGAGATAGATCTGCCATTGATACAACTTCAGTGGAAAAAATAAGTTGACCTGAAAGCAAACAAATCCCATCACTCCCCCACCCCAGCTCTTTCTTGTATTTTAAGGGAGGAGGTTTTCTTCCTTTGCAGTGGCTGCTCCATGCCCAAAATAATATAAAATAGGTAAAATGTGGTGGTTAAAAATCACAACAGGAAGAAAATGTTATGCCCTATTATGAAGTATAGAGAGAGGTTTTCAAAGCAGTCAGTGGTGTGATACGTGATGTATTTTCTGTTGGTCTGGGGCACAGTATAAAGCAAATACCATGACTGACTGCTTTAGTGAGCAATTGCCAGTTTGTTCAGCATTGTACAAGTGTAAATGGAGGCCAGGTTCCTGTCCCAGGAGTTTACAGTCCAGTGCCTGATACTGTAAATTGCTCAGAACTTCCTCAATTTTGCTTAGCAGTATCAGAGCCTGTAGAAGTTAAGAATTAAGGGCGCTCAGCATTTATTGGGATCAGACCCTAAGTCAGGCACAGACAGTATGAGACAGACACATGTAATAGGTGTATGTGCAGAAACTGTAAATGTCCAAAGCCTTCCCAAGATGGCTGTCAAAGCTGAGCGCCTTGTCTCTCTGCCTCTCAGCCATTGCCACCCACGCCTGCTGTCTCCAGGGCCAAAGAGGGAGAGAGCCCAGTTGCTCTGTTTCCCTGGCCCCTGGAGTCAGGAGGAGTCTGAGTGGCCAGGCTCTCTAGCTGCTGGAGCTTGGATGGAGTCTATGTGGACAGAGTCCCTGCCTGCTGGCTGGTGTGATCAGCCACGAAGCCAAAAAAATTCTATTTTGGTATCTCTTGATGTCGAATTTTTCTTGAAATCCCTTCCCATAAAAAATGTCAGGGTCGTTTTTGTTCCAGTTGAGGATGAAACTGTATTAAAAAGCACAGTATAATAATATGATGAACTAGGGATTTGATCCTCTTGTATGTTTGGGAGGGAGGGCTATAGTAAAAGTATTGAATTCAGACTCCTTTCAGTTCGGAAAGGGAAAGCAAGTTGAGAGAAACTAGATTAAAATGTACGGAAGTAAAACTTCAATTGACGCAAGCTTCAGACCCTATGCAGAATACACCAACAGCCTTGAGCTTTTGAGAAATCACCCGACTGTTGCATATATTTTACCGTAATGCATTATAACCCAAACATATTTAAAGTAGCGAATGGCAATTTAACTGACTGATAACCATGAACCTTAAGGGCAACTCTGTTCACAAATCCCTCTGCCCCACTGTGAAAATGTAAAGCTTAAAAACTCCAATTTTCTGCCTATCCTCTTATTTAAAAAGTCGGAAGTTTTTTCCTTCCCAAACTGAACAAATTTATTGTTGGTTCACATCAGTGCTGATCTCATCTGTAGCATTTCTATGTCCTCACACACACTCCCACAAATCGATGGTGAAAATTTAACTGTAGACAGCAACCCGCCAACCATTTCCCCATTGCATGATAGGGGTGTCCTCTAACCTATGCCTTTGTGATCGGGCAATTATTTCTGCCCTGTAGGGCTACAATAAAGTGCAATGTAAAAACTGCCGATTGTCTTTGGTTTTTATAATTTTCTCCCTTTGGCTGTAGAACAGGAATCTGCCCAGCATGTTTAGAGGCTCCTTTTCCTGCTCAGGAGTGAAGCACCAATATCTCCCCCAGGCCAGTGAGCCCTCACATCAGGGACTCGAAGGGGCATGGGACAGCCCCTCCTCTCACACCTAGAGGTGATTAGAGTTTAAACTTATTTGGCCATGTAGCTTAGGGGGAAGCTTGTCCTGCTACTGCCAGGGTGGTACCTGCTCTGTGGAATTACAGGGGAAGGTCAGTCTCCAGTATGGTTCAGTTTGCATCTGTAAGCCAGGGGAGCATTGAGTCAGATACATCCCCGGTGTAATGACATTAGCGGAGGTGAATGGAGGAACAGCAGGGATGAATTTGATCCACAGGATGAGTAGAAAGGATCCTTTGGTAACTGGACTGCCTCTTGTGTTTCAGAAATCATCCCTGTTTGGGGGTGCTGATCAGCACAGGGTGGTGTAGTGCTGGTGAATCAGAATAACTTTGTGATTGTCCCCAGGGCAGAAAAATAACAATGCTGCGTTTCCCTTCCACTGAGACACCTTAGCTGTACAGTGCTGCAACGGCAGGTGCTTCTCTCTGCAAACTTTACACCAGCCAGCAGCTCCCTCTGTAAAGAAAGAACAATCATGTGCAGCCTGCAGGGGATGCTGGACATTAATACCCCTCTGTCTCGTTCTTCTGATGCCGCCCAGCCTTTGGAAGGAGGCAGGGGGAGGAAATGCTGTCACCCCCAGGTGTTTCCTATGCTGAGGGGGTGACCACAGCCTGCCTCTGTTACGGTACTAACTGCAGCTGCATCCGGCTCTACCACTTGCACTGTGCCATGAGAACAACACTACAGAGGGGGCTGGGCAGCATGTGCACCCTCTGCCCATCCCCTTCCTGGGCCCCTGCAGCGGCAGCGCACAGACTCCCACTTCCCCTTGCATCATGTGCCTATGGGTGGCCATGCCTGGGGTCTGTATTGCATAGGGCGCAGGGTGAGGAGCGGCCGCAGCCCTGCCTGGACTGCGCTGTCACCACCATTCTCTGGGAACTCACCTGGCACCATTATGTCACTTCCCTCTGGCTGGACTCTGCGGCTCCTGGGGACCCTGGTACTCATGCCGCTGCCTGGGGGAGCTCTCAGTGAGTAGGAAGATGAGCCTCTCCCTTCAATCCCATGCCCACCTTCTCCCCTCTTCTGGCTTTCCCCTACGCTCACACACCTTGACTCTCCCTTTGCTTCCCTCTGGCAAGCTCCTGGGCGCTTGTGGTTGCTGAAGATCCCATGCCGTTCTTACCGCTCTGATCCTGGTTTCCTGGCCAAATTCCAGCTCTGCCTTGCTATGTTTCTCCTGCAGTTCCAAATGGAGACGGTGCTTTTCTTTCCTTAAGGCCTCATTCCACAAAGCTCTTAAGCACGTGCTTAACTTTAAGCACATAGATAGTGTTGACTTCCATGGGGCGACTCCCATGTTTCAAGTTGAGCTCACACTGTAAATGCTTGGATGCTACAGGTTGAAAAGAACTGTTTGGCCTGAGCAGTTAGCCAATACGCATGGTCTTGCAGGCTGTTTCTGTTAGGAGGAGAAATCGATGATGGAGCTCGGTATTTCCCTGATGTAATCCTGTTTATTCACAGAGAAAGGAGACAAAAGTCCTGATTCCCTGAAACAGTAGGAATCACACCGGAGACAAGTCTTTTGCTCACCGTTCCAAGCCTCGTTTCTGCCAGCACACTACTGAAAAGCTCCTGCTTTCCGTTTTCTCTCAGACCACATTACCGGTGCATTTCTTGCCATCTCCTTGGCTTTCCTGCTCCTTCTTTGTCTGCTTCTGGCTGCCTGGGCAGGTTCTCTCTGCCTGTTCCCTGGGCGTATATGTTCACGGACATACGCGCACACACAGCCTTTGAACAAAACTGACCAGCCTTGCGTGCAGCCTGTGTTTGGGCAGTGACTCCTGCATAGCAGTGGCAAGCTGCATCGACACTTTTCAAAGACACCGTAATGGCCCAACTTAAATGTATACCACAAATTAAAAAACACAGTAAAAGAACTAAAAAAGAGCCACCGTGGCTTAACAACCACGTAAAAACAGCAGTGAGAGATAAAAAGGCATCTTTTAAAAAGTGGAAGTGAAATCCTAGCGAGGTAAATAGAAAAGAGCATAACCATTGCCAAATTAGTGTAAAAATGTAATAAGAAAACCCAAAAAGGCGTTTGAAGAACAGCTAGCCAAAAACTCCAAACAAAATGTTTTTTAAGTACATCAGAAGCAGGAAGCCTGCTTAACAACGAGCGGGGCCCCTTGATGATCGAGATACAAAAGGAGCGCTTTTAGACAATAAAGTCATTGCCAAGAAACTAAATGAATTCTTTGCTTCAGTTTTCATGGCTGAGGATGTTAGGGAGATTCCCAAACCTGAGCCATCCTTTGTAGGTGACAAACCTGAGGAATTGTCACAGATTGAAGTGTCACTAGAGGAGGTTTTGGAATTAATTGATCAACTTTACAGTAACAGGTCACCGGGACCAGATGGCATTCATCCAGGAGTTCTGAAAGAACTCAAATGTGAAATTGTGGCACTATTATGGTTTGCAACCTGTCCTTTAAATCAGCTTCTGTACCCAATGACTGGAAGATAGCTAATGTAACGCCAATATTTAAAAAGGGCTTTAGAGGTGATCCCGGCAATTACAGACTGGTAAGTCTAATGTCAGTACCGGGCAAATTAATTGAAACAATAGTAAAGAATAAAATTGTCAGACACATAGAAGAACATAAATTGTGGGGCAAAAGTCAACGAGGCTTCTGTAAAGGGCAATCATGTCTTACTGATCTATTAGAGTTCTTTGAAGGGGTCAACAAACGTGGACAAGGAGGATCCAGTGGACATAGTGTAATTAGATTTCCAGAAAGCCTTTGACAAGATCCCTCACCAAAGGCTCTTATATAAATTAAGTTGTTATGGGATAAGAGGGAAGATCCTTTCATGGATTGAGAACTGGTTAAAAGACAGGGAACAAAGGGTAAGGATAAATGGTAAATTTTCAGAATGGAGAGGGGTAACTAGTGGTGCTCCCCAAAGTTCAGTGCTAGGACCAATCCTATTCAACTTATTCATAAATGATCTGGAGAAAGGGGTAAAAAGTGAGGTGGCAAAGTTTGCAGATGATACTAAACTGCTCAAGATAGTTAAGACCAAAGCAGACTGTGAAGAACTTCAAAAAGCTCTCACAAAACTAAGTGATTGGGCAATAAAATGGCAAATGAAATGTAATGTTGATAAATGTAAAGTAATGCACATTGGAAAAAATAACCCCAACTATACATACAATACAATGGGAGCTAATTTAGCTACAACTAATCAGGACATTGATCTTGGAGTCATCATGGATAATTCGTTGATGATGTCCACACAGTGTGCAGCGGCAGTCAAAAAAGCAAACAGGATGTTAGGAATCATTAAAAAAGGGATAGAGAATAAGACAGAGAATATCTTATTGCCCTTATATAAATAGATGGTAGGCCCACATCTTGAATACTGCGTACAGATGGAGGTCTCCTCATCTCAAAAAAGATAGACTGGCATTAGAAAAAGTTCAGAAAAGTGCGACTAAAATGACTGGGGGATTGGAACAGGTCCCATATGACGAGAGATTAGAGAGGCTAGGACTTTTCAGCTTGGAAAAGAGGAGACTAAGCAGGGATATGAATAGGGGGTTCTAACTTCTAATAGTGATCAGCATTTCCCTGGCACCTGATCAGTGTGATTGTGACCGGAATAGGACCACTGCTAATGTAATTGCTACTGAGCATAACTGACTTGGTGAGAGAATCTCCATGCGGGATCTGCAGTGCGCAGTCTGCCCAGCCTGACTGAGGCTGGGTATACAAGCTGGCTCAGGAGCAGGAGTGCTTCTGGCTTGCTTGTGGGGATGTGCACTGAACTGACACCTATTGCAGTTGTGCAACCAGTTTCATGTTTTGATTTTTAAAAAAGAGGAAATTGTCACGGCAGCCTGAAGCTCACTGAGCTGAGACAGCCCCATGATGCTGCTGTTAAATGACTTTACCATTGAAAACAGGGATTCCGGTTTAAACCATTCTATAATTTGAAATTAACTAGAGGTTTGGACACTTGGTTACATCTGTAGGCTGAGATCATTGCTCACACCACTGGGCTTCTTTCATTCCTCCATTCTCCACCATGAGCTCCCTGTGAGCCACCCTCCCATGCCCCTCTGTTTTCCACAGGCCAGATTGAAAGCCTTGATGGGCCATAGTTTGCCCTCCCCTGTTTTAAACGGTACTGGGAGAACAGGCAGTGTTGAGATCATAGAATCATAGAATCTCAGGGTTGGAAGGGACCTCAGGAGGTATCTAGTCCAACCCCCTGCTCAAAGCAGGACCAAACCCAACTAAATCATCCCAGCCAGGGCTTTGTCAAGCCTGACCTTAAAAACCTCTAAGGAAGGAGATTCCACCACCTCCCTAGGTAACCCATTCCAGTTCTTCACCACCCTACTAGTGAAAAAGTTTTTCCTAATGTCCAACCTAAACCTCCCCCTCTGCAACTTGAGACCATTACTCCTTGTTCTGTCATCTTCTACCACTGAGAACAGTCTAGATCCATCCTCTTTGGAACCCCCTTTCAGGTAGTTGAAAGCAGCTATCAAATCCCCCCTCATTCTTCTCTTCTGCAGGCTAAACAATCTCAGTTCCCTCAGCCTCTCCTCATAAGTCATGTGCTCCAGCCCCCTAATCATTTTTGTTGCCCTCCGCTGGACTCTCTCCAATTTATCCACATCCTTCTTGTAGTGTGGGGCCCAAAACTGGACACAGTACTCCAAATGAGGCCTCACCAGTGCTGAATAGAGGGGAATGATCACATCCCTCGATCTGTTGGAAATGCCCCTACTTATACAACCCAAAATGCCATTAGCCTTCTTGGCAACAAGGGCACACTGTTGACTCATATTCAGCTTTTCGTCCACTGTAACCCCTAGATGGTAGGTATTATGCTAGAAGGTGTTAATGGCTGAGATCAACCAGTTCTTTGATCTATTGACAATTACCAGATGCAAGAAACTGTTTGTTCCCCATCTGTCTTCCAATTGTCCACATTCCACCAAAACGAATAGGCTTCTGCCTCCGGATGCCTATAATGCTCCCAGCAATTTTGGCCTTGATTGGATGTGGTGTTCAGAAGTTACCATGTTACCAACATGCAGAAGAGCTCTGTGCAAGCTCTAAGCTTGTGTCTCTCACCAATAAGATATTCCCTCACCCACCTTGTCTCTCTCTAATATCCTGGGACCATGACGACTAGAACAACACTGCATGTTACAGACAAACAGAAACACCGTCTGGTTTAGGTTAGGGCTTTGCATTTCCCTTTCTAATTTGAAACGCAGGCTAGAATCGTATAGTGACTGCCACCCATATTCCCATTTGTTTTTCTTGTATTTTCTATGCGGTTTCCTTGCAATGACTGAGCTAAATTCTGGGCAATGGGATTGCATGGATCTGAGCGAGGGAGAGTAGAATATGGACCTCTGATTTTCCCCAGCTATGTCTCTCACATCACATTCTTGTAGAGGAGATTTCACCTCAATAGGTTTTCCTGGCTAAGTATGTCATTATATTCTTCATGTTTTACCCTTAGGTTATTGTGTTGATCCACCTGACATTCCCAATGCTGTTTGGAAGACTGATGTTGGCACATTGATTCCAGCCGGGATGGTGATTAAATATGGCTGCCGCCCAGGTTATGAGCTGATCGCTGGAATTAGGCAAGGGAATGTAACTTGTCTTCAAAATTCGACCTGGTCTTCAGCTCCGAACTTTTGTCAGAGTAAGTGTTTGGCCAAATTATCTTTGTTTTAATTGAGCAAATTTAACACCAATGGGGAGATTGTGCTTATAGTCAGCTTGTGTATGGTTCAAAGTGTAGAGATGGGATGAGAGAGAAGGAAGGATAGTTAGGATCTTCTCTCCCTGCTAACACTGGGGATTATGGTTAGCAACTCGAGGTGCCATCCTCACTCCCAGTCTGGCCCCTTTATGACAAGTAAAAGGTCCAGAGTGACAGAACAGGTCTTTAAATGCCCTGGATCTGCCCAGAAGAGAACTCCACCCAAAGACAAGAAAAGGGCTGTCTTCCCAGGATCTTCTTGCAAGGCTTCGGGTAAGTGGTGTGCCAGTGGGAGGGGTGAGTTGGCGCATTTCAGAGCACATAGCACTGTAGAGATTCTGGATAAAGCTGAAGCAAACCCATAGGCAGCTGGGCACAGGTCCCCAGGGCTGTCTGTGTGGAGCAGTCCAGTATTGGGAAGGTAAAACGGTAGCTTAAAGTTTGCATATACCCCTGGGCTATGAATTCCATGTTGTGACTCTTAAAATCTGCCACCTTTACATTTCTATGCTTATAGACAGATCTGTTGCCTCCATCCACCATCTCCATCTTCACCTAAAGTAGATAGCGATCAGGATAGATCACAGCATATCACCTGCCTTCTTGTACACAGTATGGTCATAACACAGCAGGTGCTAATCACTGAGTCTATTTGTGATGAAGGCCAGAAATAGTCTGCCAGCTGCAATCACAACAGCTGCCATAAGAACAGTGAAAATGAAGGCCCTTGACCCACATGCTGTTTCTGTCCAGGAGAGAAAACTTTCTCTAAAACCAAGCCTCTTTAGCAATGTCAAGGAAATGCCAATTTTCTATAGCTTGCAAAGCTTTCAGCTCCACCTGGTAAAATGAATCTGCCGCCACACAATTGTCTTTGCTGTGATTTAACGCTGTTGCTGTTGTTGGTGTTTCTCAGAAGTTCGTTGTCCAGCTCCAGATGTTAACAACGGGACACTGAAACCGATGCCTAGACCTGGAGAGGAGACCTATGCATTTGAGGACAGAGTTACAATTGAATGTGATTTGGGGTATGGTATCAAAGGCAGTGTCAACGGAAATGCTCAGATTCACTGCAAACATGATGGCACATAGGATCCTGCTGTACCAGTTTGCGAACCAGGTCAGTATAAATGGTGGAGAACAGTGATTCTTCCAACTCTGCCCTGGTGGCTGCTGTCCCTGGTGGGCAATCGTCAGCCCAGCTGTGACTGCTAGGCCAGCCTGAGTAGGCCCCAGTCCCCTACAGGCTGGGACCCTGAGATTCAGTGCATCTCATAGCAGCCTTTGTTACTGGGGGTTGTATGGAGCTCCTGGTACAGATTAAAGATGCTATTCCCCCTATGCTCCTCTTAATGGAGGATAGTGGTGCAAATGCAAATTGCAGCTCTGTGTCTGTTGAGGGGCGGAGGGGATCAGATCTCAATGCTCAGTACCTGAAAAAAGATTTAGGCCTCCAATTATTTTCCAAAGGCCTTGTGAGGATTTTAGTCACTCAAAGGCATTTCCCAACCTGTGGGTGTATGTACATGAGGAGCTCTGGGACTAGTTTACCATCATGCTATAAAATGTGTATTAATTCCATGGGTGACCTCCAACAACTAAAACCAACCACTAAGAACATTATATTAACCCTCAGACCTAGGGCTATCCCCTTGTGTCACCCTAACTAACCTCCCCCTTCGCTAGTTTGGAAGCAATGTGCAGCTGGGGATAAGGATGGCTCTGTGTATCTAAAGGAAGGTTCAGTTGTGGGGGTGGGGCTGAGGTGTTTGTTGGGGAACTCAGAAGGTTTGGTAGCTTGGAGGAAGATTAGGAAGCTGGGAGAATTTTGAGCAGCTGGAGGAGGTTCAGATCTGGATTTGGAGGAGTAGAAGTGTAACAGGGTGTAAACGGGGTGGTACTCACCCCTGCCGCGCCTCCTGCTGGTCGGTCCCGGAATGTCCCTCGGTCCGGCCCTGGAGCGCCCCCGGCAGGCTGGTGACCCGCCCGTTCTCTGGCCCCGGCGTCCCTCCCTGGACCCGGTGCCCGCTATCTATAATTGGGTCTCCCCCTCCCAGGGGAACCCCGCGCTACTATCCCCGCCTTGCCTCAGTAGTGGCTACTGACAGTCATGGTCTAGCCCCACACCCTGGGGCAGACTGCAGTATCAGCCCACTCATCACAGGCAATAGGGGTTTGGACCTACTGCTTTGTCCTACCCCTGGGTTGTCCCTTGCAACCCCCAGTACCTTTGGCCCTTCGCTAGGCCGCAGCCTGGGGCTGTCCTGGCTAGAGCTTCCCTGGCTCCTCAGCCTATCCCCCAGCTCTGCTTCCCTCAGGTATCTAGCCTCCAGCTAAGCAGCCAGGCCCATCCCTCTCTGCAGGCAGAGAGAGACTCTTTCTGGGGTCTGGCTTTCCTGCCTCTTATAATCCCCAGGGCTTCAGTTTGGGGCGTGGCCCCAGCTGCAGCCACTTCCCCAATCAGCTCAGCTCTGTCAGGCCACAGTTTAAACCCCTTAAAACCCCGGAGCAGGGTCCACCCTGCTACACACCCTCCCCCTCAAGAACCGCTCCACCGGGGGAGGCAGGGTGCTCTACCGGCCCAGGCTTCTCCTTAGCTGGACCCGCAGGGAGTCTCTTTCTCTCCGCAGGCCCTCTATTTCTCGGAGAAGCCTGTCCACTTCCCTCAGGTTCTGGGTCCTCACCGTAGACCTCCCTGGTCCCCTGTGGGTTTCCCCGCGCGTTTGGGTCCCCATGTCGGCCCTCCCGGCCGTTGTCTGGGTCCCCCGCTCCCGGCGAGGCTTTACCGGCCCGTCCCCCCTTTTCCTCAGGGGCCCTTGCCCCTTGATAGGGGACGGAGTATGGGAGAGGAAGCATGCTCGCCGCCTCTCCCCTGCCTCAGCCCCTTTTTTGTGGGCTTTGGCCCGGGGTCTGGGAGCCTTATGAGGGCACAGTCTCTTTATGTGTCCCCGCTCCCCACACGCCCAACAAGTTCGGAGGCCCCCTGTTAACGTCACAGGGGGCACTCGAGTCTGGTAGGGACACTCCCTCCTTAGAACCCCCACCCCTGGGGATCATAGGGCCTTCTGGCCTGTGCGGCCCGGAGGTGTCCTGCCAGCCGTGCCTGCTTCTCTTCACTGTCCCTCAGTTTGAAGGCCAGGGCTTCCTTCTCCTGGTGGGCTTCCTGGAGCTCTGCTTGTGCTGTCCGCTGAGCCCGCTCCGCGGCCTCTAGCCGCGCCTGCAGGTCCTGGTCCTCCAGGCAGTCTTCCTGACCCTTCACGCTCAGGGTCTGGGTTCCCACCGTCACCTTGTCCACACCCACCTGGGTCCCGGCCTCCTGCTGGGCCCAGTCCATTTGGGTCTCTTTGTCAATGACCTCGCTGGCGATGGTCTGGGTCTGACCCTCTCGCAGGGTCCCCACCGTCCCAGCTGCGGTCTTCACCACCTCCCCTGGGTGGTCCACTGGCCGGTCAGCCACTCTCTCGGCTGCCGCCAACTGTGTTACCCTCGCCACTAGGGGGCAGTCCTTCTTCAGGTGGCCCTGCTCCCGGCAATGCCAACAGGCTCCCCGCCTCGGTGTTGCCCGGGCCCCCTGCTTCTTCCCACTGTCCCTCCCTGGGCCAACGCCTCCTGGGTTGCCCCGGGTCGTGCTCCTCTGGGCCAGGCAGTCCCTCCAAAAGTGGCCCCGCCTCTCACAGGCCCAACACACCCGCAGCCGCCTGGGTTCCCTCTCCCAGCGTGCTGTCTGAGGGACTGGGTTTCGTCCCAATCTGGGGTGAGGCACCCTGCCCCCAGCCCCATAGGGACAGTCTCTTTTTATGTGCCCACTCCTGGCACAGACAAAACAAGTCCGTCTGTCTGCCCTAGGCCTTCTGGCCCTAGGGCCGGGCTCCTCTCGTGGTCCTCGGCGGTCCCTCCTGAAAACCTGCCGCAGGAGTTTCTGCATGGCCCGCTGTTCCTCCACCAGCTGGGCCAACTGTCCTTGGAGGGCCCATCGCGCCTCCTGTAGTCCCCGTGGGTCGTCAATCCCCTTCCTCTGGGGTGCTGACTCCAAACCCCACCCAGGGGCTACACCTGGAGTCTCCACAAAGAAGACCCCGGGATAACAGGGATCCATCTCTCCCTGTCCTGGCCCTTTGTATCAGGGGCGGTTCTAACGGTCCTTGGTCAGGTACCACTGTAAACGGGGTGGTACTCACCCCTGCCGCGCCTCCTGCTGGTCGGTCCCGGAATGTCCCTCGGTCCGGCCCTGGAGCGCCCCCGGCAGGCTGGTGACCCGCCCGTTCTCTGGCCCCGGCGTCCCTCCCTGGACCCGGTGCCCGCTATCTATAATTGGGTCTCCCCCTCCCAGGGGAACCCCGCGCTACTATCCCCGCCTTGCCTCAGTAGTGGCTACTGACAGTCATGGTCTAGCCCCACACCCTGGGGCAGACTGCAGTATCAGCCCACTCATCACAGGCAATAGGGGTTTGGACCTACTGCTTTGTCCTACCCCTGGGTTGTCCCTTGCAACCCCCAGTACCTTTGGCCCTTCGCTAGGCCGCAGCCTGGGGCTGTCCTGGCTAGAGCTTCCCTGGCTCCTCAGCCTATCCCCCAGCTCTGCTTCCCTCAGGTATCTAGCCTCCAGCTAAGCAGCCAGGCCCATCCCTCTCTGCAGGCAGAGAGAGACTCTTTCTGGGGTCTGGCTTTCCTGCCTCTTATAATCCCCAGGGCTTCAGTTTGGGGCGTGGCCCCAGCTGCAGCCACTTCCCCAATCAGCTCAGCTCTGTCAGGCCACAGTTTAAACCCCTTAAAACCCCGGAGCAGGGTCCACCCTGCTACACAGGGCCAATTTACGGAGTCAAGGCCTGACCTAGTCAATGGAAGCTGCAGGCATTCAGCATCTGTCTGGATCATCATGATCATCATCATCATCATCTCTGTTTCAGTGCTGTTCACGGAGCATGTGAATTACTGTCACAGCAGCCGAATGGCCACATAAACACTTAACCATCTTTTCATCATTTTTTGTGTGTGCTGTCCTGATGCCATTCACAGCAAGAGATGAACAGCGAGATAGCAGGATGTTGGATATACCTGGGGTGTTCTTTCAGGTATTATGGAAACACTGTTTTTTGCTGTAATGGCATCAGGAAATGCTGGGAATCTGTCACCTCCTTTTCTTTTTAGAGATTTTTATCTACTGTATAAATGTATTTTTCCTCTCTTCAATTCTAGTTTGTGCCCAACCCCCGAACATCTCTCACGGCCAGTACTATGACTGGGGCAAGAGAGTTTTTGTTGTTGGCTCATCGGTAACTTACAAATGTGACAGAGGCTTCTCACTTGTTGGAAAAGCCTCCATTCAGTGTGTCGCTGGTGATGAGGTCACTCCAACCTGGAGCGAGCCGACCCCTCAGTGCGAAGGTAACTCATTCTGCATTACACTAAAATGACTCATACTGGGAAAGGGTAGAAAAGACTTTTGAATGATTTGGTGCAATGTGTCCCCATAACCCATCCACCCTCTGTCATCCCATTGCTGACCCCTCTTTTCCAGTGCCTTAAAAGTTCCCAGCAACCTACTCCCTGAGACGCATGCTGCCGGTTTCCTCTCTCACACAGCACCCTTATATGTGATCTGGTGTTTGACCCACATCCAAGCTAATGCTTGTCCTCCTTTCACACTGATTTCTCGACCACCTGTGCCTGACCCCTGTTCTAGCTACTGGTTCCCAGTACAATTGTCCTGACAGCATCTTCTTAAATCTATAATCCTCCCTGTCTGCAGTAGACATTTGCAGAAACAGTCTGAATCCAAAAAGTTGAAATGACCCCGGTGGCTTGACTTAGCAGCAGGAAGCTGCAGGGAGGAGCGGGCAGCATGGAAGGTGTTCATGTATTGAATGCTGCATTGTCCCATCTCCAGTATTCCCATAATCCCCCCAGGAGACCTGCCAATAATCAAATTTAATCACAAATCCAGTGCAATAAGAAATGATCTGTTGCGACTGCCTGTGGAAATAAGAACTTTCCTTAAACACAAAGGTCAAGAGCAAGATTAAGAAAATGTGATGTTCTTTTGTGACCATGCGTTTTCACAATGTTCAGATTGCTTGGAAGATAGATCCATCAGTCCTCTACGTGTCTTGGCTTTCATTGTTCCCTGTCTTAGACTGAGCACCAACCTCTTTGCTCTTTTCCCTCAGTGGTTGAAAATGGAAGGATGACAACAAAAATATTTGTATTTACATATCATGTCACTCTTGAGTTTTTTTGTAACAAAAGCTACCTAGTCAGCGGCAGCAAAGAAAGCCAGTGCATAGATGACAGTAGATGAAATTTTCCTGCATAATTTTGGGAGTGGGATGTATATAACATGGGAAGTATATTTGGGAGTAGGATGTATATAATGATGAGCTGTGCTCTGACCACTTCTCTGACATACACGCTCAGATCCTGAATAATTACAATATATGGAGAGGTGATGCGGTGCCAGCACATGCCTGGACAATGGAGATCTCTGAGTTCGAATCCTGGTTCTGCCATTGTCTTCCTCTCAGGCTTTGGGCAAGTCTCTTTGCTGCTCTGCCTCAGTTTCTCTGTTTGTTAAATAGTTTCCTTCGTTATTTGCCTTGCAGAGGTGTGGGGAGGATTAATCGGCACTTTAAGAAGACATGCACTAAGTAATAAAAGGATCTGGAAAGCCTTGTTTGGTGTTTTGCAGAGACTCAGTGTCCAGTCCCACGTATTCAACATGGAAGCCTGAAATCTCCACTTCCACATAACTATACGTACAGAACCAGTGTAATGTTTCAGTGTGATCTTGGTTACATCCTCAGGGGCGCTGGTAGGATTCAATGCCAAGCTGATGGCAAGTGGTATCCGCAGCTACCCGTTTGTGACCTAGGTAAGTGTGTGACAGAGTAGGGTGATGCTTTGTGGGGTGTCTATATTGGAGCAACTTTCTATAGTCTATAAAACTCATTCTGTTGCATGTCGTAACATTGAGTGAATGTGATATGAATGGTGTGTAATAGATTGCCTGTCTTTTCCCCCCCGGCTTCCTTTCTTCCATTTTATGTCTATCTAGGCTGCAGCCTTTTTCTTTTGAAGTTCCTTTCCCACTTTCTTTTGTGAATCAAATGAGCACCAGAGAGTTCAGACCTCAGGGGAAAGCATTTGGTGAGAAAAGAGACAGGGGCTAATTGCCTGGGCTTAATACTGAAAGACCATGTGCAGCTTGCTGCGGAGAGCAGAGTCTGAGGCGAGTCAACACCAGATAAAAACAGCTCTGAGTTTGGGAGATAATTCAAGTGCTGGGGCAGTTAATCTTCATCTGCAGCACTAAACTGGGAAGACTGCAGAGTGGAAAAGCTGGATTTTGACTTCTCGGTTTTTGTTCATGGAATGTTTTGGTGCCTGTCCTTTCCCAGCTCAGGGGAGGACAAAGAAAACACCTTTCACGCAAGAGAGCAAGAAAGTGCCTGTGACTTTCATTTTACAAAACCTAGATATGCCACCTGAGGTATCCGTGTGACAGCACAGAAGATGGAGATTCCTTATTTTCATGTGTCTACCTCTAGAAGGGTATGATGAGAATTCACTCACCGAAGTTTATAAAGCTCCTCAGAGTTTTAGGCATCCAATTATTTTCAAAGGGCCTTTTGAGGATTTTAGTCACTCAAAGGCATTTTCCAAGCTGTGGGTGTATGTACATGAGCATCCCTGGGACTAGTTTACCATCATGCTATGAAAATGTGTATTAATTCCATGGGTCTCCTCCAATGACTAAAACCATCCACTAAGAAAAACTATATTACCCTGTATACATGCAGACTCACCCCTTCGGCGCCTCCTGCTGATGACGTCTGGGAATTAGCTCAGTTCCAACTCCGGAGCGCCCTCTGCAGGCCAATGATCTGCCTATCCTCTGGCCCCTGTGTCTCTCCCTGGACCCGGTGCCCTTTTACATGGGGGTGCTGCCCCCTTGGCAGTAACCCCTTTCTCTCAGGGACTCCCCTCCCTGGGAAACCCCCACCCTCTATACCCACCTTGCCTCAGTATATGGCTACTGCCAGTCATTGTCTAGCCCTGGGGCAGACTGCAATATCAGCCTACTCATCACTGGCAAGGAGGATTTGGACCTGCTGCCTTGGCCTACCCCTGGACTGCTCCCCGCAACCCCCAGTACCTTTTAGCTCAATGCTAGGCTGCAGCCTGGGTTTTTCCAGGCTGGAGCTCTCAAGCTCCTCTGCCTTTCCCCAGCCCTGCTTCACTCTGGGTATGGCTACACTTACGGTTTGCAGCGCTGGTAGTTTACAGCGCTGGTCATCCAGCTGTGTAGGAGCAGCGCTGGTGTGTGGCCACACTCACAGCTACCAGCGCTGGTGTGTGGCCACATTTGCAGCATTAGCAGCGCTGTTGGGAGTGATGCATTATGGGCAGCTATCCCAGCATTCAAGTGGCCGCAACGTGCTTTTCAAAAGAGGGGGGGTGGGGTGGGGTCTAGTGTGACAGGGAGCGGGGGGAGAGAGAGAGGGGATTTTTGGAGCCAACACTGTGTGTTTAGCTTCCTGACTTGAAAAATCAGAACATGTTTCCAACCCCTTAGTCTTAACTCTTAATTGCAAACAGCTGCAGCAAACACAACTCCCCGCTGTTTCATTCACTCTCCCTGTCTGCCTCTCATCTGATTGTTTACAGCCAGGTACAGATGATCACAGCAAACAGGAGCTCTGTTTGTTTTTTAGATAAGCGGCAACGGAGCTCGTTCACAACAAAACAAAGAGAGGCTGCATAACAAAACAAAGAGAGTAATTTATAAAAGCATTCTGGGATACACCTTATACCCTGGAGGCCAATCACAGCGCTGGTGTGTGGCCACACTTGATGACCAGCGCTGCAGCACCAGCGCTGGAATCCTTATTCCCCATGCTGCGTGAGGTGTACGGCCAGCGCTGCAGCCAGGGAGTTGCAGCGCTGGAAGTGCCCTGCAGGTGTGGCCACTTACTAATTGCAGCGCTGGTAGAGGCTTTCCAGCGCTGCAAATCGCCAGTGTAGCCATACCCTCAGGTACCTTGTGTCTAACTCCCTGTAGCCAGGCCCTTCTCCCTATACAGGCTTTTTTCTCCTGGCTTCCTTGACCTTCTTATAAGGCCCTGTTGCTCAGTTTGGGGCATAGCCCCAGCTGCAGCCACTTCCCCCAATCAACCAGTATTTTACCTTGCCCATCCCAGCCCTCTTCTGGGCTGTTTTAAGCCCTTCAGGACAAGAGCAGGGGACCACCCTGCTACATACCCCTCAGACCTAGGGCTATCCCCTTGTGTCACCCTAACTAACCTCCCCCTTCGCTAGTTTGGAAGCGATGGGCAGCTGGGGATAAGGATGGCTCTGTGTATCTACAGGGAAGGTTCAGCTGTGGGGGTGGGGCTGAGGTGTTTGTTGGGGGACTCGGAGGCTTTGGTAGCTTGGAGGAAGATTGGGAAGCTGGGAGAACTTTGAGCAGCTGCAGGAGGTTCAGATCTGGATTTGGAGGGGTGGAAGTGTAACAGGGCCAATTTACGGAGTCAAGGCCTGACCTTCTAGTCAATGGAAGCCGCAGGCGTTCAGCATCTCTCTGGATCATCATCATCATCCACGTAACCATCTTTTCATCATTTTTGTGTGTGCTGTCCTGATGCCATGCACAGCAAGAGATGAACAGCGAGATAGCAGGTTGTTGGACATACCTGGGGTGTTCTTTCAGGCACTATGGAAAGACTGTTTTTTCCTGTAATGGCATCAGGAAATGCTGGGAATCTGTCACCTCCTTTTCTTTTTAGAGATTTTTATCTACTGTATAAATAATGTATTTTTCTCTCTTCAATTCTAGTTTGTGCCCAACCCCCAAACATCTCCCACGGCCAGTACAATGACTGGGGCAAGAGAGTTTTTGTTGTTGGCTCATCGGTAACTTACAAATGTGACAGAGGCTTCTCACTTGTTGGAAAAGCCTCCATTCAGTGTGTCGCTGGTGATGAGGTCACTCCAACCTGGAGCGAGCCGACCCCTCAGTGCGAAGGTAACTCATTCTGCATTACACTAAAATGACTCATACTGGGAAAGGGTAGAAAAGATTTTTGAATGATTTGGTGGAATGTGTCCCCATCCACCCTCTGCCATCCCATTGCTGACCACTCCTTTCCAGTGCCTTAAATGTTCCCAGCCTACTCCCTGAGATGCACACTGTAGGTTTCCTCTTCACCCAGCACCCATATACACCTCTATCCCGATATAACGCGACCCGATATAACACAAATATGGATATAATGTGGTAAAGCAGTGCTCGTGGGGGGGGGGCTGCGTGCGCCGGCGGATCAAAGCAAGTTTGATATAATGCGGTTTCATCTATAAAGCGGTAAGATTTTCTGGCTCCCAAGACAGCGTTATATCGGGGTAGAGGTGTATGTGATCTGGTGTTTGACCCACATCCAAGCTAATGCTTGTCCTCTTTTCCAGGGCCAGCTCCAGGCACCAGCTTATCAAGCAGGTGCTTGGGGCGGCAACTCCAGAGCGGGGCGGCACTTTCAGGTATTTGGCTGCAATTCGGCGGAGGGTCCCTCACTCCTGCTCGGAGTGAAGGACCTCCCGCTGAATTGCCGCAGATCGGATCGCGTGGGTTTTTTAAATTTTATTTTTTGGCTGCTTGGGGTGGCAAAACCCCTGGAGCCGGCCCTGCTCCTTTCACACTGATTTCTCCACCACCTGTGCCTGCCCCTTATTCTGGCTACTGGTTCCCAGTACAGCTGTCCTGACAGCATCCCCTTAAACCTATAATCCTCCCTGTCTGCAATAGCAGTACATTTGCAGGAATAGTCTGAATCCAAAATGTTGAACTGACTCTGGTGGCTTGACTTAGCAGCAGGAAGCTGCAGGGAGGAGCGGGCAGCATGGAAGGTGTTCATGTATTGAATGCTGCATTGTCCCATCTCCAGTATTCCCATAATCCCCCCAGGAGACCTGCCAGTAGTCAAATTTCATCACAAATCCAGTGCAATAAGAAATGATCTGTTGCGACTGCCTGTGGAAATAAGAACTTTCCTTAAATACAAAGGTCAAGAGCAAGATTAAGAAAATATGACGTTCTCTTGTGGCCATGCGTTTTCACAAAGTTCAGATTGCTTGGAAGATAGATCCAACTAGATAGATCCTCTACGTGTCTTGGCTTTCATTGTTCTCTGTCTTAGACTGAGCACCAACATCTTTGCTGTTTTCCCTCGTGGTTGAAAATGGAAGGATGACTACAAAAATATTTGTATTTACATATAGTGTCATTCTTGTAACAAAAGCTACCTAGTCAGCGGCAGCAAAGAAAGCCAGTGCATAGATGACAGTAGATGAAATTTTCCTGCATAATTTTGGGAGTGGGATGTATATAACATGGGAAGTATATTTGGGAGTAGGATGTATATAATGATGAGCTGTGCTCTGACCACTTCTCTGACATACACGCTCAGATCCTGAATAATTATAATGTATGGAGAGGTGATGCGGTGCCAGCACATGCCTGGACAATGGAGACCTCCTGAGTTCGAATCCTGGTTCTGCCATTGTCTTCCTCTCAGGCTTTGGGCAAGTCTCTTTGCTGCTCTGCCTCAGTTTCTCTGTTTGTTAAATAGTTTCCTTCGTTATTTGCCTTGCAGAGGTGTGGGGAGGATTAATCGGCACTTTAAGAAGACATGCACTAAGTAATAAAAGGATCTGGAAAGCCTTGTTTGGTGTTTTGCAGAGACTCAGTGTCCAGTCCCACGTATTCAACATGGAAGCCTGAAATCTCCACTTCCACATAACTATACGTACAGAACCAGTGTAACGTTTCAGTGTGATCCTGGTTACATCCTCAGGGGCGCTGATAGGATTCAATGCCAAGCTGATGGCAAGTGGTATCCGCAGGTACCCATTTGTGACCTAGGTAAGTGTGTGACAGAGTAGGGTGATGCTTTGTGGGGTGTCTATATTGGAGCAACTTTCTATAGTCTATAAAACTCATTATGTTGCATGTCGTAACATTGAGTGAATGTGATATGAATGGTGTGTAATAGATTGCCTGTCTTTTCCCCCAAGGCTTCCTTTCTTCCATTTTATGTCTATCTAGGCTGCAGCCTTTTTCTGTTGAAGTTCCTTTCTCACTTTCTTTTGGGAATCAAATGAGCACCAGAGAGTTCAGACCCCAGGGGAAAAGCAATTGGTGAGAAAAGACAGGGGCTAATTGCCCGAAAGACCATGTGCAGCTTGCTGCGGAGAGCAGAGTCTGAGGCCAGTCAACACCAGATACAAACAGCTCTGAATTTGGGAGGTAATTCAAATGCTGGGGCAGTTAATCTTCATCTGCAGGCACTAAACTGGGAAGACTGCAGAGTGGAAAAGCTGGATTTTGACTTAGGGGTGTTTGTTCATGGAATGTTCTGGTGCCTGTCCTTTCCCAGCTCAGGGGAGGACAAAGAAAACATTTTTCACGGAAGAGAGCAAGAAAGTGCCTGTTACTTCCATTTTACAAAAGCTGAACACACCACCTGTGGTGTCCCTGTGACAGCATAGAAGATGGAGATTCCTTATTTTCATGTGTCTACCTCTAGAAGGGTATGATGAGAATTCTCTCACTGATGTTTATAAAGCTACTCAGAAAAGCTGCTATACAAATGGAAATTTGCTATAAGATCCCAACTCTTTATTCCATCTTTTCATAAGGGAAAACTTACTGTTTTCAAGCAAGGTGATGTGTTTAACAATGTAACAGTTCTCCTTTTAATTCTATGCAGGGGCTAGCATCACACCACTTCACTACAGATTACTGCTATTCATGCTTCGCATTGCTTACTATTACTATCCCCTGTGAACCAGGTAGTCATTGCAGTTTGTGTCCCTTCCCCTCATAATTTTGCATTGTCACGTACCTCAGCCCACAATTCAGCCCTACTTGTTTTTGCGGTTACTGAACCAAGTTCTACGCTCAGTGCAGTGGTGAGCAGAATGTAGGCCACTGATTTCCACAGCTGGGTCTCACATGCCACATTCTTAGAAGGACGCTTCACTCTCCCTAGATTTCAGGGTTAAATGACTTTTACAGGTCCCTGTCTTGTTTTGGATTGTTAGGGAGATGTTCCTACCCGCCAGTGCTTGCGTGCGCTGACAGAAGCGATCACAGAGAGTTTCTAGTTGGTACTGTAGTGACCTACTCCTGCAAACCAGGTTACACACGCATCCCTGGAGTATCTCCTCATGTGACTTGTCTTACAAATTTTACCTGGTCTAAAATCTCAGAACTATGTCAGAGTAAGTAATTTTCAGCTGAATTTTCTTTGCTTTAGTTGATATACAAATGTAAGAGCAATTTAATAGCTTATGGGGGTGGGCACTTTAGGGCCTGGCTGGCCCCCAGGTGCTGAGCACTTGCAGATCTGACTGCAGCTGGAGTTGTGGGTGCTCAGCACCTCTGAAAATCTGGTCCAGGACACATTGAGCAATTGGCTGTGTGAATGTGTCTGTACCATAGACATGGTGATACCAGTGTGATGTGATGAACTGCATTTACTGTACAACTTTTCACCTGCTCAGCTGTCCTCTGCCCACTAGCCCTAATCAGATAGGAGAAGTTTGAACACCCTAATTTTATAAGCAGCCCCAAATATCACACTCACACACGTATATTACATACATAACTTTAAATACTGTGGCAAATGTGACTTTTTTCTTCTATCTTATTCTGAACAAAAACATCTAAAACTCTGTTGGTGTTGCTCAGAGACTCGTTGTCCAAAGCCCATGGTTGAAAATGGAAAACAGATCTCTCCAGTGGAAACTGAATATACGTATGCCAACCGTGTTGTGTTTCAATGTGATCCTGACTACATCCTCAGAGGCAGTGAGGGGATTGTGTGCCGGAGCGATGGGATGTGGCACCCTCCAGTACCATTTTGTGATAAAAGTGAGTATAAACGGGAAGAGAACCTACAATTCAGAAGAAATATGCTGCCACTGATCGTAGTAACAATAGCGGGAAGGCTGCCTCCCTACCTCTCAACTTCTAGAGGGATTGTTAGAAGGATCCTCAGAGGTTATTAATAAATAGCCAATAAATGACCTCGTCCAATTCTGGGGGAGGGGATCAACATCTAAGGGCTTGGCTACACTTGAAAGTTGTAGCGCTGGGAGTTACAGCGCTGGTCATGCAGCTGTGCAGGGCCAGCGCTGGTGTGTGGCCACACTCACAGCTACCAGCGCTGGTGTGTGGCCACATTTGCAGCATTTACAGCGCTGTTGGGAGTGCTGCATTATGGGCAGCTATCCCAGCATTCAAGTGGCAACAACGTGCTTTTCAAAAGAGGGGGGTGGAGGGTGGTGTACTGTGACAGGGAGCGGGGAAGAGAGAGAGAGTGGATTTTTGGAGCCAACACTGTGTGTTAGCTTCCTGACTTGAAAAATCACAAAATGTTCACGAACCCTTAGTCTTAATTGCAAACAGCCTGCATCCAACGCTGTTTCTCTGTCAAGCAAACTGCTTGCCTCTCATTTGATCCTTCACAGCCAGGTACAGATAGCTCCTGTTTGCTGTGATCAGTGTTTGTTTTTTAGATAAGCAGTTCAACGGAGCTCCGATCGGAGTTCACAACAAAACAAAGAGAGGCTGCATAACAAAACAAAGAGAGTAATTTAGTTAAAAGCATTCTGGGATATCTCCTTATTCCCTGGAGGCCAATAAAAGCGCTGGTGTGTGTCCACACTTGATGAGCAGCGCTGGATCACCAGTGCTGCAATCGCTACACCCCAACCTGGCCAGGTGTACAGCCAGCGCTGCAGCCAGGGAGTTGCAGCGCTGGATGTGCCTTGCAGGTGTGGACGGTTACTAATTGCAGCGCTGGAAAGCCTCTACCAGCGCTGCAACTTGCAAGTGTAGCCAAGCCCTAAGTATTCCCTACAGTCTAAACTCCAGGCCTGCTTCTGGCTGAAGGTTAAATGTGCCAGCCGAAGGGACCCCCACCCCTTTCCTTAGATTATTGAAGAGTCTTAGATCTCACTTTCCGTAAGTTTTTTCATAATGTCATTGCTTAATTTGTGCCAGTTCAGAGCCCCGGCCCCTCTGGGCTTTGCAATTCAGAGCCCCGGCCCCTCTGGGCTTTGCAATTCAGAGCCCCGGCCCCTCTGGGCCTGGGAATTCAGAGCCCCGGCCCCTCTGGGCTTGCTGCATCAGTTATGAAAGTTTAAAAAAAATTGTTTGAGCCCCGGCACCTCTTTAATTACAAATTAAGCACTGCCTAATGTTCAGCCTAAATTTTCCTTTTCTTAATTTCCTCCTGTTAGTCCTGGCTCAGCCCCCTTGTAACATCCTCTACAATCACTCCCCTTCTTCATTCAGTGTGGCTGGGCGGCAGGAGTGGGATAGTTCTTACACTGAGGGAGATGTTGTGGGCAGTGGGACTGAGACACTTGCTGGGGGACGCGGGGAGGGCTGGTAGGTTGCAGGAGGGTTGGGATGGTTGCCTAGGAGATTCTGGAAGGATTAAGCACTATGGGGGGGGTGGTCTGACCAATATACTGATCTTTCAAGCAGCTGAGCATCAACAGCCCCCATTAAAGAGAATTTACCTGTCATCTAAATACCAAGTGCTGTTTTCCCCTGTAACTTCGTGGGCTGCCCTAGTTGTTGCCTGAGTCAGTGAGAGGAGCATCAGGCCTTACATTGTTTCTATCCATGTGTAGCCTGTGGCCGACCTCCAACTCTCACGAACGGGCTGCACAATGGTGGGATGAAGGAATATTTCCCCTATGAATCACAAGTGACCTATAGCTGCGGAAACGGTTTATCACTGATTGGAGAGTCCTCCATTTATTGCACATCTGATGGGGTAAATATGATGTGGAGCGGGCCTGCCCCGCAGTGCAAAGGTAAGTCATTCTCCATGACTCTAAATTACAAAGGGTAGAGGGTACTTTCAGGAGACCCAGGTATAACATCCCAACCCTTTTTGTAAGTGGGGCTGAAAATGAGCAGAGCTGTCTGCCGCTCCTAATCCCTCCCACAATCATCTTGGAAGTCCAGGATTACCGCTGACGTGGGTGGTGAAAAGCCGGGAGGGGGTGTGGCTATGGCACTCAGGCTGCACTGACCCAAGGTATCCTCACCCGTATGGCTCCCTGGGTGGAAACTAAAGCTTTGGGTGGAGCATTATCCCTCCTGGTCTGGTGGCAAACCTCACCCTGGAGTGCAGATGGCTCCACTGCTGTGCAAGCTGCAAACTGCCAGAGTTGAATAGATCCCACAGCTGTTAAAATAACCAGGTAAATCTTCCAATTTCCACGTGAAGGAGCCCAGCAGGGACAGCTGTTCTTGCAACCCACATGGAATAGTGAGTGCAGTAGGAGCAGCAGGATTCCCCTGCGTGCAGGAGATGCTTAACATGTACAGCCTGGCAGGTGCATCAGGGGATTTGCGAATGGGCTCTGAGATACTAGCCCCAGGCAGAGCTAGAGAGCAGCTAAGGAGGGTTACGGTGCCCCACCTAAACTGTTGGCCTGGAACTGCCACAGACCGCTGTTGTCAAACATATAAAAATTACTCCCTACTGATTTTGTCACTGGCCAGTGCCACCAGCCAATGGACCTTTGTCCCAGCTGATGCCTGAGTCTCACTCCCAGTGACTTTTCCCCCCACCCCACTGACCCATCTCCTGGATCTGGTTCCCAACCCAGTTGTCCTGGAATCATCCCTTTAGGTATGGGTCCCTCTGGATGCAACATCAGAGAGCGTTTGAGGGAACAGCCTGATTCCAAAAAATGGAATAACCCTGGTGCCTTGGTTTGACAATAGGAGGCTGGGAAAAAAGAGAACAGCATTGAAAGCATTCACCCACATATCGAACCTGCCATATAAAGTTATCCCCTCCCAATAGTCTCAATGTCATTGTGAATCGTCCGCTAAAAGGTCAAGAATCTGATATTCTTCTGTAGCCGTGTTTCCCCTCCCCCCCCCATATTTAGTATGCCTGGAAACAGATCAGCTGCTATTTAAGTGTATTGGCCTTGATTTGTTCCCTGTCTCAGATGTAGAACTAACCGTTTAGTTATTTCCTTCAGTGGTTCGCTGTCCGAGGCCACAGGTTGAAAATGGAAGAATGACGACTACAAGACAAGCGTTCACATACGGTGTCACTGTTCGGTTCTCTTGCAAGGAAGGCTACCTGCTCCATGGCAGTAGAGTGAGTCAGTGTCAGGATGACAACGCCTGGAATCCTCCTGCGCCAAGTTGTCAGCCCGGTAAGTGTAAATGATGAACTGAGGTACGGCGATTGGTCTGGCACATGTACACTGAGCTCTAGTAACAGCACCATAAGGGGAGAGGTGGTCTGAGCGCGGCACTGGAAACCAAGGCCCTTGAGTTTTTACCCTCTTCCTGCCCCAGGCCAGTCTCCCTGGGTGACTTGAGGAAGGGATTTCTCCTCTCTGCCTCCATTTCCCATATGTAAAAATGGAGATCATGGATCCAAGCTTCCTTGAAGAGGTGTTATGAGGATTAGTTAGGAAAGTACTTGAAAGAAAGATGCTAATTATGACTAATCACACATTGCTGAAACTCTCCTGGCTGTACCATGGAAGGGAAGCCAAAGAAGCAAATATTTATCAATGGAATATATATTTAATAGGATAAGGACCAAGCAACCTCGGTGTTTAGGTCCGAGAAGCTTTCTTCAGGAGTGGGCCAGCTTTAATGATGGATTTTTCCAGTTTAGAAAAGGTGCTTATCAAGGACCCCAGGCTGCTTGTACCAAAATCTGAAAAAGTGATGCCTTGTGCTGCTCAACTGAGTCAATGCCAATGAACAACGACTTCTGAGCCTGCAAAAAAAAAAAAAAAAACCAACAGCCTCTGACTGCCCCTTAATCAATTTGATATTGACTAGCCCTTCCTTGGCCGGAATGGCTGAGTGTGCGAACCCTCAGGTTTGACAAGTCTGGCTCCACAGAGTCACAGACCTGAAGCTCACCAAAGCAGACTCAGCCTTTCTTCCTTCGGAGGTAGACACATTCAGTTCTGTAGAGACTGCTCTGCGGGGGTTGGAGGTGAGATGAAGGAGTGGTGGGGGCTGATTTCCAGATGAAACTTTAAGGACTCAGGGACTGAGTCTCATTTACACTAAGCCCCTCTCTGTTGCCATAGGCCTCAGTAGTGTGCATGAGAATCAGGTTCTCCATTCAGGTCTGCATTCTGTAGACAGTCCTCAAATAGCCCTTCACGCTTACTTCCCCCAGAGGTGGTTGTTTCATTGGGGAAGGGGTTCCTTACAGTTATCTAAGGGGTCTGTACAGAGCCCGTCACTGGGGTCTCTAATCAAAGCCTTTGGCATCCTGCAGGATGAGTGTCACTACAGAAGCCTAAAACACTGTTAAGGACCAAGTTCTGCCCTTGGCTCCACCTGTGTAAATCCAAGGCAACTCCACTGACTTGCAATTGTCCCTCACTGCAACGGGGGTGGGGGGCTAATTCTGCAGTACACCAAAGAGGCTATTTAGAAGAACTTGCATCCGAAGAAGTGGGTATTCACCCACGAAAGCTCATGCTGCAAAACGTCTGTTAGTCTATAAGATGCCACAGGATTCTTTGCTGCTTCTATTTAGAAGAAGGCCACAAGTATGCAAGGGAGTGAACGACAGATTCACAGTTGTCCCAGTAAAACTTCCTTAAATGAACCAACAAAGCACCTGTGCTCTGCTGCCCCAAGTGTGGAGTTTCAGCTGCCGATGACTCCATGAAATGCCCATGATACACAGTACTGGGTGGGATTTCACTCACGCCCTTTTCTTGTTGAACTCATGATGTTTGGTTTTTTCCAGCGAGTCACGGTGGGCGTGATGTTAAAAGTAGTTTATTCCTCAGATTAAACGAAAACAGCTGCAGTGAAGTAAACCAAGGGCACGGGGCCTTAAGTAGAGCTGCCTCTTTCCATTACAGGCAACAAGCAGCACTCACAGTGCATCTCCTCTCACTGAACTGCCTTCTCGTCTGCTTTTTCCTTTCAGTTCAGTGTTCAAAGCCAGACGTGCAGAATGGAAGAATGGTCAACGCATTAGATGAGAAAATGTGGTACAATGTAAATGAAAGCATTACTTTCAAATGCTCTCCTGGGTACCATTTTTCAGACCATTGGTACCTGCCTACAACAGACAGCTTGAGCATTACTTGCTCAGCCAACGGCAACTGGACAGCATTACCCAAATGTGTAAGTATGACACTCCAGAGGGATTTGTTGAAGTAATAACAAAACAGTGTTTTGCATTTCTAAAGTCTTAGTCCTCATTGTTTTAATGACTCAATGGGACCAAGTAGGGAGATGTGCCATTGATACAATAGAAGGGGAAAATGAATTGATCTGAAAGCAAAAGAATGTCCGTCCTCCATCCCATCCTTTCTCGTGCTTTGAAGTAGGAGATTTTCTCTCTTTGTAGCACCTTTTCCATGCCAAAAAAAAAGAAAAAAGAAAAACAAAGTAAAATGTGGTAGGTAAAAATCACACAGGATGAAAACTTGGCCATATTATAAAATAGAGCAGCTTCCAATGCAGTCTAGGGTATGAAACCTGGCATATCTTCTGCTGGGCTAGGGCACAGTGTAAAGCAAATTTATGACTGTTTTAATGAGTAGTTGCCAGTGTGCTTAGCACTGTGAAAATGTAAATGGAGGCCTGGCTCCTGCTCAAAGAGTTGACAATCCAAGTGCCTGATTCTGCAAGTTGTTCAGAACCTTCTCAAAGTTGCTTAGAACTGTCAGCCTCTATAGATGTCAATAAGAATTGTGGGTGTGAAGGCCTTTTCTGTATCATATCAGGCTTGTGTCAGACAGACTGTATGATACAGATATATGTAACACACTGACTGAGGGTTCAAACCCAAAAAGGAGCAAGCATACTTCAAAGGTGAATCCTTCTCTTCTGCAGCATAATCCCATTCCCTCTTTCTCTGTTTCATAGCAAAAGCAAAGCAATACTGAAGAATGCACAGGAGCACGTGAGAGTAAAGAGTTTCTCCATTGTGATGTGCCTCTGACAGAACTGAGAACCCTGCTGGAACTGAAGAAACTGTATCTGGAGATACAGAAACTGAAGCGGGAGATTAAAAAGTTGTAATGACTAGCTGAAATCTGTGATCCTCATTGTGTTAGGAAAGTGAAAGCAAGTAGAGGAACTAGATTGAACTGTATGAACTGAAGGTTTATTTTCATACAAGCTTCAGACCCTATGCAGCTGGAAATTTACAGCAACAACCTTCAGCTTTGCCATAATTGCTGCTTACATTTAGCTTTTATGCATTATAACACATACATTCACAGTGGGTGTATGGCTCTTCTATTGTCTGATTTACATTAACCTTAAGGGCAGTGATGGTCATAACTCCCCGTGTACTACTGAAAATCTAAGGGATAGCAAAGCAATCTTCCCTGTCCTCTTAATTTAAACTCAGCTCAGCAGACTTTCTTCTCAATCTGACCAGATCTAGTTTTGATTGATACCAGGGTTATCACCAGAAACATTTTTATATCTAATCACACTCAAGAGTAGATGGTAGAAATTTAACTGTAGAGAAACAACCTGCTAAGCCATTTTCCCACTGCCCAATAAATGGACCTATACTGTTGGAGATCAAGTCATTATTCCTGCATTCCAAGGATGCAATAAAATGCAATTGTTATAACTGCTGATTGTTTGTGTGTTTTTTTTGTTTTTTTATATCTTTATCCCACTGGCTACAAGACCTAAAAATCCCCAGTCTGTTTAAAGGCTCCTTTTCTTAGTGAAAAACCGTCTCAATCTAGTGAACAGTCTCAGCAGGGACTGCAAGGACAGAGCAAGCAGTGACGACTGGCTTTTCCTCTCACATGTGGAGAAGCTCATGGTTGAAGCATACTGGGGAAGTAGCATAGGAGACAGCAGCTTGCTATACGTGTTCTGTGGAATATCAGGAAACATCAGTCTACAGCACTATTAGGCTGGTATCTTTACTGCTGTTTATGGAGCCAGCGAGATAGTCAGATCCCCAAAATAACAGAGATGAATTTGACCCAGAGGATGTGTAGAAAGGATCCTTTGGTAACTCCTAACGCTGTGTTGGCCAGAAAAATAAGTGCTACACCCCCTTCCACTAAGAATTGGTGGCTGTATAAAGCCAGGAGGCGCCGATTGAAACAAAGCTGCAGAGAAGTAACATATAGGCCCAGAAGTTCCCTCCACCTCAAAATTGTAGCTTTGTGGGCTACTGAGCTCTAAGGGGGCATGATACTCTCCCAGGTAAGAGCAAATTGTATTTCCAGGAAGGTGTCAGATGGGGACAAGGGACAGAAAGCAGCTGAACTCTGCATTAGGAGCTCCCTAGAAGTTCACCTTAGAAGCTGCAGCTTGGCTGTGTTGAATCACTGCAACTCTGGCTGCCTAGCCTACTTTTGGGGTGATACTAGCTGCCTGTTCCCTCCATACTCTGGAGAAACCCTCTCTGCCCCAAACCAGTCTCTGCCGCCATGAAGGGACTCGGGATTTAATTTGACTTAGTCTATTGCATCTCTCTCTGTTACTCCTCTAACCTGAGCTTTTCTCTGTAGACAAGGACCAGCAGAGGCTATTCACTAGCGATCCATTTAAGTGGCATGAACCAAGTCAGCCTGGGCCTCTAATCACCATTTCTCAACCTGAGTAATACATTATGTAACCCACACACCTTCTGGGTGTGTTGTTCTGTCCTATCTAGTGGTACTGAGACCACTTAAAGAGAGAGATAAAATGCATGTGCTCTACAGCCTTAAGTAACAGCCAGTTGGCATTTAGTTTGAATATTTATTAGTAGTAGTAACATCACTGACCGAATGCATGACCCTGAATGGCAGCCACCTGGATGTTTTAGAGAGCATCTTCCATTGAGCAATATGTAAAAAGAGAGCTTTTCTATTAATCTGTCCTGGATATTTATATAACTCTCGTCACTGTGGTATCTAGCCATTGGGTCATGGCTAGGAAGCAGCCTGGAGCAGAAGAGATGGAGAGGAACGCGAAGTGGGCGATCTGTTCTTTGCTGTTGAAATGTGCACAGACAACTCTGGAGAGTGAAGTTCTTCATTTATCCTCAGCACCAATACAGCACAGGTAGCAGCACTGCACACTCCCCTATGCTGCTCTCTGCCAATGTGTCACAAACCTGACCTGTACTAGGGACTACCTTTAGGGGTGAGCTGGAGTTCCATCCCTGTAGCCCATTCAGTGCTTGGCCACTGCTGGGATTGCCAGCTATGGGTTTTGTTTGTGTAAGCATGTTGCTGTATAGTGAACTGTAACCCTTGTGGAAGCATACTGGAGATACTGGAATCAATAGCTCCAATTCATCCCTGCGTTTCTGAGCCATATATTCCCGGGACCTGACAGCTCTACTTCCCCCGCTACTGTTCCTGCAGGAATTTCCAACACAGCGTGCGCACTGGGAGTATTTCCAAGGCTATGGATGTGTGGCCAAAGCACTACTGCACTAAACACTTATTCCCGGTTTCTGAAAACATTTCTTGCACCCACAGGCGGGCAGATAAGCCAGGGGGCTGCCTGACCCATGTTGGAGCTAACCCATGTGCAGTCAAACACAGAATAGTTGTGGCCCAAAAGTTGTATAAAGCTCAGGAATGAATTAGGCTTATGGAGGCCAGCAGTGGGCATGCTGCCTCTAGGTCAGCGGTTTTCAACCTGTGGTTCATGTATCTTGGAGCTCCGGACTATGTCTAAAGGGTCCACAAAAGACAGACTGAAAACTAAGTCATCAGAATTCAACTATATGTACAGACAGTAGCTTTCCAAAGGGGTCTGCACCTCCATTCAAAATTTCCAAAGATGTTCGCACCATAATTTGAATTTTTTTAAGGATCTGCAAATGAAAAAAAAGATTGAAAACTACTGCTCTAGATACTCAGGTCGAGCGTGAGCCTCTGCTAAGTCTGTGTTTCCCTCACCTTAAAAACACGGCCCAGGAGCTTGCCAGTCGATCACCATATGTGAGGTGGTCTATAACTATGCCTCCTTCCCATGTTGTAAAAAGGGTTTGTATTGAACTGTCTAGCCCATCCCAAGCTTGTAGGTCTGTGGCTGCAGCTGCAGCTGCAGAGCTCTCAGTTTCTTTTGCCAATTTGCACTTTTGCCAAAGGAAACACAGCGTCAAAACATGAATGTTTATTGCCCATCCCTGTCCCTTGCTAAATTAGATAATCCAGTTTCCCAGCCTATAACAGACACATTATATAAAGCTTCCTTTTCTCATATCTCTGCCAAATGTTAGCATGCTCCAATGGAAAAAAAAATCTGCAGTGAGGACAGATGTTCAGGACTTCACAGTGCTATTCACCATGCTGAGCTCTTTTGAAAATAAAGCCCAAGGGTGTGTGTTTTGGTATTTCAGTTCCTTTGCTGCTTCTGTTAACGGTGACTTTAAGGCCAACCTCCTGTCTGTGTTTGCTGTAACCAACCGGCTTCAGCCTGAGCCAGCCCCGCCCCTTGTCTCCTGACCCCGCCTCCAACCATTCCTGGCATTGTTCAGGCCCCGCCCCTTCTCTCCTGACCCCGCCTCCAACCATTCCTGGCATTGTTCAGGCCCCGCCCCTTCTCTCCTGACCCCGCCTCCAACCAGTCTCAGCGCTTGTCAGGCCTCGCCCCACACCACCCCCTTTTTTCTCACTTG
The DNA here is from genome assembly GCF_020497125.1 of Mauremys mutica. Classification (NCBI taxonomy): domain Eukaryota; kingdom Metazoa; phylum Chordata; order Testudines; family Geoemydidae; genus Mauremys; species Mauremys mutica. The sequence goes on from NC_059075.1 coordinate 139,875,091, forward strand.
TGCTGAGCACGGCGCCGGCTGCGGCTCGGAGCTCCCTGTCCGCCCCCGCCATGTCCCCGGGGCTCCCCGGCCCCGCGCTGGCCCTGGGGCTTCTGGCGCTGCTGCTGCTGCTGCTGCCCGGGACTCGCAGTGAGTTGCAGCGGGGCTCGGCAAAGCTCCTCCGTGCGCCGTGCCGGGGGCTGCGGGGCTGCGGACAGTCCCGGTGTGTGTCTGGGGGGGCCCAGGGCAAGAGCTAGGGGCTGCCCGGGGCCGCGGCTGCGCTTTGGCCCGTGGGTTGGCCCCTCCCGTCACTGGGGGGGTCCCTTCCCCGGTGCACTCAGCCCGGGGACTGCCGCCTGCCCCCGGGGTTCCCTTCTTCTCCGGGGTTCCTGCCATGGGGAAAATGCCTGGGAGGGTTGGCCCTGATTTATGTCTCTTGTGTTTCCCAGCTGTGTGGCTATTGCTGCCGGCCACGTCGTCAGTTCCCAATTTAAACCCCCCAGGTGGGTGGGTCTGTATGGGTCTGGGAAATCGGAGTAACCTCCCTGGTGGCTCACCTGGTTTGTCGCAGCTCCGTCTTCTCACATGCATCTGGTGGCTTCAGGATCCTTCTGGTGTGCAAAGCTACTAGAATAAATATGTTCTGTTAAAACGGGCTTCTGTTCTGTCCACAGGTGACTGTGGGCCCCTGCCAAAGCTGAATTATGCTATCCCCTCTGATATGGATTGGATAGAGGGCTTCCCTGTTGACACACAAGTTACATACAAGTGCCGTGATGGGTTTTTTAAAATCCCTGGAAAGTCAGACACTGTAGTGTGCCTTTCAAACTCCCAGTGGTCAAACATCAACGAGTTTTGTGGTCGTAAGTATTTTATTTCTCTGGACTGAAGTTCCTTGGGTTGCCTTTCACTTATGAAAAGATAAGACCTTTCCTACGTAGTACGTATAGTCAAAATTAGCTCTGCCCTGTAATGATACCTAAAGAGAAGGGAAAACATTTATATTAAGTTTAACGTCTTTCATCTAGTCTGGGATTACAAACATTGAAATGCACGAATCCTAGTTATAGGCTTATTTCTTGGCATCACTACTGGGGTTGTTTGGGTGGCCTAGAGTGCTTTTGGGGAGATGGTAAGAGTAGAGTGACCAGACAGCAAGTGTGAAAAATCGGGACAGGGGGTAGGGGGTAATAATAGCCTATACAAGAAAAAGACCCCAAAATCGGGACTGTCCCTATAAAATCAGGACATCTGGTCACCCTAGGTAAGAGTAACCTTAACTCTGAATTTCCTGGATTTATAATACAGTAAAAGCTTTGCTATCCAGCATGTTGGGAGAATGGGGGGGTACCAGTTAATCAAATATTTCAGTTAATTAAGTATTATACTTACCAATGGAATACCAATTTTCAAAAATTAGAATACAATAAAAAGTTTTCCATTGGGGGCCCATTCAGCATAGGGTCTATTTAACAAAGGGCATCCAAATGTGATGGTTAGTAACCTCCCTAAAGTACTGCTAAGGGAGTAAATTGTTTTCTAAACATTGAGTTTTGGTCTGTTGTTACAACAGACTGTTTCTATATCTGTCTTCATAGCCAAACCTTTCAGATCTAATTCCTGTCTCTGCTGCTAGGTGGCTGTGATGTCCCAACAAGGTTAAAGTTTGCTGCCTTAAGTAAGGACGATGAGAGTAGGAATTACTATCCTCCTGGGATCACTGTGAGATATACTTGTCGCCCAGGGTATGAGAACATCACAGAAATGCTTCTTGTTAGTACTTGTCTTGACAACTTAACATGGTCAGAAGCCCCTGAGTTTTGTAGAAGTGAGTATCTTTTTTTGTTACTTTTCTGTCTCACTTGATTTGAAAACATCTTTCACAATTAGGACTAGTAGGCAGCTGGCTCCCAGTTTGCTAGCTTAATTGATATTTAGTTTGAAGGGCTGCTTAGCCAGGTTTTTCCTAGGATAAATTGCAATAGCTGTATTTCCATGGAATATTTAGCTGTTCTTAAAACTGACTGGTGAAGATCGAGTACCAGGGTAGCACTGGCTATATGAATACAGTATGTCTGCTTTGAATTTCATATGAAATGTAAATTTCTAATACAGTACATTTCAACTAGACTAACCCTGGTAAATTACTTCTTGTAGGGGGAAGGAGGAATTTCTGCCATTGAACTTCCCTGAAAATTATGGGAGGTTTCTTGTCTGTCTTCATTAAAATGGATGACATGGATAGAATATTTTTTTCCACAGTGCTTGGCAACCGGTGGAACTTATTGCCACTAAATAGTAAATCAAAGAATTCTGTGGGATTAAACAAAAAGGGGGTTGTACAGTTAACATGCATAAATAAGGATAAAAAGACATCAGGGGTATTATATTTTCGGAACATAAGTCAACCATTAACTGTGGGGTTTTGATAAAACTGTCCTTCCCACTCTCCATCCCGGGCTCCAGTGGGCATTTTATTGCATAATTACCCCTTTGGTCTGGACACCTGTGCAGGGTACAGCCTGCCAGGGGTTGAGCACCTTCAGTTGCCACTGGGGTACGATTGGGCCCTGTGTGGGGTTTACACATGTGTCCAAAGCCACTGTCAGAGAGATGGTACTGGACTAAAAGACCCTGTGACCTGGTTTGGTGTGACACTTACTATATAAAGTTGTCTGAGTGGGCATGCAGCTATAGCCTTCCTAAGTATGTTGTTGTTAGCTCTTCCGTTTCCATCATGATAACACAAATTAATGCTAATCCTAGCCTTGGTCTCTATTAGGGAAATCATGTGGTCATCCAGGAGAAGTACTCCATGGCAGAGCTGTTCATAAAACAGAATTTCTGTATGGTGCAAAAATAGACTTCCTCTGTGAAGATGGGTGAGTGTCAAGGTGCCTCTGGTAGTTAATTCACAGAACTTTGGTGTACAATTGCTGGCTAACTGCAATATAAGGCATGGTCTAACTTCAAAACCATACTTGGGGGTAGTGCTATCAACTACAGCTTTGGGGTTGGCTCTCATTTGGAAGTAGAGCTTTCAGACAGTTTGGTAGTATGGATTCTGACTCCACCCTCTCCATTTTAAAGATGAAGTTGAAATGGGAAGAAGTCCCAGCTGTGTGTAGAGGAGGGAGAATAGGGGTTTGCTGTGGTGTCTTTACTTTTTTGCACCCAGTATAGTTCAGTGAACACCAGATCCTGTCCAGATGGGTTATGTAGTGCCACAGTCTATAACAAGTATAAAATCAGGCCCAGTATGTCCCAGTTCACATGCAGCTGGGCTTGAACTTAAATCTTTCCACATGGAATGCAAATGTTCTCAGGTGGAGTTGTCCAGTAAGTGGTGAAGTAGATTCTCAGTGGCCTGGCTTCTGGTGGGAAGAACACTTCCTGGTTGAAATATTTGTGGGATGCCCTAAATTTTGTCGCATGGGCCCTGGGTGAGATTCAGGCCTAAGTATAACTTCTATCACAAACTAAAATTGGCACAAATATGTTTAAGCTTTTATACACAATAGAAAGTAGATCCAAAATACAGTACGTGTCTAGACAAATAGGTGAGCATAAAATGACTGGGTTTTTTTCATGTTTTTTTTGTTTGATTGTTTGTTTTGGGTTGTTTTTTTTCTTTTTGAAGGAAGTACTGCATATAAGGTGTGGGTGTTCAAGTTTCTGTTTGAAAAATCTACCCCAGTAAAATTGGTCTGTCAGTTGCCTTTGCAGCTAAAAAGCACTTGTATGAACCATGCTTTCCATCAGTCTGTAACTTGGTTCAGATTTTGCATGCATGGTTTTAATCAGGGTTTAGAGAACTGGAAAAGATCTTTAGTTGCGAAATGAAAAACAACTCTGTGCCAAAAACTGTTCTTTGTCTCTTTCCTATTAAAACCTTAACACCCCCTAACTCCAAACACACATGGTTAGGCCTGGTCTCTGCTTAATATAGGTTGACATAGGTATGGCACTTAGGGTGTGAAAAATCCACCCCCCTGAGCACCGTAGCTATGCTGACATAACCCCTGGTGTAAATGCAGCTAGATCCATAGAAGAATGTGTCAGTCAACCTAGGACTGTCCCTCTGGGATGTGGTGTTTCTACAGCGACAGAAAAAAATGTTGTAGGCTGCACGTACACTGTAGTGCTCTGCAAGCATAGCTATGTTTGTATAGTCCCTGTGGTATAGATGTTGCCTTTTCCCGTAGTGCTAGAGGAAAGACGGTAGGGAAGGCTGTGTGGCCGCATACCCCATTCACTAATTTCCATGCAAGCAGCTTTTAAAGGTCGCACACGCTTGGAAATGGAATGCTGCTGGCAGAGGAGGGGTAGCCAGGGCTGCACAGACGTTGGAAGGCCTGGGGCAAAATCTGGAACTGAGGCTTCCCACCCTTCCGAAAATAAATTACTGCCGGGGTGGGGGATGAGGCAGGAGTGAGCCCACTGAAGTGGCTTCTGTCCTGTCAGGCTGGGACCAGCTCTGGGCATTGAGACCTGGCACATGAGGTTGCAGCACTGCTCAGGTTTGGCCCTGTTGCCCCTCTGTCATTGCATTGCAACCTGGTGTGCTGAGCTTGCAACATCCCTCGGTTTGGGGGCCCTCTTAAATGGGGGACCTGGGGCAAACTGCCTCTCTTGACTCCCCTTGTGGCGGCCTAGAGATGCTTAGGCTGAACCACTGACTTTCGGAGTGAAGTGTATGGTCAGAGTAGACAGTATTTTTCGTTCTTGACTACCCCGGATAAGAAGACAGTCAGCAAAGGTGTAGAATGCCAGGTTGTTCCATTTCAGAACGGTTCCACCGGATGGGACCACAACGGTAGTTGTCGGCTTGTAGCAAGTAAGTCGAAGCCCTTTCACGCGTGAAAGCACTCTGAACAGTCTGACAGTATCTAAAATTACTAGCTCTTTGGGGATTCATCACACTGAGTAACTGGGACTGGTTTAAGGACTCTTTCTGCCTTCTCTAGCAATGGAAGAAGTAAGGATCACTACAATGTGCGAGTTAGAGGGGAGAGAATCCACCATTTTGCTGTGCAGAGGATTAATGACTGTTCCCAAGTGTCTGATTCAGTATAGACCTGTTAAGCTTGCAGAGAGCGTGTTGTATCCACCTATTTGCTTGCTTCAATTGCCTTTTACTACTCTGTGTGCCTTGGTCATGCTGGTATTTTCACAGCAGGAATGATCTTATTCAAAGTCTGTTGCCCCTTTTTGACCAAGTGGCTAGTCCAAGTTCAGGGCCCTGGTGATATTCCAGTTGGGAGTAGAAACTGATGGTGGAATCGGGTATTTTCTTTGATGTAGCCTTGCTTATTTGCAAGGAATGTAGAAAGTCCCGCTTCTCCAAAGGCAGAAGAAACCAAAGGCAAAGGAGTAGGTTTTTTTAGCTTACATGCCCAAGCTTCTTTTCATCCAGCACCCTTGGCCCACAACCTCTAAGTTTCTTTCGAGGTCACACCATGCTTACAAGCTTCTGCTTGGCTTTGTTCAGGTTGTCTCAGTCTCCCTGGTTCTATTCTGCCTTGTGACCCCTGACGGGGGGAAAAAAAAATCTTTCAGCAAAAACCCTTCCACCCACACAGTGCACAACTCCTGAGTGAGTTCACGTTATCTCTGTTTTCAGATGGGGCATTGTGATGGACTTATCACAATTATATTAATGCAGGGGTCGGCAACCTTTCAGAAGCGGTGTGTCGAGTCTTCATTTATTCACTCTAATTTAAGGTTTCGCGTGCCGGTAATACATTTTAATGTTTTTTAGAAAGTCTCTCTCTATAAGTCTATATATTATATAACTAAACTAGTGTTGTATTGTAAAATAAACAAGGTTTTCAAAATGTTTAAGAAGCTTCATTTAAAATGAAATTAAAATGTTGATCTTACGCTGCCGGCCCGCTCAGCCCGCTGCTGGTCTGGGGTTCTGTTCACCTAGGCCGACAGCGGGCTGAGCGAGGCCTGCGGCCGGGACTCTGGCTGGTAAGGGTCTGTCAGCCAGAACCCCAGACCAGCTGCGGGCTGTGTGGGGCCGGCAGCCAGGACTCAGAGGGCTGGGGACAGACTGGAGTCAGGGCAGAGGGGGGGCTAGGTATGGGTTGGGATGCCAGAGTCAGGGCTAGGGTTGTGGGGGGTGGGGGGAGATGAAGGAGTCAAGCAGAGGGCTGGGTGTGTATGAGGGAGGCGTACAGGGCTCAGGGCAGGGGCCTGGGGGGGGTGCAGGGCTCAGGGCAGAGGGCGTGGTGTGTGTGTGGGGAGGGTCGGGGGTCAGGGCTCAGGGGAGAGGGCTGGGTGACTGCCCCCCTAAGAACTCCCAACCCCGCTGCTCCTTGTCCCCTGACTACCCCCTTCTGGGACCCCTGCCCCCAACTGCCCCCCAGGACCCCACCCTGTATCTAAGCCTCCCTGTTCCTTGTCCCCGGACTGGACCCTACCCCCTACCTGTCCCCTGACTGCCCTGACCCTTGTCCACAGCCCCATCCCCAAACAGACCCCCAGGACTCCCATGCCCCATCCAACCGCTCCCCGCCCCCTGACAGGACCCCCAGAACTCCCAACTCATACAACCCTCCCGGCTCCTTGTCCCCTGATCACCCCCTCCAGAGACCCCCCCGCCCTAACTGCCCCCCCCAGGACCCTCCTTGCTTCCGGTTCCCGGACTGCCCTGACCCCATCCACCCCCTGCCCCCTCACAAACCCCGGGACTCCCATGCCCCATCCAACCCACCCCCTGCTCCCTGACTGCCCCTTCCAGAGACCCCCGCCCCTAGCCACCCCCACCGGGATCCCAACCCTCCCTGCTCCCTGTCCCCAGACTGCCCCCACTCCTTATCCAACACCCCCAGCCCTGGGCCCTTTACCTTGAGGCTGCATGCAGAGCCAGACACGCTGCCCCGCGGGAGAGCACAGCCCCGGCCCTCAGAGTGCTGCACGTGGTGGCAGCAGAGCTCCAGTTGAGCAGGGAGCGTGTCTGCCTCCCCGCGGAGCCAAACGCTGCCCCGCGGGAGCGCGCAGCCCCAACCCCCAGAGCGCTGTGCGCGGCAGGAGGGCTCCAGGGGTGGGGAGAAGGCAGGGGAGGGGCCGGAAGCTTGCGGCACTTGGCCCGGCGCTCCGGCCCGGGAGCGTGGACCCCGCAGCTTGCCGTGCCCGGAGAGTGGGACCATTTGCCCACCCCATGCACACGGCTATGCTTCTGCTCCCTGCCCTCGTGGGGGGAGCAGAGGGCAGAAGAGAGCGGGCCAGGCTGGGCAGGATTTTTAATGGCATGCTGGAGTCCTGGCAGGCTCCAGCGTGCCATTAAAAATTGGCTCTCGTGCCGTCTTTGGCACGCGTGCCATAGGTTGCCGACCCTTGTATTAATGGAAGGTTTCTGAGTGGTAGCCATGTTAGTCTGTATCAACAAAAAGAACAAGGAGTACTTGTGGCACCTTAGAAGCTTATGCCCAAATAAATTTGTTAGTCTCTAAGGTGCCACAAGTACCCCTCGTTCTTTTCATTAATGGAAGAGTACATTGACACCCATCAATCTCAACGAGGTTTTAACTCAGCTCATAACAAGACTTCACCCAGGTCATAAGTCACCACCTGTAAGCTGAAAGAATCCATATTCCAAATTGCCAGACAGTTACACAAGCAATCAAAGAAGTAGGTAAGAAACTTGATATTCTTTTTGTTGTTGTTTTTCTTTTTTGTGTTTGTTTTAGGTACAAATTAATTGGACGGCCTTTCATTCATTGTGGGCTTAAGGGAGATGAAGTTGAATGGAGTGAACTTCCAACTTGCCAAGGTAAGACTCATCCAACCTTCCCTATACACCTAAATCTGAGGTTTCTTTGGAGTAGAACTCAATCTAAAACCTCTCACAATTTGCCCCTCTACTGTTTTGGACACTTATGTGGAGGGTCTGTCAGCCATGCTGTTGCTATGAGAAATGTTTTAATTTTCCTATTGTAGAATACTTGAAGACCTTATCATTTATTCCCAAGGTCACAAAACGATCCTTTCTTATGAGTAATGTTTGGGACTGAATGTGCTCTGGTGAGAGAGTTTGCCAGGGTCCTATGTCATTGGGACCAGTGCCAGTTTGCATGATAACATTTAGAAGAGGGTGGAGTAAAGCTTGAAAGAAGGGAAGACTTCCGAATCGGAGGGAGGAAACACTCTCAGATTTGGTTAACATACAGTACTAACTACATTTTCAAATGGCTAAATGTTTTTCTTCTTTTAGGGATCTTAGATAAACTTTTTGTTAAATTAATGTTTGCATTCTTAACTGAAACTTTTTATTATTTTTGATGAGATCAGGTTGGTGAGATCATCTCTTAAGGACCAACTTCTGTTGGTGAAAGATAAGCTTTCAAGCTACACAGGGCTCTCAATATTACCTCACCCATCTCGTCTCTCTCATATCCTGAGACTAACACAGCTACAACAACACTCAAACATTCATATTCATGACCTTCTGTTTTCCTACAGCAATTACTTGTTCTTCCCCTCCTTACATTGCCAATGGAACGTACGATAGCAGGGGTGCAGAAAATTTTGCTTATAACTCAACAGTAACTTACAGATGTGACCGTGGGTTCCAGCTTATTGGAGCTGCCTCCATTCATTGTACAACAAAAGATAAAACAAGTGGAATCTGGAGTGGACCTGCTCCTAAATGCAAAGGTGAGTAATGTGTGTTTAGTGTCTTCCTCTGCTACTTTTTTGCACCAGGTAAAACTATTATTTCTAGGCACAAAATAACTTCAGTATAAGTTGCATGACCAACTTTGTTAATGTATTTTTAAATGTTTCATCTTAATATAAACTGATATTTAGGAAACAATCACTGAGGGGCTGTTCATAACAGAACAATGTAACACTTCTGAATGTTTTTTATCCCTCCTTTTGCTGTAGACACAACTGCACGTGTCCTATTAAAGGGAAATGAAACAAGTGGTACTTTCTCAGGTGAGTTGAAAGAAAATGGGTTTGTTTAAAGATGTAGTTTCCACAATTTCACACTGTACACTACATTTTTATTCATTATTTCCATGATCTAACTTGTATAATTTTTGAAAATGTTAGTGGTAACGCTGCTGTGAAATTTTGGGAGAGATCTTGGTTATCTGACTCCCAAGCACGTCTTACAGTTGTATTTTCTGGTAGTTTACTAAATGTATGGCTTTGTGAACATAAGATGATGGGTAAAGAATACAGGAGGGGGTTAACTGGTGTTGTCTGGGGTCAGTAATGTGCTGATAAATGGGTTCAGAATAATATAAGGTCTGGAAGTGCAAGGACAGAGGTTAGAACAGTTTTCAAGAGAAGGTATTTGCTCTGGGACAGATTCTTAGCTAGTATAAATGATCATAGCTTCACTGAAGCCAGTAGAGCTGATACCGTACACATGCTGCAGAACTATATTGCTATAAATACACAGTAACATTCCCCCAATAGTTGAACAAGAATAAACAAGAGTGTGATTTGGTGGTAGCTGTTTAACTGCTAGAAAATTAATTTTGTTTTTTGTTAGAAATCCCATAATGTACTTTGGTTAGTTGTAATCTAATTTGATATATTTCAGAGTAGCAGCCGTGTTAGTCTGTATCCACAAAAAGAACAGGAGTACTTATGGCACCTTAGAGACTAACACATTTACTTGAGCATAAGCTTTCTGGGCTACAGCCCACTTCATTGGATGCATTCGATTCATTAATCTTACATCCAATGAAGTGGGCTGTAGCCCACGAAAGCTTATGCTCAAATAAATTTGTATCTGTGATTGTTCCTATCAAAACTGGGCAGAGGTTAAAAATACCAACTTTAGTCCATTTTATTCTATTCAGGTTCTTATAATGTATCCAGTAACATGGTACCCGAGCAGCATCTGAAAAAGAAAATAAAAAGCAGACTGTATTATGTATCACAATTCCAAAACAAACATTTCACCATCACTTCCTCCCGTTCTTCCTCATTTCCCAGAGGTGACCTGAGGACGCGAGGTGAGTCTCTTGTGCCATATCTTGAAGGTCACTAAATCTGGGTTCTGGCAGACTAGAGGGAGAAAGTGAATTTTCATGCCTCGGCTTACTGCTAAAATTTTCAGTTCTCACATGTTTTTCTTTATTGTTAGGTAGTTGGATTACTCCACCACTGTTCAGATTTGCTGTACCCCTGTACGTTAATCAGAACTATTGTTCTGTCAGAAGAAATGAAAGATCTATTTGCCGACAGAGTTACATGGGAATCTCTGGAGTATTACCCAGCGCCACGTGCTTTCAAAACTTAAAATGGTCAGAAGTCCCAGGATTCTGTGGAAGTGAGTCTTCTTTTTTTCCTTTTCTGTTTCAATTGATCTACAAGACATTCTTGTGCAGTTAATATAGTCTTCCGTTTAGCAGCTGGGTCAGAGTTCAGTCCTGGCTGCACTGATCTTAACATCTTGAAATATCTTTCTGTTTTAAATGTTTTGCTTTCAATTCACTGGATGTCTCCTTACTCTATTATGAGAGGATAAATAGAAGAGCCCGATTGACCCCCTTATAATGTATCCAAAAGCAAGAGAACTTTATACAATACACATCAAAAAACCTGTTTTTCTCCATGGACAATGAGGCAATGGCCTAATATTAATCTCCTTCTATACTAGCGAGATCTTTGCAATCCAGGAGAACAAGAGCATGGCAGAGCTGCTGCTATAACAGATTTCCAATTCGGTGCAAGAGTGGATTTCACCCGTGAAGAAGGGAGAGGATCAGGCTGTGGTGAATGACTGACTGAGAGCTGCTGGCTGGAAACTGAGCATCAAAGGGTAATCTCAAACTTATTCAAGGTTCGTGCTACAAAACCAAATACTCATAGGCAGAACTTTTGAAACTGAACTTGACCAAGGATGGGCTGTGATTCCCAGCCTTCCACACTTCAAACGAGAACCCAGCTCTGTCTCAGGTTTTAGTGCAGGGTTTCTGGATTTTGGGCCTACTGAAGTTTAGGCTGCTAAAATCTTGGCTTGATGGGAGAATTTGTACTGCCTAGATCTCGAGTTGAAACAGATGATAGAGAATCTTGTTTATAGAAGGAAACAAGAAAGATACTAAAAGGGATTCCAAAGCTTCTGGGGGCCAATCTTGAGTTGATGTAAACAGTCATAGCGCCGCTGAGATCAATAGAAGGATTTTGCCTACTGCTGTAGCATGAATTGTTTCTTGCTTTGTAATGTTCCCTGGTCATGCTAGTACTGATAGGCCGACAGTTACTATTTATGGCCAGAAATGCAGTCCAAATTTCTGGACTATTGGACAAGTAATCAAGGAACCAGATGTACCTGAATAAAGAAGAATAAAAATCATGTTTAAGTTAATTGGACCATTTCTTCCCAAATATGTCTGGAAGCAAAAGTTGTGTGGAATAAGGTGCTTTCAGTTTGCCAATCGAATGGCTTTAAAAGGAGCTTGTAATGGCTTTAAAACGAGCTCCTGCCCAGAGATGTTGGCTTTGGTATGGAGCTGAGGTTAGAAGGAGCATAGATTGTTTGTTTTTTCAAGGAGTGAAAGACTAGTAACCCTTATGGGTAAAGTCCCTCTTTCCCCTAACTCTGACTACATGCTTAAAATCTAAAGTTCCTTTGGAATGAAAAAATCTTAAATCTCTTTTCCCAGTGAGCTCTCTGTAAACTTCCAAAAAAACCCAAACAAACAAAAACTTTTGGACCCTTCTTGAGAGGGGAGGATCTGTAAAAATCCACAGCCTACTGTCTGGTCTTGTACCAGATATGCTATTGGAAAAGTTTCAGCTTAGCTTTATGCTGCTGGAACACTTGAGGTGCTTAATGCTGTCCCCCAAGGATGCAGGTCAAGCAGCTGTATTGACCTGTGACTCATGTAAGGGGGAGGTGTGTGCTCTGAGGCAGTGTCTCAAGGTTTGTGCTGTCAGCCTGGAGTCTGAGGCAATGAGCAGTGCTGGGGAAAGGGTGAGGTAAAACTTGAGAACTGTGTCCAATATCTGGCGGAGGTAATGCCTCAGATCTTTCTAAAATACAATGGTAATTACACTAACAAATTGCTAAGTATCTTTCTGTCTTGGAATTTGGGACAAATGACAACAAGCCTTTTAAGTAATTAACTTTTTAACTGAAACTTTTGTTTAATATTTAAATTTAATAATTCCTCTTTACTTTAGACTCCTGCTATCCCTAATGGAATAGATGGCAGAAATGTCGAAAGCTTTGCCTGTGCCTCTGCAGCAACATAGATGTGACTGTGCTTTGTCTTTCATTGAAGAGGATCCATTTGTTGTACAATGAAAAAACCAAAGTACTGTGGAGTTGGCCTGGCCTGAATGCAAAGGCAACTAGCATTTAGTATTTGCCTCTCGTTCTACTGTCATGCACCAGAAAAAGTATTAATTACTAGGCAAGCACCTAAATGTGAGGAAATTGGTTCTTTTAGCTTAAACATCTCAATACATATCTTTTTAAAACTGACCTTGTTGGAAGCTTAAGCTTTATAGATCAGCTGATCCACCATAAATAACTTCTTGGGAGCAATTCTGCCTCTCCTAGTGCCTGCATTTTTTTTCCCCTTCCATACTTTAAAGTTCTAAGACACATCTCAGACCAGGGCATGCCTACACTATATAAACTGCTACAGTGGCATGGCTGAAGGGCTGCAGGCGCGCCACTTAGCGTAGACACTACTTATGCCGACGAGAGAGGTTCTCCCATCCACGTAGGTAATCCAACTCCGCGGGAGGCAGTAGCTAGGTCAGCAAGAGAATTCTTCTGTCAGCTTACTACTATCCACACCAGGGGTTAGGTCAGCACAGCTGCCTGTCTCAGGTGTGAGAAATCCATGGCCCTGAGACATAGTTCTGCTGGTGTAAATTCCTAATGTGGGCCAGCCTCAGGACCATGCTTTCACCATACACTTGATATGTTTCTCCTTTGCAAAGCCTAGCTCAATGGTTATGCCAATCTGGAAATACCAATCCCCCAACTTCCTGGGGGAAAACAAAAAACATTCTTTAATCTTGCTTCATGCGCAGGAGGATATTGAGACCTCTTGCTGATTTTGTTCACACCAGTATTTTCCACAAACGTTCTGGGTGATCTTTATTCATTCTCCAAGAGCAATTTGTTTTCTCTCTAAACATCTGAAAGCTAATTCCCACAGTAAACAAAACAAGTTAGGAGTGGCTTGAGTAGATTTTCAGAGAGGGCCTATATTTTTAGCCTTGCGTAGAGAAGCAGCATCATATGTTAGATCCTAGCCACATGGAGCTCATGGGTTTGTAGACTTTAAGGGTCTAAACTCTCTACCACTTGTGTAGTATAGTGAGCAAACCATGCACTTCTATTGCATTCTTTGAGTGTCATCCAGATTATTTGATGTGTGGAGTTGTCATCCTGTTACTTAGATTTGTTAGTATGAAGACCATGGATGTAGTCCTGAATTATAAAACCCTGATTTGTCACATGGTCATCCTTCCCCTTGATAAAACTAAAAGGCATGTTTACTGCCCCATGAAATTTGTGTAAGGTAAATTTTGTAAATGTTGGAAATCAAAGTTAAAGGAAAAAGCACTGAGTTAATTTGGTGGTCCCCAAACTGTGTTGCCTGCATGACCCCATTTTCAGACTTGATTGCTCCAGCGATCCCAGACAGCATAGGGGATGCTATTTTGTAGAGCAAAATGGAGTCCTTCACACATGGGATTGTGACCCAACTGCTGCTGGCATGACCTCACGTGGTGTCATGACTCATACTTAGGAAACTGCTGAGTTAAGATACAAACCAAGCTCTTATAGATTATCTAGTGGACTGACTTCAACTGAATTTGGACACATGCCTAACCTTTACATTTTAAATGGATCTCTTCTGGCATACCTCTTATTCCTGGAATTTTCTTTCCTTTCCCTCTTTCCACTATTCCTTGGGTCAAAAAGCACCTAATGTCCTGTGGATTAATACGCAAGGATAATCCTTGCTTAACATTTTAAATTGCAGTAGCTCCTGAAGGCAACAACCAAGTTGGGTCCTTTTTATGCTAGGTGGTGTATAAATGACAGTCTATGCCCTGAGAAGGTGTATCTGACCCATTATTCACATATGTACAACCTTTTGATTTGTGAATGACAATACTCCAATGTTATCTATTTAATGCTTATTTGCAGTGCATGCTGCACCTCCACTTTGAAGTTGAAATGGGCTTAGTCGTCTTCTGGTAAACTGGACAGTACAGCTTACTAGAGGGGAGCCTAGACATGTATGAGAGAGCCCTTAAGATCCCTGAAGATTGCAGAAGAACTATGCAAACAGACATTCTGATGCTCCCATGAAATTTTTACAAAGGACTTGTCTAATCAGAACACCTTTCTCTTCATGACTGAAACATGAAAGAGCCCTGAAAAACCTGCCTGCCTTCAATGTTAGATAAGCTGGGAGCAGCTCCGTTGCCTCATCCATGCTGTACACTTACTGCTAATTTCCAAATATAATATTTGGTATAAACTAAAATATTAATTGCTGCTTCCATATGTATGGCTTGTTCCTGGAATCTGTTAACTGATATTCATGAGTTTTCTATTTCAGGTGACTTTAATTTCATCTCTCTATATTGAGAATAGCCATTATCTTGGTAAGCAAATAAAAACATTTTAAAGCTTTGTTTAATGTAACCCTTCTGTCAGGCCCAAGTGATAGAAGCAAGGGCCGAGTTCAATACATAGGGTTCCTTCCCTACAACATAATGCAAAACTAGCTCAAGCCCCCATCCAGTGACCTGGGAAAATCTTACATACACCCTTGGGTGTCTTGAAGAGGCAATACTTCCCCTCTTGCAAGCACAGAGTCTCGGTGTAGCAGAAAATGTTTAATAACGAGAGAAACAACAAGCATTAAATTGGTAAAACACCTCAACTAGAGTTCATAGACCAAACCATGAGCAAAAAACCCATCCCAGGAAATTGGGCCATGTCCTTTTCTCCAGGGCCGGCTCCAGACCCCAGCGCGGCAAGCACGCGCGTGGGGCGGCCCTTTCCCGGGGGGGCGGCAGGCTGGGCCGGCGGACCTGCCGCAGTCATGCCTGCGGGAGGTCCACCGGAGCCCCGGGAGCAGCGGACCTGCCGCAGGCATGACTGCGGAGGGGACGCTCGGCCGGCGGCTCCAGTGGACATCCCGCAGGCATGACTGCGGACGGTTCGCTGGTCCCGCGGCTCGGCTGGACCTCCCGCAGGCACGCCTGCAGCAGCTCAACCGGAGCCACCGGACCGGCGAACCGCCCGCAGCTGCAGGAGGTCCAGCCGAGCCGCGCGACCAGCGGACCCTCCGCAGTCATGCCTGCGGGAGGTCCGCTGCTCCCGCGGCTCGGGGGCGCCTCCCGGGCATGACTGCTTGGGGCGGCCAAATTTGTAGAGCCGCCCCTGCTTTTCTCTGGGCTCTTGAGTCTAGCAACCCTAAAATCACCCCAAGACTCCAAAGTCCAATACCGCAAATGTCTCTAGAGTCCAGCAACCCAAAGATCACCCACAGTCTCAAAAGTCCTGCAACCCAAAAGTTTCTGTCCTGGGTCAGTGCAGCCCCAGAATTCAAGAGTCTATCTGCAGAGGGTTCCCCCCTTAGCCTGGGTAGAAAGGGGCACCTTACATGATCCGGGGCCAACTGCCCTACCTCTCCGTGGGGTTCTGCTTCCGCCTTCTCCATGAACTGCTCCGCTCTACCAGCCACTCCACTCTGCTCCTCCAGCCGTCCTCACGAACGGCTCCGCTCCGCCAGCTGCTTTGCTCCACCAGCCGTCCCCGCAAGCTGCTTGGCTCCGCTCGCTCCGTGGGCCGCTCCAACTGTCCCACAACTGCTCCGCTCTGCCAGCTGCTCGGCTTCACCAGTCGTCCTGTGATCCACCCCAGCCGCCCCCACAAACTGCTCGGCTCCGCTCGCTCTGTGTCCCCACAAACTGCTCCACTCTGCTCTGCCAGCTCCTCTGCTCCACAGTATAGCTTCAGGCTCCTGCACTAGTTAGCACAGTACTCAGTGCTCTCAGCTCAGTAATTTTAGCTCTTTAGTGATTTCAGCTCTTCGTGATTTCAGCTAGCCCCAGTACTGGTGCACCATTAGCCCAAAGTATCAGAGGGATAGCCTTGTTAGTCTGGATCTGTAAAAGCAGCAAAGAATCCTGTGGCACCTTATAGACTAACAGACGTTTTGCAGCATGAGCTTTCGTGGGTGAATACCCACTTCTTCGGATGCAAGTGGTGGAAATTTCCAGGGGCAGGTTTATATATGCAAGCAAGAAGCAAGCTAGAGATAACGAGGTTAGTTCAATCAGGGAGGATGAGGCCATGTTCTAGCAGTTGAGTGAAAACCAAGAGAGGAGAAACTGGTTCTGTAGTTGGCAAGCCATTCACAGTCTTTGTTTAATCCTGAGCTGATGGTGTCAAATTTGCAGATGAACTGGAGCTCAGCAGTTTCTCTTTGAAGTCTGGTCCTAAAGTTTTTTTGCTGCAGGACGGCCACCTTAAGATCTGCTATTGTGTGGCCAGGGAGGTTGAAGTGTTCTCCTACAGGTTTTTGTATATTGCCATTCCTAATATCTGATTTGTGTCCATTTATCCTTTTCCTTAGAGACTGTCCAGTTTGGCCGATGTACATAGCAGAGGGGCATTGCTGGCATATGATGGCATATATTACATTGGTGGACGTGCAGGTGAATGAACCGGTGATGGTGTGGCTGATCTGGTTAGGTCCTATGATGGTGTCGCTGGTGTAGATATGTGGGCAGAGTTGGCATCGAGGTTTGTTGCATGGATTGGTTCCTGAGCTAGAGTTACTATGGTGCAGGGTGCAGTTACTGGTGAGAATATGCTTCAGGTTGGCAGGTTGTCTGTGGGCGAGGACTGGCCTGCCACCCAAGGCCTGTGAAAGTGTGGGATCATTCTCCAAGATGGGTTGTAGATCCCTGATGATGCGCTGGAGGGGTTTTAGCTGGGGACTGTATGTGATGGCCAGTGGAGTCCTGTTGGTTTCTTTCTTGGGTTTGTCTTTTCTTTCTTGGGTTTGATTGAACTAACCTCGTTATCTCTAGCTTGCTTCTTGCTTGCATATATAAACCTGCCCCTGGAAATTTCCACCACTTGCATCTGAAGAAGTGGGTATTCACCCACGAAAGCTCATGCTGCAAAACGTCTGTTAGTCTATAAGGTGCCACAGGATTCTTTGCTGCTTTCATTAGCCCAAAGTGAGTTCAGCTCAGTAACCTGTATCTAGATTCTTAAGGGAATCAAAAATCAGCTCTGATATTTAACGGTGGAGAGAGGAAGAGGTGCAATTGGTGCTTCTGACTCACACAAGACACCCACACCACCAGATACAGATGCCTCTCTTAATTCACTGGGTTTTGGAACCCATGTCCCTTGTCTAGTGAGTGCTACTTAGTTGATGGTGAAACCCTTTATCATAAAAGTTTCATAGTTCCTCATTTACTTAATCAGGGTGACAACACTTTATTCCTCGTGCCCCAATAACAAAGAAATTGGCGATCCCACAGCTGTGAAAGTAACCATTTTAGGCTGCCGTGGGCTATGCTAGGCAGAGTGGGTGTGCCTATGCAAACACGATCAGTCTCTGAAATTCTTTTCCACACTTGCCATAATTCACCACCAGATGTCAGGGTAGAGCTCATCCTGACTCTGCTTACATTAATATTTCACTTTCTCTATCTCAAACCAATATTGCCTTAATTGTAGAAAGTCACTGTAAGATACTTGAATGTCTGTGGTGCTGAAGTAGTTATTTGCCTATAATGCCATGGAAAGATTTAGTAAGAGTAATACAAATGAAGGATCCGTGTGTGTGTGTGTGTGTGTGTGTGTGTGTGTGTGTGTGTGTGTGAATCTAGCCAATGAGAGAGGGATGTGCAGAGAAGTAGAGTAGTTTCAGTTGTTACATGGGTTCTGGAGTCCCCCTTCCAAGGTCTGTGGTTTTACAATCTGATTATCTGTGGAATTTCTTTGTTCTATATGTAAATGTGTTTCTCTAGTTCTTGTGATAGGGAAGAACCCACAAAGGTGACAAAGTAAATTAAGGAAGTATTGAGCTGTCTTCTCCCCTCAATAATTTAGGCTACAAGTAACAGTAGTAGGATTAAAATCAGATAGAAGTGGTGTTGTGGGAGAATGAAACTCGACATTACTGCAACCATTTTGTATCCAGCCACTGTTGGCTGAAAAGCAAATAGCATATTGTTAGGACTCTGAGAGCCTAGGCCAAATAGCTGCATGGTTGCAGGTTTGCTAATCCGAATGGGAGGATGGAACTGTTAATGGAGCATGAGAATGGAAGGGAGTGTGGGGATAGGCGACCTTGGCTTTGAGTGCCCCTGCCATAAATTGAATTATGACTAGAAGTGCTTTGCTCAGGGGCAGCTCCAGGCCCCAGCACGCCAAGCGCGTGCTTGGGGCGGCATGCCGCGAGGGGCGCTCTGCTGGTTGCCAGGAGGGTGGCAGGCGGCTCCAGTGGACCTCCCGCAGGCGTCCCTGCGGAGGGTCCGCTGGTCCCGCAGCTTCGGTGGAGCATCCGCAGGCATGCCTGCAGGAGGTCCACCGGAACCGTGGGACCGGCAACCGGCAGAGCGCCCCCCGCGGCATGCTGCCGTGCTTGGGGCGGTGAAATGGCTGGAGCCGCCCCTGGCTTTGCTGATAAGGGATAAGGAACAATTTGCTGAAGCTAGGGGAATTGGTGGCCCACTAGTGGTTACTACGGTGACTAGTAGGAGTTAGCAACAAAACTTTAAAGAAATACACTTTGGAGCAGTTCAGAGGAGCTTTTATTTGGAGAGAGACTGACATCTTCTCCCCAGCAGCATTTCTGACTTTGGGGAACTATGTTTGGGATGCTCTAAACCACGTTGGGGACCCCTGCTCTAAACCTATTGCTCTTGCACGTATGTGTGTGTGTGAGATTCAGTAAAGAAGGAACTTTGAGGGAAAGCACTCTTGTTTGTACCAGTCATTTATCAGCGGGAGGTGCTGTCCCCCCATTGATTCCTGACTCCATCTGGAGAAAACTGGTTAAGTTATCACAGATTTGGGTTTGGAAAACCCTGGATAACAATGGGAGGGTTTTTTAAAGTTACGGTTCCTTTTAATTTCCTTCGAGTTTTCTGTTTTACAGTTAACTTTGGGTGGACTTGTAAGAGGCTGGGTAGCCTAAGCAAAGATGATTGTACAGGGAATTGAAGTATAAGAACACTGTTTGAGAACTCTTCTGTTCTAACCAGTGGTTGCCGAGGAAGATAACTCTTTAGTTATGCCTGCATGGCCTCTCCAGGCAGTGGCTATCCTTGTGCAAATCGAGACCTTTGCTGGGTAGGGCAAGACTAATGCAAGTAGGAAACACATCCCAGTCAGCCACTGGCCCAGGCCACCACCGACAAGAACAATGAGCCCGACTGCCTTCATGACAAAATGCAAGGCTCCACTGATTTTTGTTTTCCTATGTCACTCACACAATCTCACTCCAGCTCCAGACACACTATTCTGCCTGTGCTTAAAATAAGGAAAAGAATAGGGCAAGGGAAGTTCTAATTTCTCTAAATCCAAAAAGACAAATTGCAAAATTGAATGGGGGGGGGGGGCGATGTAGACCATTCCTCTAGATTGTTTTGAGGGGTGCTCAGTTGCATCAGTTATGGACTTGCTTTCAACAGGTGTAAAAAGACAAACTTTGATGTTTTATAGCTTAACAGTGGGAACAAATAAGTGCGCCACTACAGTCATAAGTGGAGGTCAATAATAGCTCACTAAGTCCACAACTATGCTTAGTATTACCCTGACTTCTATTGTCAAGCTTGCTGTCCGTGTGAGAACATGAGCTCCTGAGGTAAATTCCAGCCCTAATTCTATGATGCTATAATACGTTAGTGAAGCTAGGCTGTGCCGCAGGAATGTCCAACACATTCTGTGGACAGAGCTTTAATCAGGGTCCAGAGGCCAGGTTTTATATGCGGGACTCCATACTTGCCACAACAGAAAGCTCAGTGCTGAGCAATACAACTGGAGTCAGGTGCGTGCACAGCTTTCCGCAGGGCCCTTGCTATCGGGTGGAAGGTAGAGAAAAGAGCCTTGTTAGGGGATAGGATGCCTCTTACTGTACATATCTGCTTTGGTGCTGCAGTAAGAGGAAGGAGAATGGGCCAGAGGGCAGCAGAGGCCAGAATTAAAACGGACCAAGTACCTGGGGGGAGATAATGTGCAGATCAGTGCGGCTGTGTTTTGAATGCACAATGGAGGAGCCGGAAAGGGCCAGCTCACAGCGCAATTCTAGCAAGGCCCAACCCTAAGGCAATGGGGCTGGAGTAGATGAACAGACAGGTGCTGGAGAACACAGTCAGGCAAGGCAGGGCCCGGGAATCTTTCTGAGAGGAGCTAATGAGAAGCAAGTTCTGTTGGTTGTTCTGATGGCTCATGTATAGCTGAGACTGGGTGAATTATTCAAAGCGGGCATTTCCCACTGAGAGCAGGGTAGGCTGCTTATAATGGCCTTCCCTCTTATATTGTGAACGCAGGGCCGAATTCTCAGCTGGTGTAAATGGGCATAAACCTGACTTCATATAGTAGGGCCAGTTTTATCCCAACAGTGAATTTGAGAGACAGTCTTTACACTTTGATTCTATCTCCTCCCAAGCTCAGACTTCAGCATCTTCACATTACACAGGGACAGTCACACCCCTCCCATCCCATTTTCACCTTATACCAAAAGCAACATGATTCATGCTTCTCTGGGCAGCTATCTTGCCTCTCTCCTTCTAAATTAAGCCGGTCCATTTCCCGTATCCAAGTTCAGACACAAATGGTGTGTAAAGTACACATCTCTGCTAATACCTTTTGTGTCAGTTCTTTTGTGCTCCAATGCTAAACCCTTTCCCATGAAGCATCAGCTCAGGAAGAAAAATCTGCTGTGCTCTTTGGTTTTGGCACTTCAGTTCTTAAGCTGCTTTTGTCTGTTCCTGGAAACATTAAAGATCAACCCCGGGACAGTTTTCTTTGTAATTGACTAATTCAACCTTGCAGTGTCACTTTTAGTACAGTGAGATTCATGCTCTCAGCAGGTGCACTTGCTCTGATGGTGAAAGTAATCTACATGTTCATCCGTGCGATCCAGCTATCATGCTGGAAGGTATTAAGGCTGCCTTTAAGTATATATGTGTTGGAAAATGCATATGAACTGACACGCAAAATGGCAAAATACTGTTTACACTTGCAGCAGGAGAAAGTTTGTAGAATTTCGCTCCTGCTGTAATAAACATCTAGCTTTGAATTTTTTGCTTTTTTCGTTTGTTGTTCGAGTCAATTGAGTGCTTGTCAAAGTGAGGGAAGAATAGTACAGCTACACATATGTCCAGTGCACACTCCCCCCACCCAGCTTTGTCAGCCTCTTCACTCCTGAGCTGCAGTATTCTCCCACTTTGACTGGCAGGAGCTCCCCTATAGTGCTGCCGGTGACCCTTAATTCTATCTTAACAGCCTCCTTTCACTCCCCAGCTCAGGCAAAATAAAAAGTGATTCTTGCCTGTGATGCTCTCATAGATCATTAGGGTTGGAAGGGACCTCAGGAGATCATCTAGTCCAACCCCTTGCTCAAAGCAGGACCAATACCCAAGTCGCCCCCTCAAGGATTGAACTCACAACTCTGAGTTTAGCAGGCTAATGCTCAAATCACTGAGCTATCCCTCCTCTCCAAAGTAGTTTTTCACCCCGGCCAGTCCAGCTGTATTTTGCAGTGACTTGGTGAATTGCATAAATAGGGACTGGGATGAAACCCACTAATAGTCACTTTGTTCTAGACCCTGAATCCAGATCTCCAAAAGCGTAAGGGGGAAAGGCTGTAATCCACTGGCCCTCTGAGTTCCTTGAGAGTCCTTAACGCAAATGTTAATTAGCACCAACATGGTTTGGTCTTTCGTTTGTGGCTCTAGCCAACAGATCAACGTGTGTAAGAAATGTTCCAGTGTGATTTGTATGAATTGGACATAGTCCTTGACGTGTAATAATTGCTTCTCCCTGGGATTGGAGATCAATGGGGGATTTGAGGGCTATTTCCTTACAAGCCTTTAGGCTGGCTTCAAAGACTCCAAAAGGGCTCTATGGTGTAACTAGCAGCTTCTCTGCGGAGTTTCTACTGTATGATTCCCTACTCGTTTTTGCAACACAGACCTGTTGCCATAATGATTAGCCCATTGAAAGGAAATCATTATAATTGCTGTTCATGTTTTGGCTTATACATCCCCGGATCAACTTAGAATTGGGAAATCAAGTGAAATGCATCTAATTTTAATGAAGCAAATTTCATTTGCATGTATAAAAGATGTTCTCAGCTTGTTCATCCCTGAGGAATCTTAGCCAGTTGGGTAATTGCAGTAAGTCAAATTTGGCTCTTATGCATTTGTATAAAAATACATTTTACCCATAGATGCCTTAGCATCTAATGTTACTTGTGTCATCTGTACCTTTCTGAATAGCACTCAGATTTCATGTTAAAACTTGTTAATTATTGGGAAAATGTATGTACCAGTAATTTGATGGAAGCATTGCAAAAGTTAGCAACCAATATTACTCACCATTATTTGATTAATTCTCTTTAGTATCTGTGACAATGCAAGCTGTGAACGCCTCAGACTTTATGAACTACAGAGTGCTGGATCTGGGTTATTACTTGGATGGGGGACCTGGAAAAATCACTTACTGCAAGAAATGATGCTAATGCTTCAGTAGGTGGCGCTCTTCCCTCTGGATGTAGCAATGAATCCAAGCATGATGTGAATGGTGCTCTGTTTCAGATGAGAGGTAAAACCAAGATTTTGACTGCTAGTGGCCATTAAAAATCCTAAGACCATTCCTGCAAGAGTCAAAGCATTCACCCTGGTGTCCTCAGTTCCTGCCCTAAACTTATGTAAAGTTGCTGTGTGCTGTTAGACAGGAGTTACTTTGCTTCCCAAAGGTGGCTGCATTGGGGGAGGGGTGTAAAAGACCCACAGCACAGCTGTGGCTGGCCCAGGTCAGTTGGTTCGGATGCGGGCTGTGAGGTTATGAAATTGTGTTGTAAACATTTGGATTTGGGCTGAAGCCTGGACTCAGAGGCCCCGGGATGTGGGGGAAGAGTCGGGCTGACCTGAGCTCTGAGACTCAGTGGAACAGGTTTTCTGGCACAATCCTGCAGGGGGCTCAGTGCTCTCCACTCCCATGGAAGTCAATGAGAGTTGAGGACACTCAGCAGCTCCCATAAGGTGCCCTACACCTTGCAGGGTTGTGCCTGAAGTCCAGCGCTAAATGACACATCAGCAAGATTGACAGACCCGAAATGTTCACTCCTAACTCACCATCTTTTAGCTGTTCTGACCAGATCCTAAAAAATCTCTCAGACCCTCTAAAACATGAGCTGCGTCATGATTAAAATCTCAGTTCCCCTGGCAGGTGGAGAACCACCCAACAAACCCAAGAAGGAAGATGTATGTGCTGCAGCACCTGGCTTGTGTATTGCTGCACGATGACTCATTGCTCTGGCTCAGAAAAAGAGAATTCATTCTTGATAAACTCCTACCATTCATTTGTTTTAGTTTATGGGCAATATAGCTTCTCTGAGACCCCCCACTATGACACATGCCACCTTAAAGTAGCACCCTATAACCCCCATATTCACCTTTTATATATGGTGGTGATATTTCATACAAGGCATGCCGGGTGAGAGATCATATGAAAGGTCGTGATCTGCTGAAGCCCATTGTTCTGTCAAGGTATGTATATCATTGGTCTGTATGAAGTGATGAGATTCTGTTATGGTTTTGGGTTTTTTAAAATATATTGTGAGTTTGGGAGTCACCCACTGCTGTTTCTCCAGTGACAGTGAGGGAGGTGATCCACATCCAGGCGGGGGCTGGGTGACCATTGATCAGCAGTGGAGTTGTGATTTACAATTCTGTAGGAGAGTTGCTCAGGCACCACACAATGCACTTTGCCCTACTCTGGGACTCAGCAAAGCCCACCAGGACACAGCTGGGCTAGTCTTTTCCATTTTCCAGGGTCATGGGCTGAGGGTATAAAGTGACATCATGCGATTACCTCTCTCCTCCCTCACCTACACTGACGGTATCAAGAACGTTAGGAAGACAAAGACTTGAACTGAAGAGATTGGTCCCAGGCTGAGACCACTGTTTGTGTGTTTTGCACCTTGTGCTATGCTGTGAAATGCATTCATACAAATATATGGTACTTTCACATTACCCAGCCACTTACTTCATAGCTTAGGTTGTGCTGCTGTGATTTGGTTTCTGTCCAAGTAATTTGAATGCTCACTGCAGCTAATATCCTATGCTCAGTACGTCACACAGTTATCAGTGCGTCCTCATAGGGTTGGTTTGTTTTCCATTTAACAGGTAATTATTTCCTTAACTGATTTGCATACTTTACAGTGTATTTCACCATAGTGATACGTCTGTTGCGGCTGCACTGTACTCGCTGTCTAGTGAAAGTCTGACCACAGAGTAATTGCGTTGCTGGATTTACAGTGAAGGTGTCGTTACAGTCCACTTTCCATCACATTTTACAACTGGAGTTAAAGGGTCACTTAGTGAGTGGACAACCATGAAATTGCTTAAACAACGGTGAATGTTTCACTAAGTCTTGGTGTACACTCAAAAGCACGACAAGTATAACTATTTCTGGTAGGGGAGTGATTTTCACTTTTAAAAAAAAGTTATAATGGTAAAAAGCCCTACTATGGATGTAGTTATAGTGGACAAAAGGTGACTTCTGCTGGTTTAACGTATTGCCCTGCCCTTACAAGAATCACTAGAATGCTATAAGCATCTTTCTGATATAGCTGAGCCCACAGTAAGGGGGATCGTATAATGTTTGCTCTACTGCTGTAGTTAAAGGGAGTAAAACTTTTCTACCGTAAACAGCTCTAGAGAGTCTGATCCTGTGCTGTGCTGAACACCCTCACTGCTCAGGGACTGTACAACTCAGTAACAGAACAAACAATAGGCACAAAACATGGATGAAACTAAAATCAGCGATGTAGTGCTTAGAGTGACTGCATGTTTTCCACATGAAATTCTCTTTTGTGCACTTGGCTGTGTTGTTTTATGGCCCTGCCCATCTCCCGCACTAGAGCTACCCCTGCCCCCCTCCACTTTCACACCATCGGGACAGGAATGAGAGGAGAGAGCAGGGCGAGGGTACTGTGCATTCCTTCACCTAGGTGAGGATGCAGTGACCCAGCGCTGGGAGAGGGAGGATCCTTGTGTGAGGCAGGAACACGTTACTCATGAGCACAAACACATACTTTGAGCCTCAGTCACCCAGAAGTTCCGCAACTTCAGGAGAGCTGGGCAAGGCTGCAGCTGCCAAACGGCGTTGCACTGAAGGCGCTGGCAGGGAAGGGGGAGATTTTCAGCTTCCCTTTGCACCGTCTGGCTGCTGGATTCCTCTGAGGGCCAGTGTAGCCTGCTGTGTATTTACAGCGCTGCCCACGGGCACCTCGCCAGAGGAGCAGAGAGAGGGGGCACCAGTGCAGCTCTCATGTTTCCTGAAGTGGCCCTGCCCTGTTGCTCGCTTGGCAGCCAGTTGGTCTCGGCTTGGAGGATTGGGCCGCTCATGGTGTTTGTCGCCACTGCTGCGAGGCCAGCCTGCTGCCACCCACTCTGGCTCCTAGGATTTGTGCTGCTGCTGCCCGGGGCTTGCGGTGAGTGTCTGGGACAGGGGCAGCTGTGCTAAGACCCCTGAGGGACCAAGAGACCCCAGCGTGTGGGGCAGGGCTTCCTGCAGTCTGGGGGCTGTGGACAATCTCAGCCTGAGCCCCCCAGGGGCTGCCCTCACCGGGACTTTGCCAGACCATGCAGGGAGACGCTCCCCACGGGCTGGCTTTGGCCCTTGGGCTGTCTCCAGCTGTCACTGGGATCTTGTGGGGATCCCCGGGTTGTCAGGGGGAAGGGGGACACTTGTCTGGATCAGGGCCAAAACCTCAGTAACTTACGTGAATGGGGTGGGGCCCAGCAGACATGATGGGCTGGGCCCCAGATTTCTCTTGAGGGGCTCTGCACCCCTTCCTAGTTGAAACCCCTGGCTATGGGAATCCAGCCAGTCTGTTCTCACAGGGTACTGGGGAACATCTCCCGCCCCCAGCTGGGGCTCATCAGGCCTGTGGCAGGTCCCTGGAGGGTTTAAGGCACAGCTGGAGGCAGTGGTGTGAAATTATTTAAAATAAATATCTCCTATTAAAGTGAATTTGTTTTTCTTACAGGTCAGTGTGGGGCCCTGCCAAGCCTGAGTCATGCCACCCCTTCTGGTACCAATCACACAGAGGGCTTCCCCATCGGCACAGAAGTGACATACAAGTGCAGTGCTGGCTTTGTTAAAATCCCAGGAAAGTCAGACACTGTCGTTTGCCTTTCAAACTCACAGTGGTCAAACATAGAAGAGTTTTGCGGTCGTAAGTATTTTCTTTTCTTTGCTTAGGCTACCTTTTGCTTATGAAATGTCAAGTCATGTCCCATTGAATAGGTCTATTCAAAATTGCTTTAACAAATCCAGTGCCAAGTCCAAAGAAGAGGATCCAAGCTAGGCCTGGCTGACAGCTGTGGGTGGTCTGGACAAAGAAAAGCTGGAATCTTGGAGAAGTTACAAATGGGAGGGTGTAGTGGGGAGACCACGAGCTCCAGCCTAGAAGGGGTTGGAAAAGCCCTGCAGAGGGCAAGGTAAAACCCTGGCTGATTGGGGGAAGTGGTTGCAGCTGGGGCCACACCCCAAACTGAGCAACAGGGCCTTATAAGAAGGCCAGGGAAGCCAGGAGCAAAGAGTCTCCCTTTGTCTGTAGAGAGAGAAGGGCCTGGCTGCAGGAAGCTAGATACAGGGTACCTGAGTGACACAGGGCTGGGGAAAGGCTGAGGAGTCAGGGAGCTCCAGCCTGGAAAGCCCCAGGCTGCGGCCTAGCATTGGGCTAACAGGTACTGGGGGTTGCAGAGGGCAGCCCAGAGGTAGGCCAAGGCAGCAGGTCCAAACCCAACCTTGCCAGTGATGAGTAGGCTGATACTGCAGTCTTCCCCCCCAGGGTGTGGGGGCTAGACAATGACTGGCAGTAGCCTTATCCTGAGGCGAGGTGAGGATAGTGGGAGGGGAGACCCTAAGACTGAGGGGTTACTGCCATGGGGCAGCACCCCAGATAAAAGGGCACTGAATCCAGGGAAGGACACGGGGGCCAGAGGACAGGCGGATCACCAGCCTGCAGAGGGTGCTCCGGAGCGGAATCGAGCTAATAGCCAGAAGTCACCAGCAGGAAGTGCCGCAGGGGCGAGTCTGCATGTCTACAGAGGGGACAAGATTTGGATACAACCTCGATGTGAGAGTTTGTAGAAAGATCTGAGTCAAAAGTGATGACCACATTACAGCTGAGCAGCTGACAGGGGAGTGATTTTTTTTTTAAAATCAGTGGTGACTACAAGTGTAGAGGAGAAAAGTTTGGAAGGGAAAAAGGGCTTTATCCTCCCCCACCCCCCATGCATCATTTAAGCTGCTGGCAGGACATCCAAAAGGGAGATTTGAGAGTCGTCGGTATAAATGACAGCATCCAAAACTGTGAGAGCAGATAAGATCACAGAGAGAGAAAGGATTCTTTCCTCAGCCCACCCTCTTTTTCTTGTACACCCAATCAAAGTCTTGCTGAAGTGGTATGGGGAGGATCCACCAAACTGGACCTCACGGAATGAAATTGAAGAAATCGTAGGAAAACTGTGAGGGGATGGAATGAAAAAAAACAATAGATGATCATGATGACAGCCAATAATAGGAATGGCCAATGTTGTAAATAGGAGGGTGAGAATGGAATAGAAGTTCTAGAACTGAGGCAGAAGGAAGATGCAGGACACTTCAGTGAGAGATGCTTCAGTAGACTGGAGAGCATGGATTCAGACTGGCAGAGGTCTACGGGTTAGAGCTGGGAAAAGAAGACTGTGCAGCGGTTGTAAACAGAATAATCAATTAGTTTGGAGATGAAGGGGAGAAGGGAAAACTCTCCTTGTCTGTCTTCATGATGCATTCTACCCATACCTTCTTTCTCTTGACTGCTTCCTTTATATTCTTCTTCTGTATTGTGTGCCATCCACTGTGCTTGGAACAGTCCCCAGTAACTTTGCCCAAGGGGCTTGCCTCTCTTCCTTAAATAAATTAAATTCCCCTCTCCACACAGACGCACTGTCTGACATGTCTCAGGCACAATGATCATATGCCGTTCTGTAACTGTACAGCTGACGCCACCAGCTCATAAACTTTTTGGCTGGGTACCTGTTACCTGTTTGGCACCCTTCACTCATGCGCACTGAGTGTTGTGTGTGCTTTACATATACACAGAAAGCTAAAAATACAGATTTTATTTTCACCTGCTTTTTAGAGCTAAATATTTCAGTACTTGTTTTTTGTTTTGTTTGTTATATTGCTAGGCAGCTGTCTTGCCCCGCCAAGGTTAAAGTCTGCTGTGTTAAGTGATGAGGATTCGAGGAAGAATTACTACCCTGTTGGGACCAATGTGAGTTATGTCTGTCGCCCAGGGTATGAGAGAACTGAACTGAGTCCTGTCATTACTTGTCTTGAAAATTTAACATGGGCGGAAGCCCCTGAGTTTTGTCTAGGTGAGTATCTTTTGTTACGTTTCTGTCTCCGTTGATCTACTCGCCATCTTTGGGCAGTTAGGACTGTCTTATGTTAAGCAGCTGGTTCTCATTTCAGCCCTGGCTTCTGTGACTTGTAGTTTGAAATATGTTTTTGTTTTTGTCAGTTGATTGTAAATTTAAATTGAACTTTAAATGGAAGTAAAAAGTGAAATGGGTACCACTGAGCACTAGACAGTTAGTACTTCCCGTAGTTAAACTTTTCATTGTGTTTGTGGCATTTTCCATTCCTTGTTCCGTAATGGGAGTAGAATATCACAGATAATGCAGTAAAGTTAACACCATGCTGTGGTAAATGTCCATTTTAAAATGGTAAACATTGTATCCCGGAAACCTGTGTGTGAAGTAGACTGAATGGTTGCCGACCCCTGTAATAGGCCATATGTTTTTCTGTGTAAAAAACTTTTTGTGCATCAGGGCTGAGATGTTTACCAGTATAATCGGAAGTGTTCCTTGCATCTTTCTTTGTGGCTGCCTGAACATGTCATGTCTGTGTTGATCTGTATGTGGAGGTGCTGAATTTCTGATAGTGTGTTCTTTATGGTAATAAGTTTCTTCTACTGAAGGAGAGTATCACAAGTAATCTGTTGTCAGAGGCAGTGGGAATCTCTGCCGTTGAAGTTGATAAGGTGATATGATTAGACATTTAATGTGAATAGAACATCCACAGTTAAATGAAATAGGATTAAAAAAAGACATGATACTGAACTAGCCAGATCATTGGTCTGACATTGCCCTATTCTCTTCTAAATATGTTAGGGATTTTTCCAACATCATAACATGCTAATATCAATCATGTTCTTTACTAGGAAAATCTTGTGGTGTTCCAAAAAGCCCAGAACATGGCAGACTTGTTGATGCAACAAATAACCGGTTTGGTGCAAAAGTAAACATACTTTGTGATGATGGGTGAGTGTTGGACAACTGATGCTAATTAATTCACAGACCCTATCTTGGTGTATAACCTTTGGTGACGACTGGAAAATTAAGACTAGAAAGTGTGGTCTAACTTTCAAAACTTATTCTGAACCAGTGCTACAGTTGTGCAGGCCTGGCCTGGGGTACCTGCTTAAAAAGTAGAACCTTCAAACCAAGTTAGCCAAGTGTAGTTCGTGATCCCTGCCTCCTCTTGAAAGATTAAGTTGAGAGGAACAGCTATGGTGTGGAAAATATTGGGTAATTTGCTCAGTTAATGTTGTTCTATGTATGGGGTTGTGGGAAGTAAGATGTGGCTGAACATGACAGTGATTTAACAGCTGATGACTTTGTCAAGGCCCATTTGGTTACTAGGAGCCATCATGGAATGTTGGTTCAATTTCCAGCAATTGGGTGAGGCCCTTTTGGAAGGGAGAATTGAGATGTGCTGGCTAGAAGTGGGTTTTTCTGGGACTTTGCAGGAGGTGGTAGGAGAGGATTCTCAAGATGTCAGAGACTAATTCTTGGGAGATTATAGGAGTCCAGGCTATTGAGAAGGAGTAGTTGAGACTGTGGTCGAAGGACAAGGGACCTAAAGCTTTCTTCTCTAAAGTCTGAGTTCTCATCTATTAAAAAAACAAACATTCCCTGTGCTTGAGAGGGCACCTCTAGTTGAACAGTAAATGAGTTCATGGGTTTACTTGTAATTAATTAAGTAAGAGTTTTGTTAAACAAGTCTGGAGTGGAACTATGGTGATTGGTTATTCCTGCTGTGGCCTTCAAAGAGCATCTACTATATTTATCAGCTCCTGGGAACTGGGTCCTTGGAATATGGGAGCAGAGTGACAGGTGACACAGTGTAAAATTTCCATGTGCAAAGTTTGGTGGTAGCAGCAGTTATCCAAGCCCAGGGTGTGGGAAACCTGGCATTGTGACAGAGTATCATGAGTTTTACTTCAGTTTGTTCAAGTAGTTATTTAAAGAAGCTACTGTGGTATATGGTGAGTTGTAGCATCATTAGATTGTGGGAGAACTTTCTGGACTTGAAACAGTTGAACAGATTGTCTTTTACTGGCACAAAATACATGATACAAGCATGAGTATCATGGTAAAAATTAATGTGGTTTTGTTAGATTCTCTGTGATGGGATCAGAGTTCTCTTCAAACCCCACAGACTGAGAGACAGAGAAAATGTAGTGAAAACCAAGTGACTTCATTGTCAATATTCAATACTTCTTCCTGGCCAGGAATAAGCTAGACGTCTAACTAAATGGCGTTGGTGATGGAGCGCTGTTGACTGTGGTAGAATACCAGATGTAAAATAGGAGGAGTGGTGGAATTTGGCAGTCTGAACCAAGGAATCCCACCTCCATTTATATGGTGAAGGTATAGAATGCTAATGGCCCACCTCTTCAACACTGTACTACAGATTGTCTCACCTCCTAGTTCCATTCTCCTACTCACAAGTCCAAACCCCTTTGACCCATGTGAAAACTTTTTGAGAAGATGAACAGTCTAAAAATTGCTAGTTCACTTGACATGCTTCAAATTCAGGAACTGGTTTAAGGACTTCTTCCACCTGCTGGAGATGCAAGAAATAAGAAGCACTAAAATGATACCGAGAGGGGAGAGGCCTATTTGTTTCACTTGTAAAAGGTTTAACAAAGATATCACCCAGAAATTCCAAGCTTCTGGTTAGTATAGACTTTAAGGTGAAAATTTGCTCCTGTAAACTTGGTCTTTGCGATCTTATAAGCACCGATTTGCTTGTTCTAAATTGGCTTTAATAACTCGAGATTGCTACTCAGCATTGCTTGGTTACAGTGATCATGCTGGTTCTTCTAGAGCAGGAATCACCCTACTCAGTAGTTAATGCCTTCTTTTACTGGCAGAAAGAACCCACTTCCCAAATTTCTGGACTATTACAGGAGCACGTGGAGAAGTAAAACTTTTTTTTCTTTCTTTTCTTTAGATACCGAGTAAAGGGGAGAACTTTCATCCAGTGTTTGCTTAAAGGAGATCAAGTTGAATGGAGTGAACTTCCAACTTGTGAATGTAAGACAATCACCATGGTTTTAAGAAGAGCTCATGACTGGATGATGCTTTCATCTGTCTTTCATTTTATTTAATTTGGATTATAAGAGAGTCTTGTAGAAATTGCTGGGAGTGCAAGACAGGCTGAAAATGTCTGAGGATCCATCATGGTGCTGATGCCTTTTGTAGAATTAACACTTCAAACAAACAGGACCCCATAGGTCCCCTTCTTCCCTTCAAATAGTTCTCCTGGCACCGTCTTCTGTACAGAATTTAGCTGGTCTAATGTCACCTAATCGTCACTTTGTGCAGAATACTGGGGTGGTGAGATTTGGTTAGTTTCTCATTCTTCATTAAGTAATCTCTTCATCCTTTGAAGTCTGTCATCCTACTATTTTTTTTAATTTAGTGTAGTTCCTCCTTGTTTTGTTCTTCTCTTTTCCTGTCCAAAAAACCTGGACTCCACACTCCTAATCTGAGGCTATTTGGTGCTGAAACTCAATATTAAAACCTCTTCCCAGTTTATTTGCTTTAACTGTTTTTGTCCTTTTGGACACTACCTGAGAATCTAACTATTGCCATCTGGTCTAGAACCAGATGGAGCTAGAAGAAATGTCCTAATTTAAGATTTCTGCTTCTGGAACTTTTAGGAGCACAACTTTGTCCTTCAAGGATATCAGTCAAGGAGCCCCAGCTCCTTCTGTCTGTTAGAGGGGGGTTTATGTTCTATTAAGGCTGTCTCCTGGGGTTTGTTTCAGAGGGTCAAAATTTCCTAGAAGAAAGGAGTTGGCTTGGAGAAAAGCTTGAAAGCAGAGAGCCCTCAGACTCTGAGGGAGGTAATGCCTCGCATTATGTTACAATACAGTGCTAATTACATTTTCAAATAGCTAAATGGTTTTTCCCTTTTAGGGGAGATCATGGACAAAGGTTTACTTAATATTTTCAATTCACCTCTAACTGAAATGTGCATTAATATTCATGATGCCATTCTCTCTTTCTTCAGTGATTACTTGTTCTCCTCCTCCTAATATTACCAATGGGATGCACAATGGCAACAATGGGGAAATCTTTGTCTATAACTCATCGGTAACTTACAAATGTGGTGATAATTTCTCACTTACTGGAGAGGCCTCCATTCAGTGTACAACTAAAGATAACATCAATGGAGTCTGGAATGGGTCTGCCCCTGAATGCAAAGGTGACTGTCTGTTTTTATCTTCTTGTTGTTCTTCTTCTTGTACTTTCTCCCACCAGATAAAACAATAATTTGATTGCTAGGCAAACCCATAAACAGGAGAAAATTCAGTTAAACATTAATCATTTAAATATATAACTTGTGGGAAACCTAGTTACTGTTAGGAACTTAATCCTAAAGAATGTTGACAATTCACATAAACCCAAGGAGGAAGAGCTAAGATTGCATAGGTAACCTTAATTGAATCATTTTCTAACTTCTGAGTTCTCACTTTGCAACTTGAATAACTTTTTTCTACTGTGGGTTTTATGTAACTTCTGAGCTTTTTATTAAAAAAAAATCTACAGGTAAATGTAATACACTGTCCTCTGACACCATGTGTCATCAGGGTTTCACTCTTGAACCTACAGCATTGCAGCATATCACATAAGCTAATGAACAAATTTTAATAGGTGGCAGCAGGAGTAAACTGTTATCTGAATACCAACCACTCGAGGAGGATGCACAACACATTCAAACAATGGGCTTTATACGAACGAGTAGCCTTATTTTACGAGATCTGGGTTCTCTTCTTAGCTCATGTAACTTTGATTCAGGGAGGAGGCCTTGTTCAGTGATAACTTAGGGTTTCAAGGGCACAGGATTATTAACATCGGTCAGTGGAAATAATGAGTTAAACTCTTTGTCTCCTGGTTCCCAGTACAGTGCACCCTCTCCTAGGCCAAAGGGTATTTTGATGCGAGAGAGAATGAGGTATAGTGCTGAGTTGCTTATGCCAAGAACTTGCAGAGAATTCTCAGTGAGAACAGCATGTTCAGGGACTTTAGAAGTCACTCTAGCAAGTTCTGATGAGTAAGTCTGAAGGGAAATGACACACTGTCAAAACCTAACTCATGGTGACAGCAAGAGGCACCACCCTGATCCTTTCACATCCCTGCTGCAAACCATGGAAGTGTTAGAGCTCTTTAAAAAGAAAAAGAGAACTTTTGTAAAGGAAAGTGCTAGACAGCTCAATGTAGAGGTTGCTATGGGCTAGAATATATGAACGGGATCCCAGCTGCAGGGTGGGCCAACTGATAGTACCTGGCCTCTCGCTATGACAACATGTAAGTGGGATAAGCGTTTCTTGTTGCTAAAGATGCAGATTCCTAAACATTAGTTAGGTAAGCTCCTGACTCTGAGTGGCCAGCTGGTGATGGGAGACTGATGTAATGTTCACAGCTGCTTTTTCCTCTTCTTTTTGCCTTAGTCATAATTACTACGGACAAACCCACAACTGTCCCTCCCGAAGGAACAGAAGTAACTGGCACTTCCTCAGGTAAATTGGAAGAACTTGGATTTGCTAAAAGTCTAGAATTTTGGGTTCTAATTTCCTTTTTAATAAAAATGTACAGTGTGAAAGTCATTTTAATGTCTATAATTCTGCTATTCACAGATGCAAATATGATGATGCTCACTTAATACTTGCCTAAAAACTTGACAGAGCTTGTTTGTTCATTTGCACATTCATCCCGGCACTGATTGTCTTTTTTTCCCTGATAGCGTACTACCTTTCTTGGTTTGTGAGTATTTGTATGTTTACTCAGATAGGCATGTCAGAAGAAGAGTTTAGCAACTGACAGCGTAGGTAGTGATGCAGACCTGCCCACAAATAAATGGGTCCAGAATCCTAAAAGCTCTCCACCTGCACTAATAAGAGAGGAAAGAACAGTCTAAAGAAGAAATTCACTTCACCCCAGTGAATGTACGGCTTAAAACCATGTTCTGTCACTAGCTGTTGGCAGGTTTGGATGCTGGCAACCTAAATGAAATGAGTCATAAGTGCCCAGGCAAAAACTGGTCACTTGGTAGAGATGATTCTTTAAAGGCTGAAAGAAATTGCACTGGAAACAGACGAAGGATATTTAAAGTAACCACTAATGGACACTGTTGCCTATCAAGGGAGTATATTAGTGCAGATTTCACGATTTTTACCCCCAACAAAGTATAAACATGTATTTTAGCATGCTTGTTTTAGGTAGGTTCCGTGTGACTCAGGAATAGAGCTTTTGTTCTCTGGTTTTAGTTCAGTGGCAGAGAGAATAGAGAAGAGGTGCTGCTCAGCTTTGGGTTATTTGGATTAATTCCATGGCATGTCTTTGTTTTTAGTGTATTTACATGTCTGGCAAGAGTCATACCCATAAGTACAGAAGCACATATAAACCAACAGAAAAACCTGCTAAAAATGATTTGGGGGGGGGGGGGACTTCTTAAATATTGGCAGGTTTGCATCTGGGAAGCTTAAAGCAAAGCTGTATGACCCATGTTTTACTGCCGGGGGCAAACTGCAGTTGGGATTTCAAGCTTTTTGATGCTTTTAGTCTTCCATGACCTCTTTATGGCTGAATTTTAGGGCTTCTAATCCGTCCTCTTTCTCTCTGTTTATGCCATTCATGAACCAGTGTCCTTCCTTGGCATTGTTGACTCAGTCTTCTCCTGGATTTCCTACTTCGTTGTTCCTGCACCATTTCTTTTAGTGGATCCTTCTCCCCTTTCCACTTTTCAAATGATTCTCACAGTGCTCTGACCTTGGCCCATTCCTCTGATTCCTCTCAAAAGGAGAGTGACGTGGCCAATACCGTGGATAAGGAATATTATTGTCTGGGCTGATTGATGGCAGCTCTAATGAGCGTGATGGGGGCAGGGACCTTCTTTTTGTTGTGTGGTTCTACAGCGCTTAGCACAGTGGGGCCCTGAGTCATGACTTGAGACCTCACGTGCTATTGCGACACAACTAATAACAATATTGGCTGCAGTAGGAGGTGGCATGTGAAAATCTTCTATTGCTCTATGGCCTCCAAGCACTGATCATTTCAGTGGCACAAACTCTATTTCTTAGGTGTAGCTTTTCCTGGGACAAAGACTGTTAGTCTCCAAATCCCTATGGTTATCCCAAGGATGAGCATTCAGGAGTGGATAATTTACAGCTGAGAGAATTAGCTCTTGGAATGATGATAGGGCAGTGGTTCCCAAACTGGGGTTCACAAAACGTTACATGGGGTTCTCGGGTAAAAAAAATCCCTAATGGCAAACAGAGCTGTGCCTAGGGACCCTGGTCAGCACGGGGCCAGTGGCCCAGAGCCCTTGGACTTCCAAGAGCTAAGCAGATCAAAGCAAGCATAATCTATCACATTGAGGAGATTTAAACTTCAAGACTCCTTATAAGAAATGGAAAAGGAGGTGAGTATTTTTTGCTGTTTTTAAAATTAAATAGGCAGCTAGTATTTTTTTAAATTATTATGAAGAACAAGTTTAAGCTTTGTTGTAACATGCGTTGTTTGCCTGGACTGCTCAAGACCTGAATACTTGTGTAGGAGGAACTCTTTGAGTTGGCTTCTTAAATACCTTCATGCTGTTTTACATCTGACATTCCTTGATTAAACATAGGAGCCTTGTCTTATAACAGGCTTGTTCAAAGTGATACAAGGTACGAAAGTGAGATCTTGCCGTTTTCATAATGTAATAAAAATACTGTAATGATTAATAATTAATAAATAGTGTGTAATCATCATAAAAACAAATTATATATTTCCATGATCACTGCTTTTATACTCAGGTAAAGGAGAAAATCCCTGGAAATGTTCATTTTTAGGAGAGGGTTCGTGAGACTTGACATTTTAGTGAAAGAGGTTCACAGGTTGTTAAAGTTTGGGAACCACTGCAATAGGGGCAATGCACCTAATGTGTGTGGATCTTCTGCTTTGTGCAGACTTGACGGTATACCCAGCAGAGAAATATTAGAGAAAATCAAGTGGGTAAAACACTGGGAGGGGGTTGACTCTAGCAGTTATTCAGCCTGACAGTGCTTTCACTGGCATGCTTGGGGGCTTTACTTCAAAGGTCTTGCGGAGAGAATATGAGCAGTTGTGGATTTGATTCTTTCAAATTCAGTATGTTTTGGCAATATAAATCTGCTTGTGGGAGTTGATGTCTTTACATGCCTGGAATCGCTGCCAGCTTTTTTAGTATTTAAAATAGTTGTGTGGAGAGCACCTCAAGTATTTAATAAAACTTCCTTTTCTGTACAGGTTCTGCACTGAACACAGCTGGCAACTCTACTGCACCTGAAGGTGGAGGTGAGGTACTGAGAGGAGAGAAAAAAACACTTGAGCTGTTAGACTGGGTAGCGCAACGCGTGTGGTGAGCAGGGAAGCCTGGCTATAGGGTGCTTCAGAACTGGCGCTGACCACATACTTTCAGTTGTTTTTCAAATCTATCACACTAAAGAACCCCTGAATGTTGCTGATCCATGTGGCAGAATTATGTCCATGAGATTGGAATCACATGGAATTTCTGCCAAAAGCAAACTAAAAAGTCCTCGCTTCTAGTCAGTAATTTAGGGGGACCACAACTACAAACTTGTTTCTAACTCAACTGGATTTCTTTTTGTGGTGGTGGTTCTACCTCCTTTTTCCCCAACAAACAGTTTCCTGCCTGGTTTTTAAAATGTTTTTCATTGGGCTTTATTTAAAGCACAAAAACAACAAAACTTTAATGACCAAACTGCATATTTCTGCCAACACTATGAAACCTACAGTAATGATGAGCAATATGGGCATAAATGAATATGTACACTCCATTTTTCATATTAAAATTATTAACATTAAAGGCTATAGATTTATTTTCTGAGGGTAAATAGGGTTCAAAATTTCCAGGAGCCATTGAAAGGCCACTTCACAGTATCAATGAAGGTCAGAAGTGCTATTTTAATCTTTCGTAGGTTTCCCTTAAAATGTTAGTCTGAGCATTCCTTTAACAGGAGTCTGATTTCTAAATGCAAAACTCGTTGACATCAGTGATTGCACTTCTATGCAGTCTGTGACAAGGAATTAATTACCCATTCAGTATCTTCCAGAGCCAGTGGTTAGACGATAAATGATCTTATTCTAGTAAGAACAGCAAAAGTCTGTCCCTTGAAACCATCTGTTTGGGTAATTAGAAACACAGATTACAGCACTCTTTATATCTGTGATACCAGATAACATAACACTAACCTATGATATGCTAGGGCAAAAATTGTGGTA
The DNA here is from genome assembly GCF_020497125.1 of Mauremys mutica. Lineage (NCBI taxonomy): Eukaryota > Metazoa > Chordata > Testudines > Geoemydidae > Mauremys > Mauremys mutica. The sequence goes on from NC_059075.1 coordinate 139,912,966, forward strand.
CCTGGTCTATACAAGCTGACTATAATGATTTTGGCCTTTCTAGGCATTTTGGCAAACGTACGATTGGCCAGTGCAGGCTTGGTAAATGAGAGCCTAGAAGCATGTGCAAGAAAACCCTTAACATCCAGTGGTTCATATTATAGAAAACCTTTAAACCCAGTTTGGGTCCTCCATTTAAACAGTAGTTTTCCTGTTGGTACTACAAGGTACAAATGTGTACAATCCTTTGAAAAGCTGCTTTGCTTCATTACGAGGCTCTCTAGGGGTGAGATCATGGTTTCCAAAAGCTAATGATTATCCATTTTAGAATGTGACGTTTATGTGACTACGTTAATTGTTCCTTAAAATGTGATATAATCTAGGGTACTAAGTGTAGCTTCATTTACATGGATTGTGGATAAATTCCTGTAGGTTATTGACATGAATTTGGTTTCATATTTTAGCTCACATTTTTTGTTTCTCTTTAGGGCTTGGCATACTCATTGACATAGGCATTGGCACCAGTATTGGTATCGGTAAGTAACTTAAAACTGAAAAAAATCATTCAGTGCACTAAAGTTATGACAGCCTTGACTCCAGATCTTAAAACTATCTTAATATTGCCCTTTCTCCATCTCATAATGTTTTTCCCCTACTTAATTATTAAATACCCTGGGATTTAGGGTATTTATTAATTAATTCTTGAACTTGTCTGCCATTTCTAACGTGCTGTGGTGCCATGTAAAAGCACTGCCATTCTCTGGAGAGAAGCCTGTATTCCTGCTCTTAGCTGTTTTCGCTTCACAATATTTGTCTGAGTTAGGCAGTCTGCTGTGATTCTATCTGAAATGTGTCTGCACAATATTGGGGAACAAAAGGGGAGCGAAGAATCTCATTTCTTTATCCCTAGGGAAATCAAAATGTTATGTTTTATTTAACTTTGTTACTAAATTGTTCTTTGGTTTTGTGTTTTTTTTAAAGTCGTTCTTGGTGCAGTTGCTGCAATTATACCACTGGCAGTTTTGAAGAAAAATAGGTAAGCAAGCCCAAGATATAAGTATTTCCTTCTTTTGAGATTTACTCGGTTGTTTAGATGACTGAGACTTTTCTTGTATGTAGCTGATGTCAGAAAAAATACCGTGTATGCAGCACTAAAGGGATGGCATTTAGTCATTAAATGAAGATGGTGTTTAGAATTACTTCTCTAAAATTTATCACAAGCAAAAATGTAGAAGTTTTTATAAAGCAACTTAAAAGGACTGCTTTCTCCACTGACCCTGTTACTTCACCTAATGCTTGTTGGATATGCCCAGGAAAATCTATTCTGTATTAAAGAACACTAGTATTAAAAAGGCTGCTTGCCTTTGTCCTATGTTTGTTAATAGATAACTGTTTGTCTATTGCATTTGCTGGAACAAGCATTTTGTCGTTATATAGAAATCAGTAATGTATTGAGAAAATCAGTCTGTTGAATAGTAAGTGTTTAGAACAGAACTCTGTCAATTGCTTTATACACTTACAGCTTAATTCATGTACTAAACAAAATAATAACACTACTTTGCAATATAATAAGGAAGTTTAACCTATGCTTCACATTGACTTGTGGGGGAATGGACTAGTTACCATGCAGATTTTTTTGCATCCTGTACTACCACTGTTGAGTTGTGCAAAAGTATACATGGATGTGGGGAGGGAAACAGGAGGAAAATTTGACTCCTGAGGTTGTCATATTACATCTGACGTATCATAGCTCATTGTCCCTTCTCTTAGAATTCCTAAGTTACAAATGGTGTAGCTTATAATTGTCTTTCTTGAAATGTGTCTGTACTATTACCTCAATAACCACCTGCGGCAGTGAATTCACAAGTTCCCTACACATTATGCATGCTTCTCACTACTTGGTATATTCAGCCACTGTATAAAAATTCCTGAAAACAGAAACCTTTAAAAAATCTTTATTTTTAAAACAGCACGTTGCAAAAAGAAGGTTGTGGAGTTGTACAACTCCTTCCCCCTCAGCAACACCTTATCCCTCATGTCTAAAGAGAAAAATGTACAGATGAGAAATTGTTTTCATATTATATGATGTCCCCCAAAATTTGTCATTGTTGGTTGCTTCCTCTGAGTATCAATAAAACAGCAATACTTGATTTGATCCCAAACAAGGTGAAGTCCAAAGCTTTCCCCCTCGGTATTAGCAGGTTTCTAACACACACCACACAATCCCAGTGAATATTCTAACTTCTTGAAAGTGTGGGACATAAGTTTTTGGTGTATTTTGGAGGAAGTTTTACAGAGAAAAACAATGTTTTATAATATCTTGCTCTTGTTCCTGTTAAAATTTCCAAGTAGTAAGGGTTCCACCACTTCCCCGGTAGAGAATACCACAGCTTAATGCATGTTGCCATCAAAATAGCTTCCTAATAGCCTAAATTTAATCTTAGTTCATTTATAAGCTCTCCTTTTAGAAACTATTAATTTTTTTCTTTTATTTTTGCAAACATATTTTATTCAATTAGTGTTCTCTCCTTTTTCTGCTGTTCCATTCTTACATTAGAAATCCAGATCCCTGAAGCTCCAATTTCGAAGAACATATCAACTACCAATGGATGAAACAAAATCTAAACTGGGTCTTGAAAGGCATATTTTGTAATAGAAAAATATCTTCTTCCACCTAAAAATATGTAGATGGTGTCTTCTGATTCAGTTATTTGAGAGAACAGGGTAGAATTATACCATGTTACATTCAAATTGAGAATATAATCTACAGGTTCTTATTTCTTCTAACCTTTTCTTTCTTGACGTGAACTGAAATGTTGCATGTGACATCATTGTTGGGTTAACCACTAATATACTAGATTTCTTCTATATAATGTTTTTCTGCAAACACAACAGACTTGAACATTGTGTTCTTTCAGTCTTTTAAATGAAGTTGATTGAAAAATGATATCTAACTTGTAAATCTAATCTCTATTTCATTACTTCCATATGTCTCTATTTTAATATTGAAGGAACAAATCATATTGTATTCTTTGGGTGAAAAAAAATGCATAACACAAAGATTATAAGCAAATATAAGATTTTGTCCCGTATGGGGACATGTACTAGTTGTTCATCAAACTAATCAAATTCCTCCCCTGAAGAGCTTTGCTCTCTTTAGTATATATCACAAAGAGGTTCAGAATTTGATTTCATAAGGACTTTAGTACTTTACAAGGTATTTGCAGTAGCCATTATTAACCAAGATTGATATTCAATATGACTAGAAACTGAAACTAATATTCCTCTTTAAAAATGTAGTTTAAATGCATTTATGTAGATGTTGACTCCTGATACAGGGGGAAAATTCAAAAGGAATTCTGCAGCTCAGCTTTATTTTATAGTGAGGAGTGGGGCATGGGGGACCCAGGAATAGTTTGGTTCTTTTATGTAAATAACATTTTTTCATTGTTTGTCCTTGCAGTTACTAACTCTGCTTACTAATTAGCCCTAGCCCCTGTTATAGCCATAATGCATGTTTTCTCCTACTTTTTCTATTGTTAGGGAAATATTATGAACACTGCTTTAACATGAAATCGATTGAAAATGTATTTCTATTGTATACTATTGTTAGACATCAGGTAATTTTTTAAATGAAAAAAAATTAACATCTACCAACTTTTTAATACAAAACTAATATTTGTTCTTGAAGGTACTGTAAAGTACAACATCTGAAAAGTTTAAAGTATCATATAGACTAAAGTCTAAAGCTGTAGAAGACTAAAATATATAACTATTTTGATATTAACTGTTTTTGTTTTTTTCAGGATGAAGGTTGGTGCAGGTTAATGGCTTACAAATTAACAGACAATATTGGAAGAAGAGAATGGAAAAGTTTTAGGAAATAAGCTTCATACATTTGCACTGAATTTCGGTAGTGAAAATAGACCCCTCTCAGGCACTTTCACTACAACTTTTCTCCTTTGAACTGGACTTGTAACTGGAATCCACTGCATTTGAAAAAAGTAAAGGAAGTGGATCATCCCTTTTGTCTTTAAAAACTGGTTTCTGAAGCAAGCAAAGGCAGTTGGCAGCATCAAAATTACTTGCTGTTCTGTACACGCAGCTGGCTCCTTATTCCATCTCTCCATAGTGCTAAATGTTTCACCTGTTAAAGAACATGTTGGCCATCTGAGCGTGGCATAGTTTGGATTGTGGGTTTTAGCTGAAGGTGGCAAGAGAGCCTGTTTAGATGCCTGCTTACAGGCTTCCATCGTGATGTGCGTAATATTAGTCTTTAAACCTAAATGTCAAGGTGCCAGACTCTAAATGGAATGTTGTGGATTCTTGATGTGACCTTTCTTCAGATTTAGTCTTCAGCTACAGATGTTTGTTGAAGTGAGAATCTCTTCAGATAAATCCACCTTTCGTTCCCAGCTCTATAACTTCAGTTTCTTTTTACAAATTTGAGATATAGTGTCTCCCCTAAGAGAAAAGAGTGAAGTGTTTGAATTTACGTGGGGTTCCAGAGATATTCAGAATACTCGTCACTGAGTTTTTAATAAAATGTACTGAAAATAAGGCATCCTGTTTCTTTCCCACAATCAACTAGCACTTTATAAGAAGTAAGCAATGAAATCAAAAGTGTACTCCATAGCAAGTTCTCCAGTGGTTTAGTGACTAAATTAATGTTTGTTTAATTTAATGTTTTAGTAATAAAATGTCTTTGGAGGTCTGAAAACAAGCTTTTTAAATTCAGGAAATGGCACTCTCTGCTGGTAAGATGGAGGTGATTGTAACCCAATACATTATTATAACTTATTTTATAATTTAAAACTTTTATATTTTTTATAATCCCAGCTATGTTGAGTTTTGCATAAATCTTTCCACAGGTGGTGAAACTGTAACTGAAGGAATTTGTGGGATTTATGATGTCATCTTTTTAATGTATTTTTCTTAAATAAAAGGAATACTGAATGAAGACTCTAGTATCCTCTTTTTTCCATAGTTGTTACTATAAACTGATTATTTACAGGTGATGTTGAAATCTAACCCTCTGTCGTGATCCAGTCACTAGCTGCTAGCAGAACAGAAGAAAATGTTTAATTTTCCTCTTGCAAATAATCATCTTTCTTTTCTAGGGTACAGGGATTTTCCCTGACAACTGTAAAAGGGCTGTCATTTTGTTGAATAATTCCTTTTTGTCCGGCCCGGGGTCCCACAGGATCTCTGTCAGGAGGAGATCCCACTGCAGCTGAGCTGCGGGCAATGCACTGGCAACAACCTGCAGCCACAACTTCCCCCTGGACCCTGCCTCCTGTTACAGTGTGAACAAGCACTGGGAGGAGCAGCCGGAAGTGGTGCTTTGGTGCATTCCTTCTGACTTAAATCCCTGATGTTCATCATAGGGTCACAGTCTAACAGGGACAAGAGCCTCTTGCTGGGGATGCATCTCCTGCTCTGGAGCAATACGGGAGGGAAGGGGGAGGGGCTATGCATGCTTCCCATCCCAGTTCCCTGAGTCCACACTATTTCCCACTCTCCTCCCCCCACATAATGGGGAAGATCAGGGACCCATCCATATACTAATTTTAAACTACACTTTGGTCCTATGCATTAGACCTCAGCTAGGGGTCCTGCTGATTTTTTTTTCTTTTTTTTGTAATGAAGCAGCAAAAAGGTTAATGTTGGACGTCTAAAAACAATCTCTTCTTATTTCTAGTTAGGGAAAATGAGCCTTGCAGTCTGTCCCTAGGGGCACATTGAGGCTATTACGATCCAAGTGTCTCTCTCTAATCTGCTGGCTTTGGAATTAGGTTTCTCTGAAAGGCCAAGAAGGAATATTTAAGGAGAGGGATGGGCAGTGACTAGGAGATTTTTAGAGTCATTTCCCATCAAAGGTGTCTCTCCTTTGATGAGGTGTTTTGAAATGTGTAACTATTTAAGTATCTCCCTCATTCGGTCACAGATGAGACCTTCAAATGCAGGTTCCACAGAGAAGGAAATGACAAAAGGAAGGGAACATAAGACTGAGGAAGGATGCTTGTGTGGTACTTAAACTACAGGAAGAGTAGAGAGACGCGGGTGTTTCCAACTCTGCTTCTGGCTCTACCGCACATTGCATTATTGATTTGTACTGCAGTAGCACCAAAGAGCTCCATTTGTGTACCAGGACTCCATTGTGCGAGGTGCAGCACAAACACCGAACAACAACTAGTCTGTTGTAGCTACGTCAATACCCACTGTCCAGTCAGTCTAGGTCAAAAGTTTTCAGCCTGTGGGTCCACAGATTGTCTAGTATTTCCAAAGGGGGCCGCATCTCCATTCCAAATTATTTAGGAGTCTGCAAATGGAAAAAGGTTTCACTGGTTTAGGTCACTGTATTTTCCGTTAGTGTATTTGATGTATGCTTGTTTCGCTGCACTCCACATCCCATTTTAAAGCTGGATTTGGTTCAAATGGCTCCTTAGGGACTGCACACCTGAGAAGTAGCTGCTTGTTTTAAATGGTGGTAGATGTTTCTTGAAGGCTGGATCCTGCAAGTGTGCTGAGCACCCTTCACAACAAGGAGTGGACAGTGCTTAGTACCTTGTGGGATGAGATTCTGCAAAAGTATTTTCCTGTTCAGCTGGGGTTATTGTGAAATTATACTGTTCTAGAATTCACCACCACCCTTCACTTAAGAAAGCTGCGAAGCAGGAAGTTTTCAGCAGTGAGATGCACTTAAGACCTATGCATCAGGAATGTTGGCGTTCTGGATCAAGGGAGTTTACTACATACTGTTTTGTCTATGGATGTGTATGAGAAACACAGCACAAAGAGAGAGACAAAGAGCAGAAAACAAGACGGCCTGTGCAAGCAGTATCAGCTGGTAACACAACACTGAGAAAAGCTTAGAAAATGGAGGTTTTGGGGGTACTCTGCTAGCTGAAATAGGTTTGGTTTTGCGAGAGGGGGAAAAACGCGCACAGGTTGCTTCCTCCTGGGTTGAAGGAAACAGGACTCTGTACGTTCTTGGTAAATAAACAAGATTGCACCAAAAAGGTACCAAACTTCCATCATCAATTTCTCCTCCCATTTGGAACAACCTACAGGACTCCAAATTTTGGCTAACCGCTCAGGTCAAACGGGATAACAATATTGACTCAAAACCAAGGTCACTAAAGCTTTACGGTAGAAAAGAGACACAGCAGTACTATAATACTAGAGGTGTTTAAGAAATAAACTAGGTATTCATGTAAACACATTCCAGAAGGCTTGCACAGATACACCCCAACATAGATTTATGGCATAAACCTATTCCTTGAAGATAGGGATGCAGTGACCCCTCCAAAGATCAGGACAGGATGACAGGACAAGAGCTAGAGATGTTTTGTTTGAACCAGCAGGTACGGGGTGTAGGGTCCGTAACACATTGGTCACACATCAGGAGTGCAATACATAACTTATTTGTATCAATGTAGAAAAGAGGAGTTATAGGAGCAGCATCTTTGCCCAGTCTAGAGGGCAGCAGAAGGTCCTGCTGCTGATTGAGCCAATTCCATAGTGACAGACATACCTGTGTTCGTATCCCTATGGCGTCTGCCGGGCGCTAGGACCGTGCCTTGTTGACAATAAACCTGGTTGAGTGCCTTTTGCCTCTGAACCAGGTCTGTCATTTTTCTGGGCTGTTCTATCAAGGTCTGCTGAGCCAGGTACCTGCACAGAGCCGTGTCATAAACAGTTAGTTAAGGGTTAAGGTTTTTTTTTTCTGACCTGTAAAGGGTTAACAAGCAGTACCTGTGGACACCTGACCAGAGGACCAATCAGGGACAAGATAATTTCAAATCCCTGTGGAGGGAAGTATTTTTTTCTGTTCTTTGTTTTTAGAGAGTCTCTCTTGGGAGTTAAGAGAGTCCAGACATCTTAATCAAGTCCTCCCAGGTTTCTGCAATAAATTCTTCTATTCAAGCTAGTGAGTATTAGCAAGGAACTAGTATTCTTATACTTTTATTTCTGTATTTGCAATTCTGTGTTTTGCTATAGAATTTCTTTAATTCTGTACTGTTATTGCTTTTACCGAGAAAGAAAGGAGGGGGGATTCTCTCCAGAGATTGATAAGTTTAGACCCTGTATTTTTGCATCTTGGTAATACAGAGAGAGTGTACTTTTTTCTTTCTTTAATAAATTATTTTCTTTGAACTTGGTTAATTCCTTCTCTTGTGGAGATTCAAGGGAAGGGGAGGGAGGAAGAGTGAGTTCCTCCTGAGGTTGATTCATAGGGTTGAATCGGTGTGAATCCCTCCAGAGTGGCTAGGAGAGAGGGAGTGGGGAAGTGGGCTGCTTCCCTGTGTGTAGAGATTCAGGGAGATTGAATCTGTGTTCCCCAGGGGAAGTTTGGGGAAGGACTGTGTCCCAATACACATACATTATTGGGTGGTGGCAGCTTTTACCAGATCTAAACTAGGATTTAAGTTTAGAAGGATCCATGCAGGTCCCCAGATTGGAACCCAACAGCTCCAAGTGGGGGTGAGACCTATGACATGGTTGGCAGCGGTGACGAACCTGAGAGCCATACAGAAGCAAGGCTTTTCTACCAAAGGGAGTTTTAAAGTAGTTTTTCAGGGTTAGAACGAATTTTCAGCTACGCTGGCTGGAGGGAATGAGGGTTTTCTGGCAAGGCTTTGTTAAAGGAGACCCCATACTGAGAGCTACTTAGCAAGGGCGAGAGACACTGGTTAAACTGGTTTGTCTTACTCTTGGGTGGAGGGGGAAAATTTTTTTTTTCTTTCTCGGTCAAAAGCACAGTCAGTGGCTGTGAACAGTCACTCCTGCAGAACACAATTTGCAAAACAAAAGATTTGATTTCTCTTTGTTTAGTCAATGATAGACAGGGTTAGGAACTGAAGCAAGCAACACAGCACATACCCTGACTGCAGAGGGGTGTGGCCAGCACCAGAGGGCACAGACATGAGTGATACACTTGAAAAAATGGAGCTTGCTAGATTGCAATTACAATTACTTGAGGCAGAAAAGGAGAGGGAGGAAGCTACCCACCGGAGGGAGGAAGCTAACCACAAGAGGGAGCTGGAGATACTTCAAGCCCGGGAAGCTAACCACAAGAGGGAGATGGAGATACTACAAGCCAGAGAGGCTGACCACAAGAGACAAATGGAGTTAAAAGACAAAGACCTGGAAATAGCAAGAGCTACTCCACCTGTTCCAGCCCAACCCAACAACCCTTCTCCAGCCACTGTTCCCCATTCCAAGAAATTTCCCACCTACAGGATAGGTGATGACGTTGAGGCCTTCTTAGAAAACTTTGAAAGGGCCTGCATTGGGTACAGCATCCCTGAAGACCAGTACATGGTAGAGCTGAGGTCACAGCTCTGCGGAGACTTATCACAGGTGGCAGCTGAAATGCCTAAGGACAAAATGAACGACTATAAACTGTTCCTAACCAAGGCTAGATACAGAATGGGTATAACCCCTCATCACGCCCGTCAGCGTTTCAGAGCCCAGAAATGGAAACCAGAGGTGTCATTTCCACAACACGCCTCCTATCTTGAAAAGCAGTATTTTTCCTGGTTGTCAGGAGCCAATGTTAACACCATGGACGAACTAAACCTCCTGATACTGATGGAGCAATTCTTGGATGGTGTTCCTGAGAACATTAGACGCTACATACAAGATGGAAAACCAAAAACTCTCATTGAGGCAGGGGAGATTGGAGCCAGATGGATGGCAGTGGCAGAAACCCCAAAAGCTACTGTCAAGGGGAGCGAATCCCACAGGGTACACACCGACACTAAACCCTACCATCGAGGGCCAATCAAGCCCACACCCACAACCCAAGGACAGCTGCAAACTACCTATTCTTCTACCTCACCAGTCTCCAGTAATCCACCTCGGACCAGTGACCCGTCAGGGGGGTGATGTTTTAAATGTAATGAACTGGGACATTGTAGCAGGGTGGACCCTGCTCCGGCCCTGAGGGCTTTGAAATGCTGCCTGACAGGGCTTGAGAGGGGTTAAAAGTGGCCTGACAGAGCTGGGCTGAGTGGGAAAGTGGCTACAGCTGGAGGCCACGCCCCAAACTGAAGCCCTGGGCCTTATAAGAGGCAGGGAAGCCAGAGCACAAAGAGTCTCTCTCTGGAGGCAGAGAGAGATGGGCCTGGCTGCTTAGGGCTTGAGAATCGATATCTGAGGGAGCAGGGCTGGGGGACAGGCTGAGGAGCTAGGGAAGCTCCAGCCAGGAAAGCCCCAGGCTGCGGCCTAGCAAAGGGCCATAGGTACTGTGGGTTGCAGAGGGCAGCCCAGGGGTAGGACGAAGCAGCAGGTCCAAACCCCTATTGCCTGTGATGAGTGGGCTGATACTGCAGTCTGCCCCGGGGTGTGGGGCTAGACCATGACTGTCAGTGGCCACTACTGAGGCAAAGTAGGGATAGTAGCGTGGGGGTTCCCCTGGGAGGGGGAGACCCAGTTATAGAAAGGGGGCACCGGGTCCAGGGAGGGACGCCGGGGCCTGCGAACAGGCGGGTCACCAGCCTGCCGAGGGCGCTCCAGAGCAGAACTGCGGGACAATCTGAGCCCAACCAGCAGGAGGCGCGGCAGGGGTGAGTACCACCCGTTTACAGACATATAAAGGCCAAATGCCCCAAGAACCTAAATTGAGTACAGTCCATTACCCCAGCATCACACCAAGGATCCCTAGGCCCAGATATCTCTCAAATACCCCCAAACCGCAGGGAAACCTTGAGAGTGGACGGGAAGAAGATTACTGCGTGGAGAGACACTGCGGCAAGTGTGTCAGTTATCCACCAGCCCTTAGTCGACCCAAAATTCATCAACCCAGAGGTCAAAATCAAAATTTCTCCATTAATGTCAAAATCGGTAAGCTTACCTACAGCTGAATTGCCTGTCCAGTACAAAGGCTGGTCAGGAAAGTGGACTTTTGCTGTCTATGACAATTATTCCATCCCCATGCTTCTGGGGGAAGACTTGGCCAACCATGTGCAGCTGGCCAAGAGGGGGGGAGTGGTCACCCGCAGCCAGGCCAAACGAGCTTCCACTCCCATCCCTGTTCCTGAGCCATCCACCAAGACCCCGTCTGTGTTACCAGAGGCCCAGACAGTGGTGGTGGAACCAGATCCCATGCCAACAACTACAGCAGCCATAGTACATCCAGTCCCAGGACCGGAACTGGAAGAGCAACCAGCGGCAGAACCAGTGCCAGAGGGCGCCAGCGGGCCTGAACTGGCAGAAGCAACAGACAACTCTACCCAAGAGGCTCAGCCAGAGCCTGAAATATCACCTAGTACACCAGCGGAGAGCGGTTCACAGTCAACGGAAACAACCTCATCACCTACATCGCTTCCAGAGGGACCCAGCCCAAGCCCACAGTCTACGGAGGAACTGGTGTTTCCTGCCTCAAGGGAACAGTTCCAGACTGAGCAGGAAGCCGATGACAGCCTTAAGAAAGCTTGGGCGGCGGCACGGAGCAGCCCACCGCCTCTCAGCTCTTCTAACCGATCCCGGTTTGTTGTAGAACAAGGACTTTTATATAAGGAGCTTCTTTCTGGTGGACACCAGGAAGGCTGGCATCCTCACAAACGGTTGGTGGTTCCAACTAAGTACCGGGAAAAGCTCTTAAGCTTAGCCCATGATCATCCCAGTGGCCATTCTGGGGTGAACAGAAGCAAGGACAGGTTGGGAAGGTCCTTCGACTGGGAGGGGATGGGCAAGGACGTTGCCAAATATGTCCGGTCTTGTGAGGTATGCCAAAAGGTAGGAAAGCTGCAAGACCAGGTCAAGGCCCCTCTCCAGCCACTTCCCATAATTGAGGTCCCATTTCAGCGAGTAGCTGTGGATATTATGGGTCCTTTCCCAAAGAAGACCCCCAGAGGAAAGCAGTACATACTGACTTTTGTGGACTTTGCTACCAGATGGCCGGAAGCAGTAGCTCTAGGCAACACCAGGGCTAAAACTGTGTGCCAGGCCTTAACTGACATTTTTGCCAGGGTAGGTTGGCCATCCGACATTCTTACAGATTCGGGAACAAATTTCCTATCAGGGACCATGAAAGACCTGTGGGAAGCTCATGGGGTGCATCATTTGGTTGCCACCCCGTACCACCACCAAACCAATGGCCTGGTGGAGAGGTTTAATGGAACTTTGGGGGCCATGATCCGTAAATTCGTTAATGAACATTCCAATAATTGGGATGTAGTGTTGCAGCAATTGCTGTTTGCCTATAGGGCTGTACCACATCCCAGTTTAGGATTCTCACCATTCGAGCTTGTGTATGGCCATGAGGTTAAGGGGCCATTACAGTTGGTGAAGCAACAATGGGAGGGGTTTACGCCTTCTCCAGGAACTAACATTCTGGACTTTGTAAGCAACCTACAAAACACCCTCCGACACTCTTTGGCCCTTGCTAAAGAGAACCTAAAGGATGCTCAAGCAGAGCAAAAGGTCTGGTATGATAGACATACCAGCGAGCGTTCCTTCAAGGTAGGAGACCAGGTCATGGTCTTGAAGGCGCTACAGGCCCATAAGATGGAAGCGTCATGGGAAGGACCATTCACGGTCCAGGAGCGCCTGGGAGCTGTTAACTACCTCATTGCATTTCCTAATTCCTCCTTAAAACCTAAAGTGTACCATGTTAACTCTTTAAAGCCCTTTTACCCCAGAGAATTACAGGTCTGTCAGTTTACAGCCCAGGGAGGAGATGACGCTGAGTGGCCTGAAGGTGTCTACTACGAAGGAAAAAGAAATGGTGGTGTGGAAGAGGTGACCCTCTCCACAACCCTGGAACGTCTACAGCGGCAACAGATCAAGGTGCTGTGCACTCACTTTGGCCCTTTGTTCTCAGCCAATCCAGGACGGACTGAGCAAACATACCACACCATTGACACAGGTAAGGCTCACCCGATTAGAACCCCATCCTACCGGGTGTCACCTCATGCCCAAGTTGCTATTAAACGGGAGATTGAAAACATGCTGGAAATGGGTATCATCCGCCCCTCTACCAGTGCATGGGCATCTCCAGTGGTTCTAGTCCCAAACCAGATGGGGAAATACGCTTTTGCGTGGACTACCGAAAGCTAAATGCTGTAACTCGCCCCGACAACTACCCAATGCCGCGCACCGATGAGCTATTGGAGAAACTGGGACGTGCCCAGTACATCTCTACACTAGATTTAACCAAGGGGTACTGGCAAGTACCACTAGATGAACCCGCCAAAGAAAAATCTGCGTTCATCACCCATGCAGGGGTGTATGAATTTAATGTGCTTCCGTTCAGACTGCGGAATGCACCCGCCACCTTCCAAAGGCTGGTAGATGGTCTACTAGCAGGATTGGGAGAATGTGCAGTTGCCTACCTCGATGATATGGCCCGAACACCTAGAACACCTGGAAACGGTCTTTGAGCGCATCAGGCAGGCAGGACTAACTGTTAAGGCCAAAAAGTGTCAAATAGGCCTAAACAGAGTGACTTACCTAGGGCACCAGGTGGGTCGAGGAACCATAAACCCCCTACAGGCCAAGGTGGAGGCTATCCAACAGTGGCCTGTCCCACGGTCAAAGAAACAGGTCCAATCCTTCTTAGGCTTGGCCGGATATTACAGGTGATTTGTACCACACTACAGCCAAATCGCTGCCCCACTAACTGATCTGACCAGAAAAACACAGCCAAATGCAGTTAAGTGGACTGATGAGTGTCAGAAAGCCTTTACCCAGCTTAAGGCAACGCTCATGTCTGACCCTGTGTTAAGGGCCCCGGACTTTGACAAACCCTTCCTAGTAACCACCGATGCATCTGAACGTGGGGTAGGAGCAGTTCTCATGCAGGAAGGACCGGATCACAACTTCCATCCTGTCGTGTTTCTCAGCAAGAAACTGTCTGAGAGGGAAAGACACTGGTCCATCAGTGAGAAAGAATGTTATGCCATTGTGTATGCCCTGGAAAAGCTACGCCCATACGTTTGGGGATGGCGGTTCCAGCTACAAACTGACCATGCTGCGCTAAAGTGGCTTCATACTAACAAGGGAAACAACAAAAAACTTCTCTGATGGAGTTTAGCTCTCCAAGACTTTGATTTTGAAATTCAACACATTTCAGGAGCTTCCAACAAAGTTGCTGATGCACTCTCTCGTGAAAGTTTCCCAGAATCAAGTGGTTAAAAAGTGTTCTTGACATGTTTACATGCTTAGTAGTGAATGTAATACTGCATGTGTTTTATTACTCTGTTTATTTTACAGTTCTAGGAGGAAATCACCGCCAGTGGTTCCCACAGTTGGCAATTTGGGGGGCGTGTCATAAACAGTTGGTTAAGGGTTAAGGTTTTTTTTCCTGACCTGTAAAGGGTTAACAAGCAGTACCTGTGGACACCTGACCAGAGGACCAATCAGGGACAAGATAATTTCAAATCCCTGTGGAGGGAAGTTTTTTTTTTCTGTTCTTTGTTTTTAGAGAGTCTCTCTTGGGAGTTAAGAGAGTCCAGACATCTTAATCAAGTCCTCCCAGGTTTCTGCAATAAATTCTTCTATTCAAGCTAGTGAGTATTAGCAAGGAACTAGTATTCTTATACTTTTATTTCTGTATTTGCAATTCTGTGTTTTGCTATAGAATTTCTTTAATTCTGTACTGTTATTGCTTTTACTGAGAAAGAAAGGAGGGGGGATTCTTTCCAGAGATTGATAAGTTTAGACCCTGTATTTTTGCATCTTGGTAATACAGAGATAGAAAAAAGTACACTTTCTTTAATAAATTCTTTTCTTTGGACTTGGTTAATTCCTTCTCTTGTGGAGATTCAAGGGAAGGGGAGGGAGGAAGAGTGAGTTCCTCCTGAGGTTGATTCACAGGGTTGAATCGGTGTGAATCTCTCCAGAGTGGCTAGGAGAGAGGGAGGGGGGAAGTGGGCTGCTTCCCTGTGTGGAGAGATTCAGGGAGATTGAATCTGTGTTCCCCAGGGGAAGTTTGGGGAAGGACTGTGTCCCAATACACGTACATTATTGGGTGGTGGCAGCTTTTACCAGATCTAAACTAGGATTTAAGTTTAGAAGAATCCATGCAGGTCCCCAGATTGGAACCCAACAGCTCCAAGTGGGGGTGAGACCTATGACAAGCCGGGACAGCGTTCAGAGCACACATGCATGCCAGCTAACCAGAGGATGGTTGTGTAGATCATGCCCTGGTTCTCTCTTCTCCCCTGCCCTCTTGCAGTTCCCACTGCAGTGTCTGCTTCAATTATTTCAGGCTGTCAGCATTTTTCCTGGAGATGCCTGTGAGAGAAGGGAAATGGTAATGTCTAACTGTTAATAACTCAGCCAGACCTGAATGGAATTTCAAAGCTGAAAGGAAAAAGCGCCCCTGTGATCTTGACATAAATGTCAGTGTTTCTTCTCCTGGATCAGAGCTCTGCCTGCACTTACTCTTCTCCCATAGGTGCCAACTGTGTGGGTGCTGCAGGGCTGAAGCACCCATGGAAAAATATGAGTGGGTGCTTAGCACCCACTGGCAGCCAGCTCCCCTCTTTCCCCCAGCGCCTCCTGCCCATCGGCGGCCCTGATGATCAACTCTTCCCCTTCCCTCCCAGCACCTACTCTCTGCCGCAATCAGCTGTTTTGCGGCATACAGCCAGCTCTGGGAGGAAGGTGGAGGAGCTGAGACAGGGTGCACTCAGGGGAGGGGGCAGAATTAGGTGAGAAGAGGCAGGATGGGGGCAGAGCAGGGGGTTGAGCACCCCCCCAGGCCTAAAGGAAGCCGGTGCCTATGTCTTCTCCCCACACATTAATAAGATCCAGCGCCCTCTGTGTACTCCGTGCTGGAGCTTGTTTGTGGCCTTGAGTCTCCATGATCAGCTGTGCTGGCGAGCTCTCCATGCTGATCAAACAGAAAATGAAAATTCTAAAGTTCCCCGGAGCTTTAACGGGGATGTGGCTGTTTCCTGTGTACCTGGCTGACATGCAGTGAATTGAAAGTGCTCTCCAGAGCGGTCACAGCGGAGCACTGTGGGACACCGCCTGGAGACCAATTCATTTGAATTACACAGCGCACTGTTTACACTATTCCCATGTCGACCAGTGGATGTTGAATCAATTGCAATGCCTCTCACGAATGTGGAGTACAGAAGTCAACGTTACAGGCCACTTAGGTCAGCAGAAGGGACTCAGTAGTGTAGACTCGTTATTAAATGGACCTAATGCGGCCTATGCTGACCTAACTTTGTAGTGTAGACCAGGCCTTAGTCATCTGTCAAGCACCTAGCCTGTTTGGTTGTTATAAAATACCATTGTCTTCACTCTTTGTGACAACGTTTACATTCATTTTGCAGAGAGTCAGTAACAACTGGAAAAATTAGTAAAGGTTTTGGGGCAAATCCTGCAGTCTTTAAATAAGGACTGGGTATGTACTGACTAAACAGCCATCAAAGTCAGCAACTCTGGCTTAATTTACGGATTGAGGAATGATTTCAGGTGTTGGCCTATTGTTTGGGATGAGGAACAGGTGGCTGGGCTAAGGGCCTGCTTTACCCTGGGAAGGATACCCAGAGCCTGGGGAAAACACGCTGAGGAAAACACACTGGTATTCAACCTCTTGGTTAACTATCACCCATGCCCCTCTCTTCTCCCAGGGGCTCATTACTGGAGTCAACTGACTGTTGAATTCCCCAGAAACAAAAGGGAAAGTAGTCATTTCAATCAATATTTTCAGCTGTGTTCACCTTCACACAAGACCTGGAGGGCTCAATATGGCTAATTGAGCCAATTAACTGCCCAGTCTGCACCTGGAGGAGACTGGGATTTAAGTAGATCAAGTGCAACTGGGTAGGGCCCATATAAACCAGGAAGCCTAGCAACAGAAGGGGCTGGAAGGAAGGAGTCTTCAGTTGCTTTTTAGAAGAAGGAAAGTGTATTGGGAACTAGATGCCAGTAGTTTATGGTTATGCTTTGGGAGAAGGATGTGTGGCTTGGTGAGCCCAGAGAAAGGGGAGAGGCAGGTGAGGCCCAGAGGGAAAGCAACAAGATATGGAGTAGGTCAAACTTTCTCTGCTAATGAGAGGGCCCGTGAGCCAGGCCCTGGAAGAGAGGGTGGCCCTAGGTTCCTCTACTAGCTACTGAGGAAGTGGTAAGACTGCCTGAGACCATCTCTCATGAGAGAGTTTGCAAACCCAGATGGGGAAACAAATGGTGACTCTGCCAGGAGGCAGAATCATGAAGAAGAGACTGGGGTTCCTGGAGTGGAAAGGTCCCTTGAGTGACAAATGAGGAAAGAGACACTGCTATAGGAGGACACAATACCTGGCCACAGCTAATAGCTGGGATAGCTTGGAGGAGGCACCACTAGTGGTGAGGTTACCCCTTGAGATGCTGTCAGTCCCTTAGGGCACCACTTTGCAGTCCCCTCACTAAACCCACCCCGTCCAATGATTTTCCAACTAAATTATTACGTTACACCCTGCTGATCGATTGCCAATGGTGACCAGCAGGGCAACTGGTTTAGCAACTGCAAGAGTTTCCCTTTGGGTGCATCTGGATGCCAACCGTTTGCAATGATGCAGAAGCAGCTTCTTCAAAACAAGGTACGATTGTCGGGGCAAAGGATTGGTAACACTTTTCATCCCAGAAAGGCTAATGTGACTCTGGGGGAAAGGCATCAGTATTCCGACTGCTTGCTAGATACCAGTCATACCCCGCCCTCAATGAGCTCAGGACTGGCATAATCTGAGCGTTGAATTCCCCAGAACGCAAGAGCCAGGTGTTTGTTTTTTACATTCCTTGGTAACCACTTCCTTCCACTTAGCTGATCCACGAATGTTTTATAGGGATGTATAATTCAAGGATCCAGGTCTGGTGTATATTCACTAGTTCAGTTGTGCTGCTCACTTAGGGAACTGAACACGCCCCATTTCAAGTGGCTTTATTCCTGCTGCCTCCTTGGCTCTAACGCGGTTAGCGGGCCATGGCCCTGGGTCTGGAGCAGGGCCGGCTCTAGAGTTTTTGTCGCCCCAAGCAGCGCACTGAATTGCCGCCCTGGGCTGGGGGGGCAGTCCGTGCGCCCTTAGGGCGGCAGGCGTGTCTAAAGGGCTCTGGGCTCCCCGCTGCGGGGAGCCCAGAGCCTTTTAACTCCCAGCCGCGGCTGGGAATCAGAAGGCTCCGGGCTGCCCGCGGCGGCGGGGAGCCCAGAGCCTTTTAACTCCCAGCCGCGGCCGGGAATCAGAAGGCTCCGAGCTTCCCGCCGCGGCGGGCAGCCCGGAGCCTTTTAACTCCCAGCCGCAGCTAGGATTTGCTGGGGCGGGGGCGGCGCTCTGGCGGTTGCGGGTCGGCGGCTCCGGTGGACCTCCCGCAGGCATGTCTGCGGGAGGTCCACCGGGGCCATCTGCCGCCCTCCCCAGGATGCCGCCCCAAGCGGGTGCTTGGCCCGCTGGTGCCTAGAGCCGGCCCTGGTCTGGAGAGAGAGGACTGAACGAGTCCCGACAGGTGTTTCTCTGGAAGACGCTGGAGAGCGGAGCCCCGCGGGGGAGACGCAGGGGGTTGCTGGCTGCACAGCCGGGGGAGGGTGTTACTGTTCCCCTCCGCGGGGGGCACAGAGGGAGGGAAACCTGCGGCCGGCTGGGCACGTCCCTTACACTCAGCCTGATGCGCACAAGCCTCGCAGCTGCTCCGAGCCTGGCGCGGTTGCACTGCGGGGTTGTGCGGGCTCCGCGCTGGGGGCCCCGGGGGCTGGAGGCGGGTGAAAGGGGCCGAGGGACGTGACGCTGGAACAGCCGGCGCGGGTTAGATCCGCCGCCCGCGCTCCGTGTAACGGGCCCAGGGCCGCGCGTGGGCTCGGGCAGGGCCTCCCACGGGGCGGGCTGGGCGCTGAGCCCGGGGGCGAACCAGTGACCCGGCCAAGCGCAGCGCCCCCGCCCCGGGTCAGGTACCTGCTGCCCGGACAGCACGTGGGTGCCGGGCAATGACACCAGCCCCGCCCTGCCCGGCTGAGACTCCGCCCCCTTCCCGCATGGCCCCGCCCCCTTAGCCCTGAGCCGGGGCGGCCCGGGGGCTGCAGCAAACGCTCCGCAGCCTGCGCCCCGCGAGTGACCCCCCCCCTCGCCGGCCCCGCCATGGTCTCGGCTCCGCGCTGCCCGCCCGGCGCCCGGGGGCTCCTGGCGCTGCTGCTGCCCGGGGCTCGCGGTGAGTGGGGCGCGGCTCGCCTCCCCCTGGCCCGCTTCAGGCTGTTCCCGCTCCTAGAAACCGTGACTGGCCGCGGGAGCGGAACCGGCTTGTGGCCGGCTGGGATCGGTAGAGCGGGATGGTCCGTAACGCCCGGGCCGTGCAGAGTTTGCCTGGGGCTTGCACGCTCCTGCCGGGGTGTCAGTGACACTCTTGTATCAAACCCCTGCAGGAAACCAGCTGCAAAGCAGCGATGGGAACAATCCATCCACATTGTCCCCAAGGAAGCGAGTTACAGGGATTGCCCAGTTCCTAGAGTTCTGTTAAACAGCCTGTATCTCTTATAGCTGACTTGCTTCCCCCCTGCTTCTATCTGTCTGTGGCTAGGCCGGTGTGGCTCTCCTCCGAAGTTCAGTTTTGCTGAGGTGCCCAGGGGAGTGAGGAGTAGCTATCCTGTTGGATTCCATCTGAGCTACTCCTGTCGCCCGGGATACACTTTGGACCCTCAAAAGTCTCCTGTAGTTACATGTGGTGCAGATTCAACATGGTCAATAGACTGAGTTTTGTGTAGGTGAGTGTCTGTCGCTTTTCTGTCTAACTGATTTACAAGCCACCTTTTCCCCAAAACAAGGGAGTCCCAATTCTGTAACTGGTTCACTGTTAACCACTGGCTTCCATGAACACTTTCTAAATCCCCTTTAGTCAGTTCTTGCTTAGATTAATAGTTTGGAATTTTAACTAAAAACGTAATTAAAAAACCCAACACTTGCGTATCTTGACAGGTCATTTTAAGAGCAGCTGACATACCAACTTCCAGTCATTTCTGTTTTCTGAGTCAAATGCTCTCAGGCTTAAGAGGAGGGATAGATTTACCACCTTTCTTGACCATTGTTATGCATCAGCATGTTATAGATCCTAGAGGTGCATTATTCTGAAGTTGCTTTCTTGTCCACCAGAGACCCCACTGTCCATATGATGCTCCTGTGACTATTGGTAGCATTCAGTGCCCACTAGTGAAGTTACTGGAATTTGGTACTTTATCTATGCCGGTACTTTATCTCTGCTTTAAATGGAGGTATAAAATAAAGGACATTTAAATCTTAACCTGCTTTAATTTCCCCAATGATCTTGGTTCTTACCAGGTCACATCTTGTCCAGTGTTCTGTGCAAATACTCAAATGCAGCTCCAGCTACAACTCGCTGCAGTTAAATTAATCATGTTAATTGGATTTCCCGTTCCTGGCTTAGGGAACATCACAAATTCTGCAACCAAGTGAAAAACCTTGGTGTACTATCTCCTTTTGAAAAATTGAAGTCACTCTATTCCCTAATGCCTATGTGAGGAGGAAATATTTATTTATTGGTTATCTTAGAAAACTGAGTATAGAATTCAGCCATAGTAAAATCACTTTACTAAAAGTAAACCCAGTATTGAATAACAATGTAGTACAAGCTTGGTAAAATGCTAATTCATACTAAAACTCCCAGATTCCAGCGCCACTCAGGTTGGGCCCAGCTGTCATGATGAGAGCAGCTTGGGTAGGCAGAGGCAGATTAGGGGTTTGTGGGGCCCCTACATGGAGGGCCCCTTCTCTGGCAGGAGTGCTGGGTGGGTTGGGGTACAGGGGCACCCATTTTTCTGGGGGGGCCCCAATTGACCAAGGCCTTGGGCAAGGGCCCTGTTGGGTCAGTGGCTAATGTGCCATGGTGGGTAGGCTAAATCTGAGTGGCACTGACCCCATGAGCCAGGTCACAACTCCACTCTCACAAATTTGGTCGGGGGGGGGGGGGGAGGAAACTGTAGTGATGTGCCAGGCAGGGCCCAACCCTCCTGGGATACAGGATCTGACTGAAACCACCCCAGGGCCTCCATGCGCACACTATTTACTGAGTCACGACAGGCCATAAACATTTGCAAATGGATCCTCAGCGCAGAAACAGTTAACCACTGGATTAGACCTTTGGCTTCATCTGCCATAGTATTTGCTATATTAGGGGGTACAAGTTAGCATATCCTTTTTTTCTTTTTCCCATTAAGGTAATAAGAGGGAACACTAATATTAGTCTTGTCTTCTAGGAAGACCATGTAAATCACTAGAACTAGAAAATGGCAGAGTTGATTTGACCGATCTCCGGTTTGGTGCAACAGCAACCTTCTCCTGTAATGAAGGGTGAGTGGCAAGTTGCTTCTTTTGACTAATTAACAGAACCTAGATTGGTGTAAAACTGCTGGTGAAGTCTGGCAAAATAAGTCTAGACAGCCTGCTTAACTTCAAGAACATAAGTGAGTCATGTGCTATACATCTTGGCCATGGGCTGGGCCCTTGTTAAGAATTACACCTGCGATTTTCAAAGGAGTTGAAGGACACTAGCCACACATTTATGGCGGCTCTTCAGAGGGAGATGGGCACTTAACTCGCTCAGGTGCTTTTGGAAATCCCAGCCTAAACCTTCAACAGGTCATCATGAGTCCTAAGGGAAAGCCCCACCTGAAGGGTAATGTGACACTTGCTGATCAGTGCCATCTCTGCCGTGTTACAGGGACTGTTATTGGTCAGTCCTAGCATCTTGAATCGGTGCTGAGATTGTGGGACAGAATATTGCCCATAAAAGGCAGCTCCGGCTAGAAGCAGCTTTCTTCCTACTCTACCACAGCAAATATTTGCATGTCCCTTTGTTATAGCTGTCAATAGTTATCAGGGTAGTGTCAGGTTCAGTTGTTCCTTTTGTCCATATGGGTTATGTGGCAAGCCTTGGGGAATCATAAATGGGTTGTGGCCTTATTCCTCTGAGCAGATGCTTTCTGGGTGTTGAGATAACTGAATAGATTGCATTGTATGGGGACCAAAAAACACAGCCAACAAGTGCAGGGTTTTTTTCCCCAGTGTATCACAACCCCTGCTGCCAGGTCAAGCCCTCTAAAGTTAAGCCATCTGGGAAGAGGAGTCAGATGTCACTGGGTGGAAGCCGACCCCCCAGTCTGAGTGAGGAGAGATGGTGGGGGAGGTAACTCCCTGATGGTGGCTGGTTTGCCAAACCCCATGCAAGTTAAATGCCTTTTTCTGTGGATTGGTTGTCAGCCTGCCGTCTGGGTGAAGTAGGTTGATCCACAGTTGAAGGATTTGTGTAGGCAGGGTTTCCTTGCAGTAGCCTACATGGACTGAAGGCCTTGGATTTGTGCAGGCCCATGAGTTCAGGGTTAGGTCTTGGACAGTTAAGATGATCCAGTTTGAATATGGAAGGGGGATGGGGTCAGGTGGGTGATAACTCAGGGCAGCTGACTTCTCCCCATCGCTTCTTTCAGGATGGGTTGTCTTTAGGTCTGACTTTTATTTTACAAAACATTGCTGGGGAGGAAAGGTAAGGGGAGCTGCTTAAGCTGAGTCATTGACAACTGGGGTAACACCTGGGCATTCAGAGAAGAGGTGTCTAGTACTGCTGCAGATAAAAACATAGTAATTCTAAGGTGTAGAATGGCGGCAGCTCACATTTCAAACACTCTCCTACATCTTTAGAAACATCAGATAAGGCACAGCCTCCTACCCAGCAAGGCCAAACCCTTTTTCCACATGAAAGCACCGTGAGCAGACCAGTTGTGTCTAAAATAACATGATTTCCTGGGCATTTATTAAATTCTATAGCAGGGATGATTAGCGCCCTCTTCCACCTGTTACAAGTAGCAAGGAATGCAAATATTTATCTCCAGGTTAGAAGAAGGATCATTTGTTCCCCTTTGTAGATAATTAACAAATATTCCCAAGCATCTGACTAGTGTAGACAAGAAGTGAGGGCACTCTCTTGTTAACAGTTGATAGCTCTAGATTGCCTTTAATTACTTGTTGTTCCTTGGTCCTATAGTGTTAGACCAGGGGTTGGCAACCTTTGAGAAGTGGTGTGCCGAGTCTTCATTTATTCACTCTAATTTAAGGTTTTGCGTGCCAATAATACATGTTAACCTTTTTAGAAGGTCTTTTTCTATGTCTATACTATATAACTAAACTATTGTTGTATGTAAAGTAAATAAGGTTTCAGAATGTTTAAGAAGCTTCATTTAAAATTAAATTAAAATGCAGAGCCCCTGGATTGGTGGCCAGGACCTGGGCAGTGTGAGTGCCACTGAAAATCAGCTTGCGTGCCACCTTCAGCACCCATGCCATAGTTGCCTATTCCTGTGTTAGACATATCATGTTTTAAAGCAGAGATGACCCTGGTGACGGTCAATCATTTGTCTCCACCTACTGGCATAAAGAAACCATGTTCCATCTTTCTGAACTGTAACCTAGTTCTTTCCTTACTTCAGTAACAAACTTAAACCTTTTTTCTTTAGTTACAAAATAATTGGACCGACTTCTGCCCAATGTGTGATTGCAGGAAATGGAGTTGATTGGGATAAAGAGGTTCCACTTTGCCAAGGTAAACTAATTTTAATGATTTTAAGAACAGTTCTCACAGGGCCGCCCAGAGGGGGGGGGCAAGAGGGGCAGTTTGCCCCAGGCCCCGAGCCCCACAGGGGCCCCCACCAGAGTTTTTCGGGGCCCCTGGAGCGGGGTCCCTCACTCGCTCGGGGGGGCCCGGAAAACTCTTGTGTTGCTGGGCGCAGGAGCTTCTTCTGCTCCCGGTCTTTGCCGGCGGGGTCCTTCCACTCCCGGGCGGAAGGACTCCCCGCTGGCGATTTACCGCCGAAGACGGAGCGGGACCCGCCGCTGGAGTTCAGCTCGGTCTTCGGCGGTAATTTGGCGGCGGGGGGTCCTTCCGTTCCGGGGCCCGCCGCCAAAGTGCCCCGAAGACCCGCGGTGGGGGCCCCCCTCCGCCGAATTACCGCCGAACACCGGGCTGCACTTCGGCGGCGGAACGGAAGGGCCCCCCGCCGCCGAAGACCCCAGGCCCCCGGAATCCTCTGGGCGGCCCTGAGTTCTCATCTGGAGATGATGCAGCATAGCTGATGCTTCAGAGGAGTCTCTCTGTTCTTTATCTTTCAATCCAAATAAGAGTAAAACTGGAGGATGTATGTTTGGTTGGGGAGAGAATGAAATCCTAATGTGGTTCACTGTGGTGTTTGGATGACTCCTATAGAATCAAAGTCCCTTCTAGATTGTTTACCTGGCACGGTTTAATATTCAGAATCCAACATGGTTCATGGCTCTTCATTATTGTATCTGTGTAATCCTGCTGTTCACTAAGTAAAAGGCATGATGATGAACATAAGAGTGGCTGTACTGGGTCGGACCAAAGGTCCATCTAGCCCAGTATCCTGTCTACCAACAGTGGCCAACGCCAGGTGCCCCAGAGGGAGTGAACCTAACAGGTAATGATCAAGTGATCTCTGTCCTGCCATCCATCTCCACCCTCTGACAGACAGAGGCTAGGGACACCATTCCTTACCCATCCTGGCTAATGGCCACTAATGGACTTAACCTCCATTAATTTATCCAGTTCTCTTGCAAACGCTGTTATAGTCCTAGCCTTCAAATGACTTCAAGAAGTCTTGGCCCTTCCTAAACCTGATGACCCACTTAATGGTAGACTTGTTGTTCTAACAGACTTCATGTTTGGTGCAACAATAAACTTCATCTGTGAAGAGGGGTGAGTAATGGGCAGCTTGTGCTGATAGATTTAGAGCTTTTTAATTCCCAAAGGGACCATTATGATTGTCTAGTCTGACCTCCTGTATAACACAGCCCAGAACATTTCATCCACTGATGCCTGCATCAAGCCCATATTTGTATTTGAGCTAGAATATTTTTAGAAAATTCCAATCTCGATTTGGAGATTTCACCACATCCCTAGGTAGGTTGCTCAAATATTTATCTCTATTGTTCAATTCAGACTACACACACAGCACAAATTATCTCATTTCAGCTTCCAGCTGTTGTATCTTTTTATGCCTTTTTCTGCTAAATTAAAGAGGCCTCTTTGAAATCTTCTAACCCTCCAGGTACTTACAGACCGTCCATGATTAAGTCATCTCTTAACCTTCTCTTTGAAAAGCTAAATAGATTGAGCTTCCTCCAGATTTTCCCAGCCTCAAATCATTCTTGTAGCCTTTTTCTGAACTCTTCCCAATTTAATATCTTTGTTTTGAAGTTTGAATAGCCGAATTGGATTCAGTATTTTTGTGGTAGTCTCACGGCTGCTGTATATAAAGGTAATACCACCTCCTGACTCGTACATGGATACACCAGCAGGGGACAATTCAGTATTGCATTAGCCCTGTTAGCCACAGCATCTCACTAGAAGCTCATGTTCACTTGTTTATCCACCACGACCCCCAAGTCCTTTTTCAGAACGACTGCTTTCCAGGATAGTCTTCCCATTCTGTGTGACTGGCATTCTTTTTCCCCTAGACCTATACCTTTGTATTTAGCTATATTAAAACGCATGGTGTTCAGATGAGCCCACTTTACCAAGCAATCCAGATAACTATGTATTTTGCCGCCCCAAGCATGGGAGTCAGGCAGCCTTTGGAGGCATGCCTGCAGGAGGACCGCTGGTATCACGGATTTGGCGGCATGCCTGTGGGAGGTCCGCCGGTCCCACAGCTTTGGCATACCTGCCGCCTAATTGCCGCTTAAAAAACCTTGTTTCCTTAGATGGCCCTGGCCAGTAAACCAGGCCATAACACCGATAAGGACCAGCTGAGGACACTGCTGACTTCCCCTAACTGGGCTACTTATAGAACTGCTGAAAATGACTACAGTTAGCTCTAACTTTATAGTGGTTGGAGTTTTTGTAGTGGTTGATAGGAAAATCTATGTAAAAATCAGCTTCAAGAACCATTCACATCAATAATTTGCGTGCGCCAGCCAGAAATATAAAAATATAGAGAACAAGACTGGAAACAGCCTAGCAGCCAACATGGGACTACTGAAAAGTAATAATACTCAGTCCTTAGTGTCTGATCCTGTTCCCATTGGCTTCAAAAGGGAGGAGGATCCGGTCATTAAGAAGTCCCCTTCCTTGGAGGAGCTCGAATGTTTTCATGAAATGTTCAGATTTCATTTCCTTTTGATGCCATTTCCTTTTTTAATGCAAAGGCTTAGCTAGTGAAACTAGTGTTTGTAAGCAGAGTCAGGATGAGATCTACCCTGACATCTGGTGGTACATTATGAGGAGTGGGCAAAGGAATTTTAGGAATGTGCATTTGCATTGGTAAACCCACTCCACTTAGCATAACACACAACAGCATGGGATGGTTATTTTCACACTGTGGAATCCCCAATTTCTTTGTTATTGGGGCAGGAAGAAAAAAATGGGGCTGTTACCTTAATTATGTGAATGAGGAACTATGAGACTGCTTTATGACAGAAATGACTCAACCTACATTAAATAGTACTTGCTAGACAAGGGACATGGGTTCCAAAACCCAGTGAAGGGAGAGAGGCTGGGGACTGGTGTGTGTACCTGAAGGTATGGGCCCCTTTTGAGGGCCTGGAACACCAATTGCACATCCTCCTCTCTCCACTGTTAATGAGCAGAGCTAATTTTGAATCCTTTAGGAGTCCATCTGGAGGCTGCTGACCTGAATTCACATTGGGCCAAGGTGGCACTGGGGCTCCTTTACTACAAGAGCTGAAATCACTAAAAGAGCTAAGCTTACTGAGCTGAGATCACTGAGTGGGGAGCCTGAAGATTGATCGCTAAGCAGCTGGCAGAGCGGAGCAGTCTGCAGCATGTTGGCGCAGCCTGTGGAGCAGTTCGCGTGGACGGCTGATGCGGTTCACAGGTTGGAGGAGCGGCACAGCTGGTGGAGTGGAGCCAGTCGTGGTGAAGGCTACAGCAGAACTCCACAGAGAAGCGGGGCAGTCGGCCCTGGCCCACGTAAGGTGTCCCTTAACACCCTGTGTGTGCCCCCCCCATTTCCACCCAGGCTGGGGGGGGGGTAAAACTCTGCAGATAAACTTTTGAACTCTGGGGTGGCACTGACTAGAGACAGAGAGTCTTGGGTTGTTGGACTTAAGACCCTAAGGGGGAAAGGACAGTGCCAAATGTACTTGGGGGTGGGTTTTTTTGCTTATGGTTTGTGTATAGTCCTGTTTGTGGTGTCTCTCCAACGTGATGCCGCATTGTTTCCCTCCTTTATTAAAAGGATTTTGCTACACTCGGACTCTGTGCTTGCGAGTGGGGAAGTGTTGCCTCCTAGAGGCGCCCGGGGGGGGTGGTAGGTAATTGTCCCAGGTCACTGGGTGGGGGCTCGAGCCGGTTTTGCATTGTGTTAATGAAACGGAACCCCTGGATACTGAACCCGGCCCTTGTTGCTGCCAACTCAGAGGGGCAGAAGGGTTACATGTTATCAATTCAACTTTTTGTATCTAGTTAGTTCCATTTGCTTGTTCTCTGCTCCACTAGTGAAAGGTTCTGAGTCAACAGAGAGGTGACTGGGTCAGGAGACATATGCTTTGTTCCCATCTAAGGTCACAAAGCAGCTCAGGTCACTTCATCTCTCTTTGCCTCTCTTCCCTCTCGCACCTTTGTCTATTTAAGTTGGAAGCTACTTGGGGCGGGGCTTCTCTCACAGCAGTCATGGACGGTAAGGTGGATAGAAAACTGGCTAGATGGTCAGGCTCAACGGGTAGTGATCAATGGTTCCATGTCTAGTTGGCAGCCGGTATCAAGTGGAGTGCCCCAAGGGTCGGTGCTGGGGCCGGTTTTATTCAATATCTTCATTAACGATCTGGAGGATGGTGTGGACTGCACCCTTAGCAAGTTTGCAGATGACACTAAACTGGGAGGAGTGGTTGATACGCTGGAGGGTAGGGCTAGGATACAGAGGGACCTAGACAAATTAGAGGATTGGGCCAAAAGAAATATGATGAGGTTCAACGAGGACAAGTGCAGAGTCCTGCATTTAGGATGGAAGAATCCTATGCACTGCTATAGACTAGGGACCGAATGGCTGGGTGTTGAGTCCTTGGGGCAGCCGGTGTAGGAAACAATCACTTGAGGCCAGAGAGCAGACAGCTAACCAAAACCTCCATTTTATTTACAGAAACAGAGAGCTCACTCAGCCGGTTGAAACCGGCTGAGCTATCCCTTAATAGTCTAACTCAGTTGCCATAGTAACAAAACCCATGACAGCCAAATACACAACATATTCCTCCCCCCCCCAATAAGAACATCCCCTAAATAAAACACACACTAAACTAGAGGAGGAGGGTAGACTGCCTCCATTCCCGGCTAAACCCTGGGGATTATTTTGCCCCATAACCGTGGGTTCGCCCTAACTAAAGATCCAGCCGATGAGGAGGCCTTCTGTCTCTAGGTGGATTACAGCGAACTTCTGGTGTTGTTGCACCCGAAAGTACTAGGGGCTCAGGGTCCGCAGCACGAATAGGTGAGGAGGTGGTATCAGCTCGTGCTGGGCAAAGGGGTATCTCAGCTGCCGGCAGTAATGGAGGAGAACAGTCAGGAACAGGTGACTCATGATTCGGTGTCTCACCAGGAGGGGTGCAGTCAGACCCCTCAACTGCAGATGGGTCCTGAAGACTGGCATGACCTGGCAACAGCTGATCTACATGTCGCCGCCAGGTAAGATTCTCTGCAGTCCGGACTGTATAGGAAACAGGTCCTGTTTGAGTGATGACTGTGGCCGGGAC